>NW_028318504.1:0-1200000 GCF_062004578.1 Staurois parvus | reverse complement strand
GAGATCTGTCTCTGCAGTGCCCCACCATAAGCATGTGTAGGGATCTGTTAGGGAACCACTGAGAGCAAAGCTGTCCCTTGTAAACAGAGAAGGCGTCTGTGTTTACAAGTGACAGTGGGGAGCGGGAGCAGAGGGTGAGAGCCGGAGATGACGGAACTCCATTCTGCCACATTACTGCTGCAAAACTGGGTGCGAGAGCCACATGACAAAGCCTGGCAGGCTGGATTGAGCACATGGGCCTTGTGCTTGACATATGTGCTCTAAATAAAGAAATGGACAAGAGTAGATTTTTTTTTTACAGCAAATGTCACCTAAACAGCTCAGTGACTAAAAATTAGTTTCTGCTGCAAAGAACTTTTGCCAACAGCAAAAATTGATGATGTGTCAGCGAAATCAATTTCACTCAACTCACTCCACTCTATGCAAATGCATTTTCCCTGGGGCACTAATTCACTAAATGGGGACTGAAGAATATTTGCTTGATTCCCCCATCAACACTGACTCCCTCCTGCTGTGCTATTGTATTTTGACAGCGGGAGGTTTCCCCACCATCAGAATACAAAAATCATGGCTGGGGGATATAGCTGCCTGCAGTGATTGTACAAACCAAAAAACCAACAGGCTGCTTCTACTGAAGTTGTTCAATAGATCGACTTCGCTCATACCAGCCTACTCATAGGTTGATCAAAATTCAGCCAGTTCCTGCTGAACCGGACAAATTTTGATCTGTCTTTGGCCAGCTAAAGGATGACTGTCACCCGGCTCCATGGAAGGCAATAGCTTCTGATGCACCTATGTAGCAGCAGAAAAAAGGAGGAGAGCGCGGTCACAGGGTAAACATTACAGTAGAATCTGGGGCAACTGATAATATTGTGATAGCCAGTGTAGTTTCAGAGGAAAGCCACCTCTGCCTTAAGCTGGCCATAGATTGCAATTTGGCCAGTTAAAGCGTTACTAAACCCACAACAGTAAAATCATTCTGTATATGCAGCTAAGTATGCTTGTTATACTCACTGTGGAACCTAAGGGGCTAATCCTCTGCAATGTGTAAAAACGCTGTTTGATCCTATCTTCTCTAATCCTCCCCTTCTTCCAGTTCCCCCTTCTTGTCTCCTCATAAAACATATTGTGTGGAGTCACTCTGCACATGCTCAGTTTGGTGGGTACTGCTAGGGAGGCTTTTTTTCTTGTAAGAGTGCATGTGATCAGCACAGGGCCAATTGGCACTGTCCAGACAAAGGGTCAGGAGTCCTGCATCCTCCTACAGCGGAATGAAAACTCCTCCTACAGGCTTTAACCAGTGCTCAGCTTGACGCTGACAGCACTTGTTAATCATTGTGTAACAAAAGGCTGTTTGATCCTGTCTTCTCTGATCCTCCCCTTCTACTGTCCCAGTCCATCTGCTGATAGAACAGAGCCTTGGTGGCAAGCTGAACATGCTCAATTTGGTGTAGATTGCTAGAGGGTTTTTTTTTTCTCTTGGGAAGGTGCATGTGATCAGCACAGGGCCAATCAGCACTGTCCAGACAGAGGGTCAGGGGTCCAGCAGCCTCATAGGACACTCAAAGGAGAATGAAAATTCCTCCTACAAGCTTTAACCAGTGCTCTGCTAGACACTGATAGAAGTCTCAAGACTGCTATATACTGCTGATGAGAAAAGGTATTTAGCAGTTTATATTTACTAATATAATTGCATTTCCATGTTCTGTGTACTGTGGGAGACCAGATATAGTGAATGCAGGGTCCGGGGAGATCGGATATAGTGAATGCAGGGTCCGGGGAGACCAGATATAGTGAATGCAGGGTCCGGGGAGACCAGATATAGTGAATATAGGGTCCGGGGAGACCAGATATAGTGAATGCAGGGTCCTGGGAAACCAGGTATAGTGAATGCAGGGTCCGGGGAGACCAGATATAGTGAATGCAGGGTCCTGGGGGACCAGATATAGTGAATGCAGGGTCCTGGGAGACCAGATATAGTGAATGCAGGGTCCGGGGAGACCAGATATAGTGAATGCAGGGTCCGGGGAGACCGGATATAGTGAATGCAGGGTCCTGGGTTTAGTAACACTTTAAGCAGAGACCAGCCGGGTTTTGATCCATCTATGGCCATTCCTGCTCAAGAGAAGTCAATTTAATGATCGACTTCTCTCGAACAGGAATGCTGGTGTAGCATTTTCACTTTAGGAGTTGCTGGGTATTTGGGTCCCCTTATAGTCCTGTACAGCCAGGCGACTCGCATTTTCCATTGAGACTTGCATCCATGAGACAGAGACCAGTTCCTGAGCTTGTTTTGATGTTTTATTAGGGGATAATAAAATTTTGATGGGGCAAGGGTTGTACGGGATGCCCAATGGAACTGGAACTGAGGACAAACTTCCTGAAACTATTTACAAGTCTGTAGAGCAAAAGATCATCTTCTGGACAGTTTGCCAGCCCCTCCCAGTGCACCACCCAAGACCCCAGACTCTCCTCTATCTGGCTGCCTGGAGGAATCCCTGAGCTGGGGATCCAGTGTCTGTCACTTTAAGACAATAGGACAGTCCCAGACGGCAGCTAACCTGGCTTCCCACCAGAGTGCTGGCCTATTCACTCAGTCCTTCTCCTGTGTGGCTGGTGGGTCGGTGGCTGTGACCAGACCTTCCATCTGGGCCGCTCTTTCCCTGCTGCACAGGTGGTCCTTGCTCTGAGGCCTCTTCCTGCAGGTGAGCCCCTCTCCATCTGGACCCCCTCATAGGCTCCTACCTTCAGCCTCACATACTCTCTGTCTTACTTTTAAGGGTAGTCCTGATCCCTTGCCAAGCCTCCTGTTGGGGATTGGCCAGGATCCCTCAAAAGTGCAGATCAGCCACTCCTCATTTTCACCCACTGCTTCTAGAGCTTTCTGCAAAGTTCTAAAGCAAGGGGAAATTCCAGAGGGCTGGTCTGTAGAGCCTCTCAGCCCTGAGTATAAATTGACCCCTGCTAGCTATTCCTCCCAGGCTGCTACTCAGCACTAGCTAACAATTGGAATCTAGCTCCCCCAACTAACTAGGAGAGTGGTACACTGAAAATGTTTGCTTCAATCAGCACATGCAGTCAACCGGCTATGGCACTGACCAGTGTATTATAATGACAGAGGCGATGTGGGAATCCCTCAGTTGTGTGGACGGGGGAATCTGTTTTTTTATCTTTTTCAATCAGCCTGCTGGCTGATCAAAAAAAAAGATCTATGGCCAGCCTTAAAATTTTTGATTACCAATGAAAAACCTAGCTATGCCCAAGAGATGCTTGCCGTATTGCCGTTTGACTTCCCGCTCTGTGCAGTCCTCCGGGGGGGGTAGGGAGGGGGCCAATTACAGAATATGTCTACAGACAGAAGTAGGGGTTTTTTTTGTTTTTGTTTTTTGCTAGTTTAAAGAAATGCCAACTAGGTGCAGATTGAAACAGAAAGGTAATTAAAAAGTAAATGTTTCTGTAGTGATCATATGCATTATCTAATTTGTTAATGAATTGGTTTAAGTGTCTTAGATTGGGCTGATTGGCTCCGGAATTCTAATTGGCTTGTTGTTAATGTAGTACAATGTGAAATATAAAGACAGAATTCTTTGTGTCGGAGAGGAATGTCTCTGTATAGTACAGATGTAGCAGTGACTAAATCAGGATGGGGAGAGGTTAGGGGTCACCCTGCACACAGGCAGCTAGTAAGGTTCTCATTTTAAGCATCTGACTTGTTCTGCTGCTTTCAATTTACTTCCTTCACTACAAAGAGACCCCATCAGCTCCATCACCTATCATCTCCCAGAACAATGACTACTTTCATGTCATGACCTCCACTATGTTCTGGCCTCTACATCATATCTTCTGCCTGGCATTGCCTCATTCTTGGAGAACACTGAACTACATCAATAGACTGATACATGCAAGGAAGGAATGAACTATATACAGTATGTATAGGAAGTCCCAATGACGGCCTATATTATTTCTTGAGGCTGAAAAATGCCAGGACAGTACAAATATCCTAGAAAGGCCCATTTGTGGAAAGTAGACAGTGCAATGTATTTAGTAAGAGGCTTGGCCAAATTTTTGAAGTTGTAATTTTTGGAAAATCAATAAAATTTGTTTTTTCTTTCACATTCATATTTTACATACTATGACCAATGCAGCACAGCGTCATCATGACTGGTATGACAGTGATCAGGAATACTGACTGGTGACATAATGTAAAAAAAAAATAAAACATTTTTTTATTCACTGTTATAAACTTTTTCTTTTCTTTTTTTTTAGGATTTTTTTTTTTTTACATACTCTCATCACAGTAGTTCAGTGTCACCATAGTGACACTGTACTTCTCTGGGGGGTGATCAGGGATTTTTGTTTACACTGTTATTGCTTATAACAGCGATGATCACTGTTAAAAACAAATGTTTTGCCTCTCATGACATTCATGACAGCTTGCTTACTATTGTGATTGGTGATTAGCTACAGCTATTCACATGGTATAGGATGCAGTGATTTGCCTAGGTATCATGAGATAGCTGTGGGCCAATCACCGCATCACAATAGTGTATATGTTCATTGCTATAGAGATACTGCAGGTAGATGGATAACCTCCTTTTATTGTCTTCTGAAAAAAATCCTCCATGGACTGCTTTTCGGAGGAGCGGTAAACACGGCTGCCAGTGTGAAAGGGGCGTTAGAGTGTTGCAGTCAGATTTATGGAGGGTAAAAGACTGAGGAAATGCTTCCTCCTGCCTGCAGCAGACTGATGACATAATCTCAGGCTAGACAAAGTCTTTAGATTTGGAGCTCAAATAATTTATTTTTAATGTTTAAAGTGTTCCTAAACCCAGGACCCTGCATTCACTCTCAGTACACAGAACATGGAAATGCAATTATTTTAGTAAATATAAACCGCTAAATACCTTTTGTCATCAGCAGTATATAGCAGTCTTGTGACCTCTATCAGTGTCTAGCAGAGCACTGGTTAAAGCTTGTAGGAGGAATTTTCATTCTCCTTTGAGTGTCCTATGAGGCTGCAGGACCCCTGACCCTCTGCCTGGACAGTGCTGATTGGCCCTGTGCTGATCACATGCACCTTCCCAAGAGAAAAAAAAAACTCTCTAGCAATCCACACCAAGTTGAGCATGTGCAGCTTGCCCCCAAGGCTCTGGTGTATCAGCAGATGGACTGGGGACAGTAGAAGGGGAGGATCAGAGAAGACAGGATCAAACAGCCTTTTGTTACACAATGATTAACCCCTTAGGTTCCACCATGAGTGTAACAAGCACGCTTTACTGCATATACAGACTGATTTTACTGTTGTGGGTTTAGTATCACTTATTTATTTTATGTCAGGTACTTATATAGCTCTGTCAATTTATGCAGCTCTTTACATATATATATATTGTACATTCACATCAGAGGGTGTACAATCTAAGGTCCCTAACTCATATTCATACATACACATACTATGGACAATTTATACAGGATCTAATTAACCTACCTGCATATCTTTGGAGTGTGGGAGGAAACCTACACAGGCACAGGGAGAACATGCAAACTCCAGGCAGGAAGTGGGTGGCTGGGATTTGAACCAACAACCCTAGTACTGCCAGGCAGAATTGCTAACCACTAAACCACTGGGCCGCCCCACTTTAAGTGCTCTTTTTTTTCCTTTTTAATTATACAGTTGCTGTCTATTGTGACATTTTAAAAATGTATTTATGTAGATTTAAAGTTACTGAAAGGTCCATTTTAATACAGTTTTATAATCTGCACATCTGTTTTGGAGCTTTCAGTATGTGCGTTGCCTGTGTACACTGGTAGATGAGTCACTCATTTAAATACAGTTCCAGTTTAATAGAAGTCCGTTCCTATTATATTTCTAATGCCATATTAAACTAGGTGGAAGCTCACTCCTAATTACTGTCTGGATACGTATATAAGCGCTCTTCTCTGGGTGACACCTGCCCTTTAAATCATGACGCACTCTTCTCACATCTGTCCTCACAGGGCAGTCAAAGTCCGAATGTTATATACTGATATATTTTAGTAATTACATTTCGGCTGTGGTCCTACAATAGAAGATAAAGATCATTGTGAAGGATATTGTATTAATCATTAGGAGGATTATGACATAAGTGAATCCCCGCTGACAGTGAGGTTTATACAGCACAGACAAGCGTCCAGTTGGCACAGATGATAGAACTAAACACAGTTTTATCCTTCTAATCCCACTGACAGATCTGGATGCAAGTCTTCCAGCTCTCACTTCTGCTGGCTCCAGGACTACAGTCTGATTAAACATATCTCATACAATTTACAAATGAACCTACCAGGGAATAGAAGGTTCTGATCCCATTATCGAGGCCAAAGTTAAGAGAGGTGACTTGTTGCCTAATAAGAAACACAAATGTGATAAAAATAAAAATTAAAGCAGAACATTCAGTAAATCTGCAAAATTGTATGGATAAATGCTTGACATGTCACAGTATACAGTAAAAAAAAATATTAAAAAGCAGTTATTGCTTCTGTTTACAAATCCAGATATGGCATCTGGAAGATACTGGAACTACAGTAGATGCCAGGGGTGGACTGACCATTTGGAAACTCAGGCACTGCCTAAGGGCCCAGGGTCAGTAGGGGGCCCCATGAGATGCCCCTGGTACCTTTTTCATAGGCTTTTTTGAGTTTGGGCAAAGACACAGGGGCCCCATGATCCTCTATTGCCCGGGGGCTCCATGAGTTGTCAGTCCGCCCCTGGTAGATGCTGATCCTGTGTGATGCTTGAACAAAAATGGCACTGTCCTTCTGGAGATAAAATTTTTTGGGAGCTTTTTATCTCCAGAAGGACAGTGCCATTTTTGTTCAGGCATCATGCAGGATCAGCATCTAGTTCCAGTATCTACTTTCTCTGCTTAGATGCTGGCTTAGAGATGACACATTTATGTAAATCCTTGTCCTCTTTTTGTTGACAAATTTACAATGTTGCAGTCTGATCACTGAGGGAGAGTAGACTGAGGAAATGTTTCCTCCAACCTGCAACAGACTCATATCATCATTTTGCACTTGGAATGTCATTCTAGGTATGGCATTTTATACAGTACATACACTATATTGTCAAAAGTATTGGGACAGCCCTCCAAATCATTGGATTCAGGTGTTCCAAACACCTCCATGGCCACAGGTGTATAAAATCAAGCCCCTAGGCATGCAGACTGCTTCTACAAACATTTGTGAAAGAATGGGGCACTCTCAGGAGCTCAGTGAATTCAAGCATGGTCCATGATAGGTTGCCACCTGTGCAATAAATCCATCCGTGACATTTCCTTGCTACTAAATATTCCACTGTTAGTGGGATTATAACAAAGTGGAAGCAACTGAGAACAACAGCAACTCAGCCATGAAGTGGTAGACCACATAAAATGACAGAGTGGGGTCAGCGCATGCTGAAGCGCACAGTGTGCAGAAGTCACCAACTGTCTGCAGAGTCAATAGCTAAAGACCTCCAAACTTCACGTGGCCTTCAGATTAGCACAACAACAGTGTATAGAGAGCTTCATGGAATGGGTTCCATGGCTGAGCAGCTGCATCCAAGCCTTACATCACCAAGTGCAATGCAAAGCGTTGGATGCAGTGGTGTAAAGCACACCGCCACTGAACTCTAGAGCAGTGGAGACATGTTCTGTGGAGTGATGAATCACGCTTCTCTGTCTGGTAATCCTATGGATATGTCTGGGTTTGGTGGTTGCCAGAAGAACAGTACTTGCCTGACTGCAATATGCCAAGTGTAAATTTTGGTGGAGGGGGGATAATGGTGTGAGGTTGTTTTTCAGGGGTTTGGCTTGGCCCCCTAGTTCCAATGAAGGGAACTCTTAAGGCATTAGCATACCAAGACATTTTGGAAAATTTCATTCTCCCAACTTTGGGAGCCTGCACAGAGTCCTGACCTCAACCCAATAGAACACCTTTGGGTTGAATTAGAGCGGAGACTGTAAGCCAGGCCTTCTCATCCGACATTAGTTCTTGACCTCACAAATGCACTTCTGGAAGAATGGTCAAACATTCCCATAGACACCCTCCTAAACCTTGTGGACAGCCTTCCCAGAAGAGTTGAAGCTGTTATAGCTGCAAAGGGCGGGGCCAACTCAATATTGAACCCTACGGACTAAGACTGGGATGCCATGAAAGTTCATGTGTGTGTAAAGGCAGGCATCCCAATACTTTTGGCAATGTAGTGTAGTTACATTGGTCCAGTTTGGACACATACTATATCTGTGGGATCCTACTAGAACAAGGGTATCCAAACATTTGAAACAAAAAGCCAGTTTACTCCCTTTATGCAAATTCAGGCACTTGTCCAGTTGTTGTTAACAAATTTACAATGTACAATCTGGTCACTGAGGCAGATGAGAATAAGGAAATGCTTCCTCCTGCCTGCAATAGACCGATGTCATCATTTTGACCTTGGAAAGTTATTAAAGAATTCCACGTATTCTATTGTATACAATGTTACATTGGCCCAGCTTGGACATATGTAACTATGTACTGTATATACAATACCTGTGGGATTCATTTACAATGTAGAAGTTGGAAATCACTGTAATAGACACCGCTACTCCAGTGATCTCCACTTGCTTCCGTGCTGAGAGTCTGCCCTGATGCATTGTGAACACAGAAGGTCGGCTGCTTGGCACAGGTGCTATTCAGAGAATACTTTGCATTTTCTCAATGAATGTAAAGCATTCTATGATTGGATGAGGTGAAGCGTTCGATGTCCCCACCTGTCCTCTCCACTTTGTCCAATCAGAGAATGCTTTGCATTAATTGAAAAAATTGAAAGAATTCTCTGAATGGCACTTGTGCCAAGCGGCCAACCTTCTGCATTCACAATGCAACAGGGCAGTCATTTAGCACATGATCCAGAATAGCGGTGTCTACTACAGTGATTTCCAGCTTCTAGAGCAGGGGTCTCCAAACTGCGGGGGGATGTGGCCCTTCACTTTCCTTTATGCGACCCTTGGGGCACTATTCTTTCCAATGATAAAGGCACTATTCCTTCCACTGACACTAAAGATGAAGGATTATCCCTCCCACTAACACCACCAATGGGGCAAGATTCCTTCCACTGACACCAGATATGTGGAACTAATTCTCCCACTGACACCAATGATGGGGCATTATTCCTCCCACTGACACCAGAGATTTGGCACTATTCCTCCCATTGACACCAATTATGGGGCACAATTACTCCCATTGACCCCAATTATGGGGCACAATTCCTTCCATTGACACCCATGATGGGGCACAATTCCTCCAACTGACACCAAAGAATGGGCAATATTCCATTGACAACAATGATGGGGCATAATTTCTCCCACTGACCCCAATGAAGGGGCACAATTCCTCCAATTGACACCAATGATGGGACACTATTCCTCCCACTGACACCAATTATTTAACTTTTTTACTCCCACTGACCACCTAGCCTATGGCATTGTTTATTCCCACCAATGCCAGGGCATTTTCTACTCCCACTGGCCACATTCCAGCACCCCTAAAGTTTGAAGGGCAGTCAACTGGCCCTTTTTTTAGAAAGTTTGGAGTCCTCTGTTCTAGAGGGATCCCACAGATATAGTAAGTGTATAGTTACATTGATCTAAGCTGGACCAATGTAACTATGTACTGTATAAAATGCCATCATTTTTCTTTAATGATTTTCCAAGTGCAAAATAACGTCATCACTCTGGTGCAAGCTGTGGGAAGCATTTCCTCAGTCTCCTCTCAGTGATTAGACTGCAACATTGCAAATTTGTTAACAAGAACAGGACAAGCACCCGGATTTACATAAATGGTCATTTCTGAGACAGCATTTCAGAAGAGGTAGTGGATCCCGGAAGTAGATTTTAATCCTGGTTGATGCCTGATCAAAAATGGAGATAAAAGCCCCCATGAGGTTTTCAATATAATAAAGCAGATTAGGCTGTAATACTCACCTTTAATCCAGATCTTTCCCTCACAATACTTCTTTTTGCTCACAAAATTTTCTCAGCCTTTGTGGTTGAATGATGTCCAGCATCACTCAACCCAGAAGACAAAGGAGATACTATGGGGTGGGTTTACTAAAGGCAAATAAAGGCAAAGAAGTTAGTAAATGAGCAGATGCTTTGCTAACTTCCATCATCCAATCATCTCCTAGATTGTAAGCTCCAAGGAACAGGGCCCTCGAACTCCTCGTGTATCGCATTGTATTGTTATTGTACTGTTGCATGTTCTGTCCCCCTTTGTAATGTACAGCGCTGAGCGAACTGTTGGCGCTTTATAAATTCTGTATAATAATAATAATGTGCAAGAAAAAATGCTGTTTTTTTATATTTTCCTTGCATGTGTTTGGGTGTTCTTTGCAAAGTGAATCGTTACCTCATTCACTAAGCTCTGGAGCAGTGCAACTGCACTTTACAAAGTGCACAGTCTATTTGCCTTTAGTGAATCAACCGCAAAAAGGATTGAATCCATCAGATCAGATTTAAAGCTAGGCAACTGACATTTTCACTTTGCAAAAAACACCTAATCATGTTCAAGTGAAAATAAAGAAAAACTAATTTTTTTGCTTGCACATTATTGGATGACAGAAGTTATCAGAGCTTCGCCTCATTTACTAAGCTCTGGAGTACACAGTCTATTTGCCTTTAGCAAATCAACTCCTATGAATGAAGAGCATCATCAAAACACCCCTCGATATTATTATAGTAATGCAGAGAGCAGCGCTAGTGTCGTCATGTTGGTGCCCAACCTCTGCATCTAGAAGACCACCTGCCACCAGGAGAAACTAAATAGAAGGAGATCCGAACACATCATGTGATATGAGAATGTAACATATAGAGGGGAAGTAGGGGTTCCAAAGAGAGAAGGGGTTGGGCTACTCTTGGGGGGCTAAGCTCAGAGTTTGGCTGTAAAGATGAGTTTCAGGTATGGCAAATTTTACCTACTGTGGTTACACTGGTCTAGCTTGGACCAATGTAAGTATGTATGTGCCATGTATGTGCCATGTATGTGAGGTCCCAGTGGACAACATCACTACAATGATTACCACTAGCTACTGAATACCATGCTGCACGAGATTGCTCATTCTCAATGAATGCAAAGCATTGGATGAGGTGAAGAGCCAGGGTAGTGACAATATGATCTCCACCTTGTCCAGCCACAGAGGACTTTGCATTCATAGAGAAAATGGTAAAAGTGTTCTCTGAATGGGGCCCGTAATGAATGGGCAATGTCCTGTATTCAGTAAGGAGCAGGCCAGCCTCTCAGCATGGGATCCGGAAGCTAGTGGAGAGCACTTTAGTGTCTACTACATTGATTTCCAGCTTTCATGGGGATCCCACAAGTATGGTATATACAAGGTGTGACAGTTAGATTCCCGGAATGCCAACGACGTAGCACTATGGTGGGGAATCCTTACCGAGTTGTCGAAGGAATAGCATGTGTGGAAAATGACTGACAGGAAACTGGATCAGAGGATTAACATAAAATTTTGTGCGAAAATTGACAAAAGTGGGAGTGAATCTTTAGCTCTGTTACAGCAGGCTTATAGTGAATATTCAGTGAAGAAATCAAGTGTTTTTGAATAGCATAGGCAGTTTAAGGAGGGGCGGAAATATACAAATTGGGTCATTATTACAGTGGATATAAAAAGTCTACACACCCCTGTTAAAATGGCAGATTGCTGTGATGTAAGAAAGAGACAAAGATAAATCATTTGAGAACTTTTTCCACCTATAAACTGTACAACTCAATTGAAAAACAAACTGAAATCTTTTAGGGGGGGGGGGGGGGAAGTAAACAGAAAAAACAAAAATAATGTGGTTGCATAAGTATACACACCCTCTTATAATTGGGGATGTAGCCGTGTTCAAGCAATCACATTCAAAATCATGTTAAATAGGAGTTAGTACACACCCACCATCATTTAAAATGCCTCTGATTAACCCCAAATAAAGTCCAGCTGTTCTAGTCGGTCTTTCCTGACATTTTCTTAGTCGCATCCTACAGCAATAACCATGGTCCACAGAGAGATTCCAAAGCATCAGAGGGATCTCATTGTTAAAAGGTATCAGTCAGGAGAAGGGTACATAGTAATTTCCAAGGCATTAGATATACCATGGAACACAGTGAAGACAGTCATCATCAAGTGGAGAAAATATGGCGCAACAGTGACATTACCAAGAACTGGACGTCCCTCCAAAAGTGATGAAAAGATGAGACGAAAACTGGTCTGGGAGGCAGCGAAGAGGCCTACAGCAACATTAAAGGAGCTGTAGGAATATCTAGCAAGTAGAGGCTGTGTGGTACATGTGACAACAATCTCCCATATTCTTCATATGTCTGTGCTATGGGGTAGAGTGGCAAGATGGAAGCCTTTTCTTATGAAGAAAAACATCCAAGCCCGGCTACATTTTGAAAAAAACACATCTGAAGTCTCCCAAAGCATGTGGGAAAATGTGTTATGGTCTGATGAAACCAAGGTTGAACTTTTTGGCCATAATTCCAAAAGACATGTTTGGTGCAAAAAACAACACTGCACATCACCAAAAGAACACCATACCCACAGTGAAGCATGGTGGTGGCAGCATCCTGTTTTGGGGCTGTTTTTCTTCAGCTGGAACTGGGGCCTTGGTCAAGGTAGAGGACCTCTGTGTGAGGTCCCAATCATGTGATCACTGATTGGCCAGTTAGTGATCACATGAATAGTAGTAAACAAGATGTCACTTCCGGACATCATTGTTTATTACTTGTAAAATTTGTGAATGATCACAGAGATCACATGGTACAAAGCTATTCACAACAGCCTTGTACCATGTGACAAGCTGTGACCAATCACAGCTCTCACAGTATTTCTCAATAGCTGCAGGAATGCAGCCAGAGAGAAGGAGAAATGATTGCTTTGACAGCCTTTTTGGGTGTAAAAGCAATCAGTGTAAAAAAAGAAAAAAATCATCATCACCCCCCCACAAGTAGTACAGTGTCACTATGGAGGGTGACAGTATTTAAAAAAAACCCATAATAATATAAAAAAATAAAATAAACATTTTAAAAAAGTTTGAAAAATTATAATTTTTGGTAATAAACAAATTTGTGTTATTTTTGTTTTTTTTACTAAAAAGATAGATTAATACGTTTTATATAAGATTTATGAAAAAATATTATTTGCTAAATTTTATAAGAAAAACACTTTTTTCAAAATTTTTGGATTTTTTCATTTATATAGCAAAAAAATAAAAATCCCAGTGGTGAATAAATACCACCAAAATAAAGTTGTAACTGTCTCAAAAAAAAGCTAAAAAATTCATATGGGTACAGTGTTGCATGACTGCGCAATTGTCATTCAAAGTGTGATAGCGCTGGAAGCTGCAAATTGGCCTGGGCAGGAAGGGGGTGAAAGTGTCCGGACTTGAAGTGGTTAAGTGTTGTCTGTAAAGCACTACAGGACATGTCAGTGCTATTAAAATGAATCAGATAAATAAATATGTCGTGCCGCAACACCAGGCAGCCCAACATGTCATAACAACCAGCAGGAAATCAAAGTAGCCGGAAGGGTTTACAAGTGCTTGATAAATAAGTAGAGCTAATGTTCCCTTGTATTTCCTATGTGAGAGGCATTGTCTGTCTGGATCATCCACAGCAGGATTACATTACAGCCTGGCTGGTAGGAAATGTGTTCAACGCGTGTTCTAATCCGCCGCATGTGCCTCCGGGGCCCTGGCTGAGTCTCCCTGCATACACAGCCAAATAGAAACCAGGTAGACTTGATTGTAACTTGTTCTGTCTGCCCGATGCATCTGTGTATGGATCTGTCAGTGTAAATACAGAAGGCCATGAGGGCTCTGAAGGTTTGGAAAGTAAATTTACCAGGACTTTGCCGGGTCCTAGAAGTCTATTTGTCACACAGCATTTGTACGACAAAGAGAGAAGAGATTGCTACTCCAGATTTTAAAACTGAACTCCAGGCAAAGTGCTAAAAAGAAACACGACTGGAATACACATTTGTGAACTATCTCAGCAGCCAAAGGATTTCTAATTCTGTCCATCCATTTTTGTGTTTCACACATCTCTGCCAGACAGCACAGCCAGGAGGGTAGACACCAGTTTATCCATTTTATCGGTTTAGGGCCTCATGTATATGAGACACTTCTGAACGATGGAAACTGACTGCTGGAAAACGTAGGTTAAAAAATGTCTGTTTAGCTGCGTTTGCATACCGCGTTTATGTGCATTTGCATTTAGAATCGTATTTTCAAGATAAGCACAGGAGAACCTCCCAAATGCCCAGAATGCACTTAAAAGTGGTAAATTATTAACTATTTCAGACTGTTTCCGAGGAATACAAAGAGTAGAAGCAGAGACAGCAGTATGTGTTGACATTAGCTTAGGTGTGAGTTTCTCATTAACATTTCGTTTTTTTCCAAGGGTGGAAAAGGTGTCTGGTGGGGTGAGTCAGTAAGGCCACCTGGCAGGGGGTCTTTATGAGGAATTTGAGGTGTGAATGGTCATTAACATATCTTTTGTTTCCAAGGGTGGGAAAGGTGTCTGGTGGAGGGAGTCATTAAGGCCACCTGGCAGGGGGTCTTCATGAGGAATTTGAGGTGTGAATGTTCATTAACATATCTTTTGTTTTCAAGGCTGGGAGAGGTCTGAGGTGTGATTTGGTCATTACAATGTGTGACAAGCTTGGTAGGAACATCCTGTGTTCAGTGTTTTGCCCATCTGAGTACCTTGAAAACTCTTTGCATGCATTTCACATGATGAAGAAAGGCTCTGGACAGCATCGGCAACTGGAAGAGTTATAAAAAAATTTTCAGACGCAAACGCTTATAAATGCGATTTACCGTGTTTAGCCGCGTTTACAAGTGTTTTGCGTTGAAACGCTGATCACATCTACTGTTGAATGCAAGTTTTCTGCGTTCATAAAAACAACTGTAAACTGAAATGCCTGTAAATGACTGTAAAGGAAGATGTGTACATGGAAACATAGGAAAACATTAGGGAGAGTTCAGCTGCAGTTTACATGAGCCCTAAGAGGAACTAAACTAAAAATAAAATGCGGGCAGGCTCTTTATTGCAGAAGAGAAATGCTGTGTTTTTTTCTGCAATGAAAACAAACCTACCTACCTGCAATCTTCTATGGAATGCACACTGAGCTGTGCATGCGCAGCTCGGTGTACATTCTCGTCATTCTGGCCCAGCCAATCATGGCTCAGGATCCCAAACCTGAATGAAAGCCAAATGAAGATGCTGGCTCTGTCGAAAGCCAAGCAAATCTGTCCAGCAAAAGTGGCAGTTAGAGGTTGAGACAAACCATTTACCTCTTTGTAAGGGGTGCTTACAATATTATTATACAGTATTTATATAGCGCCAGAAGGTTTGCTCAGCGCTGTACATTATAGTGGGGGACAATACATGAGACAATACAGTGACAGAACAATACACGAGGGGTTCGAGGGCCCTGCTCTTTCGAGCTTACAATCTAAGAGGGAGGGGATAGTGGTACAGGAGGAAGTGGCTGTGGGGGATGGAGTGGTAGGAGGAGTGGAGGAGATCGCCTGTTAAGTGAGGGTGGGGTAGGCTTCCCTGAAGAGGTGGGTTTTCAGGGTGCGCCTAAAGGTGAGGAGGGTAGGTGACAGTCTGATGGATTGGGGTAGTGAGTTCCAGAGGATGGGGGAAGTCCTGGAGAAGTCCTGCAGTCGGGCGTGGGACAAGGAGACCAGGGAGCTAAAAAGTAGGAGGTCTTGTGAGGAGCGAAGAGTAATTTTTGTTACTGGGAATCTTCTTTTCTTTCCAGGTCGCAGCTCATGCTCATTTCTGTTTTTGTTTGTTTTTCAAAAAATTTCCAACATGTCCGATCAGGAAAAATCTTAGCAACAAATCAGGGCTTTTTTTCTCAAAAACTAGGTGCAGGAACTTCCCCCTCCTGAGTCACTTCTTGTCTCCACCCCCCCCCCCCCCCCCCCCCACCTCCAAGCACCGTCCCTTGATTCCACCTAATTTTGAGAATACAGAACAAGGTATCATTTTGTGGTGGTAAATAATTTGTATGGAATTTGTTAATGATAACAAGATAAGCAGAAAAATAAATCCCCCACAGCCAGCAGCAATAGACACCCCCGGCAACAAGTGGTCCCCAGCACAAAATACCAACCCAGCAACAATAGACCCCCAGTAGCCAACATCAATAGACTCTCTAGCAGCCAGCAACAATAAACAATAGACTCCTCCCTGAAAAGTAGATCCCTTCCAGCAACAATAGACCCCCAGCAGCCAACATCAATAGACTCTCTAGCAGCCAGCAACAATAGATAATAGACCCCTCCCTGAAAAGTAGATCCCTTCCAGCAACAATAGACCCCCAGCAGCCAACATCAATAGACTCTCTAGCAGCCAGCAACAATAGACAATAGACCCCTCCCTGAAAAGTAGATCCCTTCCAGCAACAATTGACCCCCATCAACAACAGACCACCCACCAGCAACAATAGACCACCACAAAAAACTAGATCCCCTTTAGTGACAATAGATCCCCCAGCAGCCAGCAACAATAGATCCTCCAGCACACGCCAGCACCCCTTTCCATTACATACATTCAGTGCTGGAGGTGTCAGAACTGCATTCCCCCAGCGTTCCCACTGAAAAAAAGCCCTGGTTACGATTTTTGAAAGACAATTAATTCGGAATTCGACCCATGTATGGCCTGCATAAGAGAGCCAGCATGGCTGAATCACCAAAAAACTAAAGCAGCCACCACGTTTAAGGACTGATACGCTTCAGTATATGAAATTTTGTTTTTGGGTTGGATATGCTTTAACTCTTCGATGAAACACAGGAGTTGACTTCGACATAGAAGGCAATAACGTTCCAAAGCCTTGTCTTTGCTTGGAAAGTGAACCTCCACACGAGTAGTGGAGTGAAAGGCAGAGAGTGTCTAGCTTGGGACTGTACTAACTAGTACCAAACAAGAGTGGGAACAGGGCACAAAAATGAAAAGGCTACTGTGGCAGCAGAGGAAGTCCAGTGCAGGTCAGATGCACCTGTCAATGATTTCTGAATATAAAACCACAACAGGGAACAGCACTGCTTAGTATTGTAAATAAAAGTAGTACATATAATAGTTCAAACTTTGAGCCCCAACACACAAACACACATGTCCAAAACATGATTCGTGCTCTGTGCCACACCAACAAACACTGGTGACTGTGCTTCAAAAATATGTGCTCCATGACTGAATGTCTCTAAAAGGTCCCATAGTGCCCCACTTTCACACTGCACTCAGCAGATATATTCGACCATTTGTATTAGCAGGTGAGTCAAAAAGCACTCCAGATAGATCCTGGTTCAAATGCCACTCTCGCTAACTACTTGCTGACCAGTCACATACCTGGTACGTCTCCAAATGCTTGTTCCGGGATGATGCCTGCAGCTGCAACACCCAGCTGCATCGTTTTGTAGAGCTGGCAGTCAGCTCTCTTGTAGCAATAGCAATCAGATTGGCTAACTAGCTGCTCAATTGCTACTACAAGCAGAAGGAGGGCTTCATCCGGCTGTCCGGCCATCTGGTATACGTGCCGGCTGGTTGCTCGGGTCTTCTGGTGGAATGGGAAAGCCTGAGCGAGAGGCAGAAGACTCTCCCATCCCACCAGAAGACCCGAGCAACCAGCCGGCACGGATCCCAGATGGCCGGACAGCCAAACAAAGCTGGGCTTGGATCGTCTCTCCGCTATGGTAACCTGGAAGTGATGACCTGCGCCATTTTTAAAAACTCAAAAGCATTCAAAAACACCAATCTTGGTGTTTTGAATGCTTGCAAGTGCAGAGGAGGGACTTGGGGTCTTAGAGACCCCAGATCCCTTCATAAAGAGTACTTCTCATGTGCCTATTGCTGTCACAAGGGATGATTACATTTAGAGATGAGCGAATCGAACTTGGCGAAGTGGAATTCGTTTCGAATATTAGGAAAAATTCGATTCGCACCGAATCCGAATATTAGCAAACTTCGGATGCGCGAATCGAATTTTTCCCGATCGGCCGATTTTCATCCCTTCTACAGCCGGCAAAAAGTGTCCCTGCAGAGAGCTCCGCTATTTCTGACAGTTCTCTGACAGTTCCTTCACATTTACAGCGGTTGAAACATTGTATCTATTTGTTTCCATTTAGGATACAGATGTTTTTATTCGGAAACAAATAGATACAATGTTTCAACCGCTGTAAATGTGAAGGAACTGTCAGAGAACTGTCAGAAATAGCGGAGCTCTCTGCAGATACACTTTTTGCTGTACTGGAATTCTTCTTCTTTTCATTCTTCTTCTTCTTTTCATTCTTCTTCTTCTTCTTTTCATTCTTCTTCTTTTCATTCTTCTTTTCATTCTTCTTCTTCTTCTTCTTTTCATTCTTCTTTTCATTCTTCTTTTCATTCTTCTTCTTCTTCTTTTCATTCTTCTTCTTCTTCTTTTCATTCTTCTCATTCTTCTTTTCATTCTTCTTTTCATTCTTCTTTTCATTCTTCTTCTTCTTCTTTTCATTCTTCTTCTTTTCATTCTTCTTCTTCTTCTTTTCATTCTTCTTTTCATTCTTCTTCTTCTTCTTTTCATTCTTCTTTTCATTCTTCTTCTTCTTCTTTTCATTCTTCTTCTTTTCATTCTTCTTTTCATTCTTCTCATTCTTCTTTTCATTCTTCTTTTCATTCTTCTTCTCATTCTTCTTTTCATTCTTCTTCTTCTTCTTTTCATTCTTCTTCTTCTTCTTTTCATTCTTCTTCTTCTTCTTTTCATTCTCCTTTTCATTCTTCTTCTTTTCATTCTTCTTCTTCTTCTTTTCATTCTTCTTTTCATTCTTCTCATTCTTCTTTTCATTCTTCTTCTTCTTCTTTTCATTCTTCTTCTTTTCATTCTTCTTCTTCTTCTTCTGCTTCTTCTTCGTCGTGCCCCATGACTGCCCAAATGAGTGAAGTGTGCGGTGATTCTAAGATCGACGGCACTCATCTGCATGTCATACTGACTGACAGTATTATTTCTCTTCCCCAGCAGACTCCAAGGGCATTTAAATTAAAGGTACAGTGTTCTGCACTAATATAAAGGCTCTCTGAAGCCTAGAAACCCTTTTAATAAGTTAAATTCGCAGCGAATAAATTCGCATCGAATCGAATTTCTTCCGCAAATTTGGCGAATCAGCCGAATCGAATTTTTGAATAATTCGCTCATCTCTAATTACATTCCTTGTGACAGCAATAAAAGTAATAAAAAAAAAAATTAAAGGGATAGTGTAAAAATTAAAAAAGGTGAGGTTTCACCGCGAACGTGAAATCATGGGCAGTAATTCTAGCACCAGACCTCCTCTGTAAATCTAAAGTGGTAACTGGTAAAGACTTTTAAAGTGTCGCCTATGGATAGTAAAATTTACGTAGTTTGTGCGCGCAATTTTAAAGCGTGACATGTTTAGTATCTGTTTACTCACCGTAACTCTGTTACAAAAAAAATTAGTTATGTATGGTATATTTTTGCATTAAAATTCAAATAAAGTGTATTTTAAAAAAAAAAAAATGCATTTGAAAAACTGTTGTGCAAATACCGTGCGACATAAAAAAAAGCAAAACCCACAAATTTATTTTCCAAGGCCTGTGCTTTAAAAACATATATAATATCGCTTCTTGGCCTTTTGGCTAAGATCAGTGTAGTAAAAACATATAATGTTTGGAGGTTCTAAGCCATTTTCTCGAAAAAAAAACTGAACAAAAAAGTGGCAGAAAAAGCCTGATCCTTAATTCAGCTCAATTATGTCTCCTTATTGCCCCTTTGTATAGCCTTAACCACTGGCCCACCGGAGGATTTCCCCCCTTCCTGACCAGACAATGTTTTGTGATGCGGCATTGCGTTATTTTAACTGACAATTGTGCAGTCATGCAGCACTGTACATATATTCCCACAAATAGAGCTTTCTGTTGGTGGTATTTAATCACCTCTGCGCTTTTTATTCTGTGCGCTATAAAAAAAAGACCGACAATTTTGAAAAAAAAACATTATTTCTGACTTTTTGCTATAAAACATGTCCAATAAAAAAAAGTAAAAAAATCAAATTTCGTCATAAATTTTGGTCAAAATGTACTCTGCTCCATGTCTTTGCTGAAAAAATTACTATAAATTGGTTTATGTGAAAATCATAGAATCTACAAATGGAGGTATATATACTGGATTTTTTTTCTTTACTAGTAATGGCGGCAATCAGCGACTTATAGCGGGACTGCAGCGGGCTTTCTGACACTGGGGGGGAACTGACTAACTGCCACTGACATCCCCAGTGACACTAATACAGTGATCGGTGCTAATAAAAAGCACTGACACTGGGCAGGAAGGGGTTAACATCTGGGGTTATCAAAGGGTTAACTGTGTGCTGTGTGCTGTTTAATATAATGTGCTGTGTGTGTTTTACTACAGAGACATGCTGCTGTGTATTTTTCAGAGAAATACACAGCAGCATGTTCTTGCTGGCAGGAGAGAGACCTGTGTTGTTTACACAAAGGTCTCTCCCCTGTCAGTGTTACTCGGCGATCACCAGGTGCCGGCGGGGAATCTCCGGCCAGGACTCAGTGATTCACATCTGTAGCAGCCAATGGCAGCGCGTGCCCCCTACCCGGAAATGTAAATCACGTATATATACGTGATTTTGCACAGTCCTGCCGCCCTGTAGCGGTATTTTCGCTATAGGGTGCCGGGAAAGCTGTTAAAGTATATCCACCAGTTACAGAATAAGAAGAGGACGGAGAGCCTTGCATAGGGAAGATATCACTTTTTTCAATGGACGGATTAAATATATTGCAGTTACATGTTACAATCATCAAGTGCCACCTCCAATATGGCCAAGTAGTGGAAATGACATCACTCGGAAGTCCTACCCCACACATTTCATCAAGTAGCAAGGTCCTCAGGAGCAAGAAATGTCCGGCTACTCGCTCCACTCATTTTATATACAAAGAACCGCCCACTACACCCGATCCGCCATCTTAGTAGTCCCCTTCACTAATACATACAACCAGCATATTCCTAACTACCTTGGAATGAATGAATTATTAATGACCTAACTGATGTCAATCTGATACCACTGACACAAGCCCAAAGCCCATAAACACAGGCCCTTATCCTGTCTTCTGTGCCGGCAAACTTTTAAAGGGCCATCATCTGCTTAACTATACTCTTGCATTCTGTCCATCATCTATGACATTATAAGATGACATACCGAAGGTATTTAATACATGTCGTAACTATAGGGTATAATTAAGGCCACAATGCGCCACATGGAACCTGTAACATGTGCCGTTATTTCTAGTGGAAAATTACTGTTTAAATTATATTGTATTCGAATGGCATGGGCAATGTCAGCATGACCAACCATAGTGCAAATGCTGGTGAGAACACAGGTGACTGGAAAACACAGTGTGGGGTAAGATTAATGGGTGGGAGATTTGGAAGCAGAGACAGAAGCCATGAGATGAAAGGGTAAAATGAGCAGAAAGGAAAAGGGAGGGGGTGCAGAGTAAGCTTCGAGAATAATTTCCAGATGTTAGGAGGAAATAAATATCGTGGGGAGACAGTCCGAGCAGAAGATCAATGGCTGCCCAGGGAAATGTAAAAATGCTTAAAGGGATTGTCAAGGCATTACCCAAATTTAACCTTAAACCTCCATTTTCTCTCTAGAACCCCGGTGTCCAACCTGTGGCCCAATGGCCGCATTCGGCACCTTGGTATATGACGTGCGTCCCACGGACATCAGCAGTCTGTAGTGGGAGCATTGATTAAGGTAAAGGCATTGATGTCTACCAGCCTCATGTAACGTCCCCAGTTTCGTATTGTTTTCTGTAGCATATCCCAAGACAAAACTGTAGCATGTCCACACTCTCTGACCTCCATTCCCTCCATTAGGTCTGCAGGTTCTGTCCTCTCAAGCATTACATACTGTATATTGAACATTCTGTGGGGCCCTTTTGGCGATGTCAGGGGCTGCATTTGATGCCTCCTTTAGCTCATATGTTGACAACCACTGCTCTAGTGCAGGTACCAGCATTAAAATTTTTCTTTTACCTTGTTCTGTTTTATTATTCTATGTAATGTTATCACCAGACTTATAAAATTATTGCAGGGACAGCTTCTGGGAGCTCAGTTCCTATTGACGTAGGCATGCCCCCAGATCTACATCTCCCAAAAGTCCTTTCTCTAAACACAATTGGGAAAATTTACTAAAACTAGTTCACTCAGAATCTGGGCAGCTGTGCATGGTAGCCAATCAGCTTCTAACTTCAGCTTGTTCAATTAAAGTGGTTCTAAAGGCTCACGGTTTTGTACCTCCATGTATTCTATGCATGAAGGTAAAAAACCTTCTGTGTACAGTGGCCCCCCAGCCTCCCAATAATTACCTGAGCCCCCTCCGATCCAGCGACATTCTCAACAGCCTCTGCTGTCTGGGGACTCTTCCTCCTCGGTGGCTGAGACAGCAGCAGGAGCCCATTGGCTCCTGCTGCTGTCAATCACAGCCAGTGAGCTAATGAGAAGAAAGCGGGGGGCGATGTCAAGCCGTGGCTCTATGTGTCTTATGGACGCATAGAGCAGTGGCTCAGGGACGAGCACACAGCGGTGCCCCCAGGACCAGCAGCTTTTCCTGGGGGAACTGCTGAAGGTGGAAGAGCCAGGAGCATTGGTGGGGACACGAAAAGAAGAGGATCGGGGCTGCTCTGTGCAAAATCAATGCACAGACCAGGTAAGTATAGACATGTTTGTTATTAAAAAAAAGAAGTGTTAGTGTCACTTTAATCTTTGACAATAAAACCTGGAAGCTGATTGTTTTCTATGCAGAGTTGCACCAGAATTTGCACCATGCACTTTTAGTAAATAACCCCCTTGTGTGGGCAGATTTTTGGAAGTCAAATCAGTGGCATTGTTTTAGTCCTCGTGCACACTGGGTGTTTGCCCAGCTCTTCTGAACGCCTGGGAGGAGAAAAGCAGCATCAAATACGCATCTAAAGCCACAAGTTTGTAAATGCGCCTAGAAGCGTTTAGGCATGTCAAGGGCATTTCACTGGGAAGGATAACTATGCATTCTGGCTATTGAAATGAGTTAATGCTCAAGTGGTAAATGTGCCGAGTGTTAATCTGCATCTACAGGCGTTTAGGCGCTAAAAGCTTTTTTTCTGCAAAAACACTGCAGCTCCTGAACACGTTGGCAATGTTTTTTTTCTGGCTCTAAACATCTGTAAACGCCTATGTGTGCGTGGACTAACATTGAAGGGTGTTTAAAGGCAGAAAACTCCTAAAAGTTGTGTTTTAATGCCCATTCTGCAAGAGGCCATACTGGGAAAGAAATCAGTGTTTGTTGAGAGACAGACATGGGTTGGGGATAGGCGGTGTTCTATAGTCCAGCAGGCAAGGCTAACAACGTTGCTTGGGATTTCAGTGCAGCAGAACCCTTGTGTTCTCAGTCTAAACAGTAGGAGCACAATGGATTTCCGGCACTGACAGCGTATCTAATAGGATAAAATATACAGTAAGGTAAATTGACATATGCTACAGATTCACTGAATATTTTTTTTTGCTCAGACATACACTGTAAAAGACTGTCTGAACATTAATATCACCTACAGTGGGGAAAATAATTATTTGATCCCCTGTAAATTTTGTAAGTTTGTCCACTTACAAAGAAATGAAGGGTCTATAATTGTTATCATACGTGTATTTTAAATGATAGAGACAGAATATCAACCATAAATCCAGAAAAAACATGATAAAAATGTTATAAATTGAGTTCAGTGAGTAAAATAAGTATTTGATCCCCAAGCAAAAAATGACAGTACTTGGTGGAGAATCCCTTGTTGGCTAGCACAAAGGTAAGATGTTTCTTGTAGTTGGTTACCAGGTCTGCACACATCTCAGGAGGGATTTTGGTCCACTCTTCTTTACAGATCTTCTCTAAATCCTTAAGGTTTCTTGGTTGTCACTTGGCAACTCGAAGTTTCAGCACCCTTCATGAATTTTCCAAAGGATTAAGGTCTAGAGATTGGCTAGGCCACTCCATGACCTTAATGTGCTTCTTCTCGAGCCACTCCTTTTTGCCTTGGCGGTATGTTTTGGGTCATTGTCATGCTGGAAGACCCATCCACGACCCATCTTTAGTGTTCTGGAAGAAGGTTCTCATCCAAGATTTTACAATACATGGCCCCGTCCATGGACCCCTCAATGTGGCAAAGTAGGCCTGTACCTTTAGCAGAGAAACAGCCCCAAAACATAATGTTTCCACCTCCGTGCTTGACTGTAGGGATGGTGTTCTTAGGGCCATAGTCAGCATTTTTCTTCCTCCAAACTCAGCAAGTTGAGTTATGCCAAAGAGCTCAATATTGGTTTCATCTGACCACAGCACTTTCTCCCAATCCTTCCCTGAATCATTTACATGTTCATTGGCAAACTTCAGACGGGCCTGTACATGTGCCTTATTGAGGAGGGGGACCTTGTGGGTGCTGCAGGACTATTCTGTGTACCACTTGAGCACATAGCCAGTCTGTGGGAGCCAGATTATTGTTGGTCGGTAGGAGATCAAATATTTATTTTATTCACTGAACTTCAATTCCATAAATAGCAATTGTATCATGTGCTTTTTCTGCATTTTTGATTAATAATCTGTCTCTATCATTTAAAATACATAAAAATTCTTTGTAAGTGGGCAATCTTACAAAATCTGCATGGGATCAAATAATTATTTTCCCCACTGTATATATCAGGAGGTGAAATTGAAGTTTATTCTGCTTTTTTATGTAATGCCCTCCAGGTTAGTTAGTTTTTTTGGGGGTTAGATAGAGACTTAGTAGCAGCCTGGGATGAGTCAGCCTGTGAGTGAGGCAGGAGTTCACCACAGGGCAGGTTGGGAGGCTCTAATAAGTCAGGGCTTCTGGAGACCTCCTACCTCTTCAGAAACCAGACAGCATTCTGGAGGAGTGGTGGAGGAGGGGAGGATGCCTAGATCTGTATTTTGAGGGACCTTGGCCAATTCCTTTGGCAGGAGGCTGGGCATGGTGACCAGGGCAACCCTCAAATGTAGCAGAGCCCAGGGGGAGGTGTGCAGTGTCGAGTGGAAGATGGATTGAGGAATGCTGAAGTGTGGAGCCTGGGAAGGGGCCCCAGGGAGGAGAGGAGCCACCAAAGTACTAATTTGAATGGTGATTTCCTAAAAGCATGGTAGTGTTTTATACTCTGTAAAACACATATTCTTACACAAAGCCAGGTTTTGCTTTAGCTGTTATTTATTGGTTAGAGTTATGAATATTCATTTTGTGTTTGACCATTAGGGGCCAATTGTTTCATTTGGAAAAAGGAAAGATGTCCACATATTTTAAAACAATACTTTTGTCTTCATAATTCCCATTCTTCTACAATATGGCAGAACAAAGAGGCAAATGAAAATAGACTTGTTTAATGAGAGAGATAGGAGGCTGCGCTCTGTCTTCACATTATCTTTCTTATGTGGTCTCCATTGTCTAGGCTTGCATGACTAATGGAAGTGACTTCACAAAATGAATATGAAACATAGACTACTTTGCTTTTAGAAATAATTGCCTTCAATAAGGGCTGACCTCATGCCTTATCAATGCATTATTCACAGCGTTATAACAAAGTTACAACTTAATTAGCGTTTTATTCAGAGAATTCCTAAACCTGTTTGGATCTGTTTATCTTGTCATATAACGGAGAGTGCGCCATTCGGAGTAGCGACCTCCAGAGGTCACATACAAGGTCATGTTATCTACATTACTTAAAGCAACGTCTGGAGCCTGCGGTGATATTGTTGCCCAATAACTGAGATATTATCGGATACTTTATTTTTTTCTTAAAAGCACTCAACAGTTTACTAAAACATCATTTTCTTGTAATCAGTTTCTAAATTAATGAATCTATGTCTTTTAAGAGCAAATTAAAAAGCTAAAATTGGCAATTTGGCAAGACCCTTATGCCCCCACCAGACACCCAATGCTTCCATTTGTCTATTTATAATATATATATATATACATACATACATACATACGGGACTCAAAATTTCAAGTCCTGAGCTACTAGTCAGGCCTTAAGAGTTACATGCCACCAGTTGCCCCCCCAACCCCTACCCTTCCTAATTCCACCCCTAGACATGCCTTTGTAAGTTATCTCATGAAATAATATGGCCTCACTGATAATGCACAATGCACACAGCAGGGTACAGGGTACACAACAGGGTACAGTGGACAGTGCTGTGGAGGTTGAGTGTAGTAGAATTCCCAGAAGAAGCAGTCACTCTGCTGCCAGCTTCACCATGCTCTTGATCCAGACAGTTTTCAATGCCTGCTCATTTGGGCCAGCTGCACCCCACTCTCTGGGTCCAGGGGATCCAACCAGGTGGCCACCACTGCCACCACTGCGGAACAGGATGGAACTGTATATACTGACAGTAGCTGAAATGTGAGTGATGTCAGCAGGCGGTGGAGTGTGTTTTCCTTGGCAGGGAAGCAGATAGGGCAGGGGCTTTGGCTCATCTCTCCTGGCTAAGGCTCCACATTCTCCTATCAGGAGAGAGGGGCCGTTCCTGCAGTTGGCTGCCCAATCACAGCTCACCACGACAAGTGCTCAACCCCAGAGAGAGATAGATTAAAGCACTAACTGCAGCACCCTCTCCAGAATGAATGAAGCAGCTGTCCATCCCCGGAGTCAAGCCCGGTGACTCGCCCCCACTTTATTTCCACTCACCAAATTCAAGCAGGCGAGTAGAACGTTTGAGACATATACAGTGCTCAGCATAAATGAGTCCACCCCAACAGATTTGTTAGAAAATCTTTACTTTTTTTTCAGAGTCAACATTTTTTATGGGACACTATACTACAAAATACTCCCACAAATGCGGGCCATTGATTGCAAACAAGATTTGTTAATTTGCACACACAAAAAAGTTTCCTAACAAATTCATCCAAGACCATGTTGCAAAAATGAATACACCACAATGAAAGTCTTAGGAGCAAAAGCTAAATTTTAGACCACAAAATACTAATTAACAAGAATACAACTACAGGTGAGTCTAATTATTAATTAAACAGATGTATAGCAGACAATTGATTATAACAGGGCGTTACATAACAAAGAAAACCCCTTCCCATTTCATTCTGTCAGCAATGGCACCACATGAAAGAGATATGTCACAAGGCCTGAGAAAGAAAATAATTTATTTACACAAGAAAGGTGAAGGCTACAAGAAGATCAGCAAAGCTTTACTTATCAGTCAGAATACTGTAGCAAAATTGATACAAAAATCTAACAAAGATGGAACTGCAACCATCTCACAGAGAAGTCCAGGCCATCCATGGAAGTTAACACCTCAACAGGAGCATCTTCTGATGAGAAAGGTTGAAGAAAATTGTCATGCAAGTTCACTGCAGATAGCTAAAGAAGTAGAAAGGCAAACTGGGGTGATTGTTTCCCGTGACACAATACCGCGTACACTGCAGAGGAATGACATGCATGGATGTCGTTCATGAAGGAAGCCTCTCCTAAAGCCCATGCACAAAAAAGCCCACCTAGAATTTGCTAGGGCCTATGCTGAAAAAGAAAAGACTACTGGTACTCTGATGTGATGAGACCAAGATAAATGTTTTTGGAATTGATGGCTTCAAAACTGTATGGCGTCGCAAATGTGAGGAGTACAAAGAAAAATGCATGGTGCCTACAGTGACACATGGTGGTGGCAGTGTCCTTCTGTGGGGCTGCATGAGTGCTGCTAGTGTCGGGGAGCTGCATTTCATTGATGGTATCATGAATTCACAGATGTACTGCTCTATATTGAAAAAGAAGATGCTACCATCACTCTGTGCCCTTGGTTGTCGTGCACTTTTCCAACATGACAATGATCCAAAACACACATCTAAGGTCTCTGTTGCATTTCTGAAGAAGAACAGAGTGAAAGTGATTCAGTGACCAAGCATGTCTCCTGATCTGAACCCAATCGAACACCTATGGGGAATTCTGAAGAGGCAAGTTGAGCATCACTCTCCATCCAGCATCCAGGCTATAAAAAAGGTCGTTCTTGAAGAATGGAAAAAGATAGATATAGCAATATGTCACCAACTTGTTCATTCCATGCCTAGAAGACTTGGTGCTGTCCTTACAAATCATGGAGGTCATACAAAATACTAAATGTAGTATTTTTTGTTGTGGGGTGTATTCATTTTTGCATCAACTAATTTGAGTAAAACTGAAGATTTTGTAATCTAAGCTATATTATTAACCTTACTTTCATGTAATGAGCTAAACAAATGTTCTATAAAACTCAGTTTTGTCAAAATGTTTGCTCTTCTGTTCATTGAGATATTGATTAAAATCTTACTCTTCAAAAGGGGTGTACTCATTTATGCTGAGCACTTTATATATATATATATATATATATATATATATAGAAATAAATACAGCCATGAACAGAATTCCTCTGAGCTCTGAACCAGCCAGAACCCCTTCACAAAGAAGAGAGGGAAGAGTGAGGATTTCAAACCAGTTGCTTGAGCACTGATAATTCATCACCCATTGAAGTAAGCACAGGAGGGACCAGGGAGTGGGGAGGATGTAGTGTGTTAGTTCACCTTTTAATTTCTCCTGTAAACATGAACTTACATGAGCTTACTAAGCAACTCATTCACTCCCTTATTATATCACGCCTTGACTATTGTAACTCCCTCCTCACTGGCCGACCTCATCGTAGGCTATCCCCACTCCAGTCCATCCTGAATGCTGCTGCCAGACTCATTCACCTTACTAACCGTTCTGTATCAGGCATCCCTCTCTGCCAATCCCTCCACTGGCTTCCAATTGCCCGACAGATAAAATTCAAAACACGAACACTGACGTATAAAGCCGTTCATAACACTGCCCCAAACTACATCTCCAATCTTGTCTCCAAATATCACCCAAACCGTACTCTCCGCTCCTCGCAAGACCTCCTACTCTCTAGCTCCCTTGTCTCCTCCTCCCATACTCATCTCCAGGATTTCTCAAGGGCTTCACCCATCCTCTGGAACTCCCTACCCCAATCTATCAGGCTATCACCTACTCTGCTCACCTTTAGGTGCACTCTGAAAACCCATCTCTTCAGGGAAGCCTACCCCGACCCCAGCTAAATACTGGAATCCTCTACTCTTCCTACCACTCCATCCCCCACAGCTAATTACCTCTTGTACCACTATCCCCTCCCTCCTAGATTGTAAGCTCCAAGGAGCAGGGCCCTCTAATCCCTCTTGTATTGAACTGTATTGTTTTTTTTTTTTTTTAAAGATTAAATTTGTTTATTAGATACAAGTAACTGCCAATATAGAATGTAAAAAGGGCAGCAATAATGGCGAAGCAGTAATCCATAATAACCCAAAAGAACTTTTGAGAAATTAGCTTTAATTAGTCATGGATTACAGTACAATATTGCTGCTTGTATAATGAAATTAAACAAACACAAATGCTTTTTTTATACTTTACATGTGATTTAGAAACTGCAGTGTTTATTAATATTTATTTTACTTTATGAATAATCAGTCATAATAGAACTAAAGGAGCAACACTATACACAGTATAATTGGATTTCTGACAACTAACATATTTTACTCCTATGCTTGGTTAAAAAGTAAGTAAAGGCAACAGATTTAAAGCTTTTATGTCTGAATTCGTGAAATCCTGGTGGTTTGTTCCTTTGACACGTACAGGGAAAATTTACAAGTGAAAAGAAAAGAAATGAGTTTATTTTTTTTTTTTTAATTTAAATATTTATTAAATTTTTCATGTTAATACAAAAACCCATAAAGGGGAAAAAAAGTCTCATACACATAAACATTTATAACATTTCTACCTTTCCCTTACTTAAAAACTCTTTTCTTTCCCATCCCACTACCCCCCCTTTCCACCCCTCCTCCCCCCTCCTCCCCCTCTGCAATAACACTGCCCCAAACTACATCTCCAATCTTGTCTCCAAATATCACCCAAACCGTACTCTCCGCTCCTCGCAAGACCTCCTACTCTCTAGCTCCCTTGTCTCCTCCTCCCATGCTCATCTCCAGGATTTCTCAAGGGCTTCACCCATCCTCTGGAACTCCCTACCCCAATCTATCAGGCTATCACCTACTCTGCTCACCTTTAGGTGCACTCTGAAAACCCATCTCTTCAGGGAAGCCTACCCCGACCCCAGCTAAATACTGGAATCCTCTACTCTTCCTACTACTCCATCCCCCACAGCTAATTACCTCTTGTACCACTATCCCCTCCCTCCTAGATTGTAAGCTCCAAGGAGTAGGGCCCTCTAATCCCTCTTGTATTGAACTGTATTGTTACTGTACTGTCTCCCTCCATAATGTAAAGCGCTGAGCAAACTGTCGGCGCTATATATAAGTCCTGTATAATAATAATGAGCTTATGCAGGATTTCCTCAGCTGGTTCCAGCTTCAAAGTGAAAGTGATGCGTCTGCACTACAGATGTTGATCACTTTCACAGAGCAGGAAGTGTGTTGTCCCTCCTCCACCAGCAGTCCCCCCCCCCCCCCCATGAATCCCAGGCTCTCCCGCTCTTACTGGGAGCCTGAGATCACAACCACCAGCTTCACATCCATGCCTCAATCTCCTCTGTAACCCTGGGTGTCAGGGCTCCCGGTAAGACCAGAGATGTGTGAACTGACACAGGGAAACGCAGGCTCAAGTATGGTGTAACAATATAATTTATTAAAGGTTATACACAAATATAACGCACAATATAACAAAATCAAACCTCCAACTGATAACTGAATGTACACAGATAAGAGCAGTCAGGGCTGGTGAGGTGGAGGGGTCAGGCGGGCCGGGTCAGCAACAATCAGGCAGACAAGGTACCAAAGGAGCAGGCTGGAGAGTGGTCAGGAATAGCCGAGGTCAGGACAGGCGGAGTTCATTCAGGGTCAGGATCAAGCAGAATCAGGAATCAGGCAGGAAGCAGACAGGATGCAGGTACAGGGGCTCATTAGAAACATACACCAAGGCACTGACTGCAGGTCTGGCCATTCCTTAAATACACCTCCTGCAATCAGCCTCAGGTGATGGCTGACTGTAGGAGTGAGCTTCTGGTTGCTGAGAGCACCCGCTGGCCAGCCCTGGTACTGCAGCCCACAAGGCAGGTGAGTCCCACCACTACTGGCAAGTCCATTCCTGACACTGGGTTCCTCAAGTTCCTTGAACATTGAAGTTTCTAACACCTATTGATATTATCTATTAACTATCTGTAAGGAGGGCAGTATTCCTACTGGTCAACATTGTAAGAGTGTCTTTATTCCACAGACTGTTAGTATAAGAGGTCTTTCTCCCATTGGCCATCTCTCTACAGGACCATTGCACCGACTACCAATATAAGAAGGCACCTTTTCACTTACCACTAATGTAAGGGGCACCACAATGTAAGGAGGGCAGTCTTCCCACTGGTCCACAATGTAAGAGTGTTCTTGTCCTACAGAAAGTTAGTATAAGTGGTCTTTCTCCCATTGGCTATCTATATACAGGACCATTGCACCAACTACCAAGAGAAGAAGGCACTTTTTTACTTACCACCAGTGTGAGGGGCACTACAATTTTTCACCATTGGTGTTTCCTTTCTGGCCATTATTATTATTTTTTCCAGTTCATGACTGTTACAGAAACAGTTTTTTCCTTATAGTGCAGAGGGGGGGTGTTAAAAATCTGCTCTGGCTGGTAAATATGCTAAGTACACACATTCTTAATTGTTCTTATATATTATTATATTTTCAACTTACTAACATCAGAAATGTAACATGAGTTGGATATGTAATCATTTAGCGGGGTTCCCTGAGACATGAGAATTATATAAAGTGTTCCTCCTTGTTAAAAAAGTTGAGAAAGGCTGTTCTATGCTGAAGTCATTCCATCGCTGGGGCATACTTATCCAAATCTTTGAATCACTATAGTAATGAATTTCAATGAATCCGAAATAACTGATATTGAAAACAACAAATTCATTTGTAATCATTTGTTTTATTTGGGTGATATAATGTGATAGTTTGGGCCCTTTATTTATGTTTGAAGTATCCTAAATAAGGTAACAACATAACAAATGATCCAAAGTGATTCAGATCCATTTCCTTTTTATTTTGCATTAACATTTTTCATTATTATAAAAAATACACTACATATGAAATGGAAACATATTGCAATAAGTACCGTAAGGTATAAAAGTGAAACAAGATGATTTCTACTTAACGTGTTTGAGTTGGATGGACATGGATTCATCAGAATCTCTTAATCATAACATAACAAATGAATCCAAAATTAATTTTGTTCCAGTTGTTACTTTTGGATGCATGCGACTCCAGCCAATACTGTCCTTTTACGCAAAAGAAAAAAAAGCGCCTTTAAGTGCAGTATTTATTTCTTAACAATATAAAGCTATGGACATGATGGAGGTTAAAAAGAGGCTCATCAATTATATAAAGTAGAGGGATGATGTCCAAGTCCCCGCTGTAGGCAGCCACAAGTCGTGCTGAGGGAGACTGAAGATGGAGAAAAGCCGGCCAGCATGTGTGTCTTCAATGAAGGGCAGTGGAACGCGCCCTGGATCGCAGCGTCGGTGCCAGCCTGATGATGTAGGAGGGACTAGCATGCAATGCAACACATTTCTGGGCACTGGAGGGCAAGCGCGCTGTGATCCAGGGTGCATTCCACTGTGCTCCATTGGAGACACACATGCTGGCCAGCTTTTCTCCATCTTTAGTCTCCCTCAGCACGCGTTGCGGCTGTCTTCAGTGGGGACTTGGACATCATCCCTCTACTTTTTTCATTGATGAGCCTCTTTTTAACCTCCATCATGTGAGTGGCTTTTTATTGTTAAGAAATAAATGTCTCTCATACTGCACTTAGAGGCACTTTTTCTCTTTTGTGTTTTACTCAGAGCCTGCTACAGCTTCAAGAGCTTGCCATAGTCCTATATGGACTCACAACATTGGTTTAAAACATTGTTACTGACAAAATGGTTTTGGGACTTCTTTGCGCTGATTTTTTGTTGTTGTTTTTTTAATACTTTTAGCTCATTCCATTTCTCGGTGTGGGTTGGATTAGCAGGGATGACTTAAAGTGCATAAGTAATCTCCCAAAATAACAAAATGAGTCGCTAAAAGGAATATAGCCAATCTTCCAAAATAACGTCCAAAAATACGAATTGATTCGGAACAATGAATATTTGAAAGTAATCCGGATATAAGTAACAAATTCATAGAATGAATCATTCCAACATAATGATTATGATGAAATGAAATGATTGACCTAATGAAGGAATCCGAAACAAAACACATTTTTCTGTAGCACACCTCTCTAGATTGTTGAAAGTGGCACACTTTATGATAGCCCTGGGAGCAGGGGCGGACCGACCATCGGGAAACTCGGGCACTGCCCGAGGGCCTGGGGTCAGTAGGGGGCCCTATGAGATGCCCTTGGTACCTTTTTCATAGGCTTTTTTGAGTTTGGGCAAGGACACATGGGCCCCATGATCCCCTATTGCCCGGGGGCCCCATGAGTTGTCAGTCCGCCCCTGCCTGGGAGCAATGGTTTTATATGATGTTGAGTATAACCAGAGACTCTGGTTATACTCAAAATCTGCAGATTTAGCATTTTGCTATATCTCCTTGTATCAGAATTTCCCAAAAGCTTCTCCTGAAAAATGAACTAATAGTGGAAAATAGAACCTTTCACGTCCGGTATTTAACTTGTGTTGTTTCAAATGCACTAACACGGCTACAGTCACCTTACACATGATGGGAGTCCTTTGACACTAAACCTAAACTCAGCAGGATGTCTGCGTCCCAGAAGAATAATCCTGTGTCCGTCATCCAGCACCTTGAGCTTAGAAAGACAGAAACAGTTCTGTATGTATATATGAACGCCGGCCATCATTCATTGTTTAGGTAAACCCAGAGAGTAGTTTTCAGAAGCTTGTCAAGAATGTTTTTGGTTAGGAGAAGTATCTTGTCACTTTGCGGAGTGGATACACAATTAATGAGTTCAGTCTCTTGCTGCCTACTAGTGGACATTCCAGGAAGTGCAAAGAAAAGACATCATGACAGCTGTCAGCCGTCACCCTTTACGTCTATGGAATTGGAAATTAATACATGAATTATATTAAGATGAACACCTGCCTAATGGAAAAAGATGATATTTTCAACTGAATAGCTGTTGATGTTATTTATTACATGCAATGATCCTTTTTCCTACCAAGAGAATTGCTAAAAAAAAATACCTAGTTATTAAAGCGGACCTTTCACCCCTTTCTCTAAAAGTTACATCTGCATGCCCCTCTGTATGCTGATGTAAAATTGTCAAACACTGCTTTCTTAAGGCCTGGTTCAGACCAATGCATTTTTAGTGCTTTTTTAGAAATGCAGTATAGTCCATTTAACATGCTTTCCTATGGGACACTTATTTATTTATGTATTTCAGGTACTTATATAGCGCCGTCAATTTCCGCAGCGCTTTACATATATATTGTACATTCACATCAGTTCCTAACCCTCAAGGGGCGTACAATCTAAGGTCCCTAACTCACATTCATACATACACATACTAGGGCCAATTTACACAGGATCCAACTAACCTACCAGCATGTCTTTGAAGCATGGGAGGAAACCGGAGTACCCGGAGTAAACCCACGCAGGCACAGGGAGAACATGCAAACTCCAGGCAGGTGGTGCCGTGGTTGGGATTTGAACCAACGACCCTAGTACTGCCAGGTGGCACTTTCACATCTATGCGGTTTTAAATCACTGCGATTTTGAAAAGGTCAGGGACTCTTTTAAACGCAAAACGGTACAATTTTGGTGCAATAAACTTCAATGGAGACACTGCAGAACATGCATGTAGTGCAGTTTTTACATGTTTTTCATGCATTCTTGATGGGGTTTGTGTTTTTAATCTGTCCAGCAACAAGTTGGCCAAAAAAAAACATTAAATAAGACAAAAATTATCAAAAACATGTGATCAAATGCAAACTGCATAGGTGTGAACCGAGCTTGAAAGCGGTATTAGACCAAAATAAAAAACTTATTATGCTGCAACTTACCAATTATATTGGTTGCTGCATTTGTTTCCTTCTTTTTCCCCTTTATTTTCACCTGCTGATCCAGCCAGCTAGTCTGTTATTTTTCAATTTCTTTTAACAAACCAAGCACTGCTAGTGCAGTTAGAGGGTTGAGATAAACCATTTAATACTGACAGAGGTGCTTACAATGATCAGCTTTTATTCATTTATGGAAACATTTTATTCCAAAAGGAAGAAAAAAAACTGTTGCTGCTTAAAAAGTGTTAGCTGGACTTCAGCTTTAATTTAAAAGTCAATTCCAACTGAATATGCTAGTCAAATACTACCCTTCCGCAAGACTTATAATGCTGCTGTCTAAGGATGTCTCCATTGTTCCTCCATCAAGAGTGGAGACACCCTATGACAGGAGGTATGTTAATGTCTGGATTGCCAGGTAAAACTAAAAAGCCTTAGAACAAGAAAACAAATGCAACCACGCATCCTAATCATTAAAGCTGTGGATCCACTTGGGATGAACCCAGATTGATCCGGGTGAGTGGCTAACACTTTTGCTAACAATTTGACATCTGCGCACAACAAAGATATTGATCTATATGATGTGGGCTGCAGGGGATCCTTTCCCTCTTTATGTAACATTATAATTGTGGCTTCTGTCATAGACATTGGCAATATTACCTTCTCAAACGCCCCATTTAATAACTGTAGGAGCTCTGGAAGTAAAACTTCCCCATATTGTTTATATATTTTGGTTGGTAACCCATCTGGTCCTGGAGTTTTATGATTGGCGGAAGTTAAAACTGCGTTTCTCAGTTCCTCTATAGTGATGAGGCTTCCAACATATCTCTATTCCCCTTTGAAAGGGTTGGGATCTCTAGATCTTGAATACAATTGTCCATCTCCCTATTCCCCTTCCATATTTTAGAGTTATACATATCTGAAAGATAATTTTTTAAAACATCTATAATCCCATTAGGACACATAGTGACCCTTCCAGTCCTAGTCCCAATTGAGGTCACCGTATGTACCGTGTCCTCTTGAGTCCTAGCTAGGAAGGCTAACATGTGCCCTGTATTTTCTCCTTATTCATGCCATCATTGTTTCATGAAAAACCTTTTATTTTCAGCTCTGGTCAAGGAAATTTTACTATACAAATTATCATGAACTGGGTTTTCTATATACATTCTCTCAGCTTCTACCACCCCTTTCATAATTGACAGTTCCCAATCCCTAGTAGTTTTTTAACTTTAGAGTTCTGCTGAATTATAAGCCCCCTACAATACCCCTTAACTGCATCCAACACCACATTTTGGGGCGTTGAAGCCCTATTAGCTTTAAGGAAATCACCCAGGGCTTTATTCATATGCTCCTTGGCTGTAATTAATTGTAACCAATAGGGTGTACTTTTCATTCCCTTTGTTGTTGTTAATGATCTGACCTTATTGCCAAATCAGTGGAGAATGGTCTGACAGAGGTCTAGCCTCAACAGACAGGTGCCTGAACAGCATGAAAACGTTTGATCCTTTGGATGTTGTTCTCAACCTCAACTGTCAATATCTCTCAACCCTGCCTCCATAATCACCCTATATAGTAGAGTATCAGTACTCTGTCCTCTGTTCTCCTCCCCGGGGGTAATTTATCCATCTGTACATCCATTGCCATATTAAAATCCTCTACCACTAGGATTGGTATATTTGGCTTATCTACTAGAAATTCTAATATATCTTTAATTATATCCATTTTAAATGGTGGCGGGACATACACATTCATCAATATAAATAATGAACCTGCTAATGCACACAAATACATAGCGTTCACCATTATCAATCTTTATCTGTTTACAGGAAAACGGCACTAATCTATGTATTAAAATGCTCGTTCCTCTTGAATAAAAGGTGCACACTGAATGATATTGACGAGAGAATCCCTTATGTTTTAATCTTATTTCCATTTCCTTGACAAGGTGCTTCTCCTGTAACAGAGAATAGAGATTCCAAGAGTGGAAGCAATCTTAAACATAGCTATTTAGCTCCTTCACGTTCCAAGAGCAGACTGTCACTACTTTACCCATAATAAGAAGAAAAAAAGAAAATCGAAAAATATTAAATTATAATTTACCAACTTCTACTCACGCCTGTGCTTACCAATTCCCATGTAAGTCAACGACTTACTTTTACAGAATATTCTTTCTTTTGTGAAATCATATTTAGAATCCAACTTCTTTGCTATAGTCTTCTCTTTCATTTTTACTGTGTCTGTGCTTACCTCTCGAGGGGACCCTATGTTCTCTTTCAAGTGCAAACCAACGGGACAGTCCTTCCTTTCCAAAAAACATCTTCTATCCACTTTTCCAAAAATTCTCTCATGTTTTTCCCTTCACTGCGTCCTGGCTGAACTACTATCCGAACATTGTTTCTCCGCCAGCAATTATCCAGGTCTTCCAGTTTGCCATTTTGCCTATCTACTTGTCCTTTCAATAGTTCCAACTGTTGTTTCATGGTTATTAACATGTCCTCCACCTTGCTTACTCTGCCCTCTAGCTCCATAGTGCACTCCCGCACTTTATGCAGATCGTGTTTAAACAACATCACCTTCTCTTTAATATATTTCAACTGGTCAGTCTTTTCAGACAAAGTAGCTTTACACGCATTCATTGTCACCAATACTTCTCTCAATGACAGTTCCTTTATCATTGAGACTTCCAAAGTAGACTGATCCAGAATTCCTGCTGTAGTTGGAGTGCAGGGCGCTGATGCCAATTTAGGGGAGCCACCATATGAACTTGTGCCTTTAGAAGATGCTAATGGTGAAGATGACAGTCTAGATTGTTGCACATTTCCAGTTTTCTGGGGCAGATTATATGGATTATGTACAAATCGTTCTAATTTCACTGCCACTTCTTTACATTTATCTTTTACTGTGCGTTGAGATTGTGTATTGCCTCCTGAACCAACGGCGCTTCTCCTTTTTTCCTTGCTATTTTCTCCTATTTATACACAGTTTAAGATGGTATATTGCTTCTCTTTTAACTCTGCACAGTCCAATCTTCTAGGCAAACTAATATCACCACTTCACTGGTCTTCAGTTTATCCGTCACTCTATCTCCTCTCCAATCTCTCCACCTTTACCGATTACCGCTCCCTCACTTCCTCCATGCAGAAGTGACAGGGACCAAGGAAAAACAAAGAGGCCCATCAGCAGAATTCACGAAGCTGATCTAAAGCTAACCTCACCGCCAGTCTTTCTCCCACCATGCTCTTGACCAGTCCACAGGTCTCCCCGTTTGAGGAGCACCACTAACACCACCTGGGACCCCAAAGAGCCAACAGCCACTTTCCAGCCTGCATCTGTCCATGTCTCCTGGTCCCGGCATCTTCCTCCACCCAGCCAACTGAGCACCGCCCGAGCTTAGGCAGTCTCTCTGGCCACTCAACTACAGATATACCCAGCTAGTGATCAGGATGGAGGCGCCCAGGTGAACTGTGTACTCCCATTCACATCTGCATTAGGCCATGCCCCCACAAATATTAGTTTGTTGGTGGGTGGTGGGGTGTCTCACGTGTGGCCATAGGGAGTAGCTGAGCTGACCCGCAACGTAACACTGACCTTTTGGACATGACAGGACTTTGCCCATAGACTCTCCCCAATGTGTAGGTGGAAGGTGGAGACCGACCTCTGATCCACCCTCCTGACTGTGTGCTTTACCCTCACTCCCAGGGATTCAAGGCATTGGGCACCTTCTCCAGGTCCAACAGCCAGGGGATACCATTAGAACCCATGCTCTTACTCTTCAGAGCAGCATTCTTACCAAATAAAGGGACCACAAGGCTGGATGTAGTTAGCATTTGTTTCCTGAAAGCCTCAGTCAATAATGGCACCAATAAAACAATACAGTTCAGTTATTTAATGGACCCTTGGTTGCTCTTGTCCCTGCACAAAATGGTCCTATGTTCTTTCTGACCCAGGATGGGGGGAACAGGGAGGTAAACCAGCTCCATGGCTCTCTCTTCTCTCTTCTGGAACTAGGAGGTCGAACTCCAGGGCACTCTGCCCTCCCCCATATAAGGTTTTTACATTTTGACCAAATTAGGCTACTTACAGAAGGCTGTCCCTTGCTCCCAATCAGCAGAGCATCCATGAGCAGTTCTCCTACTGAGCTGGAACTAAATAGATCAAATGTCATGACATTTATGTCCGTTTCTTTGTTTTTTCCAACTTGTAACAAATGAACCTATGTTAAAGTGGAGGTCCAGTCGAAAATTAAAAAAATAGAAGTCAGCATCTACAAAAACTGTAGCTACTGACATTTAAAAATGGACACTCACCTGTCCCTTGATCCCTCACACCGACCGGGTTGACTGACCTTCCTGCCTCCTCGGTGCCGGAATCTTCGGTGTGGGCATCCGGCTGTGACAGCACTGCACTTTATGAATGGTACCATAGTCTTCTGGGAGCTGTCATGTGTCCCAGAACACAATGGGGAGGGAGGGGGGAGGACATCTTCTGCATTTCCAATCACCTAGGCGATTGCAGCGGACGTGGGAGCAGGTACCTGTCAAATTCGGGTACCCCCCCCCCCCGTTCCCCAAAGTTGCCAATCCTTAATGGGGAGAGCAGGACAAAGCCTTAAAGTGGAACTTCCCCTTTTGGGTGGAGCTCCGCTTTGAGTCTATGGGCAAGTGGATATAAACAAATGTGCATCAGTTTATATCTTTTACCTTTCCGTCACATTTAGTTCTAAAAAAAGGAAAAGAACACAAACTTTTTCTTTTTTTTGGACCTAGATGGACTCTAGAGATAACTGAATGTAAAGGGACACACACCCCCTTGCATCTACCAGCCCATATACTGACACTGAGCTTCGGATCAGAGGGAAACTCTGATATGGGATGCTGGTCTGCTCCACCCATAATCTGAAATTATTTTTATGCTGCTTTCCAACCATCTCTATGACAGGACCATAACTCACATTTATATTTCACTGTAGTCTTTTTTGACTGTTAGTCAGAAAAAACAAACACAATGTTCGAAACTTTTGAAGGTTATAATGACTTAAAGATAAACTGCCCTCCCCCGCTCTCCTACTTATGATTTATTTGAAAGACGTTTTGTCTTCACAGAAAATCGTTTATCTCCTCATTTTGTGCTCAGAAATTAAAGAAAGAAAATCAACCTACATAATTAAATAGCTGTCTTTTCCCATCAGGTTTAATTGCCGTGTTTAAGGCTGGGTGGATCAACACGAAATAGGAAAATTCATACATTTCTGTTCAGTTTATTAGTGATTGATCTGTGGTAGAAGATCTGTGCTGAAGAAATTTTGCTGATCTTTTAGAAGTTTCTTATTATTATTTTTATATCAGTAAAGTGTGACTTGTCACAGCATTCTTTGAAGAGTAGATAAACATTCATGTCAGTTCCTGCCCCTGAGGAGCTTTTGTGTAATGTCAGTCCACACCCCTGAGGAGCTTTTGTGTAATGTCAGTCCACACCCCTGAGGAGCTTTTGTGCAATGTCAGTCCACACCCCTGAGGAGCTTTTGTGCAATGTCAGTCCACACCCCTGAGGAGCTTTTGTGTATTGTCAGTCCACACCCCTGAGGAGCTTTTGTGTAATACATCATTTCCCATAACTCCACCATAAGACAACTGACAATCCACACAATCACAGGTAGAATATAGAAAGTTAATGCAGCACTGCCAGTAGGAACTGGACTCAGCGCCACAAGACTAGATTACTACCAGCTTCAGCAAAATGCTGTCCTTTCCTAAATGATAAAGTGAATGGTCCACCATTCCACACAGGTTTAAAGTAAAATATCTGGCACTTTCGAGCATGGGGGATCATGTGACTCCCTTTGATATGCTGAATATTTCTTAATGATTCCAGTTTGTATGTAACAGTGTCATCCCCATTTGCCGCCTTGTTCACTCATTAATGAGACAGTTTGGATTGGTGTGTAATGTTGACTTCACATTGAACACCACAATGCAATGGTTCCTCAGCGGTCAATTGCAAGACTCAAGTGTTGGCACATGAAAGCAGTGGGGAGAATCCTTATCTCTTTAAAAGCTTCAACCAGACCAACTTGGAGCTCACAAAGGGCTCTCTTAGTGTGTGCAAATAGATGTAAGGAGCTATGCGGGAGTGAACAGAAGGTGGGGGTCTGAGCTAACAAGGAGGTTCCTCTTGCACCTCCATTCTAAACAGGAGACAGTGAGTGCAGAGATGATGGAGTAGAACAAGTGCAGGATGAAGACTCAACAGCAGCTGTAACTCTGTTGACCTACTGGAAGCTGGAGTCTTCTGATCAACAAGCAAGCAGGTACCAGGTGGCATGAGTAGAAACATAGGCCAAGATTAAGTTCAGGTAGGCGTGAGTGCAGGGTCATTGGACAAGACGAAGTTATGATGTCTGCTGATCAGCTTTTGCGCACATTGGCCTACAAGACCTTCCTGACAGGAGGTGGTGTGTGTGTGTGTAGTGGGGGGGGGGAGTTTTAGGTGAATCTGAACCTGTTATTTTGCCCTAAATGGGAAATGTACAGGTTCACTGTAACTAGTTCCAGTTCTGGCCAATTTCTTTCATACATGTAAAAAGCAGCATTTTTTACTAGAAAATTACTTAGAACTCTCAGACATTATATACTTTTTAAGCCAAGATCCTGGAGATAAAAATGGCGGTTGTTGCAATTTTATATTTCGGATGATATTTGTGCAACAGTTTATCAAATGCAAACTTTTAAAGCTTTTACAGATTATCAGTTTAGCTCTTGCTCTGACACTCACTGCAATTCCTCACCTATGTGGTGCAATCACCATTTGCATTTGCACGCAGGACTTGCCCGTGTGTTCACAGTTGCTCATGAGCATGGGGGAATGGAGGTGCTTTAAAAAAAAATGTATTTTGTTATAAAAATGTTTTTTGCACTGTACCTTTAAGGTTTTATCAACTTTATTGCTATCACAAGGGATGAACAACATCCCTTGTGATAGCATGAACAGTGACAGGACCTCTTTATGGAGAGATCTGGGGTCTAATAGACTTCATATCTCTTCTCTGGCCTCCAAAGCATCTGATCAAACTGAGATTGGTTTGATCAGATGCTTTCACAAACCGGTAAAGGATTGTTTATATCAGACCGAAACCAGAAGTGACAAAAACCGCATCACTTCGGGTTTCTGATGTCACACAGTGGGAGGAACAACATCAACTACTCTCACTTTGTGCCTGGAAGTCGATGCCACCAGTTGCAGCCTTACAGAGCTCTCTGATGGGACAAGAGAATGTGGTAAAAGCGATGGTGGGGGGGGGGGGGTGAACCCTTTTCGCACCCTGTAAACGTGATATAGTGGCTGTATAACTGCTAGGACCACTTTTATGTGATAGATAATCGCCGGCTGAAAAGTACAATACCAGGGACATGACTATAGTTGCAGTCTTGATCCTGTCATCATTACTTCAACCTTAGGCCAAATATTATATATATTCATTTCTTTGTACACTGCTCAAAAAAACTAAAAAGGAACACTTTTTAATCAGACTATAACATCAAGTCCATCAAACTCCTGGGATATTGATCTGGTCAGTTAAGTAGCAGAGGGTGTTGGTAATCAGTTTCAGCTGCTTCGGTGGTAATGATATTAACAACAGGTGCACTAGATGGGCAACAATGAAATGACCCCCAAAACAGGAATGGTTTTACAGGTGGAGGCCACTGACATTTTTTTCCCTACTCATTTTTTCATTAGTTTTGCATTTGGACTTTGATTTTTGGGGTGTCTTTGAATTCAGTCCTCTGTAGGTTGATAATTTTCATTTCCATCAAACAATGGGGCATTCTTACGTTCCTAACACATTACCCAGTCCATATCAGTATAGATATCCAGCAGGAGATTTTTCCCCATTGAGATCTGATGTGTTTTCAAAGTGTTCCTTTCATTTTTTTGACCAGTGTATATATACTTAATATTTAGTGCCACTTTGTGGAGGTAGCAGAGTCCTAAATAGGGGAAGGACCTTGCAGGTCCCAACTTCCAGTGAGTGTCTGGACCCCCCTAAGCCCTGCCACTGGGCAAGTGTCATGACCAAAACTATTCTTTTTCTAAAGACACAAAAAGTATATTATAGTTCCCAACAGTCCCCTTTTTGAAGAAACAGTCCCTCTTTTGAACTGTAATCCCTAACGGTCTTTCGTTACCAAATGCCACGCAATTTACATCTGAAGATCTGTATAATTAAGTGTACCAATTAAATAAAGCGTTTATATTACTTCGAACTTCATATGACTTCAGTCAGTAAATTAATCTGCCTATTTCCAAACCCTGATGGTACCCATACCAACCAGTCAAATGTTTGACTTCCTTTCGTAACTCAATCCAGAAACCAATGCCACGTAGGAATTCCATTGTTACAAAACGCATTTTTGTCTTTAGAGAAACAACGTTGTGTGCAAGCAATTTGTGTTTTTGGTAGTAACCATTCTTTGATGATATTGACCATGGTAGGTAGTATAACAAGCATTGAGTGTGACGATTTTGTTTGTACATGAAGACTGAATGGTTCATTTGTTTTTTTGGGGGGGTTGGTATCAGGAATGATGTATCTTTTGTCTATAATCATTGGCAATAGGGATAGCTCCCTACTATTGTGGAAGGTTGAATAGTATAGTATATAGTTGATGGTTAGATCCTGCAGATGTCTGCCCAGGGGCAGACTGACAACTCATGGGGCCCCCGGGCAATAGGGGATCATGAGGCCCCTGTGCCTTTGCCTAAACTCAAAAAAGCCTATGAAAAAGGTAGGGGGGGCATCTCATGGGGCCCCCTACTGACCCTGGGCCCTCTGGCAGTGCTCGAGTTTCCAAATGGTCAGTCCGCCCCTGTGTCTGCCCCAATCAGGGGGTTTGAGCTAATGCAGTTGTGGCATGTCTTCCAGCTGCAAATGTTAGGGTTGGTCTTGGTTAGGGATAGACAGAGTTAATTTAACTAAAATTATTTCACTGCAAAATTACTAATTTCTACATAAACTCAGGGGTGTATTTACCACAAGGCATTTGCCTATGGCGGCATTTTTCAGGGGGGGGGCAGCACTGCCCCTCGGAAGAAGGGACACACACGGCATGGGGACCTGGTGGGTTCTGAGAAATGCTGCCGGTTACATGATGGTGGATGCACAGCCCAACTCTCGTTCCCAGGGATGTCCGGAGCTGTGAAGGTGAGTGTCTTTCTCTCTCTCGCCATGGGGGATGGCGGCAGGTGTATGGGGGGCAGTGGTAGTGGAAGGCTCTCTTGGGTGGGAGGCAGGAGTGTTGCTGGTCAGTGGGGGTTGGTCAGGCTCTCTCTGTGGGGGGGTGCCGATTTTTGTGTTGCCTAGGGCAGCACAAAACCTAAATACACCACTGAGTAAACTCAATTTTGTTCAATGAGCTTCTCTGGCAAAATTTTCTTTAAAAAATCTAGCAAGTCTACTTCATTTAATTTTTATTTGGAGGGTGTGTTTTTCTTTTTGTTGAGTTTATTTAGGGCTTTTGTCTTCATTTAGTGTTCGTTGCATTTGTGGGTTTTTTGTGTGTGTGTGCATTGCCTTATTTTTTTGCGGCCTCTTTTAATTTTATTTTCCTTTTTTTTCTTAAATAAAATGTTTTAAATGCGCGAGAAAGATACACCTAATTGTCACAAGTGGCAAAAGCAAACTGGGCACATGATCTGGAGGTGTGAAAAGGTTAGACCATTCTGATCCCTCATTGCTGACTTCGTTGCCACTCATTTTGACTTACCACTATTTGCAGTCCTGAATGGTGCCATTTAGGTACTTTTGTAGATCTGGATCTTAGTAGTACGCAGAAATCATTTTTAAGATCTCTATTATACTATACTAAGAGGAAAACAGTGGTTCTCCAGTGGACTTCTGTAACCCCATCAACATCAATTTGTGAAAAAAACGAATTAACCAAAAGTTACCACTAACCTATAAGGCTCCATGCACACGGGGCACTTTAATAACGCTGGTAATGTTAGCTGTGTAAGCCCCCGGTCACATCAGGTGCCACTTGGCATGTGATTCGCATGCCAGGCAACTTGCAAATCATATGCCAAGTCGCACCCTATTGTCCGCTATTAGCAGTCATATCGGTGCGGTTCCGACTTGGTCGGAGTTGCACCGATTTCTAAAGTAGTACATGCACTACTTTTGTTGCGATTTTGCGATCTGTGTCAGATGTCTTGCAAATCGCAATGAAATCAGCAGGTCACCTGATTTTGAAGTTGTGCGACTTCACTTCTAAGTCACATGATTTCAAAATCGGCTTTGATGGGGGTAAAGTCACATTAAAAATTTGAGTTTTTCAGCGTTTTTTAGAATTTCTGCATTCGCGTTTAGTGGTGTTTTGCTGCTTATTTTGTGTTTGCATTTTTTAGCATTTTTTTGCTCAAAAAACATCCAAAAATGCCGCAATTTACCGCGTTTTGCAGCGTTAGAGCGTTTTTACAGCTAAAAAACCTCCTCTAGAAACCCACTAGTTCTGTTTTTTTTTCCAGTTTTTCAGCATTAGAGTGTTTTTACAGCTAAAAAAACTCCTCTAGAAACCCACTAGTCCACATTTCCAGCCAAAAATTGTTGATTACAGTCTATGTGTGCATGGACACATAGGATAACATGCTGGGGAGTTTAATGGCTGTAGAAAAAAACATCAAAAGCCAAAAACAGCCGCTGTAAAAACGTCCCGCGGGCGTCAGGACTTAAGCTGGAGACTGCCCACAAAAATTTGATAAGATATGGGGTAAGTGGCTAAATCTTTCCATTACCTGTGAGATCAATAATTAACCTTTTCTCTCCGGAAGATTTACTCCCCATCTGGACCAGGCCATTTTTTTAAACTGACAATTGTGCGGTCTTGCAACACTGTACATAAATGAAATGTATGTCATTTTTTCCCCCCCAAATAGAATTTTATTTTGGTGATATTTGATTACCACTGCGTTGTTTATTGTTTGCGCTATAAACAAAAACAGACCAACAATTTTGAAAAAAAAATTATATTTTTTTTATTTTCTGCTATGAAACATATCCCATAAAAAAAATTTAAAATCTAATTTCTTCACAAATTTAGGTCAAAATGTATTCTGCTACATATTTTTGGTAAAAAAAATCCCAATTGATAAGTTTGCGCAAAAGTGATAGTGTCTACAAACTATAGGGTATATATTGCATTTTTTTTATACTAATAATAGCGGCAATCAGCGACTTATAGTGATACTGCGATACTGCGGCAGACATTTTTACACTGACCTAACAAAAGAAGGGGAGTAAAACACAGAACAAAACAAGTCAAAAGTAAAAATGAACAGTTGTATCCTGCATGCTGATGTGTTCTTTATGAAATTAGGAGAAATAGAATGTGTTGTGTGCAGGGGCGGACTGACCATTTGGAAACTCGGGCGCTGCCCGAGGGCCCGGGGTCAATAGGGGGCCCCATGAGATGCCCCTGGTACTTTTTTTATAGGCTTTTTTGAGTTTGGGCAAGGACACAGGAGCCCCATGATCCCCTATTGCCCGGGGCCCCATGAGTTGTCAGTCTACCCCTGGATCAGCCCCATCCTGCCTAGGATCTGGGATGCACTATATGTTAAGTGTACATTGGGCACATCCCCAAGGATTACAGGAACAAGCACTCACCCTCTTTCAAGACCCATGCACAGTGTTCTCAAATCCTAATTGTATGGTACATTTTATTACAATGGGGAACTTAGCCTTAGGGGAACCATGCACACTGGTTTCAAAATAAAGGAGTTTAGTATTTTTCTTGTAGAAGCAGCTCTGTGTAATCCTTGTAGAAGCAGCTCTGTGTAATCCTATGTGTCCATGCATATTGAGTCGTTTAGAGCCATATACAGGTGTACCTCGGTTTACAAATTGAATGCGTTCTCCGGGACGTTTCGTATTGCGAAACACGATTTCCCATAGGAATGCATTGAAAACCAATTAATCCATTCCAGAGGTCAGAAAAAAGTCTTTTATCTGTTCAAAACTCTTTATAAAGTGCACTTTAAAGGCATAAATACTGTACAGGGACATGATTAATCAAGCAATAACTTGATGCAAAAAACGCTCCAACACCTCCGACACCTCCACACTCAACGCCACGTGCTACCATGGACTCCAGCATGCACAGATACGGCGCTATAAACCCCCCAGACGCAATGCATCCTAGGGAAACTTACTTTGTATTGCGAAAAAAAATTGTAAAAAACTCATTAACCGAGGCATTATTTTCAATGGATTTTTATTCGTAAACCGAAAATTCCATTAACTGAGGTGTTTGTAAACCGAGGTACACCTGTATGTAGAAGAGCGTTTAGAGGCAGGGAAAAAAAACATTCTGTTTTGCGTTTTTGAGAGTGGTTTTCTAGCAGAAAAATACGCTGGACACTCCGAAACGCTGACACAAAAATCTCTCAAAATTAGCACTTTTTCTGGCAAGAGCACTGGTGGGTTTTTTATGCCAGTGTGCAAGGACCCTTAAGTCAGGTTGGGACCTTCAAGAGCAGCTTCAGCTTTCGAAGGTGGTCAGCCTGTGAGATGACCAAAGCCAAATATTTTTTTATACATTTTAGATAGAGTATGGGAGGGTTAAAACCGCTGTCCGTTTTTTAACAATGTTTTGGCATCTGTGCCTAATTTAAGAGATTTACCTTCACTTTCTGTCCTGTGGATGCAACATGAACTTGAAAGCATGACAATGACCCAAAACACATGGCCAAGGCAACAAAGCACATTAAGGTCCTGGAGTGGCCTAGCCAGTCTCCAGACCTTAATCTCATTGAAAATCTGTGGAGGGAGCTGAAAGTTCGAGTGGCCAAACATCAGCCACCAAACCTTAAAGACTTGGAGAGGGTCTGCCAAGAGTTGTGGGTCAAAATCCCTCCTGAGATGTGTGCAAACCTGGTGGCCAACTACAGGAAATGTCTGACCTCTGTGATTGCCAACAAGGGATTTGCCACCAAGTACTAAGTCATGTTTTGTGAAGGGGATCAAATGCTTATTTGAATGTGCAAATCAGTGCATAATTTGTTAGACATGCGTTTCTTTTGAATTGTTTGTTGCCATTCTGTCTCTGAGTAATACAATACAAATACCATTCGATTTTTAGACTGATCATTTCTTTGTGAGTGGGGAAACATTCAAAATCAGCAGGGGATCAAATACTTACTTCCTTCACTGTATTTTTTTTTTGCTTTTTCCCTCAACTTCAGTGCATTTTGCTAAAATTGAAAAATTTATGGAATTCTTAAAATTTTTTTAACCAAACTTTTTAGTGAAATTGATCTCGATTTTGCTCATACTCAGAAGAATCAGTATTCTTATCTCCCATTACACCCCCAAAACAACCTTTTAGGATTATCATCTTCAACTCTACCTTGACCCTAGTGCCTGCAATGCAATGGAAGGGACATTGGCAGTTCCTTTGAGCTTGGAGACTTATGTGATTGGTCTACGTACTGTGAAGGGGGCTATGGAATAGGTCAGGGAGTGATATAAATGAACAATATAAAAAAGCAACATAATAAAAAGCAGCTTGGAGGCTGTTATGTTATTGAAACATGCCAGTTTTTATTGTTTCATTTGGATTAAACCACAGGAAACTGAATGACTGAGATCAGAGGTGAGAAGAAAGTTCATCTTCATAATTGATCCTGGGATACCCAATATATTCTCTGCATTGCCTTAGTCCTCAGACAAATTAAAATCGAGTTGACTGCGAATGAAGGTGGCATAGGTGATGCATTCAGGGAGGTCGCATCAGAAGTGAGTTTTCTATGCAGCTGTCTGTTGGTAGACTGCCCAATGTATATAGAAGTTCCCATACAGTGAGTCTCATATTTGCTACTCCCACAGGCCCCAGGGTTAAAGCTGAATGTCATTTACATTCATCCACTGTTGTCATACAATTCCTGGTTAAATATCATCTCATTATTGATTCCAAAATACTGTTCTGTTTTGTACAAATGTCACTTTATGCACTGATATAAATTCTTAGACCTAGTCTGTCCAAACAGTATGGTCACTTGCTGACTTAGCACCATCCACAAGCAGTTTAAAGTGACACTAAAGCTTGTTTTTTTTTCCTACAATAACAAACATGTCTATACTTACCTGCTCTGTGGAGTTATTTTGCACAGAGTAGCCCGATCCTCTTCTTTTCAGGTCCTCTCCAGCGCTCCTGGTTCCTCCTTCTTGAGCAGTACCCCTAGAGAAGCCCTGGGGGCTCCTCTGCGTGCTCATCTCCGAGCTGCTGCTCTATGCATCCACAAGACACATAAAGCTGTGGAACCCCCACACTCTCCTCATTGGCTCACTGGCTGTGATTGACAGCAATGGGAGACAATGGGCTTCCATTGCTGTCTCAGCCATAGAGGAGGAAGAGTACCCAGACAGTAGAGGCTGTCAAGAACATTGCTGGATCAGAGGGGGCTCAGGTAAGGGATTTGGGTGCTGCCACTGCACACAGAAGATTTTTCACCTTCATGCATAGAATTCATGAAGGTAAAAAACACTGAGCCTTTAGAACCACGTTACCTCTTCAGTGAGGCTTAGGAGTTGAATTCAACATGATTTTACTTCAGATAATTGCAGAGGATGTTTTTTCAGTTATTTGAGGTGTAAAAAGACAAAGACTTTCCTAAGCCCCATGTCCCTGTAAAGAACTAGCACTGACTGAGGGAACAGGGAAGAAATTAGGGAGGGTGTAAATAGAGCTAAAGTAGCACTAAACAGAAGGAGAGAGCAAAGGGACATACCTATTCACATCAGTAAACACGTTGTAGTGGCTCTAAACTGCCACTAGATGTCAGCATACCACAGAACAATAAAAACCTGATGCAGTTTAATACAACACACAAAAATACATATAAGAAGAACATTAGGCACAACTCTTGCCATTATGTTTTTATTTTCTATCAGGTTGATTGCATGGGTAAGTTACTCTATATCTTGATGAAGGTGAACAAACCCTAAAATATTGATCTTGTTGTGTGGCCTTCATACAATAAATTGATGAATTGGTGGTTCCCATAAAAGGTACTGAGACACCCCATCCAAGTACAATAAATGTTCTGGATCTGCAGTATAAAGTGTGACATATCTGCTGGTGACATATCTTATTACATGATTGTAACCAAAAAGGTTGAGTATCTGTCTGCTCATCCCTATACGAATGCATGTACCCAAAGAACCCCCAGTGGGACTGCATTAAAGTCCCACTGGGGGTTCTTTGGGTACATGCATTTCATGATTGTATGGATGGCTTCAGTGATCTCAGGTGTTTAGCAGCTGCCACCCCTAATAAATATTCACAGAGGGAATGACTGATCCCACAGGCTAGAAAAACTCACCAATTACAACCGTTCCATCGCAGAAAAGTCTGCATTGGTAGATGTCTTCTCCTCCCACGAGGAACTCTGAGATAAGCAAAGGTTGTCTATATAAGAGGCATGTATTTTCTCACTTGAATCTTGGTGTGTTTTGTGTATTTCTTCCAGATCTGTAATTCAGTGTGAGACTTTCCCTCACATTTGTTTGATGATCTGAATCATTTAAGTTTGAGAAATAAGCCCACCCCCCCAAAAAAAAAGGAAGGGGACAAATACTTTTACACAGCAAACACCAGGTTGAGCACATAGGATCCAAATACAAGAGTCATTGTGTCTTCTTCATTAAATCTCTGTGTGCTTTGTGAAACTCCTCCAGATCTGTGCTGTTATCCAGTGTGTGTTATTCCCTCCGTGCAGGAGCTTCCTGTAATGAAGACCGGTCACTGCTGCTCTCTCTCCCTATGCAGGGTGACCGGTCTTGTCTCCGCCCCCTCCTGTAGTTTTCTGCAGGCAGCCTGTAGTGAGTGGAGCCCTCTGGGTCCCTCCCACAGCTCTGCTCTCTGCACAGGCTATGTACAGCACAGTGATGATGTCACCTCTATTTTTATAAGGAAATATCTGGTTTTGCAAAGAAATTTGGCGCACACAAAGTAGATTTATGTACTCTGTAGCTATTGAGGAATATTTTTCATTGAAAGTTTTTTTTGGGACCAGCATTCAGCTTTAAACATGTATGCTAGGACAAGGAAGGATCATACAATATGTTTAGAGGACCATCTGCGGGTAAAAATGCTTCCAGGTAGTCAGATTATGAAAAACAACCCCCCTATCTATAGTTTTCCTGTAACAGTTTGGTAAATATTTAAGAAGTGGAAATTTTATATATATATATATATATATATATATATATATATGGATATTGGGCTCAATTCATTCAATTCATAAAACATTATCTAATGCTTTCAGATCAGTGGTAAAATAGCCCATAGTATTTAAAAAAAAATGCTTTTGCAATTCACTAAAAAAAGCTACTAAAATACCGCATGCGCAATTTCTTGAAGTGTTGCAGTATATTAGTACTACTAGCAGTATTTTAATTATTATTATTATTATACAGGATTTATACAGCACCAACAGTTTGCTCAGCGCTTTACAATATAATGGGAGACAATACAGCAAAAATACAGTTCAATGCAAGAGGGATAGGAGCCCCCCCCCCCCCCTCCTTTTTCCTGGCCTGGTACGGATTTGGAGGGTGGGGCCCATGCTGGTTTTTTTTTAATTATTATTTTAGTGCCAGCATTTCCAGATCACTGGTTGTTAAAGTGTTACCAAACCCAGGATCCTGCATTCACTCTGCTATGCGGAGCAATACAAAGCAGCATGCTGGAGCTGACAGGGGAGAGATCTGTATTGTTTATATACAGACCTCTCCCCCATCAGTGATACTCTGCGTGCTGCCTCATCAACGCACATCAGTGAAGGAGAAAAATTACCTGTTTGAAAAATTTTGAAAATAGAAACAAAGAAAACATTTTTTTTTTTTAATTTTTGCAATTTTTGTTTATAGCGCAAAAAGTAAAGCGCCCAGCAGCGACTAAATACCACCAAAAGAAAGCTCTTTTTGTGAGAAAAAAAATGATTAAAATTTCATATAGGTACAATCTTGCATGAACGCGTAATTGTCAATCAAAGTGTGACAGCGCTGAAAGCTGGAAATTGGCCTGGTAAAGAAGGGGGTATAAGTGCCCAGTAGGCAAGTGATTAAATATCACATATCTGGACCACTATCTATTTAATACATGCATTTAGTTATTTATTTATTGACTTTAATGCTGTTTTATGCGGTATTTACTGGACATTTTTACATTTTGAGGTAAACACCGCACACAGGGAAAGTGATATGACATTTTTAGTATCATCATGAGATATTTGGAGAAAATGTGTCACGTGATCCAAATACCGCATGTGATATCTTTTTGTGAATTGAGCCCACTGTTTTAACCTAAGAAAATCACTTGATAAAATGAATGTATAGTCCAAAATTCTGTGCAGTTAGAGACCTCAGTCTGGAGTGCAATATGTGACACCCTGGCGTATTTTATCTCTGCGCCCAACCCTTCCATTACACAATGTTGATTGATGACGCAACTTATTTTGGGGGAGTCTGTTTTGTTGCAGGAGCTGATTTTTCCTGGTTCAGACCTGTTCATCTACAATACGCGGTGGACTATGGATCATCACACCTTTCCCAATCATCTTGTTTGTTCTTCATGTACCTGGCTGTATTTGCTATCCCACATTCATGGTTTTGTTCATGCAGAGGGTTGCAACTGGTCAGAGTAGACAGAAATAATTATTAGCAGAGTTCTTCTTTAGAATACCTGGAATCGGGGGAATTCCATGTTCTGCTTTTCCCAGGACTTTTTACGACTCTGAAAATCTATGACTTAGAATACTGGGAATAGTTTTTGTTTCCATAAAAAATTATACTGGCAGAGTGGTATTTGTATTGGCAGGATCGGAGGAAATTGTATGTAAACGATTCAAGGGCTGTATGTTCCTAAATCATTTTTTGTGATTATCCTGTGTGACCATCACAGACCCTAAGGATTCATTATCTCACAGAAGGTCCTATTTATACCAGAAGGGATAGGAATGGAGAGAAGAAAAAAATGCAGTTATCGACTGTACAACTATATGACCTCTTTATATATATATATATACTGTACATCTTTACATTACTATATGTGTGCCCAGGGGCGGACTGACCATTTGGAAACTCGGGCACTGCCCGAGGGCCCGGTGGTTAGTAGGGGGCCCCATGAGATACCCCTGGTACCTTTTTCATAGGCTTTTTTGAGTTTGGGCAAGGACACAGGGGCCCCATGATCCCCTATAGCCTGGGGGCCCCATGTGTTGTCAGTCCGCCCCTGTGTGTACTATGTGTACTGTATATCTCTAGTTACATAGTTAGTCTGGCTGAAAAAAGACAAAAGTCCATCCAGTTCAACCATAGAAAAAAAAAAGTTATAACCCTATACCCACAGTTGATCCAGAGAAAAGCAAAAAGCCCAGCAAAGCATGATCCAATTTGCTTCTGCAGGGAAAAAAAATCCTTCCTGATCCCCCGAGAGGTAATCGGATATTCCCCGGATCAACTTTACCTATAAATGTTAGTATCCAGTTATATTCTGTGTATCTAAGAAACAATCCAGGACTATATTGAAGCAATCCACTGAGCTGGCCAGAACCAACTCTTGAGGGAGTCTATTCCACATTTTCACAGCTCTTACTGTGAAGAAACCTTTCCGCGTTTGGAGATTCAATTTCTTTTCCTCCAGATGTAAAGAGTGCCCCGTTGTCCTCTGTGATGACCTCAGAGTGAATAGCTCTTCACCGAGTTCACTATATGAACCACTGATGTATTTATACATGTTGATCATATCCCAGCTTAATCTCCTCACCAATCTACACCAATCAGCCATAACATCATGACCACCCACCCAAAATTGAGTAGGTCCCCCATTTGTCACCAAAAAAGCCCTGACCCACTGAGGCATGGACTCCACTAGACATCTGAAGGCATGCTGTGGTGTCTGGCACCAAGCCATCAGTAGCAGATCCTTTAAGTGTAAGTTGCAAAGTGTGGCTTCCATGCATTGGACTTGTTTTCCAGCACATCCTACAGACGCTTGATTGGATTGAGATCTGAAGAATTTGGAGGCCAAGTCAACACCTCGACGGCAGCTTCTTCCATTGCTTAGTTGTCCGGTGTTGATGCTCTCTTAGCCATTGTAAGCACTTATGGCTGTGGACACAGGTCAGCAAGGGCACCCTGACCGGTCTGCAGCTACGCGGCCCCATGCATAACAAACTGCATTGCACTGTGTGTTCCATCAGAACCAGCATTAACGTTTTTAGCATTTTGAACTACTGTAGCTCATCTAATGGGCCGGACTACATGGCCCAGTCAACACCTCGATGGCAGCTTCTTCCATTGCTTAGTGGTCCGACGTTGATGTTCTCTTAGCCATTGTAGGCACTTATGACTGTGGACATGGGTCAGCATGGGCACCCTGACCAATCTTCAGCTACGCAGCCCCATGCATAACAAACAGCATTGCACTGTGTGTTCCGTCAGAACCAGCATTAACATTTTCAGCAATTTGAGCTACAGTAGCTCATCTAATGGATCGGACTACATGGCCCAGCCTTTGGTCTCCATGTGCATCAATGAGCCTTGGCTGTCCATGACTTTCACTGGACTTTAACTGTTTAAATTTTAATAAAAATTGGAAAAATGAGGGTGTTTTAAAACTTTCGACCAGTAGTGTATAGCCAATATAATGAAGTGCAGCGCTACAGAAAAAAAAAAAATAATTTCACCTCTGAAACTGGAACTATGCCGCACCGTCAGATTGGGAAGTCAATCAGCCACTGCTCAAGAAACTCCTAGCAACTGCTGGAGGAACCTTACGGTTCCAGAGAATCCTGATTGAGAATGACCAGTTTAGAAGCACCTGTTGTGTGCTGTCAAGATCTGTTCTCCATATTAAAACCTGTGATTTCTGTGCCTTCTTTGTGAACTTTAAAAATGAATTTCTCTATATTTTTTATAGGTACGATAGTGAATTAGCGTTTGTTTGCTTTTACTGCTTTTTAAGATTTTGCAAATACTTTCAGTGTACATAATCTGGGCATTGTTGCACTTTAAGAACATTATCTCCATTGAAACGATTAGTTTTACAGCAAAAAAACATATATTCCTCTACTTCAGATCCCTGTTAAAGTAAGAGTTTGCCACCCCAGCACTCCAGGGGGCTGAGATGCTCCTGGTCTATCTAGGTCATCATTAGCTGTTCTGAATGTGACTTTACAGAAAAATAGAAGATTATAGAAGGCAGAGATCCATTTTTGGATTCCAACTGCTTCAACTTCACTATGGACTATTAGGATGAGCTATTCAGAAATAAAAACATCCAAGAGTACCGAAATGGACAGATAATATCTTTTCCTAGAAATGGAAGTACTCAAGTCCATTACCAGGATAGCCAGCCTGCCGTTCTCAGAAGATAAAGCAGATTTTTTTTTTTTATAGACAGGATGCTCGACTCTTTCTGTCAAATAGCATGCAGGAAGATTTAATTAGACATTCAGTTACATAATATGTCGTGTTTTCATATATCAATTATCTCAATTATGTTACACAAACATATTCAATAAATCCATCTTAGTTTTTTCATTCTTGTTCTGCCTGAATCATAAATCTTTTGACGCTCTCAAAGACAGAACAATGGGCTGTCACAGAAAACCTTTCACAGACTTAAGGTGGTAATCAGGGGCGGACTGACAACTCATGGGGCCCCCCGGGCAATAGGGGTTCATGGGGTCCCTGTGTCCTTGCCCAAACTCAAAAAAGCCTATGAAAAAGGTACCAGGGGCATCTCATGGGGCCCCCTACTGACCTCGGGCAGTGCCCGAGTTTCCAAATGGTCAGTCCGCCCCTGGTGGTAATACATGATTAGAAAATTGACAGATCGGTCATCCAAAGACCGAGAGGTGTTCGTCGTTGGTCGAAATCGTGGCCCACATTAACCAATCTAAAAAAATCGTTCATCGGGCAATACGTAGTGTTGACGTCTTCTGTACAAGTGGAAGTGATACAGTGTGCGTGTATCCTTGTAGCCACTCCCTTTTGGCCAGAACGAGCGATATACACAACAATTAACAGCAATGTTCTGTGTCTCCAATCTGAGCATTGAAAGTGTGATCTCTGTAACTTACAGTTGTGATGAGATAGCGATAACTCCAATCTTAGTTGAATAACACAGGCAGTGACTCCATCAGATGACACCTTGTAGATCTTGTGAAGTTTATTCCATAAACTGAGAGAATCTTACAACAATGAATATCAGATAGGTCAAAAGATCATAATGTGACCTGCTTCATGACATGAGGTTTGAAGCTGAAGTGCATTACTGGGAAAATGAACAAAAGGGGTAGGGCTATCTATACAGCATGAACTAAACCAAAGGAAAGGGAGGAGCAGAGACAAAATACAAAGAACACTTAAAGGCATATGCCAGTCACGTGAAACAAGACAAGCAACGAGTATAATATCGTTTATTACATTATCTATATACATAAATAGTGATTCATAAAATATAATCTGCAGAATTCTGGTTTCATTATCTAATTTGACCAATCTACTGTTAACATTTGGATTTTTCGTTTGTGTTTCCGAAGATTCCTTGGACATAAACATCCGGGTCATCTTCTGTTTCCGCTCATGTATGATAGCGCTTGATAGATTTTTTTTCATATGACTGTCATACCAACGCATAGAAAATCGGTCGTTCGTATGCGAAATGACAACATTTTTCACTGTTGTTCAACCAGATTGTTTCCTTCACAATATCGTTATCGGTTAAAAAATCCTGCTCGTCAACTAAGAGAAAATCGTTCGATCAGGGGTTCCGTGAAATTTTTCGTATGATTTTCTTATCGTATGTACGGGGCATTAGGCAACTTAAAGGTGAGAAAATTGCCCTGGTCTGTGATAAGTTAATTTTTTGTACATTTTACGTGGACTAAAGCTGGCCATCAGAGATCATTTGGATGTACCAAAGAGCACCGAAAATACTATTGATTACAAAATATTAAATATTCATAACTTTTTTTTTATGATGCCACAGGTAGCACAGTGGCTTTGAATGGGAGCTGAACTGGATTGGAATCAAATTTATGTTAATTTCTTTTCAAGTTAAACATTTTTTAAAATATTTTTATATATACAGTGGATATAAAAAGTCTACACACCCCTGTTAAAATGTCAGGTTTCTGTCATGTAAAAAATGTAACAAAGATAAATAATTTCAGAACTTTTTCCACCTTTAATGTAACCTATAAACTATACAACTCAGTTGAACAACAAACTGAAATCATTTAGGAGTGAAGTAAAAATAAAAAACTAAAATAATATGGCTGCATAAGTGTGCACACCCTTAAATAATGCTTTGTTGAAGCATTTTGATTTGATTCCAGCACTGTCTTGTTGGGTATGAGTCTATCAGCACGGCACATCTTGATTTGGCAATATTTGACCACTCCTCCTTGCAAAAACACTCTAAATCTGTCAGATTGTGAGATCATCTCCTGTGCACAGCCCTCTTCAGTTCACCCCACAGATTTTCGATCGGATTCAGGTCTGGGCTCTGGCTGGGCCATTCCAAAACTTGAATCTTCTTCTGGTGAAGCCATTCCTTTGTTGATTTGGATGTATGCTTTGGGTCGTTGTCATGCTGAAAGATGAAGTTCCTCTTCAAGTTCAGCTTTCTAGAAGAAGCCTGAAGGTTTTGTGCCAATATTGACTGGTATTTGGAACTGTTCATAATTCCCTCTACCTTGACTAAGGCACCAGTTCCAGCTGAAGAAAAACAGCCCCAAAGCATGATGCTGCCACCACCATACTTCACAGTGGGTATGGTCTTCTTTTGGTGATGCGCAGTGTTGTTTTTGCGCCAAACATATCTTTTGGAATTATGGCCAAGAAGTTCAACCTTGGTTTCATCAGACCATAACACATTTTCCCACATGCTTTTAGGAGACTTCAGATGTGTTTTTGCAAAATTTAGCCGGGCTTGGATGTTTTTCTTAATAAGAAAAGGCTTCCGTCTTGCCACTCTACCCCATAGCCCAGACACATGAAGAATACGGGAGATTGTTGTCACATGTACCACACAGCCTGTACTTGCCAGATATTCCTGCAGCTCCTTTAATGTTGCTGTAGGCCTCTTGGCAGCCTCCCAGACCAGTTTTCTTCTCGTCTTTTCATCAATTTTGGAGAGATGTCCAGTTCTTAGTGATGTCACTGTTGCGCCATATTTTCTCCACGTGATGATGACTGTCTTCCCTGTGTTCCATAGTATATCTAATGCCTTGGAAATTCTTTTGTACCCTTCTCCTGACTGATACCTTTTAACAATGAGATCCCTCTGATGCTTTGGAAGCTCTCTGCAGACCATGGCTTTTGCTGTAGGATGCGACTAAGAAAATGCCAGGAAAGACCTACTAGAACAGCTGGACTTTATTTAGGGTTAATCAGAGGCACTTTAAATGATGGCAGGTGTGTGCTGACTCCTATTTAACATGATTTTGAACACAGCTACATCCCTAGTTATAAGAGGGTATGCACACTTATGCAACCACATTATTTTAGTTTTTTATGTTTACTTCTACCCCTAAAAGATTTCAGGTTTTTTTTCGATTGAGTTGTACAGTTCATAGGTCACATTTAAGGCGGAAAAAGTTCTGAAATTATTTAATTTTTCTCATTTTTTTACATCACAAAAACCTGACATTTTAACGGGGGTGTGTAGACTTTTCATATCCACTGTAGATTTAAAATTTATATTCAATCATGCAATTTATATTATACTGATACCATAATAACAAGAAAAATACAATGCACAGGCTAGTTTTGGATAGAGAAGAGAATGCTTGAAGCACTTTTCTTTCTTGTTCCACTGGCAGTATTAGGGAGATTTCTCCTCACTTCCTCTTCTGGAGACACAAAAGAAAATTAAGGAAATCTGCCCAAAGTCTGGGAAACCACCTTTACACAGGTACCCCAGAATACCCTGATGCACCTTTTCGAAGACTCTCCTGTTCTGGAGACAACTGTAAAATATTAGATCTCCTGTCTTCTTATGTCCCACTGAGCTTGGGAATCAGAATAAATATAGGGAGTAAATCTCTACAGTAGGGACAAAGAAAGCAACAAAAATCAAACAGATGTTTTAGGCTCCATGCACGCTAGCATTTTTTTTTTTTCGTTTTTTTTTTTAAGCTGGAAAAAACGCTGGATAAAAAATGCTGGTAATAGTGTTTTTATTAGCAGTTTAGTAGTGCGCAGAAGCATTTGAGAGCGTTAGCATTTTATTAGCATCGGGGTATTCTGGGGAGACCTGTGTAAAGGTGGTTTCCCAGACTTTGGGCACCATCAAACCTGCAGGCCAGAGTACTTGGTGTCATTCTGGACTCCAACCTATCCTTCCAGCCTCAAGTCCAATCTTTAACAAACTCGTGCAGACTCCACCTCCGCAACATCACCAAAATACGCGCGTTCCTAACCCCAGAAACCACTAAACAGCTCATCCACTCCCTCATCATATCACGACTCGACTACTGCAACTCCCTCCTCACTGGCCTGCCTCACCGCTGGCTATCCCCGCTTCAGTCCATCCTGAATACGGCTGCCAGACTCATTCACCTTTCCAACAGCTCCATCTCCGCCACCCCCCTCTGCCAATCCCTCCACTGGCTTCCGATTGCGCAACGGATCAAATTCAAAATCCTAACACTGACGTACAAAGCCATCCACCATACTGCACCGTACTACATCACTGACCTAATATCCAAGTACCGCCCAGCACGCACACTCCGCTCCTCACAAGACCTCCTTCTCTCTAGTTCCCTGGTCTCCTCCTCCCATGCCCTCCTCCAGGACTTCTCCAGGGTGTTACCCATCCTCTGGAACTCCCTGCCCCAACCCATCAGATTATCACCTACTCTCCTCTCCTTTAGGCACACCCTGAAAACCCATCTCTTCAGGGAAGCCTACCCCACCCCCTGCTAACTTGCCGACCTCCTCCACTCTTCCTACCACTCCATCCCCCACAGCTATCTCCTCCTGTGCCACCATCCCCTCCCTCCTAGATTGTAAGCTTGAAAGAGCAGGGCCCTCAATCCCCTCATGTTTTGCATTGTATTGGTATTGTTCTGTCACATGTTCTGTCCCCCTTTGTAATGTACAGCGCTGAGCGAACTATTGGCGCTTTATAAATACTGTATAATAATAATAATATAATAATTAGTGGTTTTACAATACATGTAGAGGGGACAAAAATAGCTAGAAAAAAGCTGTTAGAGGTGTTTTAGTAGAGTTTAGCAGTGTTTAGCATTTTATTTCTGTTGCAAAATGGTAAAAACAGCAACATTTTTTTCTGCTCCTAGACGCTGAAGTTCAAAAAATGCTACTAGCCTAAAGTAGTGTACATGAACACATAGGATAACACTATTTAGCTTCTAGAACACAGAAAAAAATGCTGATAACAGCTTCTAGGAGCTTAAGAACATGCTAGTGTGCATAGAGCCTAAATCTTTTTGCAGTCTATTCGAAATAAAATTAAAAGAAAAGTTTTTCCTTCTGATATATAGCAAAGGAAGGTACATGTCAATACGGATATTGTAACTATTTTTACATGTCTCTGTAGCAGGTAACAGGTGCAGAAGTAGCTGCTATGTGTATATATACAGTGGGGATCGAAAGTTTGGGCACCCCAGCTAAAAATTTGTATTAATGTGCATAAAGAAGCCAAGGAAAGATGGAAAAATCTCCAAAAGGCATCAAATTACAGATTAGACATTCTTATAATATGTCAACAAAAGTTAGATTTTATTTCCATCATTTACACTTTCAAAATAACAGAAAACAAAAAAATGGCGTCTGCAAAAGTTTGGGCACCCTGCAGAGTTACTATCTTGTACTGCCCTCTTTGGCAAGTATCACAGCTTGTAAACGCTTTTTGTAGCCAGCCAAGAGTCTTTCAATTCTTCTTTGAGGTATCTTTGCCCATTCTTCCTTACAAAAGTCTTCCAGTTCTTTGAGATTTCTGGGCTGTCTGTCACGCACGGCTCTTTTAAGGTCTATCCATAGATTTTCAATTATGTTGAGGTCAGGAGATTGTGAAGGCCATGGCAAAACCTTCAGTTTACGCCTCTTGATGTGATCCCCCGTGGATTTTGAGGTGTGTTTAGGATCATTATCCATTTGTAGAAGCCATCCTCTCTTTAACTTCAGCTTTTTCACAGATGGCATCAAGTTACCATCCAAAATTTGCTGAAATTTTATTGAATCCATTTTTCCTTCTACTCGTGAGATGTTCCCTGTGCCACTGGCTGCAACACAACCCCAAAGCATGATTGATCCAACCCCATGCTTAACAGTTGGACAGAGGTTCTTTTCATTAAATTCTGTGCCCCTTCTTCTCCAAACGTTCCTTTGCTCATTCCAGCCAAAAAGTTAAATTTTAACCTCATCGGTCCACAGAACTTGTTTCCAAAATACATCAGGCTTTTCTATATGTTCATTTGCAAAGTTCAAACGATGATTTTTGTGGTGAGGACGTAGAAGAGGTTTTCTTCTGATGACTCTTCCATGAAGACCATATTTGTACAAGTATCTCTTTATAGTGGAATAGTGTACCACAACTCCAGTGTCTGCCAGATCTTTCTGGAGGGATCGTGCAGTCAAACGTGGGTTTTGAATTGTTTTTCTCACAATCCTGCGAGCTGTTCTGTCTGATATTTTTCTTGGTCTTCCAGATCTTGCTTTAACTTCCACTGTTCCTGATGACTGCCATTTCTTAATTACATTCCGAACAGAGGATATTGACATCTGAAAACGCTTTGCTATCTTCTTATAGCCTTCTCCAGCTTTGTGAGTGTCAACTATTTTCAGTTTCAGTTTTCTAGACAACTGCTTAGAAGAACCCATGGTGCTGATTGTTGGGGCAAGGTCAGATGAGTCTGGGCATTTAAAACCGTTGAGATTGACATCACCTGGTTTTCCCAGACGATGATTGAGAACAATCCATGACACTGGCAGGTCTCAGCTTGGCAAAGGGGGCAGTGCATGCTATAAATTCTGCAGTGTGCCCAAACTTTTGCAGACGCCATTTTTTTGTTTTCTATTATTTTGAAAGTGTAAATGATGGAAATAAAATCTAACTTTTGTTCACATATTATAAGAATGTCTAATCTGTAATTTGATGCCTTTTGGAGATTTTTCCATCTTTCCTTGGCTTCTTTATGCACATTAATACAAATTTTTGGCTGGGGTGCCCAAACATTCGATCCCCACTGTATATATATATATAACCATACATATACCCATATAGTATGTATACGTGTATTATGTGTGTATATATATATATACCTACCCATATGGAAGAAAAATATATTTCAAACATATTTCACAATATTCTTCCCAAATACCAAATATATTGACATATATTTGAAATGCTACAATTTTGGCCATATTCTATATATTTAAAAAAATAAATATATATATATATATATATATATATATATATATACTATATGTTGAAATGCGGTTTTATTACAAAATATGTGAAAAATATTTTTAAAAATACATTTTTGGGATGTATTTACAAAATATATGTAAACATATATGTTCAAATTACTTTTTTATATGTTAAAAAAAATCTGAAGAATATATATATATATAAAAAATGATAGGTATTCCTCTTTAATATTTCCTGACCTGCTCAGAAGATGTGGCATACATTGCTTCTTATGGACACAAATGAAACAGGATGGCAGTAATAACAAAGTGTTCCCTGCCTTTAAGGCAATTAGGAAGTTTTATTTTGGTTAGTTCAATAAAGAACCTTTTACTTCTCTGCAATCATCTTCTCTCGAGTTCCTCTGATTAGACCCCCTTTAAGCATTCATGTAATGAGGCTTTTAAAAGACTTCTTTGATTCATCTAAATGCTTCTTTTTTTTTTGCATAAATCTCTGAAAGATCTCAACAAGCTGTGACGATCAGAGATACTTAGTAAACTAGATGTTCCCTCTTCTATAATATCAGAAGGAACAGTGGAGGCTGCTCTTTGATTTGTGAAATGATTCAGTGTTTTCTTTCTATTGCTCTATTCAGCAAGGTAAACTAAAAAAGCGATGTGGGGGCTGATTACTGTTTGTACAAATGGGGATATCGTCCAGAGGACACAGAAAGACATCGGTGAGAAGTACAAAGCAATCAGGCGTTTTCTTTCCAATTTAACGGATGGATTGCTTTTGTTTGGAACACATTGAAAATTTGAATGCAGGAACAAAATAAAATGAGAGCTCTATTTAGGTGGAACCTCATTCTAACATGTATGCAGCATGCAGACTGATTAGACCTTCTCACAGACTATAGAAGGTCTTCTCATATACTATAACAACGGGAATGTCATAATGTATGAAGAAAGAAAAAAGTAAGGGAAATGGCAGAAAGCAAAGTGGGGGGGGAGGGGAAGGAAGGGTAAAGAAGCAAGGGGAGGTGTAGGAAGGAGAGAGAACATAAAGGAGGGAGGGGTATGAAGGAAGGATGGAGGGAAACGGGACATTGGGGAGGAAATAAGGCAACTATACTAACATTTATAGGTAAAGTTGATCCAAGGAATATCCGATTGCCTCTCGGGGGATCAGGAAGGAATTTTTTTCCCAGCAGGAGCAAATTGGATGATGCTTTGCTGGGTTTTTTTGCCTTCCTCTGAATCAACTGTGGGTATAGGATTATAACTTTTTTTTTTTCTATGGTTGAACTGTTTGGATGTTTGTCTTTTTTCAGCCAGACTAACTATGTAACTATGTAACTTGAAAGGTATGTAGGAGAGGGGAGTGGAAGAGAGAGAGAAAAGAAAAAGGAAGGAATTAAGGAAGGAGGAAGGGAAAAAAGGAGAGGATGAGCAGAAGCAAGGAGGGAAAGAAGGAAGAGTGTAAGGAAAAGAGGCAAAAAATAAGTGGGGACAAGAGGAAGAGCAGGAGGGAAGGAAAGAATAAATATGAGGCAGGAAGGGATGAAGGAAGGACTTTAATCCGTAACACTTTGGTCATAAATATTAGGGTAACACAGCTACTTAAATATAACCTCTGACCTCAAAAATAAAGATGAGGTTTAGGTAAGGACTATTTTGCTTAGTTATCTTGGAACAGCTTGGACTAATGTAAGTATGTGCAATAAGTTTGGGATCTCCATGGAATCTGGAAATCCCTGTAGTGGTTCTACTACAGTGATTTCTACTTGCTTCTGGGTCCCTTGCCAATGAATGCAAGATGTTTTCTGATGAGACAAGGTGGAGAGAAAGGGGGGCAGTGAAATCAGGATCCTCACCACATCCAATCAAAGAATACTTTGATTTCATTCAGAAAATGCAAAATGTTCTCTGCATGGTGTCTATGCTTGACATGGGACCTGAAAACTAGGAGCGATCACTGTAGTAGCAGCACCTTCCAGTGATTTCCAGCTTCCCCAGGGATCGATCAGGTATGACACAAGCATATTTACATTGATTCAAGCTGGACCAATGCATGTATGCAAAATAGTCCATACCTCAGCTTTAAATGGATCCCTTAAAATCCATACATACTTTGTAGTGTGTGGAAACTAGCATCAAAGGTAGCGCTTTAAGGACTCAGCCACTTGCTTTCTTCTTCTTTTTAAGGGCTTTTCTTGCCCCATTTTATTAAAAGAAATTTCAGAAAAATACTGTAACATGAGTTTCACACACAGGTGTATTCATTATTTGTCTTCTATCCAAATAAACCTTGCTTGAGGTGACTGTAGCCGTATTAGTGTACTTGCCACAGAAAACAATTGAGTACTGTTCGTGATATCATTATTATTATTACATCGAGTTTATATAGCACCAAAGGGTTTGCTCAGCGCTGTACAATAGGGGGGACAATACATGGCACAGTACAACAAAAACAGACAGCGTACGAGGGGTAAGAGGGCCCTACTCTTTCAAGCTTACAATCTAGGAGGGAGGGGGTAGTGGAACAATAGGAAGTGGCTGAGGGGAATGAAGTGGCTGAGGGGGATGAAGTGGTGGGAGGAATGAGGGAGAATGGCTGTTAGGTGAGGGTGGGGTAGGCTTCCCTGAAGAGATGGGTTTTGAGGGAGCGCCTGAATGTGGGGAGGGAAGGCGACAGTCGGATGGATTGGGGCAGTGAGTTCCAGAGGATAGGGGAGGACCTGGAGAAGTCCTGCAGTCGTGCATGGGAGGAGGAGACCAGGGAGCAGGATAGAAGGAGGTCCTGTGAGGAGCGAAGGGTACGGGTAGGGTGGTACTTGGGGATCAGGTTGGTGAGGTAGTCAGGGACAGTGTTATGAACGGCTTTGTAGGTCAGGATTAGAAGTTTAAATTTGATGCATTGGGCAATCGGGAGCCAGTGGAGGGAGAGGCAGAGGGGGGTGGCAGAGGTGGAGCGGGTGGTGAGGTGGATGAGTCTGGCCGCTGAGTTCAGGATGGTCTGGAGCGGGGAGAGCCTGCACTTGGGTAGGCCAGTGAGAAGAGAGTTGCAATAGTCAAGGCGTGAGATGATGAGGGAGTGTACAAGACGTTTGGTGGTGTCTGGGGTGAGGAAGGCACGTATCTTGGCAATATTGCGGAGATGGAGCCTGCAGGTGTTTGTAAGTGATTTGACATGAGGCAGGAAGGAGAGGTTTGAGTCAAGAATGACGCCAAGGACTTTGGCTTGCGGGGCGGGAATGATAGTGGTGTTGGTGGCGGTGATGGATAGGATGGGGGGGGGGGGGGTGTGTGAGGAGTTCGGTTTTGGAGAGGTTACTTTTTTTATTTGCACTAACATACAATTTTGAGGACAAGCTTTCGGGGAATGTCCCCTTCTTCAGGTCCAAAACATTGTGATCAGTACTGCTTGGACCTGAAGAAGGGGACATTACCCGAAAGCTTGTCCTCAAAATTGTATGTTAGTGCAAATAAAAAAAATATCATGGACAGTACTCAATTGTTTCTGATCCAAATAAACCAAAATGTCAGCCCTTCTGGCTTGTACCTGCAGCACTGCTGCTTTAGCCTTACACTCTAGGCCAGGGGTCTCCAAACTATGGCCCTCCAGGTGTTGAGGAACTGCAAGCCTTGCAAGACTCTGACAGCCACAGGAAAGACTCCCAGAGGCAGAGGCATGATTGGAGTTGTAGTACTTCAACAACTGGAGGGCCACAGTTTGGAGACCCCTGCTCTAGGCCCTTGTCTGCCTTCTACAGACTGATCGCTCACCATACACTTAGCAGCCCCTTGCTGCCCTGGCTCCCGTGGTGGAGTCCAGAACCATGGTCAACACTAAAAGCCCAGCACACACCTGACCAATTAGTGTGCTGGCTGTTCACAAAACCTTAGCCCAGGATTAGAGATTTCATCCCTCCTGGATCACTTTGAAATCTCCAGGCTCCGGGTCTAAAAATGTACTTTACTAAACACTGACGAAACTAAAAAGCCAGTTTCCGCTGATATCAAGGGTGGGCAACTGTGGCCCTCCAGCTGTTGTAGAACTACAAGTCCCATGAGGCTTTGCAAAACTGACAGTTACAAGCATGACTCCTAAAGGCAGAGGCATGATGGGACTTGTAGTTCACCAACAGCTGGAGGGCCACAGTTGCCCACCCCTGCTCTGTATGAAAAAAGCTCCATGGAGCCCCTCAACCTGCCTGGCTGAGAATCCTGCTCATAACCTATATTTAGACTCTGGCATGGTGCCACACTGCCACAAGTGCTAAAAGTATTGTGTCCGATCAATGCAACAATCTAATCCAATAGCTTCTGACCCTGCTCCAAACCTTATAGCTGAAGGCATCTGACTATTGAATATGTGTCTTTTGCTCATACATTCTTCATGTTCTGCATGGGCAGAGTTGTGCTAAGGGTTTGTCTTTTGCTTCAATAGTTTTTCACTTAAAAGTACCCCCCTTTTCCATCTCAGAAAGTCAATGTCGTTACGACATAGCAGTTCCCTTCCAGGCAGCATCTCAGAAGTCAATGTCGCTACCACATAGCAGTTCACTTCCAGGCAGCATCTCAGAAAGTCAATGTCGTTACCATGTAGCAGTTCACTTCCAGGCAGCATCTCAGAAAGTCAATGTCGCTACCACATAGCAGTTCACTTCCAGGCAGCATCTCAGAAAGTCAATGTCGCTACCACATAGCAGTTCACTTCCAGGCAGCATCTCAGAAAGTCAATGTCGTTACCACATAGCAGTTCACTTCCAGGCAGCATCTCAGAAAGTCAATGTCGTTACCACGTAGCAGTTCACTTCCAGGCAGCATCTCAGAAAGTCAATGACTCTACCACATAGCAGTTCACTTCCAGGCAGCATCTCAGAAAGTCAATGTCGCTACCACATAGCAGTTCACTTCCAGGCAACATCTCAAAGTCAATGTCGTTACCACATAGCAGTTCACTTCCAGGCAGCATCTCAGAAAGTCAATGTCGCTACCACATAGCAGTTCACTTCCAGGCAGCATCGCAGAAAGTCAATGTCGTTACCACGTAGCAGTTCACTTCCAGGCAGCATCTCAGAAAGTCAATGTCTCTACCACATAGCAGTTCACTTCCAGGCAGCATCTCAGAAAGTCAATGTCGCTACCACATAGCAGTTCACTTCCAGGCAGCATCTCAAAGTCAATGTCGTTACCACATAGCAGTTCACTTCCAGGCAGCATCTCAGGAAGTCAATGTCGTTACCACGTAGCAGTTCACTTCCAGGCAGCATCTCAGAAAGTCAATGTCTCTACCACATAGCAGTTCACTTCCAGGCAGCATCTCAGAAAGTCAATGTCGCTACCACATAGCAGTTCACTTCCAGGCAGCATCTCAAAGTCAATGTCGTTACCACATAGCAGTTCACTTCCAGGCAGCATCTCAGAAAGTCAATGTCGTTACCACATAGCAGTTCACTTCCAGGCAGCATCTCAGAAAGTCAATGTCTCTACCACATAGCAGTTCACTTCCAGGTAGCATCTCTTAAAGTCAATGTTGCTACCACGTAGAAGTTCACTTCCAGGCAGCATCTCAGAAAGTCAATGTCGTTACCACATAGCAGTTCACTTCCAGGCAGCATCTCAGGAAGTCAATGTCGTTACCACATAGCAGTTCACTTCCAGGCAGCATCTCAGAAAGTCAATGCCGTTACCACATAGCAGTTCACTTGAAGGCACAAAAGTATAAGTTGTGCTCCCCAAAACAGAAATTTTTCACTGTCAGTGGCACCTAGTGGGATCCAATGGGGATTCTGCTTTTAAAGCAGTAGCGTGTTATTGGGTGACAGTCACTGCCCTTTGCAATATCAGTGGCCTAACAAATAGGTACAATTCCTTAGCACCTAGTAGAGAGCAAAGATTTTTACTCCACAACCCAATTTTACAAAGCTTTAGGAGCTTTTACAGGTGTCAAGCTCTTGGGCGTTAATTAATTTCATTGGCCAGAATAAATATTTTATTCTGGCCATTAAAATGAATTATTACTCAAGCGGTAAACTTGCCTAGCATTTAGGTGCATTTAGCAGCTTTTTAGTAGCGTAAAGCGTTTTTTCTGCCCAAACAGCTGGCAGTAGGGTTTTTTCCTGCCTCTAATAGCCCCTGTCAATCAAAGCTTCTAAAAGTATATGAGTGCATGGACACATAGGATAATATGGAAAGGTGTTTGGAAGCAGTATAAAAACACCCCTGACACCCCTAAAAGTGGCTGCAAAAACACCCTTTGTGCAAAGGACATCCCATTTGGAGTGTAAGCTTCTGGTTTTGGGGGAGGGGTGCTTTTTTATCTGTACCTCCTGAAAATGATCTGGAAAGAGGTCCTTTGGAACACTTTTTACTATACTGCTCAAAAAAATTAAAGGAACACTTTTTAATCAGAGTATAGCATCAAGCCAGTTAAATTCCTGGGATATTGATCTGGTCAGTTAAGTAGCAGAGGGGGTTGTTAATCAGTTTCAGCTGCTTTGGTGTTAATGAAATTAACAACAGGTGCACTAGATGGGCAACAATGAGACAACCCCCCAAACAGGAATGGTTTTACAGTTGGAGGCCACTGACATTTTTTTCCCTACTCATCTTTTCTGTTTTTCACTGTTTTGCATTTGGCTGGGGTCAGTGTCACTACTGGTAGCATGAGGCAATACCTGGACACTACAGAGGTTGCACAAGCAGTCCAACTCCTCCAGGATGGCACATCAATACATGCCATTGCCAGAAGGTTTGCTGTGTCTCCCAGCATAGTCTCAAGAGCATGGAGGAGATTCCAGGAGGCAGGCAGTTCCTCTAGGAGAGCTGGACAGGGCCATAGAAGGTCCTTAACCCATCAGCAGGACTGGTATCTGCTCCTTTGTGCAAGGAGGAGAAGGATGAGCACTGCCAGAGGCCTACAAAATTACCTCCAGCAGGCCACTGGTGTGAATGTCTCTGACCAAACAATTAGAAATAGACATCATGAGGGTGGCCTGAGGGCCCGACATCCTCTAGTGGGCCCTGTGCTCACTGCCCGGCACCATAGAGCTTGATTGGCATTTGCCATTGAAGACAATGGCACCTTGACAGCCATTAGTTATCGGGATGAAATCCTTGGACCCAATGCCAGACCCTACGTTGGTGCAGTGGGTCCTGGGTTCCTCCTAGTGCATGACAATGCCCGTCCTCATGTCTCAAGAGTATGTAAGCAGTTCCTGGAAGATGAAGAAATTGATACCACTGAATGGCCCCCACGCTCAGCTGACCTAAATCCAATAGAACACTTTTGGGATATCATGTTTCCGTCCATCCAACGCCACCAGATTGCACCTCAGACTGTCCAAGAGCTCAGTGATGTCCTGGTCCAAATCTGGGAGGAAATACCCCAGGACACCATCCATCGTCTCATTAGGAGCATGCCCCGACATTGTCAGGAATGCATACAAGCACTTGGGGGCCATACAAACTACTAAGTACCATTTTGAGTTGCTGCAATGAAATTTCAGAAAAATGGACTAGCCTGCTGCATCATTTCTTCACTTTGATTTTCGGGGGTGTCTTTAAATAAGGGTGGATAAAAATCGATTATTTTATTTGATGCAATCACACAATGTCACAGTAACCATGAGAAATACCATGAAATAAAAGAAATTGAGTAGTTCTCCAGCTATGTGTGATTAACCTAAAATCAGTTCTGATATTACTGTTGTACTAACCTGACAGCTTATTATTCTTAAGAGGACACCTTCATTTGGTTTGCAAATATTAAAGAGTCTAACTAACAGCAAGAATGAGTTGGATTCCTTACATGTAAAGAGCACCTGTCATTTTAGATCCATCATGGCAGTGCCTGTTAGCAGGCATCCACTCACCTGCTGCCGCCACATCCCTCACCTTGTTGTGTCGCTGCCGCATCACCAGCCATCCCATTAATGTGAATGGGACTGTCAGTGAGTCAATAGCGGGTCAGAGTAAGAGCCTCTGTGGGACAGTTGCTGTTTAAAAATTATGATTTAAATTGAGCCTTTTCACTAGTGATTTAAATCATGATTAACCTCCCTGGCGGTATGATTATTTCAGATTTTTGGTGCTGAAAGCGGTACCATTTTTTTGCATGGAAATATGTTGTTTTTTTATTGTAGGCCTGTAATATTTAGGAATAACTCACTGAAATCTGTCCGAACAAGAGTCTATTAAACATCCCGGGTATGATAACATTTTAAACACAAAATCATAAATTATAATATAATAAATAATCATAAATAATAATAATATAATAATACATTTAATTCAATAATATAATCAAACCGAAAACACTGAAATTTGAAATATAGCGCCAAGTTCGCACATCACTGAGCAAAGTCGCAACATTGTTTTCAGTGTCTGATGACGAATTTCTCCACGAATCATTATCACTCAATTCTGCAAGTGGTTCTGATTTACTATCGCTGTTCTCTAGCTGATCTAAACCCGCTTTTGACCTAAAGGGATGCTTTTGGACGCCATGGACTTTTCTAAGTTTCCAGGCAAAAAGAACAGTCAAAATGCAGACAGGGGACAGGACAAAGCACTAAGGACAAAATGTATGTGAAATGGTTTGAAACAGCAATGTTTTACTATGTAAAATTAGTTTTGAAAAAAATGAAATTTTTTTTTAATTTTCAAATTTCCCGCTGCCGCCGGCGCCCGTACGTCCCGATGTCACAGGGACCGGAACACAGAATCCGGATGCCGGCATCAGCCGGAGGAGATGGCCGGGGACACTGCAGGGGACACATCGCGGGAGCGAAGGACAAGGTAAGCTCTGCAGGGACTCCCTATGCAGTGCCGCATGGTAAGCCCGAGTGTAGCTTGGGGTTACCGCTTTTGGTACTGAAACTTTACCCCAAGCTACAACTGGGAATACCGCCAGGGAGGTTAAATCAACTTGATTTAAATCAAATCCACCCTGCTTTGAATTCAGTCCTCTGTAGGTTGATAATTTTCATTTCCATCAAACGATGGGGCATCCTTACGTTCCTAACACATTACCCAGTCCACATCAGTATAGATATCCAGCATGATATTTTTCCCCATTGAGATCTGATGTGTTTTCAAAGTGTTCCTTTCATTTTTATGAACAGTGTACTTAGAGCTGAGCTTAGGTGAATTTCAAAACTATCCTTGCAGTGAGATTCCCCTTGCACTGCAAGGGTTAAATACTTGTTTTTGTCTGGGGGGACATGAAAAATCAGTTTTCCTTACCTTATTCCTCGCTCCCTTAATAGCTGATGCTTTCCCTTCGATGCTCCTGGCTGTGGACAGGCTCTTGGCTTCCTTACTTACATTGCAAAACTGCTTGCCCTGCATTGTACGTGATGTTGTAAGTGTTCAACCAACAGATGGAGCGTTGAAGAAAAATGACTTCGGGGGACTAGTTGCACAGAGAGGACAAAACCTGCAAGATTGAAGGATAAGGTAAGTAAAATTGCTTTTTATTGGTAAAAAATAGCATTCACCCCTTGCAATGCAGGGCAAGCCCCACTGCAAAGGTAGTACTGAAATTTCCCCAGACTTCATCTTTAACCAGTACCACTGACAATTTGAATATTCAACTGGTGGAGCAAATATTAGGGTTCACCATCAAACTACCTGTCTCTGGAGCTTCTACCCCTTCTTCAAATGCTTGTCTGGAAGACCGTATTTGGCTCTTTGATCTGTGATACCATCGGAACAGCAGTTAAACAAGTCAAATATTTAGGAAATACGGAGGGTAAGAGTTCCTGAAGAAGCCAAACAGTGCCGAGACATGTTCTCGCCGCTTTGTTATGATTCAGCTGAGCTTGTGCGGGAAGTGTACAGCCAATATCAACACACATGGGTTTATTTAATAATGATAAGAACAAACACGGAATTTTATCACTGCCATGTTATGAAAGGCATAGGAGAAACACTTTAGCCATCCATTTATCTAGAAACGTGCAGCGTGAGGCCCTTGTACAACTCTGCAAAAGGTCTGACAATCAGCAGGGTTCTTACATTGACCGTACAAGAGTCTAATTTATCAATGTGCCTGAAAATAGAACAGACTCTATTGTACCTGGCAAATTACAGCCTGTTTTTCAACTACGTATTTTCAAATATGAACAGGGAAAATAACTGTCCATATGATTGGTTGCAGAGGGCACTCAGGACTAAGCCTGGCAATTCTGGCACTGATCTATCTGAGGGGTACTTTTGGATTGGAGTGACATCCTGTGGGCTTGCCTCCAAAATCTCAATTTTAATAGAGGTTGCTATAGTTTATGCATGCAAGTAAAGCATATTCAATAAGGCATTGAAAATCAATGATGTTGTGTAGCAATAAGAATTCCATGGCAACTGGTCAATTTAAGTTACGGTAATTAAATCAGTGATGGATGAGTCCTGATTGGATTCTAGTGGCTACTGCACCTTCCAAATTGCTCCTTGCCTTGCAAGAAAGAGGTGCACCTTTTGGCTAAACTCACAGCCTCTTTTTGTACTGCCTACTTTTCCTTTTTACTGGCTTTTCATATAACAAATGCAATATTTTCGAGGTGTGATGAAAGTCTTGGCATAGTTCAGATCATCTCAACCAGGGTTTTGTGAAACCCTAGGGTTCCTCCAGAGGTTGCAAGGGGCTCCATGGACAATAAGCAACTTCTACCTCTCAGAGGAGTAACTACAAACACCAATTATTTTTTCAGCTGTCTGTAAGGGGCATTCTGCTAATGACTGCTAATGTAGGGAGCACTCTTCCCACTGAACATCAATGGAATGCATTCTTCCCACCAATTACCACTGTAGGGAGCATTCTTACCACTGACCACCAATATAAAGAGCATTCTGCCCGTTAATTAACAATGTAGGACATATTCTTACCATTGACTATCAATGTACTAGGACCCTTCTCTCACTGACCATCAATTTTAGGGGTCACTTTTCGGTCACCAGTGTTGAACAGCACTACAATTTTAACTGTCTGCATTTCTTCTCTAAACACAAGGAGAGATAGGGTGCAGGATTCAGATTTGCAAGGGTCACTAAAATTGTCACTGGGCACACTGGTTCCGGCTTGTCAGCACTCCACGAAATGGGACCACCATATGGAAAATGGGAAAGGACCCAAAGTTGAGAACCCACACACATACAATCAAATGAGAGCACCAAACACACATTTAAGAGTCAATGGTAATTTAATGATAAAATGTATTTATAGCACAATTCTACTACACTCCCTCGGTCTCATCCTACCTGTCACAACGCTCTTTCAGCGTTACCTATAATGCTACCACCTCCCCCTCACTCCCCTCTCTGTTGGGGTCCCTCAAGGCTTCGTCCTCGGGCCCCTTCTCTTCTCCATCTACACCTCCTCCCTTGGCCAACTAATACACTCTCACGGCTTTAACTACCACCTATATGCTGACGACACACAAATCTATCTCTCAACCCCCCACCTCACCCCCTCAGTCTCCACCCGAATCACACACCTACTGAGTGACATATCAGACTGGATGACACTCCACTTCCTTCAACTGAACCTCTCCAAAACTGAGTTTCTTGTCTTCCCCCCAGCCCGGACACCACCCCCCATTGACTTCTCCATCATGTCCAACAACGCCACCATCAAACTCGCCCCGCAGGCCAGAGTACTTGGTGTCATTCTGGACTCCAACCTATCCTTCCAGCCCCAAGTCCAATTTTTAACAAACTCATGCAGACTCCACCTCCGCAACATTGCCAAAATACGCACGTTCCTAACCCCAGAAACCACTTAAACAGCTCATCCACTCCCTCATCATATCACAACTCGATTACTGCAACTCCCTCCATACTAGCCTGCCTCACCGCTGGCTATCCCCGCTTCAGTCGATCCTGAATACAGCTGCCAGACTTATTCATCTTTCCAACTGCTCCTTTTCCGCCACCCCCCTCTGCCAATCCCTCCACTGGCTTCTGATTGCTCAATGGATCAAATTCATAATCCTAACACTGACGTACAAAGCCGTCCACCATACTGCCCCGAACTACATCACTGACCTAATATCCAAGTACCACCCAGCACGCACACTCCGCTCCTCACAAGACCTCTTTCTCTCTAGTTCCCTGGTCTCCTCCTCCCATTCCTGCCTTCAGGACTTCTCCAGGGTGTCACCCATCCTCTGGAACTCCCTGCCCCAACCCATCAGATTATCACCTACTCTCCTCTCTTTTAGGCGTACCCTGAAAACCCACCTCTTCAGGGAAGCCTACCCCACCCCCTGCTAACTTGCCGACCTCCTCCACTCTTCCTAGCACTCCGTCCCCACAGCTTTCTCCTCCTGTACCACTCTTCCTAGCACTCCGTCCCCACAGCTTTCTCCTCCTGTACCACTATCCCCTCCCTCCTAGATTGCAAGCTCGAAAGAGCAGGGCCCTTGATCCCCTCATGTTTTGCATTGTATTGTTGTTGTTCTGTCACATGTTCTGTCCCCCTTTGTAATGTACAGCGCTGAGCAAACTATTGGCGCTTTATAAATACTGTATAATAATAATAATAATAGCAGAATAGCAGCTCCTTTGCTGCATTCACCAACACCAGGGTAACCTGCCCTCTCGAAACTTTCCAAGCAGTAAATCACAATGCAGTTTTATTTGGTATTTGTTCCCCTGAGTCCATTTAAGCACAGTCAGAATTCTTAAGCCCTGATACAGGGGGGATGTCCTTGGCCCCAAAAACGCGTTGGCTCGATTCAGCTATAAATCATTTATCATGAAATGGGCTCTTGGACATACATTTGGCACTCTATTGTATATGTGTGCATTTTTTTTATCCATTATTATGGTATATTTAGTTTTAATACAATTACTAAAATATTTTCATTGCACTTATTATTTAATTAATTTTCATTACTATCAATTGCTGTTTACACCAATGTCTTGTGAACTGTAGATGTAAGTATTATTAGAATGGGTTCCTTGGGACCTGAAAGTTATTTCAAGAGTGCCTCCATGTTAATAAGGTCGAGAAAGACTGGTGTAGTATAACACTTTGGCAGTTAGATAGTATTTTATTTTTATAGCGGTCTATGCTTCAGTCTAAAAAGAGACAATGAAGGAGGAAAAGGGACAGTGGGATTGGGTTCTAAAAGAAAGACAGTTGGGAGTATGATTGAGCTTATGACACGCTAGTAATCATTTTACTGTCAACAACTCAACAGTAAAAGCAGTAAAGATGGAAAAAAGCACTAAAAACCTCACCTTTTACGTCTAGAAGAGCGAAAGCTTCCTCTCTGGTGGGGTGGAGTCTGCAGCATTTCAGCTAGAGTTAGCAAAACCTCTCAATTCTGGCCAGTGATGGAGCAATGCCATAGAACCAAATTAGTATTTTTTTCTTTTGCGCTCTCTAGTGATTCTGGCACTGGTGAGTTGACACCATGGCTGCAAAAAAGAGACATTTTAATTTTCCAGCCGTGCTAGAATCTCATAGCAGCTGGAGATTGAAATGGAAAGGTCATATTTAATGACAATAATTTACAAAACAGCTTGTGTAGCATTCATATATAAAATATATCACTTTTTAGGGAAAGTGGAATTTTCCTTTAAAATTGGTAATGAATTGTAATAAAGAACAGCTTGGGTTCCAATAAAAGTTTGACTGTTGTTCTAAATTCTGGCATTCTTCATTTTGTTTGTCTGTGTCTGAAGATATATTTAATATCTTTTTTGGCTCCATGCTACCATACTCATTTATTTCCGAGTGGAAAAATCTAGTGTTTTCAGCTTTTAGTAATTAGTTATCGCTGGGATTCTGCGGTACTTGGAGGGTGAAGATACGCTTGCGGAGTATGTGATTGCATAAGTGTTCCGAGGGTGATAGGATAGCTGGCTTAAATTATTTTTAGACAGGTATTTGTTATTATTATGAAGTTTAGAAAAGCTTTTTCTTAAAGTGTTTCTTTCCATTGCACATTCGATATAGTATACATACTGTATATACTGTAGGTATGCTGCTGGAGTAAATTGGATTTGATAGGTTAGATCAGGGGCATGAGTTAGGCGGCTAAGGTAAAATTATAGGAATATAATGTATCCAAGGCTAAAATGTTTTTTTTCAGTGGTGAGGGGCTATGGTGAGGACAGGTAAAGAAAGCACAGATCTACAGAACGCATTAAACAGAAACAGGGAATTCTTTGCACTGCAGGTCCTTAGATACAAATTTCTCTCCAGCAAGGAGAACATTGAGCAGCACTGTAGTAACATCATCAATTTTTACTCCAAATCTTGTAAGACTAGCAGTTGGAGGCTCCAGGCGCATAAGTGCCTGGGAGCAAGAAGTGCATCGCTTACTTTCAGGAAATCAAAAGGCTCTCAGTGGACTGCTTTGACACAATAACATTTTTAAAAGTTAACAATAACATTGCAGATTTTCACTTTTTGAGTTCAGGTCTCCCGTACTGGCATGTAGACCTGTCTGATCTGTGAGGAACTATGCAATTAAGGAATCAAGGAAGTCATGAATTAGATAAAATGCTAAAGTTTGTATGCTACAATTAGCAGAATCAAAAATGTAGCAAATGTTTTTTTTTTTTATTTGAAAAGGTCAAACTTAGCTCTGCCATTTATACCTTTTGAGCCTCCCTATTGGTCAATTCATCAGTGTCCAGTTGCTTTTCCAGTTTCAGTTGCACTTAGACATACCCTCCTTCTTCAGGCTATCACCATGGACAAAGGCACAGGACATGACAAAGTTTGGTGGGGACAGTCATGCATAAATTGGAATGCTTGTCAACTATGCATTAAAGTGTAATCCCTAATTATGAAAATCTCTGATTTGCTCCATTTATGTTCTGCTGAATATATAATTGAAAGTGTTTCCTTAAATATGTTTGACAAGGGAAAAAAATATTTTTGATCTTGCAAGAAATCCAGTGCTGTTATGTTTGTCCTCTTTGTGGTGTAACTGAAGAAGCCTTTTTTTCCCCGACAGGTTAATTCTGTGAACTACAACAACCCCCTCTCCCATCTATATTATGGCAATCATGAGACAGAGAGGTGTTCTTTAGTTCTAACACATTTCTAGTCCTAGGGTGGCACTGCTGCTTTAAACTACAGTGAATAAGTATTGTCTCCCTAGGACAGGAAACGTTCACGGTAGGATAAATAGGTAAAAATAAAGGTAGAAAACCTGAAAAAAAAACCCCAATGCAGCATTAAAGATATACTTTAGGAAGACTATATTGTTAATGATTACAATTGTGCATACTAATCTTGTTTTTCTGTTTCTTTCATTGTTCAGGATCTTTCTTTCCTTTTCTGAAGCCTTCAGAAGGTGTCTTCAAAGTGATCTTCTGGCTGGGCTACTTCAACAGCTGTGTCAACCCTATCATATACCCATGTTCGAGCAAGGAATTTAAAAGAGCATTTATCAGGCTGCTGAGATGCCGCTGCCGCAGGAGACGGCGTCCTCTCTGGAGGGTCTATGACCATCAATGGAGGACATCAATGAACAGTTCACGAAGAGGTTCTGAAGGTGAAACCACAGATTTCTCTTCTATGAACTCCTCGTTTATTTATAACCCCGGAAACCAGGGTATAACAACAAAGAGGAAAAGCATGGATTTTAATAGCTGGAAACTAATCTCCCCTTTTCAGAACTCTTCCTCTCAGCTGAAAGAGAAAATGAACAACCTTTCTAATAAAATTCGCAGCAGCTCCACCAAGAGCAATATGTCGGCTGCCTACAAGAGTGAAGTTGAGTCCATCTCAATGGCTGTTTCTAATGACTTTACAGAACTTGAGTATCAAATGTATGATTTATCTGACTGCTGTGGACTCAGAGAAACTGATATATAGATGTCTTCTATTATTATTTTATCTGTGGGGGGGGGGGGGGATTGTTTCAAACCTGGTGATTTTATTGGAAAACAAATGTGGATTATAAATGATTTTTTGTATGAATATAAGTAAAAAAAAAAACTAAAAGAAAAATGTGTGATTGTCTCAAACTACAGGTGTCTTTTTTTCTTTTATTTTTTTTTTTTTCTTAAGAAAACTATGTCCTTTAAAATAAAACTGGAGGGATGGAGGCTGTTCTTTAAAATTTTTTACTGCCTGACTGCCATTGTGAATCATTGAGGTGAATTTACTAAAGGCAGATAGACTGTGCATTTTGCAAGTGCAGTTGCACTCATTTTCCTTAGTAAATTTGGATGTGGTAAAGCTTTACTTTGCAGAGTGCCCAAAAGGAAAATTTAACCACTTCCCGACCGGCCGTTGCATATAAACGGCCGGACGGTGGCACTGCAGGGTCGGGTGGCTGTTTATAAACGGCCTCCCCACACCCTGCTTGTGCGCGCTCCCTCGGAGCGCGCAGCACCGCGATCCGGTGCCCGCTGTGTCCTCCGGACACAGTGAAACACCGATCGTCGGACGGGACCTCTGTACAAGGTCCCGATCATGTGATCACTAATTGGCCAATCAGTGATCACATGCAAAGTAGTAAGCAAGATGTCACTTGTGACATCATTGCTTACTACGTGTGAAATCTGTGAATGATCACAGAGGTCACATGGTACAAGGCTATTCACAACAGCCTTGTACCATGTGACAAGCTGTGACCAATCACAGCTCACTGAGTACTTCTCAATGGCTGCAAGATATATATGGGTGTAAAAGCAATCAGTGTAAAAAAAAAAATAAAAAATCTTCATCACCCCCCACAAGTAGTACAGTGTTACCATGGTAACACTGTACTGCTAGGGTGACAGTATGTAAAAAAAATAAATAATAATAATAATATAAAAAAATAAAATAAAAATGTAAAAAAAAAGTTTAAAAATTATAATTTTTGGTTATAAACTAATTTGGATTTTTTTTTTACTAAAAAGATAACGGAATACATTTTGGCAAAGATTTATGATGAAATATTATTTATTTGTAAAATTTTATTTAAAAAAACTCTTTTTTAAAAAATTTTTGGACTTTTTCATTTACATAGCAAAAAAAATAAAAAATCCCAGCGGTGAATAAATACCACCAAAATAAAGCTTTATCTGTCTCAAAAAAATGGTAAAAAATTCATTTGGGTACAGTGTTGCATGACCACGCAATTGTCATTCAAAGTGTGATAGCACTGAACTGAAAACTGCCCTGGTCAGGAAGGGGGTAAAAGTGTCCGGTCTGGAAGTGGTTAAAAAAAAATGCATTTTTGCTTGCACATGATTGGATGTTGGAAATTAGCAGAGCTTTACCACATTTACTAAGTTCTTCAGAAAAAGTGCATTTGCACTTGCAGAGTGCACAGTCTATTTGCTTATATTTCACAAAAGATTTCTTTGAGTTTTTTAAATAACATACAGCAAATGTTTGTGTAAGATATGGGAATGCAAAACTTGCAAACAAAAAAGTAGCATGTAAAACTGGCAGTGTCTACGCCACAATGCAAACACAGATACAAATAAAGCCACTTTTCCAGAGGGTTTGCAAAGGTATATAGGAATGTGTTGAACCAAGGATGCAAAGTAAGGTCTATTTGCTTTTAGTAAATGCACCCCAATGGTTTTAGAATTTTCTGAATAACTGACCTGTGCAGATTAGGAGTTCACTCTACACATGTTTAGGTTCAGAGACTCAAAGGGGTTGATTTACTAAAGGCAAATAAAATGTACACTTTAAAAAGTGCAGTTGCACACTGCAAGTGCAGTTGCTCCAGAGCTCAGTAAATGAGCAGATGCTTTGCTGACTTCCATCATCCAATCCTTGTACGTGATTGGGTGCTCTTTTCAAAGTGAATATCGGTACCTCATTCACTAAGCTCTGGAGCAAGTGCTCTTGCAGAGTGCAACTGCTCTTTACAAAGTGCAAAGTCTATTTGCCTTTAGTAAATCAACAACAAAGAGTATTGAATCCATCAGATTGAAAGCTAGACAACTGACACTTTCTGTAGGTGAGCAATGATGGTCTCCATTGTTATCGCAGGACAGGATTTAGGGGACTTTGTTATGTCTGTTTATTCCTGGCTGTACTGAAGCTTGGTTGAAACTGACTTCATCTTGCTCCCACATACTAGATCCCAACGCAATTTGTTTTTCTCATCTTCACCAGGATTTATATGTTTTCTGCAAAACTATTATTTGTCCTGGCAATATGTTACTGCCAATTCCTGCAGACTTGGTTCAACTAGGCAATAAGAGAATGTATGCAGGGTACTCATGATCATATCTTCTCAATCAGGGTTCCATGAAACCCTAGGGATCTTTCAGAGGTTGCTAAGGGTTTCTTAAGCAATTAGTAATTTCTGCTACTAGATAGTTAAAATGATAATTGGGGCAATTTTTACATATCTAGTAGCAGAAATTACTAATTGCTTAAGAAACCCTTAACAACCTCTGAAAGATCCCTAAGGTTTCATGGAACCCTGGTTGAGAAGATATGATCATGAGTACCCTGCATACATTCTTTTATTGCCTAGTTGAACCAAGTCTGCAGGAATTGGCAGTAACATATTGCCAGGACAAATAATAGTTTTGGTGGCCAGTTATAAAAACCCTCCTTACATCGGGGGTCTTTGGAAATAGTGCTTCTTACAGATAGTTAAAATGATAATTGGGGCAATTTTTACATATCTGTAAGAAGCACTATTTCCAAAGACCCCCGATGTAAGGAGGGTTTTTATAACTGGCCATCAAAACTATTATTTGTCCTGGCAATATGTTACTGCCAATTCCTGCAGACTTGGTTCAACTAGGCAATAAAAGAATGTATGCAGGGTACTCATGATCATATCTTCTCAACCAGGGTTCCATGAAACCCTAGGGATCTTTCAGAGGTTGCTAAGGGTTTCTTAAGCAATTAGTAATTTCTGCTACTAGATATGTAAAAATTGCCCCAATTATCATTTTAACTATCTGTAAGAAGCACTATTTCCAAAGACCCCCGATGTAAGGAGAGTTTTTATAACTGGCCACCAATGTAATGGGCATTCTTCTTACTGACCACAAATGTAAGGGGCATTCTTCCAATGTATTCTTCCTATTACTTCTAATGTGAGGAACATTGTTCCCACTAACCACCAAAATAAGGAGCCTTGTTCCCACTGACCAAAAATGTAAGGGGTATTCTTCCTACTGACCACCAATGTAAGGGACATTCTTCCCATTGACCACTAACGCAAAGGAGCATTCTTTTCACTGACCTCCAATGTAAGGAGCATTTTTCCTACTGACCTCCAATGTAAGGGGCATTCTTCCTACTGACCTCAAATGTAAGGGCCATTCTTCCTACTGACCACCAATGTAAGGAGGATTTTTCCCATTGACCACTAATGCAAGGACCATTGTTCTCACTGACCACTACTGTAGGGAGCATTCTTCTCACTGATCTCCGATGTAAGGAGCATTCTTCCCACTGACCTCCAAAGTAAAGGGCATTCCTCCCACTGACCATCACACTACCATGTACCATGAACTCTAGATATAGTAATTATTAGCAGGGGTTCCCTGAAACCTGAAAGTTTTTTCAGTGGTTCCTCCATGTTAAAGAGGTTGACAAAGGCTGCTCTAGGTGGATACCAACAAGGCTGAAAAGACTTTGTTGTTTTCCTGTTGTTGCTAAGAACTAAACATTTTCCAGACATTTTTTTACTGTGGTGTCATAACGAAACCACATAAAAGGACTGCTGCTCGTTCCCAAGTAACCATAAAAAATATATTCATACTCTTCCTGGGACTTTAAGGCAGCAAAAAGATAAGTCTAATAAGTCTAATAGTATAAAAAAAAAATAACAGCTTTATTGATACAAAATTTAAACCAATAAAAATAATTAAAACATAGGCTCTGGTATTTTTAATGATACCCATATTGTGCAAAATGATAACCCCTTGAAGTGGCAGGTATTCAAAACAAATTTACAAGCGAACATCTTAGTGGTGATTCTGGCAGAAAGAACCCCAACACGTTCCACTTATTGTGATCTCAATCTTCATCGTTGGGATCAGGGAAATCTTTACAGCATGAGAAAATAAAGCATAAACCAGAACAATTAAAAGTCAAGCATCTTTTTCCTGATTATTCTGACCATATCTTAGAAAGGGATGCCTGGTGTGGAGCTTACAAAAGGCACATGGATAACTGCACCCAAAAATGGAGAAGCCACATACCCAGCCACTCATATAAAGAGTATGAAACGGAGGTGGTAGATATGCTTAAAGTTGCTGCACAAGTGAAGTCCTCAGCTGGCCCTATATGGATGGTATCATTTCACCACTGGTCTCGTCATAGAACCAACACCTTTACATTTGGGGCAGCACAGTGGCTAAATGGTTAGCACATCCACCTGGCAGTACTAGGGTCGTTGGTTCAAATCCCAACCATGGCACCACCTGCCTGGAGTTTGCATGTTCTCCCTGTGCCTGCATGGGTTTTATCCAGGTACTCCAGTTTCCTCCCACACTCCAAAGACATGCTGGTAGGTGAATCCTGTCTAAATTGGCCCTAGTATGTATGAATGTGAGTTAGGGACCTTAGATTGTACACCCCTTGAGGGTTAGGGACTGATATGAATGTACAATATATCTGTAAAGCGCTGTGTAAATTGACAGTGCTATATAAGTACCTGAAATAAATAAATAATAAATTTAAAAGTGCAGTCCAACTCAGCATGATTTTCTACTTTAAAAAAAGTATTCCAGATGGGTACTTAAAGGGGTCAAGATTAAAGTTCAAAGTGTGTGCACATATAGATCTTGCATGACAGACTAAAATTAAAGGGGAGCAAAATCAGTTGATCCATCTAGAATACTTTGGGTATCATTAAAATTCTAGAACCTATGTTTTAATGATTCATATTGTTTTAAATTTTTTATGAATAAAGCTGTTATCAATTTTTTTTAAATATTTTTATACTTACCTTTTTTCTGCCTTAAAGTCTTAAGTGTTTACTTAGTTGAACTATTAGAGCAGCCCTTTCAAACTTTTTACCATGGAGGAACCCTTGGGATAATTTTCAGGTCTCAAGCAACTTATGAAAAATAGTTCTGCAGCCTATTGTACCTTACCATGATCAGTCAATTTTATATGCTATATAAGTCCTGTATAATAATAATAGAAATAATATGTGATAATAAAAAAGACTATATCCTACCTAGAATTTTGACACCCGAAGCAGATCATTTTTAACATCCCCTGCTCTATACAACAATATTATTTTCAGCAATAATTTTGAATTGGTACAAACAACCATAATGTCAGAAACAAAGGCATCGCCTCCCAACATTGATGCTCAGTGTAGGGTCGCCTTACATTGGGGCTAAATGATATCCCCCTTACATTAATGTTCAGTAGGAGCAAAATCTCCATTCAATTGTGTCTGCTGGGACTGTCTTTCTTTTAAAGTGGCAGGACTGGATCCCCTGTCTAGGGATTTTCCTTCAGGCAGCCAAATCGAGTAATATTTGGGGTCTGGAGAGGTACACTATAAGATGTTGGCTAGCTCTCCAACAAGGACTGTGTTCCAGTAGTCTTTTAACCACTTGAGCTCCAGAGGATTTACCCCCCTTAATGACCAGGCCTCTTTTTGCTACTTGGCGCTGCACTAATTCAACTGATAATTGCGCGGTCATGCGATGCTGCACCCAAACGAAATTTACGTCCTTTTTTTCACACAAATAGAGCTTTCTTTCGGTGTAATTTGATCACCTTTGTGCTTTTTAATTTTTCACACTATAAACAAAAAAAGGCCAAAAATTTTGAAGAAAAACAATATTTTTTATTTTCAGCTATAAAAAATATATAGTAAACTCAAAGTTGGTTATAAATTTAGGCCAAAATGTATTCTGCTACATGTTTTTGGTGAAAAAAAAATCCCAATAAGTGTATATTGATTGCTTTTTAAACTATGGTATAAATACTGCAATTTATACCATTTTTTTGCTATACAGCGCTGCGCTAGTTTAACGGACAATTGCGCGGTCATGCAGTATGGTACATAAATGAAAATTACATCCTTTTTTCCCCACAAATTGAGCTTTCTTCCGGTGGTATTTGATCGCCTGTGCTGTTTTTATTTTTTGCGCTATAAATAAAAAAGGCTGACAATTTTGAGGAAAAAAAAACTATTTTGGACTTTTTGCTATAAAACATGTCCAGTAAAAAAAAAATGCAAAAATCAAATTTAGTCATAAATTTCTGCCAAAATGCATTTTGCAACATGTCTTTGCTTAAAAAAAACCCAATACGTGTAAATTAATTGGTTTACGTGAAAGTTATAGCATTTACAAATGGTGGGAAAGATACTGGAATTTTTTGTTTTTTTTTATACTAATAATGGCGGCGATCAACGAATTATGGCGGCGATCAGGGACTTATGGCAGTGACCAGCGACTTATGGCGGGACTGCGGCGGACATTTTGACATTGGGGGGTACTGACTTGGGGTCACTGGCATCCCCAAAAACACTAATACAGTGATCAGTGCAAAAAAAAAAAAAAACTGACACTGTACTAATGGCAATGGGGAGGAAGGGGTTAACTTTATTTTGCAGGGAAGGGTTATAGGAGTGAGGGGAGTGATTTACTAGGGGGCGGGGGTGTGTACTGGTGTACTGCTAAGGAGCGGCTGTGAGCCGGCGACTGACATCTGCGGCGGTGATCCGCGGGACAAATAGGGCGGCGGCGCGCCTCGCGCACGCCCCCTATTTGTTTACAAAACACACGTCTTAAAACGTGGTATTGCCTGTGAGTGCCGCCGTATATGTACAGTGGCTGGGCGGCATGCGGTTAAATAGTTCCAGGAAGTTGCCCTCACTGGGCATCCCATATACCCCTTTCCCCATCCAAGTTGATATCCCCCTAATAAAATATAAAAAATAAGCTCAAGGACTGATTTCTGACTCCTGAATGCAAGTCATTGTGGAAATGTGTGTTGCCCGGCAGTGCAGGACTATAGGGGGACCCAAACAATCCAGCAACTCCTAAGAGGGTAGTGCTACATAAAGTATGCTAAACACCACGATACATTTTATGGTGACTGAATCAATGTATCTGAGTTACCTATGCTGGAGCGTTTTCCAGACATTCATTAGAATCCAAGAAGCTGCCTGGATAAGCTGCAATTTGTTTTCAATGTTGACAGGCAAGGCAAGTTGAATGTAACTAACTACTACTAGCCATAAAGGAAGCCGTGTTTTACCTCCTTTTCGAAATGCTAGTTTCCTGGTGTAGCACTATCCCCTTAGAAGTTGCTGAGTTTTGGGTCCCTCTATAGTCCTACACAGCCAGGCAACACGCATTTCCTTCAGACCTTGCATACAGGCGACAGTAAACAGTCCTTGAGCTTGTTTTTTGGGGATATTATTAAGGGGTATTGAACTTGGATGGGGTTGAGAGGTGTATGGGATGCCCAGGAAAACTCTAAACTGAGAACAACTCCTTAAAAACTATGTACAAGTCCATTAGATAAAAATCCTCTTCTTGGAGAGCTGTCCAGCCTCTCCTGGTGTACCTCCTCAAACGCCAGATGAAATCTCCTCTTCACCCAGCTGCCTAAGGGAATCCTTGGCAAGGGGAAGCCAAAATATGCCACTTTAGAATTGGCAGTCCCAGATGGGGGCTAGTCAGGTTTCCCACCAGAATGCCCTCTCCCCTTATCTAGGCCAGGGTATGTGGGATTAATCACTCAGTTATCTCCTGTAAGCTTGTGGGTTGGTGGCTGCATTCAGGCCTTACGCTGGGCTGGCTCCTTCCCTGCTTCCCAGGATCTCCTCTCTCAGGGAATGACTGAGGAGGAGAGATCCTCCCTTCCAGCTCTGCCATCTGTAGGTAAGCCCCTCTCCTGGATATCCTCCCTGGCTCCTTACTGCAGCCTTCTCACCCCATCTTCCACCCAAACTCTCTTGCTACAGAGCAGGCTTAGCCACTCTTAAGGGCTGTCCTGACCCCATGTCAAGCCTCCTGCTTGAGGATTGGACAGGAACCATTAAGAGTACAGACCAGCTCCTCCTCACCCCCGCCCACTGAGTTCTAGAAACTTCTCCAAGTCTCTAGATCAGGGGGAGGTATCAGTGAGCTGGTCTGCAGAGCCTCTCAGCTCTGACCAAAATTTGACCCTCTGACTATTTCTCCCTGGCTGCTTCTCAGCCTTCTAACTAAAAAAAAAAATAATAATAATCTAGCTCCCCCTAGCTAACTAGGAGGGTGCTATATTGGCTACCATGCAAATCCTCTGAAATTCATTGTTTTATAACTCACTGACCCAAGACAAGCATTTAGCCAGTATGGTTGGAAATCCTAATCTCCCTAAATGTTTTGCATCAAAAATTCAGAAAGAATTAGCATGGGAGACAATCCAGTTGAAATTTTTAGAAGTAAATGATGGCATCTTAAATAACAGGTTTACTTTAACAGTAAAGTAGCTAGGGTTATTCAGCAGTCTTGTCACACTGTTATATACTCACCACATCATTCATGAGTCATTTGAATGACTTGCACACAAACTCAGAGACAAGTATACTGTGTATGGTATAATATTTAGAGTCCACAGGGAAAGATCAGGACTAGGGCTTGCGGCTTGCTACTAGTTTTTCAAGTAGGTACAATGAACAGCGTGATTTAGTGCTGAAATGCCTTTTCAAAATCCTGTCTCAAGAACACTCGAGGGCTTCAAACTAAATTCTTCTGTTGTATTGCTATTTGTCACAACAAAGGCAAAGTCAGATCGAATGTAAACAGTCCAGAAATAGTAACTTCACAATGATAATAAAGTGGTAAAATTAGAACAAACAAGACTTAGTACATTTAAAAGGATGCAATCTTTATCTTCATTGAATCACAACCAACATATAAGTGAAGAATATTTATTTTTCTTCGTGTACCTCCAAAACATCCTTCACTTATACGTTGGTGTGATACAATAAACTCCAGGCTCATCCATTAAATCCAAAATAAATCCAAAAATATAAAAAATAAAAATTAAATACTTCTGTAAAAGTAGCAGTGACATCATCACTGTGCTGTACACATCCCATACAGAAAGCAGAGGAGGGGGTAGACCAGTCAACTTGCACAAGGAGAGAGAACAGTGGTGAAGCTTCCCAGGAGTGGCCGGTCTACCAATATTACTCCAAGAGCACAACGGCGGAGGTCATAAAAGAACTCAGAACAACATCTAAAGAACGGCAGACCTTGCTTGTATCAGTTAAGGTCAGTGTTCATGATTCAACAATAAGAAAGAGACTGGGCAAAAATTGGAAAAGTTCCAAGGAGAAATCCACTGCTGACCAAAAAAAACACAAAGGCTCGTCTCACAGTTGCCAAAAAAATCTTGATTATCCCCAAGAGTTTTGGGCAAATATTCTGTGGACTGATGAGACAAAAGTTGAACGCTTTGGAAGGTATGTGTCCCGTTACATCTGGTGTTAAACTAACACAGAATTTCATAAAAAGAACATCATATCGACAGTCAAACATGGTGGAAGTGTGATGATCTGGGGCTTCTTTGCAGCTTCAGGACCTGGACAACTTGCCATAATTGATGGAACCATGAATTCTGTGCTCTACCAAAAAATCCTGAAGGAGAATGTCTGGCCATTAGTTTGTGACCTCCAGCTCAAGCGCATTTGGGTTAACCAGCAGGTGGTTTAGGGGGCAAATACTTTTTCACATAGGGCCAGGCATGTTAGAACAGCGTTTTTCCCTTAATAGATGAAATCTTCATTTAAAAATTGCATTTTGTATTTACTCGGGTTATCTTTGTGTAATACTAAAATTTGTTTGATGATCTGAATCATTTAAGTGTGATAAATATGCAAAACAATCAGGAAAGGGGCAAACACTTTTTCACATCACTGTACTGTACATCCTTTTAAATGCTGTTATTTCTATGTCTTTCTTGAACACCTAACTCCCAAAAACATCTGGACCAGCTCACACCCACAACAGCCTTTATCTCAGGATTCACGTTCCTGCTAGTATTAGCTGGGATGCTGATGAAGATTTGTAGCAGCAATTGGCATTCAATAAAACAATAAGAGGCATGGCACACAAATCTCACACACAGCTAAGTGGCAGCAATAACTATGTGCATAACCAGGGGCGGACTGACAACTCATGGGGCCCCCGGGCAATAGGGGATCATGGGGCCCCTGTGTCCTTGCCCAAACTCAAAAAAGCCTATGAAAAAGGTACCAGGGGCATCTCATAGGGCCCCCTACTGACCCCGGGCCCTCGGGCAGCGCCCGAGTTTCCAAATGGTCAGTCCACCCCTGTGCATAACCTGACAATGATATTAATGTTCAGTCCTCGGCAGACACAGAACAGGGACCATTAATTTAATACACTAGTTGTTCCTATGGTTCCCCCATTTTCTGTAAGGATAATAGTCTCTTAGGCTACAAGCATTTCCATATTTAAGGAGAAAGCCAGACTCAAAAGGAAGATGAAGAGAATTCACAGGACCAGTTTGACAAACTTACTGTCACACAGGTTGCCTTGTCTTTTTCAGAAACTATACAATCTCATGGTACAATCTTTGAATTACCAAACACAAGGACGAACCGAAGCAATTCATTCCATTATTATCCAATCAGGATATCATTCAGTCAACTTTTCTCAACCTTTTTACCCAAGATGAAACCTTCAAAGAATAAAATACTGAATTTATTCTCTCTTGAGAAGAGGAGATTAAGGGGGGATATGATCTCCATGTATAATACATAAGGGGGGATATGATCTCCATGTATAATACATAAGGGAGGATATGATCTCCATGTATAATACATAAGGGGGGATATGATCTCCATGTATAATACATAAGGGGGGATATGATCTCCATGTATAATACATAAGGGGGGATATGATCTCCATGTATAATACATAAGGGGGGATATGATCTCCATGTATAATACATAAGGGGGATATGATCTCCATGTATAATACATAAGGGGGGATATGATCTCCATGTATAATACATAAGGGGGGATATGATCTCCATGTATAATACATAAGGGAGGGGATATGATCACCATGTATAATACATAAGGGGGATATGATCTCCATGTATAATACATAAGGGGGGATATGATCACCATGTATAATACATAAGGGGGGGATATGATCTCCATGTATAATACATAAGGGGGGATATGATCACCATGTATAATACATAAGGGGGGATATGATCTCCATGTATAATACATAAGGGGGGATATGATCACCATGTATAATACATAAGGGGGATATGATCTCCATGTATAATACATAAGGGGGGATATGATCTCCATGTATAATACATAAGGGGGATATGATCTCCATGTATAATACATAAGGGGGGATGTGATCACCATGTATAATACATAAGGGGGGATATGATCTCCATGTATAATACATAAGGGGGGATATGATCACCAAGTATAATACATAAGGGGGGATATGATCTCCATGTATAATACATAAGGGGGATATGATCTCCATGTATAATACATAAGGGGGGATATGATCACCATGTATAATACATAAGGGGGGATATGATCTCCATGTATAATATATAAGGGGGGATATGATCTCCATGTATAATACATAAGGGGGGATATGATCACCATGTATAATACATAAGGGGGGATATGATCTCCATGTATAATACATAAGGGGGGATATGATCTCCATGTATAATACATAAGGGGGATATGATCAACATGTATAATACATAAGGGGGGATATGATCTCCATGTATAATACATAAGGGGGGATATGATCACCATGTATAATACATAAGGGGGGATATGATCCCCATGTATAATACATAAGGGGGATATGATTAACATGTATAAATACATCAGTGGTTCATATAGTGAACTCGGTGTAGAGCTATTCACCCTGAGGTCATCACAGAGGACAAGGGGGCACTATTTACGTCTGGAGGAAAAGAGATTTAATCTCCAAACACGGAAAGGTTTCTTCACAGTGAGAGCTGTGAAAATGTGGAATAGACTCCCTCAAGAGTTGGTTCTGGCCAGCTCAGTGGACTGCTTTAAAAAAGTCCTGGATTCTTTCTTGGATACACAGAATATAACTGGATACTAACATTTATAGGTAAAGTGGATCCAGGGAATATCCGATTGCCTCTCGGGGGATCAGGAAGGAATTTTTGTCCCTGCAGGAGCAAATTGGATCATGCTTTGCTGGGATTTTTTTGCCTTCCTCTGGATCAACTGTGGGTATAGGATTATAACCTTTTTTTTTAATAGTTAAAATGGATGGACTTTTGTCTTTTTTCAGCCAGACTAAACATGTAACTATGTAAATCATTTTCCAAGTCATGGAACCCCTGCTAAAATAAAATCATTTTGGGTCAGTGGGAACATTGTTTCTTGTATTGGTGACCAGTGGGAAAAATTCTCCTCTCACGGTGGTGGTCAGAATGCCCCTCTTCCAGACAACTAAAAGGATCACTGGTGTCCTGACTCTGGCAAGTGGCACTGGACCCAGAACTATCCAGGCACTGTCAGATAGGAGGTCAATCAACTACAGTTCAAGGAACCCCTGCCAATCTCTGGAACCCTGGTTGAGAATGGCTGACATAAGAGATGGTAGATCTAAAGGAGACTGTACAATCAGATTCTATAGAGTATGGTCATCCTTAATGGGACCACAATCGATGTATAGTAGGTACACTATGGCAGGAATGAGCCATAAAAAGGGTGGGAGTCATCTTGTGGGCACAGTTCAACCAAGGTTCAACCATTGCCTCTGCTCACCTATGCAATTACTGACATCACAATCTCCACTTGACAAATATATTTTCCATTGTTATTTCTCTTTTAAAGCTTAGCTCCAGGCAATACACTAAATATACAGTATATTTGAAATATGGCAGCAGTTTACACTGCCAAATGATCTATATTTCTCTCCATCAAGTCTACGTTTGTGACCTGACTTATCTCTACTACAGTTAGCCAATATGATGGTCACCTCCCCATATCCAGCATGCTATTGGACAATAGAGGTATAGCAGCAGACAGATTAGGCTATCTCTCTGCTCACTCTGCTTTCTACTTTTGTCAGCATATTTCTTATCAGAACATGTGAATGCTGCACACCAAGTCCTGACACCCAGATGAATGCATGCTATACCTATGCTAGTTGCTTTAAAAAATATATTTACTTAAAGTATAACTAAAGGCAAAACTTTTTCTTTTTGTTTTAGAGAGAGTGGAGAGGAATTAATACACCTGTTTTTGATGCTGTCTTTGTCCCCGTTAGGGAGATTCACCCTCCCTATTTGTCCTGTTTACCATTATCTTTGAAAGTAAAAGTGAAATAAACCACAAATTTTGTGTTGTTCCCAGAAAAGTAATAAAAAAAGAAGGGAAATGTTCCAATGGGGACACTAGTTTTGGTGACCTGGGAGTCCCCAAAGAATTCCCCTAATTTTCAGAGATTTTCTCACTCCTGTTTTGGCTATGGCACAGCCCACGTGGAAGAAAAATATATTTGAAATATATTTTTAAAATATTCTTCCCAAATATATTGACATATACTGTATTTTAAATACTACAATTTTGGCCGTATTCAATATATTTCAAAAATATATTTCAATATACAGTATATAAACTGTATGTTGAAATGCATTTTTTTATATATTAAAAAATATATGAAAAATAACTTTAAAAATACATTTTCAAATATGTGTCTTTGAAAATACATTTAATCTACATTTTTGGAATGCATTTGCAAATATATGTAAAAATATATATTAAAATTACTTTTTTAAATGTTAAAAAAAATCTGAAGACTATATTAAAAATATATATATATATTAAGAAAATATATTTAAATTTGTATAATGCATGTTAAAATATATTAGCATAGGCCAATGTATTGTAAATATATGTCACATATTAAAAAATGTTTCTAAATATATTGGAAATATACTTCTCTTCCATCTGGGAGGGAGTGAAGGTAAATCTCCCCAATGGGACACAGATGGCAAAAAAATAAGCTGACAGGAGTTATAACCTTTCCTTACTCTATCCAAACTGAACAAAAAGAAGTTTTGCCTATAGTTCTACTTTAATGTGATTGTAGTAACTGTGCATGTCTACTACCTGAGTGCCAGTATTCTCATGATCTGATCAGCTTGAAATCTGAACCTGTGAAAATGTAGTGGTCTTCCATAGCTTCAGCAATGCTCTATCTCTGAAGAGGGCCATGAGAGGGAGGTTGCACAATACAGAATCGAGTGACACGCTGTGGCTGCCAATCAAATTAGAATCACATGGAAAATCTTTACTAAATCTGCCAACGCTAGACTTAAAAAAAAAATCAATGAAGGTAAATTAAGGCCCCTTTCACACAAAGAGTCTGATCAGGTCCACCATTTTTTCAGGTGGACGTGATTGGATGGTCCATTCACCCCTATGGACCAATGGGTGTAAATTAACATTCTGTTTACACTCACCCACTTCCAATGTGATCCAGTCAAGTAAAAATAAAACAGAAGGGGAACCGTCTTCTTCTGTCTAGGTGCATTGGATCAGAGGGCAGTCAGGTGTAAAAGAAAAGTGGCTTCTGTTTACACAACGGGCCCCCAATAGAGCAAAGCGGGCTCGGTCACCATTTTGACTGGGCATCAAATGATGTCCTGTCAAAAGGAGCCGCTCATGCAGCCGCGTGACACAGCCGATGACATATCACTACACCGGCCCATTGCCAGTGTCATGTGACCGCTGTGACCAATCACAGCAGATCACATGTCAATTGTATATAATGGATGACTTCCTGCCATGCCATCCATTGTATACAATTGTCTTGTTAGCTGTGACTGGTCAAGGCAGTCACATGATACAGGCAGGGCCAATCACAGCCCATCTGTATCATGTGATCAGCTTTGCTCAAACACAGCTAATCACAAAAAAAGACTGAATGAATCAGTTTTATTCAGTAACAATGATTGCAAATATCAATGAAATACATTGGTATTAGCAATAATGTGTTAAAAAAATATCCTGATCACTTGCCCAGAGTAGTTCAATGTTACTATGGTAACATTGTATTGCTTTGGTCACAGTGTGCTGAAAAATAAAATAGTAAAAAAAGAAAAACTGTAATAAAAAATAAAAAATAATAGAAACATTTGAAAAAAAAATACAATTTCAATTATTATTATTTTCACCAAAGAAATGTAACAGAATACATTTTGACCTAAATTTATGAAGAACTGGTACTTATTTGCAAAGTTTTATAAAAAAAAATGAAGAAAAGTGCGTTTTTTCAAAAGTTTCAGGTTTTTTTTTGTTTTATTTAGCAAAAAATAAACTCAGTGGTGATTAAATACCACCAAAAGAAAGCTCTATTTGTGTGAAAAAAAATGATAACATTTCATATGGGTGCAGTGTTGCATGACCGCACAATTGTCATTCAAAGTGCGACAGCACTGAGAGCTGAAAATTGGCCTGGGCAGGTAGGGGGTATAAGTGCCCGGTATTGAAATGGTTAAACAAGCAACAGGAGAGTATAATCCTGCAAAGAGATAGCACCGGATGTTTCCATGTAGGCTGGGGGAACATTAATATAGTGGAGAAATGGGAGTCCACCCCTTAGAGAGCAGGTTGGAAAGCACAAGCCAATAAGTATTTCTTCACACTTTCCAAAGTTCCGAAATCATTAACCTCTTCATGACCAGAACCAACAAACACTAGTATTCTCCTCTCTCTTTCTGAGCTGTTTCAGGATGGGGGTGCAGAACATGCTCCATACCTGACAAGTCTTGTGTCCTACCCAGGGGCGGACTGACAAGTCATGGGGCCCCCGAGCAATAGGGGATCATGGGGCCCCTGTGTCCTTGCCCAAACTCAAAAAAGCCTATGAAAAAGGTACCAGGGGCATCTCATGCGGCCCTCTACTAACCCCGGGCCCTCGGGCACTGCCTGAGTTTCCAAATGGTCAGTCCGCCCCTGGTCCTACCCTGTTCCCACGCTGTTATTCTATGTTAAAGATTCTCTTCACCATAAAGGCTTGCACCACAGGAAGCCACCATGCTTTGTGACTGATGCAGAACGCTTCCTCTGCTGACCCTGCGCTGCAGCGGATTCTATTATGGGTACCATGCCGCAAGGTGAGGGACATATAGTGCTGCGAACAGGGCCACCGTCTCCTGCCACAGTCACCTACTTTCTCCTCAATCTGGCCACGATCACTTGGAAACCTTGAAGGTTAAAATTTGTGTTCTTCAAATGAACTCAACCTCAAGGGTTACCTGGTGCAAGTGTCCTCACAGCAGCTCAAGGCTGCATAACCCGGAGGTTGTGCTGCTGTAACATAACACTGTCCCTAGCATTTTCCCACAAGCCTTCAGGTCAGCCTATGGTCTCTGTTTCTCCCCAACATCCACAACCCCCACCCAGCATCCTAACAAACTCTCATGGAAATCCCTCCTTACATCAGGGTAACAGTCCGAGTCCCTCCATACATAAGTTTAGCGGTACCCCCATAGAGGCCAGCAGTTAGATAGGTCCATGAGGTATTGTCCCGCAGTTTTGCCCCACAGCCAATTACACAAATACAGTTACTGTTTGGCTTAGTAAACAGTTCAGGGGTGTTCTTTTTGGTGTTTTTATTTTGGGGGATAACTTGGATAGGGATTGGGGATGAATGGGATGCACCAAAAAAAATACGTACAAGTGGAGGACACTAACTTCTTCTGCAACACTTTAAGTCTTTGTAGGGCACAGTAATGGGCTTGGCTTTGTTGAAGGACATAAAAGCACAAACTTCTTTCTTTAAAGCGATTCCAAAGGTTGTAATTTTTTTTAAATAACAAACATGTTATATTTACCTTCTGTGTGCAATGGTTTTGCACAGAGTAGCTCCGATCCTCTTCTTTTTTGGGTCCCATGCTGGTGGTTCTTGCTTTTCCCACTGCCAAAGGCCCCCAATAGCAAGTCTTTTGCTATGAGGGCACTCAATCCTGATCCTTTTTTCTTGGGTACCCCACCGGAGGTCCTGGCTCATCCCCCCCACAAAGTGCCCCCAGTAGCAAGCCTCTTGCTATGGGGCACTTGAGCAGGCTCACTCCCGAACTGTACTCCTGTGAATGGACATTGTCCATTCACATAAAGACCACAGCTCGGCTCCACCCCTCCCATACTCTCTTCTCATTGGTTCACTAGCTGTGAATGACAGCAGCAGGAACCAATGGTTCCCACTGCTGTGTGAGCCAATGAGGAGAGAGAGAAACCCGGGAGAGCTGTAACTCTCATGCACATTGCTGGATTGAGACGGGGCTCAGGTAAGTATAAGTGGGGGGAGCTGCATCCAGAAAGTGTTTTACCTTAATGCATATAATGATAAAAAAAAAACTTCTGCCTTTAGAACCACTTTAAGCAACTTGAGCAAAGTCGCTTTAACACAGAACAGGAAGGACTAAGTTCTTCAGGAAAACCAGCTGTCACCCCCTTTTCCTGCACACACAGCATACTCTCTAGTGCCAGAGGGGTATCAGTAGCCCACAGTCCTTAAGATCTGTCACACAGTCTGCACTCACAAATGTCCTCAGACGATGCCTGCTTTCAATGCCCTCCAGACATTTTAGCCTGTGTTCCCAAACCAGATCCAACAAGAGACAGTTCCTCAGTCAGCTTCCAGTCCTCTCAGCTGAGGCCTCACAAACAGCAAGCATATGGCAGGACTACCTGGGAGGGCAGCAGGTCCTCCAGGCAAGACTTCTCCTCTCCAGGACAAGACAAGACCACTTTAGATTATTTATACCTGTGACGAAGGGTAGACAGGACATGACACACAGAGTAGATGGCAAACGCACAAAGCTTTATTGAGGCAAACAGATGACAGTCACTGAATAGGGGAGTTCGCAGGGAGGGTGAATACGCCAGTAAAGGGCGACAAGGAGGGACCAACACACTTAAAGTCCAACACCGAGAGCCAAGGAAGAGTCTCTGTAGCAATTGTAGTCCAACAGGGAGGTAGTGTGGGGTCAGCACAGGAACAGTTCAAGTGCAACAGAGAGAGGAGCATGTACTCGCAGATCTCTGGTGGCTCGCAGGCAGTCTTCCCCTGCTCTGAGGGGGGGGGTCCTAGGCAGGCTTGAGTCTCTGCAGAGCCTGGCCACGAAGGTCCCTGCCACAGCTTGGGCTCCTTCAGTAGCTACACAGCGGTGAATTCCCCAGGAGCACCGGGCATCAACTTCTTAAACTGATGTCGGACGCCCCCTAGCCACCTAAGCAACCGGGGCGGGCTGGAGCTGGCGTGGATCCAGCCTGTCTTAGGAATGCCTTTCATCTCTGCAGGAGGTGAGAGGGGCATGGATGAGAGACAGCAGAGAGAGCAGGGACAGAGCAAGGGGGCTGAGAGGGGGAAGCAGCTGTGACAATACCCATTACCCAGCAGCCACCTGTGTAGGGGCCCACCCAGATTGGCTGCGGCAGTATAAAAATTCAGGCTGCCTATTTACATTACTCCACACCTATGTCACAGAACAGTCCAGGCAGCCCTGGAAATACAGAGTGAGAGTAATTAAATCTGTAGTCTGTGAGACACAACAAACTCCAAATAATCTCATTCAGCTACTCTGGCTATAGTGAGAAAAGCTAAATTTACCTACTCCTAGCACCTATCTTGGAGGGTACTACATAAGGAGAGTCCCTCTTACATCATAGTCCCTCATGCGAACCCTGATAAGGGTAGACTCTGATGGGCTCAAGTTTATTTGAAATTTCTTTGCTTTGTTTTACTGAAATTCTTTCTCTATTGTTCTGAATTATATCACGCTGATTACAAAAAAGCTCCACGTAAAACATATTCATTGCTTTAAAAAACTGATTTTTTTTTGGCCCAAGAACATTTTTAAAATATACGATATAGCCCTCATACTGATATCTTTGGAGACCCCTGTTTTAGATAGTTCTCCATGGAACAAAAGATTGGAAGAATGTGTTCTCTTTTCCAGTTTCAGTAACAATTTAAAATTTATAGACATTTTTCCCATATTTTTTACCCCCCCATGACAATAGTCAGCATCACATACAGAGGGTTCACCTCCCCAGCCACTGACAGCAATAAAAACCTGATGGAGGTCCTAACCTTTCCACATTTATTTTTTAGATGCACTTTCGGATAAACTGAGAACATGCAGATGTTACAGCAAATTATTTGCATATAAAAGAAACATGATCCCACTAACACCTATTTTAGAATGTAATGACTTCTATTTTATAAATGATAATGAACAAAAGTTTACCATAAGCAAACGAAGAAATGATTTTTAATAAGTTTCCAAAAATATAACATTAGAAACGCATTACGGGTGAAATGGGATTGTTCACGCTTTCAAAGAGAATGAAAGCTATTTTAAAGTCTTCCCATCTAAGTGGGAAGTCTTTACTTTTTTAGAATGTTTATTTTTCTAGGTGATATGATTCATATGTTGGATTGTTAAAGTTTTACTAAACCCACAACAGTAAAAATCAGTCTGTATTTGCAGTAAAGCATGCTTGTTATACTCATTGTGGAACCTAAGGGGTTAATCCTCTGCGTTGTGTAAAAAGGCTGTTTGATCCTGTCTTCCCTGTTCTTCCCCTCTTTCTATTGTCCCCAATCCATCTGTTGATAGCACAAAGCCTTGAAGGCAAGCTGCACATTCTCAGTTTAGTGTGCATTGCTAGAGAGTTTGGGGGGGCGCGGAGAATGCATGTGATCAGCACAGGGCCAATCAGCGCTGTCTAGAGAGAGGGTCAGGGGTCATGCAGCCTTATAGGACAGTCAGAGGAGAATGAAAACTTCTCCTACAAGCTTTAACCAGTGCTCTGCTGCACACTCATATAAGTCACAAGACTGCTTTAACTCTGATGAGAAAAGGTATTTAGCAGTTTATATTTACTAAAATAATTGCACTTCCATGTTCTGTGTACTGTGGGAGACCGGATATAGTGAACGCAGTGTCCGGGGAGACCGGATATAGTGAATGCAGGGTCTGGGGAGACTGGATATAGTACATGCAGGGTCCGGGGAGACCGGATATAGTGAATGCAGGGTCTGGGGAGACCGGATATAGTGAATGCAGGGTCCGGGGAGACCGGATATAGTTAATGCAGGGTCTGGGGAGACCGGATATAGTGAATGCAGGGTCCGGGGAGACCGGATATAGTGAATTCAGGGTCCGGGGAGACCAGATATAGTGAATGCAGAGTCCGGGGAGACCAGATATAGTGAATGCAGGGTTCAGGGAGACCAGATATAGTGAATGTAGGGTCCGGGGAGACCAGATATAGTGAATGCATGGTCCGGGGAGACCAGATATAGTGAATGCAGGGTCCTGGGTTTAGTAACACTTTAAAATCTGTAGCAATCACTTTCACAAAACCTGTTATACTTTAATAATGAGGGTTAGCTGCTGTACTACATTGCAGCAGTTTAGTGAAGTCATACTAATTCACAAATTATCTTCAGAAGGTGATTTTTGATTGGTTAATTACTAATGTATTACTGTTGTTTTGTTTCCAATGGTAGAGCTGTATAGCTAAACTTAGGTTAATGTTTTGAAACTATGTAGTAACTAGAGGATATTTATGTACAGACCTATGAAAAGCAAATATACTGTATGTACTGGAACTAATTTCAGTGAAATGCCACGCAATGATATTTCACAAATTTCTATTGGTCGCCACACAGTGCTAGGCGGTGGATTGCTTTGCACTGTACTGGAAAAAGTATGGCCTTTTTTTCAGCACACACCACTGAAACATGATTGTGTGAATCAATCACATAGGCATTTTGTGGGACTGCGGTGGAATAGCCCCCGCGAAGATTGCAGCGATTACTGTAGTAGCACCGACTACTAGAGTGATTGTCAGTTTCCACAACGGTATGAAGTTTTCATACTTATGCTGCACCCTCTGTGTACAGTGTAGGAAAAATTTAGTTGGGCTCCTCTGTAGGCAGAAGAGCTGGAGTTAATTTTTTTTAGAGTTAGTTGGCAGAGCTCCAAGGGTTGAGTCTCTGTTGCCTCCCCCTGGCTTCTGGAAATGCTGGAGGTTTCTAGAACATAGAGGAGCAGAGATGAGGCCTGAAAATTTAATGAGTCTCCTCCAATCCCTGGGTGGGGATGGCCCAGAAGGAGGGCCATAAATATTCTGGAGCCTGGCCATGTGGGAGCAGAGTCCAGGGTCTAGTTGCCTGGAGGGGACCTTTATGTTGAGGGATCTGCCCCTGGGCAGGAGCCAGAGAGAGAGGGAGAGGCAGCGGAGGCCTCATACCTTTCCAGCCTCAGCTAGGCTTAGTCATCCGGGAAGCCATTGGGACCTGTCTAGTAGGAGGCCTGTTCAACAGTCACGTGTGCTTCAGGATACACTAAAGGGACTGAGTGAGTAGCTTCAACCGCTACACCCCAGAGCCTGTTAGAGGAGAAGCAGCAAGGTGCAATGCCCAGCTTGCTTATGGAAAAAAGACAGCTTAGAAACACCTAAAGCCAGTACAGCTACGCTCAGGGGCGTACTGACCATTTGGAAACTCGGGCACTGCCCGAGGGCCCGTGGGCCCCATGAGATGCCCCTGGCACCTTTTCCATAGGCTTTTTTGAGTTTGGGCAAGGACACAGGGGCCCCATGATCCCCTATTGCCCGGGGGCCCCATGAGTTGTCAGTCCGCCCCTGACTATGCTACACCTCTTGCTCGGGGAATCTAAGGAGCAGCCAGGTGCCTTGGTATTTTCTATAGAAAGAAAGCACTTGCATCCACTGTTTGCAAACCTTCATTACCTGTTGAACTACTCTGGTTATCCTACAGGAGGACAACCTAGTGATTTTCTGGTAGCCAGAGACATTTTCCTCAAGTTGCTTTCAAGTACAGTTGTGGGTATCCCATACTTTCCCATCCCTATCCAAGTTTATTCTCTAATAAACCAAAAACAAAACACAGCACCCTAGACTGGTTTTTGACTACTGAGTGAATTCCTGTTTCCTGGCTGTGCATGTGAGGGAGACTCAATAATCCAGTGGCCCTTATGGGGGTTAGCGCTACACTTACATTGTAGTGTATGTAACGATAGTATGATATTGAGAACATACTTGGAGTTCAGCTTTAACATTAGGGGGTTGCTAAGGTCAATTCACACTGGGCGTAGACATACGTCTCCCATGCAGGGCCATCTTTTACTGGTACGGGGATGCACATTGGCCAGAACCAGTGTGTCATTAGCTGTAAATCAGCACTCTTCTATAGGGAGCCCATAGCTGGCCATACACAGATCATAATTTGGCTTATTCAGCAGAACAGTCCCAGCTCAACAGTCAAATGTTTGATCAAATACTGTTGAAGGGATACATTCAAAATTATTATTATTATTATACAGGATTTATATAGCGCCAACAGTTTGCGCAGCGCTTTACAAAATGAAGGCAGACGTTACAGTTACAATACAATTTGGTAAAAGAGGAAACATAGGGTCCTGCTCATTGGAGCTTACAATCTAAGAATGTTTTTATTGATCAGCAGCTGCAGCCAGTGTATTCTGGCAGCAGCGGTGCCACCTTCAGATACAATGTCCTGGCAAGAGGGATTCCTCCATCAGCCTTGTTTGTGTGGATGGAGGAATCTATTTGTTTTTTTCATTCTCCACTGTATGTATGTATAGTACAGAGTATGACCAGCTTATATCTCTTTGGGAGCTACCACACCAGTGATTTGTGACCTACACAGGGCTTTCCTTTGCTTCTGGCAAACGTGAGTATAATGCAGGCCATACATGGGTCGAATTCCGAACTAATTTTCTGTAAAAAATCGAAATTTTCGTGTGTTTTGTAATCAGATGCTGCCACCATTGATTTTGAAATTCAACCAACCAAGCCTTCAATTTCACCTCATGTTACTACAGAAAATTTTCATGGCCAAGAATTTTCTTTTCTTTCCAGGCCACAGTTCAGGCTTATTTCTTTTTCATTTATGTTTCTCGCACGATTCTCCCATCATTGATTCGAAATTTGTTAGTTTTTCCAAAAGTTTCCAACATGCTGGATCACTCATATTCGATAGCTATACGAAAATCTGCAGTTTCTGTGGCCCACTAATGTTGCAAAATTCAAACGAAAATGCTTTCGGAATTCGACCCATGTATGGCCGGCTTAAGGGGTACATTAAAGTACATTGTCCTGCTTGGGCAAAGCACAGATTCATTTTAACCACTTGCCTACCAGGCACATTTACCCCCTTCCTGCCCAGGCCAATGACAATTGTGCGGTCATGCAACATTGTACCCATATGAATTTTTTATAAATTTTTTCAAACACATAGAGCTTTTTTTTGGTGGTATTTAATAATCGCTGGATGTTTTATTTTTTGCACTGTAAATGAAAAAAGAACAAAAAAGTTAGAAAAAAACAAAAACGTTTTTCTTTGTTTGTATTATAAAATTTTGCAAACAGGTATTTTTTCTCCTTCACTGATGTGTGTTGATGAGGCAGCATTAATGGGCACAGAAAGGCAGCACAGATAGGCAGCACAGATAGGCTGCACTGGTGGCACTGATGAGGCGGCACTGGTGGGCATTGATGAGGAGGCACTGATGATGCTGCACTGATATGCAGCAATTATGGTCACTGATAGGCTGCACTGATAGGAGGCACTGATGGGCGACACTGACAGCACTGACTGTGGGCACTGATGGGTGCAACTGCTGTGGCCACTTATAGGTGGCACTGCTAGGCACTTATGGGCGACAATGCTGGGCACTGATGGGAGGCACTGCTGGGTACTTGTGGGAGGCAAAGCTGGGCACTGATGGGAGGCACTGCTGGGCACTGGTGGGTGGGACTGCAGGGCACTGATCATCAGTGCATAGAGCAGGTAAGTATAACATGTTATAACTTATGATTAAAAAAAGAAAATTAGACTTTACAACCCTCTTTAAGAAAGAAAAATATACAGGGACAGCCATCTTAGTTCCATTTAGAGATTACAGTTTACAGCTACAATTTATTTTGCCTTCTGGTTCAATCAATACTGCATTTTGAGCTACGTAGCTGAATTGAGAAAACTGGTCTCAGCAAATGTCAAAATGTGCTTTGTTATACGCTTTATTTATTTCATACTTCAGCTGTCTCCTTTTGTTTCACAGTGACAGATCGAATCTAATTCAATTTGGTGAACAGCGGTGGTTATTATATTGTTTACTGTAGCCCTGAAGTGAGAGCGTGCTCCATGTTTGTAAAGGGTAGCACTGAAGATTGTACCAGTAGATGCAGATGTTTATTTAAATGGGTGCTCAGATATCATAATTTGCTCTAAATGTCAAAGTGATATTAATCCCCCTTTTTTAAGCAGTTTGAGCAGCTGATTTAATCACTTACTCAATATGCAACTTCTTTATTTTTTAATCCTTGCCTATGCTCTAGTTTAAGCAGGTGTCATGATCAGTGCCCCAGGTTTCCTGTTTCAGGGTAGCTCCTTTCTCTTTTAGCTTCCTATGGAGCCACACTTGTATGCAGGGAGTAGAGTTGCATCTCTCTATACTGTGTGCATCAATAGAAACGCACAGACCCATAGCCTAGGGTGACCAGACACTGCCCTACACCCCCCTCCTCCTCCCTCCTAACAGACTTGGTGGTAGGTACCAAGTGATGCGGTAGCTATAATATACACTTGGTCCAGGTGGAATTGAGAGAACTTGTATTAAAGCAGAGACAAAACAGTTCACAACTGGCCCGGTGGATGGAAGCCCAACCAGGAACACTTAAAGATGACAACAGCGTGCAAAAAAATAGGTCTTAGCCTCGCTGACAGCGTCTGTCTGGAAGTGCGGAAACCAAATGAAGAGGTTTCCAGGAAGAGAAGCTGATGCCTATGCTTTCCCTACTCATCTGGAACCTTTCCCTGCCTGACAGACCAGTGACCTGTCCCTACACTATCCACATGAAAAAAGCGCCAAACCCAGGAGCCAGGGTCTTAGATATACTCTGTCTGACTCAAGATGGAAGCCAGAGTCACATGGGCTGTCAGCATCCAACCGGACTGCTGCCACACTGACCCAGGAAACCATAGATGAACCATGTTCCTCCTGACTTCCTCTCCCTCTGCACTGCTGCTGCGGTTGAGCGCCACCTACAGTGGAGGAAATAGATTACATCTGCCTACACTCCACCCCTCTTTAACAGATGCTGTCCTCAGCATGAAAAACACAGGAAAACAACAGCATAAATAACAACAAACAGTATAAAGGCATGACAACAAAATTCAAACTACATAGTCAGAATACTTTACAGGAAGATGCCCGAGGTTGGACCACAAAGGGCAGCGAGACTCAGTGTCCACTGTGGAATCATGTTCCATATTGAAGTTCCGAGGGCCACAGGAGGATGAGGGCTATCTGCATCCCCCATACCCTCTTCACTTGGACCCAAAACTGATTCCACAGACAAATCTGGACAGTCTTTGGTACTCTCTGGTGTAGCTGGACTGTCGAAGCATATTGTGTTGGACTTTCTGTCTCTGGATTATCAGGAGCTGGAGGCTGTAGCATGAGAGGGGCAGGTACCATTCCTCAGGCACTTCCTGTACTGGTGGAATATTTGCAGAGTTGAGTAGCTCTTTGTCTTCTGCTGGTTTAGTAGAGCAATCGCCACTCAGCACACAAGGTCTCAGCAAGTTACAGTGTAGACATCTCTTAATGGAATTAGGCCTTTTTCCAAGACTAGAGTTAGAGGGAAAGGCTGCTTTTCCACCCCATAAGGGGTACATTCTCATATGAGTTCCAGTTTTCTGTCTTTTTCACCAACAACTAGTCCCCCTGTGGCAATGGCAATTCATGCAGAACTAAGTCTGTGGCCAAATCTTTGTGTCTATCCAGTACCACTTGCTTGGCTTTCCAAATTCGGTCACAGCGTTTGTGTACCCAGCTGCTAGGCATTTGGGGTTGAGAGTTCTTCAGAGAGTCCATCAGAAAGTCCAGCAGCAATCTCCTGTAGCGCCCGAACATAAGGAAGAGGGGCATGTGCCTTGTACGACAGTAGACCACATTATTGTAGGCCCACACTTTGGCCAGTACATGCTGATGACAGTGATCATGGTGTCCGTGCTAGAAGGTCCTCAGCATATCCATAAGAGTGCATCTGAACCGCTCACAGGCCTAATTACCCTGGGGGTGATAGAAAGTGGTGTGAAAGTTCTGATGTCACTGAAACTACACAGTTCAGAGAAGATAACCAATTCGAAATTGGTTCATAAGGATCCTTTTTGGCAGCCGTAAGATTGTACTACATGCACCCAGAATAGCTTAGCTGTTGTTGGAGCTGTCTGATCCTTGGTTGCGACCACTTTTTCAAACTTGGCAAAGTGGACAACAAAAAGCAGGGTGTAGCAATACTTTGAGGATGTGCTAAATATCATCAGGAAGTGCATGGTGACCAGTTCAAAAGGCTCCGATGTAGTAATGTACATGAGTGTGGTTTTTTCAGGAGAGGCCTTGTGTACGGAGCAAGCCTCACATTCCCAGCAAGCCTACTGGACCAAGTCTGCCAGCCATGGGCAGAAAAAGTACCACCTAACTAAGGACTCAGTCCGATCAGCTCCGCTGAAGAATGTGCGTCTGGGGGACCACAGCCTGTAATATGCCCCACTGTTCAATATGTATGTGTTCCTGGTGGAATAGGACATTCTCACGTCTCAAACCAATCCCACTGCCTCAGGATCACTCGGGTTGTATTTGACGGTTTTTGCAATCATATGCGGACAACTTATGCGGTAGCAAGAGGAAGCATTGCACCTGCATGAGTTCAGGATCCTTTTGTTGATTCAGTGCCCACTCCTCTCTGGTATAGATTTTATCAGGTGCAACTTGGAGGGCTGAGCCCTGCTCTTTGAGAGAGCGCAGGGAGGCTGCCACAGGCAAGACTGGGGCTACTTCTATGTCCATATCTCCTCCCGGGCACTCCACCAGATAAGGGGGCAGAGTGTCCGCATTCCTGTTGAGCTATCTGGGCTTGTAATAGATTTGGTACTTGCAATGTGTGAGGCAGGAAACCCACCTCTGCTCCAGCACCCCTAACTTTACCATATCCAAGTGGGCCAGTGGGTTGTTATTCATGAAGACCTTTATTTCTGCTCCGGTGAGGTACTTTGGGAATTTCTGGGTGAGGGTCCACACCAGGGCCAGCAACTCCAGTTTAAAGGAGCTGTAGTTGTAAGTGTTCTTCTCAGTAGGCCTCAAGCTGCAACTGGCAATGACCTGTTCACATCCATTCTGAACTTGAGCCAGTACAGCTCCCAGGCCTTGCAAACACCTGTGGTTAGTTTCTCTTTTAATGTTTCAAATGCCTATTGGTGGAGATCACACCACTGGGCCTAAATAAAGGGTGATGGGCTGTTCTTCTTTTGGGTTGCATGGCCACTCAGCAGTTGAGTAAGTGGAGCAACTCTTTGGGCAAACTTCGGGATGAACCGCTGATAGTACCCCACCAACCCCAGGAAGTTCAATAACAGTCTTTGGGGAATGCACGTCTTGAATAGTCTGGACCTTGGAGAGACCCCTCTGGCTTCCATGACATGACTGAGGTATTGGATCTTCTGTTTCATTAGGTGGCATTTACTGGGTTTGACTTTCAGTCCAGACCGTGCTAGGTGGCCAAACACTCGGTCCAAGTGTTGGATATGGTCCTCAAAAGTCTTGGAGAAAATGATGATGTCATCCAGAAAAGCACAGTCTCGAAAATGATGTCTCTCAACCACCATTCCATTAAACACTGAAAAGGTCTGGGCGTAATGCTTAGCCAAAAGGGCATGCGATTAACTCAGTCTCAAGGATGCAATAAAGGCCATCTTTTCACGATCCTGATCTCTTACTGGGATTTTCCAGTAGCCGCTGGAATAGAAATGTATTTGACCTGCCCCAACGCCATTAGTGATTTCCCTACCCATGATAATGGGTAGTCATCCTGGTGGGTGCAACATGATGCAGTGACAATAATACACACTCAGTTCAGGTGCAATCAAGAGATCTTGTATTAAAGTAGAGACAAAACTGTTCACAACTGTCCCAGCAGAAGGAAGCCCAACCAGGAATACTCACAGATAACAACAGCGTGTAGCAGAGCAGGTCTCAGCTGAGCTGACAGAGTCTTTCTGGGCAATTTCCCATTTAAGGATAAAGGTTTTACAAACGTCCATGGATGTCATTCCAGAACATGCCCCCTGCACGCCCCCAGCGGCACGCATCCGGCGCCGTGATGATCGCCATGTCCTACGTGATATGGTAAATGGCCAATCACTGCGGCCTTTTACCATGTGACCAGCTGTGTCCAATGACACAGCAGATCACTGGGTAAATACAATTTCCTGTTATTGGCTGCACTTTCCTCACGCTGCCACAATGTGAGGAAAGTACTGCCGATAACCGGCAATTGTCAGTTAAGGGATCGTCACTGATCATCAGGACACTGATGATCAGTGCCACCCACCTGTGCCCAGCAGTGCCACCCACCTATGCCCTGCAGTGCCACCCAACAGTGCCACCCACCTGTGCCCAGCAGTGCCACCCACCTGACCCCATCCGTGCCACCCACCTGTGCCCTGCAGTGCCACCAACCTGTGCCACCCACCTGTGTCCTGCAGTGCCATCCACCTGTGCCCATCAGTGCCACCTATCAGTGCTGCCCAGCAGTGGCGCCCATTAGTGCTGCCCAGCAGTGGCGCCCATCAGTGCTGCCCATCAATGCCACCCATCAGTGCAGCATTATCAGTGCCGCCTATCAGTGCTGCCTATCTGTGCCTCCTCATCAGTGCCCATCAGTGCTGCCTATCAGTGCAGCCTCATCAACGCACATCAGTGATGGAGAAAAATTACCTGTTTGCAAAGTTTTATAATATAAAACAAAGAAAAACTTTTTTTTTAATTTTTTGCTCTTTTTTTGTTTATAGCACAAAAAATAAAACACCCAGTGGTGAGTAAATACCACCAAAAGAAAGCTCTATTTGTGTGAAAAAAATTTCATATGTGTACAATGTTGCATGACCGCGCAATTGTTATTCAAAATGCAACAGTGCTAAAAGCTGAAATTTGGCATGGGCAGGAAGGGGGTATATGTGCCCGGTAGGCAAGGGGTTAATACTGTTTTCAGTCAAAAAAAGCTGAGGGTTTAATACTACTTTAAATGTTATAGTCCAGAAAGTTTTGATCAATCCTTTTAATCTCCTCTCCCTCCAGTCCCCTAATCTGTGAACGTCTGTCACTGTCCCCAGACAGGCAATGCTATGTTCCACTTAGCTGTTGTGATAAGCATGTTGAGCTATGTTTAAAATAAATCTGTGTATGGTCCAACGGTGGAATTATTCTGCTGCTGGCATTGTGGGGTGTGAGACATGGCAGGACTGCTAGCGTCTGTGTGAGACCGAGTCTCATCAACTGTAGGAACTCTATATACTGTATACTTTACTTTCTTCTCCGTGGAGCCTACAGCATTCACTATTCTGACCTCTTAGTTGAAGAGAGAGTATGGGGAATTTACAGAGAGATCATATTTGGTGCTACTATGGCAGTGCTTAGTTTGAAGCCCATCTCCGTACAACATTAACCCTGCTCCCATCACCCCTTCCCACCCTTCCACCATTTGTTAAAAAAATCCTCTTTCCTGGACTAAGCATGGCAATGGTGGCAAGGAGATCCTATTAGTCCCCCTCCACCATTACTTCTCTACCCCTCTTCCCTTCTCTACACTACCCTGTCTCTACTCAAACCACCATTTTTCTGCTCCCCCTTATCTCTGCAGTCTCTGAGAAGACCTCACCACTGGACAGCCAAGAAGTAGTGTCTCTGTCATATCGGCAACAACATTGGCACATCCCTGCAGTGAAAAAGATAGAAGACTTAGGAACCAGTGCGTCATGTGACCATGGTTATAGGTAAGTAAATTGAGCATTAAGATACTGTTTTTTCATGCACCAACATTTTTTATTGTAAGCAGAATAAAAATGAAATTAAAAAGATATTTTTTTTCTGTTCAACTCAATTACTTAGAAAGGGGTCGGGGAAAATATTTATTCCTTTTTTGGTTGTTTTATTGAGCTCAGTTGCATTACTATTGTTCAGATGTATGATGACATCTAGTGGTGGTTTAGGGCCCTTACAGCTTGTTTCCTTATGTTATTTGGTTTTTCCTTCTGTCCTCCCCTCCCGTTTATTGCTAGTTAGTTTAGTCCTAGCTAGACCTCCCCTGTTTCTTCCAAGTTCCATCAGTCATTGTTAGTTCTTTGCAAGGCAGGGCTTAGGAAAATCATTGTTTTCTTACATTTCAAAAAAGTGGAAAATATCCTGTACAATACACCTTGAGAAGTATAATTTTGTTAACCTGCCTGTGGATCTTGCCAAGATGACCATACTGTCTGGATAGACTGGGTCTGTGGAGGTAAGTTAATGCATAAAGCTGCATTTGAAACAGAACACCTCTAATAGAGATCATTAGTACTTTCCTGGACAATTCATATGCTTTTCTCTCAGGAAGAATGGCGCCATCTTTTGTTTAGGCATCATCCAGGGTCAACTTCTGCTTTCTAAAAAAATAACACAGTGGTGATCAAACACCAGCAAAAGAAAGCTCTATTTGTGTGAAAAAAGCTATAAATTTAATTTGTGTTGAGCGTTGCATGACCACGTAATTGTCAATTAAAGTAGCACAGTGTTGTATACAAAAAATGGCCTGGTCATGAAGGGGAACAAATCTTCTGGAGGGCGAGAGGATACTGTTTGTTCAACCTTGTGGGAGTACATTGGTAGTGATGCGATATCCTGCCTCACTGTGCTCCTAGTCCAAAAAAGAAGGCTTCATCAGCTTCATATGAAGAGTGTTTTGACGGAATTTCTTATGTATTCATTCCGGGAAGAGTATCGCTGCTGAGCGTTACTGTGGAGGTGACCAGAATGTCAGTTCCAAGGAGGTTCATGAGCGTTTTTTGACCTCAAGCTCTTAGGGGTCATGTAAGTTTGGTAAGAGGCATGGTTTTACCATTGGTGGTGGAGCACTGAAACTGAACCCATGGACACCTAATGGATATCTCTTTTTGGCCACTTATGATGTTATGATTCCTTACATTATAACTTTTTTTATTCACTATCATTACCAGTCACTTGTTTTATGACACTTTACTGGTGTTCATTTTATTTTCTTTATTATAGGAATCAACTGTACAGAGACAAAGTCACACTGGATTGCTGGAACAAATACTATTCAATGTCGTTATTGTCGTTTTGTTCCAAATTGAAATTCAGATGAAATGTTCACTATTTCGGAGATTCAGATGTATCCGAATTTCCAAATAACAATAGAAAGAATTTCAACAAATCCAAAATAATAAAACTAAATTTTGTCCAAAATAACAAATCATTTGAATCACATTTATATTGCATTTGAAATTAATTTGAAAACAAATTCAAATTTGAAATATAAACATATTGCTGACTATTACTGATTTCTTTCAAAGACTGAGTGTATTAGAATATAGGCATCTTCTGAAATTTTTATTTCAAAAAGTATAGAGCAGAATAAAACACAATAGAATAGAAATAAATAGAAAAGAATAGAATAAAACAGAACAGAATAGAATAAATATAGCCATCTTCTGAAATTTAAATGTTGAAAAGAATAGAATAAAAAAGAGTGAAATAGAATAGAAAATTAAAGAATATAATAGATAACACTAGAATAGAATAGAAAAGAAAGGAATAGAATAGAAAAGAATAGATCAGTATGGAAAAAATAGAATAGAATAAATATAGCTGTCTTTCAAAATTCAATTTTTGAAAAGGATAGAATAGAAAGAATAGAGTAATTGTTTTAAGACACTTTACTGGTGTTCATTTTATTTTCTTTATTATAGGAATCAGCTGTACAGAGGCAAAGTCACACTGGATTGCTGGAACAAATGCTATGCAATTTCGTTATTAGACGTGCGGTTCGTTTAGTTCCAAATTGAAATTCAGATGAAAAGTTTCACTATTTCGGAGATTCAGATATATCCGAATTTCAGAATAACAATAGAAAGAATTTAAACAAATCCAAAATAATGAAACTAAATTTTGTCCAAATAAAAAATTGTCCGAATTTGAATCACATTCATATTGCATTTAAAATTAATTTGAAAACAAAATCAAATTTGAATATAAACATATTGCTGACTATTACTGATTTCCTTCAAAGACTGAGTGTATTAGAATATAGGCATCTTCTGAAATTTTTATTTCAAAAAGTATAGAGTAGAATAAAACACAATAGAAAAGAAATAAATAGAAAAGAATAGAATAAAACAGAACAGATTAGAATAAATATAGCCATCTTCTGAAATTTGAATGTTGAAAAGAATAGAATAAAAAAGAGTGAAATAGAATAGAAAATTAAAGAATATAATAGATAATACTAGAATAGAATAGAAAAAAAAGGAATGGAATAGAAAAGAAAAGAATAGATTAGTATGAAAAAAATAGAATAGAATAAATATAGCTGTCTTTCAAAATTCAATTTTTGAAAATGATAGACTAGAATAGAAAGAATAGAGTAAAACAAAACAGAAAATAAAAGAATAGGATAGAAAAGAAAAAAATGCATTGTTAGAATAGAATACATAGAATTTCTTCTGAAATTCAAATTTCGAATAGAATAGAACCGGCTATTCTTCACAATGAATTTGGATCGATTCCATATTTTCATCTCGAATTAGCTACAAATACTTCAAATCGATTGGAAAAATTTGAATCCGTTTGAAAACGAATAAACAAAAGTAAACTAAACCAATTTTGTTATGCATACAACAAAATGAAAATTAGTACCTGCACATGTTTAGAAGACAACAATCTAAGCTCTTCTCATAATTTATGAAAGGAAGAACTTCCACTCTGTACTGCACAGAATCAGTCCTTGTGGTAGGTTTGATAATAACCAGCATGGGAGTTCCACCATCCTTGAACTTGTAGTCTCTACTTGTTTGCGGTTTCCTGCTTCTTTAGGATGATGTGAAGGTCAAAAAAATGACCTATCTAAATATAAACATAAGAAGTTATAAGACTTTCATTTGTGTTCACATAGCCGTAAATGCAAGGTACTCATTATTCATGTACTCACTAAGAGATATGTACCTCACTCACAAGAGGGGTGTCTCCGATGCAATACAATCCTTGTGCAAGGGTGGAGGCATACAACAGGAGAGGGTGTACCCCTATATCTAGTAAAAGAGGTACATAATGTCATACATAAAGTATAGAGGCAGCATAAGGAGTACACGTCAGTTTTCCTAATTCTGGTACAACTTACCAAAAGAGTATACAGTGGGGTAAATAATTATTTGATCCCCTGCAGATTTTTTAAGTCCACTTACAAAGAAATGAAGGGTCTATAATTTTTTGTCATAGGTGTATTGTAAATGGTAGAGACAGAATATCAACCAAAAATCCAGAAAAAACACACATGATACAAAAGTTATGAATTGAGTTGCAGTTCAGTGAGTAAAATAAGTATTCGATCCCCAAGCAAACATGACTTAGTACTTGGTGGAGAAACCCTTGTTGGCGAGCGCAGAGGTCTTATAGTTGGTTACCAGGTTTGCACACATCTCAGGAGGGAATTTGATTCACTCTTCTTTACAGATCTTAAGGTTTCTTGGCTGTCATTTGGCAACTAGAAATTTCAGCTCCCTCCATACATTTTCTATAAGATTAAGGTCTGGAGACTGGCTGGGCCACTCCATGATATTAATGTGCTTCTTGTTGAGCCACCCCCTTGTTGCCTTGACGGTATGTTTTGGGTCATTATCATGCTAGAAGACCCATCCACAACCCATCTTCAGTGTTCTTGCTGAGGGAAGAATGTTCTCATCCAAGATTTTACAAAACATGGCCCCATCCATTGGCCCCTCAATGTGACAAAGTCGGCCTGTACCTTTAGCAGAGAAACAGCCCCAAAGAATAATTTTTCCACCTCCATGCTTGACTGTAGGGATGGTGTTCTTAGGGTCATAATCAGAATGTTTCTTCCTCCAAACACAGTGAGTCAAGGTAATGCCAAAGAGCTCAATGTTGGTCGCATCTGACCATAACACTTCTCTGAATCATTTAGATATTCATTGGCAAACTTCAGACGGGCCTCTACATGTGCCTTCTTGAGGAGGGGGACCTTGTGGGTGCTGCAGGATTTCAATCCATGGCGCATATTGTGTTACCAATGGTTTGTTTGGTGACTGTGGTCCCAACTGCCTTCAGATCATTCAAAAGATGATCCCTCACTTTTCTCATGGTCGTCCTTACCCCATGAAGCGAAATCTTGTATGGAGCTCCAAACTGAGGGCGACTGATAGTTATTTTTTATTTCTTCCATTTGCGAATAATCACGCCAACAGTTGTCTCCTTCTCACCAAGCTTCTTGCTGATAGCCTTGTAGCCCATTCCAGCCTTTCAGGTTTACAATCCTTTCAGGTTTATAATTTGAATTTCAGAAGATGGCTATATTCTATTATACATAGTCTTTGAAGGAAATCAGCAATAGTCAGCAATACATTTATATTTCAAATTTGTTTTCAAATTCAATTTCATTTTCGATTCAGATTCGATTTGAAGCCAATTTGAATTGCAGATGAAATTATGTTTCGTTATTTCGGATTCCTTAAAATTTTTTACTATTGTAATTTGGAAAATTGGATACATCCGATTCTCTGAATAACAACATTTTCATCCGAAGTTCAGTTTGGAACGACACCAATCACACATGTCTAGTTGTAGCTTAAAGTGGCAGTAAACTCCGGATTTTTATTTTTCCCTACAGGTAAGTTTATAATAATACTTACCTGAAGGTAAAATGAATATCTCCTAACCGTGCACTGCTCCTTTTGACAGTCGGCGCATGTGCTCTGAAGGAATGGCACTGCTATGTGTGCCGTGGCCCAGGACTCCCACATGCGTAACGTCATTACGGCTTGACCAGTCAGGCGGCCGGAGCTCGCGAACCCAGAAGGAAGACCGGGTGAAGACGGATGCCTCTGCAGAAGTGACAGCGCACAGCTGGAGGGCATCGTTTTAAGGTAAGTCCTTCATAGTGGGCTAGCATGCGATGCATACTAGCCCATCATGACATTACCTTGCAGTGGGAAACTTTTTTTTTTTTAAAGTGTGGTTTGCTATCGCTTTAACCAGTTCCCTGCCGCCTCATAGCAGATGTACTGCTACAGGGTGGCTCCGCTGCGCCAAATCACATAAATATATGTGATTTCACATTTCCGGGTAGGGGGCACGCTCACATGCCGCCCTACCCACGCCACTATTGGCTGCTGGGGATGTCAATCACTGGGTCCCAGCCAGCAATTCCCGACTGGGACTCGGTGATCATTGGCAGGGCTGAGAGGGGAGAGATCTGTGTATAAACAACACAGGTCTCTCTCCTGCCAGCAAGGACATGCTGCTTTGTATATCTCTGCACAGCAGAGAAATACAAAGCAGCATGTCTCCCTAGTAAAACACACACAGCACACAGTTAACCCTTTGATCGCCCCAGCTGTTAACCCCTTCCTGCCCAGTGTCATTAGTACAGTGTCAGTGCTTTTTATTAGCTCTGATCATTGTATTGGTGTCACTGAAGATGCCAGTGGCCATAAGTAAATTCCCAGTGTCTGAAGGGCCGCCGCAGTCCTGCTATAAGTCGCTAATCGTCGCCATTACTAGTTTAAAGAAAAAAATAAATATAAATTCCAGTATAAATACCACCATTTGTAGGCGCTATAACTTGCACGTAAACCAATTCATATACACTTATTGGGATTTTTTTTTAATAAAGACATGGACCAGAACACATTTTAGCCTAAATTTATGAAGAAATTTAATTTTTTACATTTTTTTATTGGACATGTTTTATAGCAGAAAGTCAAAAATATTGTTTTTTATTTCAAAATTTTTGGACTTTTTTGTTTATAGCGCAAAAGATAAAAAACGGAGAGGTGATTAAATACCACTGAAAGAAAGCTCTATTTGTGGGGAAACAATTGACATAAATGGGGCAGCACAGTGGCCAAATGGTTAGCACTTCCACCTGACAGCACTAGGGTTGTTGGATCAAATCCCAATCACAGCACCACCTGCCTGGAGTTTGCATGTTCTCCCTGGGTTTCCTCCAGGCACTCCAGCTTCCTCCTACACTCCAAAGCCATGCTGGTAGATTAATTGGATCCTGTCTAAATTGGCCCTAGTATGTGTATGAATGTAAATTACCATCCTTAGATTGTACACCCCTTGAGGGTAAGGCTGGCCATACATTATACAATTTTCTTTAGAATTTTGATTTAGATTTACCAAAAACCATATAATATGAGGTCAAACCTAAACAACACTTTCAATTGTATCCAATTAGGCAGGCCCTTGCACTACGTAGTTGAAGGTAAGCCTAAAGGAAATTGGACAGAAAATTTTAAGAAAATTGTATAGTGTATGGTCAGCCTTAGGAACTGATGTGAACGTACAATATTATATGTAAAGCACTGCATAAATTGACAGCAATATATAAGTACCTATAATAACAAATTTGGGTGCAGCATTGCATGACCATATCACAAAAAATGGCCTGGTCAGGAAGGGGGGTAAATCCTCCGGAGGGCAAGTGGTTAAAGCCAGCAATAGTTGAGCTCAAGCTGAGGAAATGTACATTTTACGCAGGTGAATTTTGGATATGATAAGCCCTGCTTGTCACAATGGGGTTGCTTCGCTAAAACTGGAGCATTCAGAACCTGGTGCAGCATAGTAGCCAATCAGTTTCTACTTTCAGCTTGTTCAATTAGGCTTTGGCAATAAAACCTGGAAGCTGATTGGTTTCTATACAGAGCTGCACCAAATTTTGCACTCTCCAGTTTTAGCAAATATCCTCCAAAGTCTATAACCCCTCCAAGTGATAAAAGATGTGAGACCTTAAAGTGATCTGGCCAAGGCTGGAACCTCGTGTAGCAGGAGAAGTAGAAGTAAGAGGACTTGGCCAAAGTTCAAGCCTCATGGTTTCTTGCTTGAGGTTTCCATATGATTACATGGGGCTTTATGACCTATATATAGATACAGTATTCTGTATGGCTCTGAAGAGCAGATTTGAAGTTTGAAGAAATGTTATAGTTCACATTTTTTCCACAGAATGTTGAGCTATAATCATGAAAAATACCCTCATGTGCTCATGAGAATGTCTCGGTATCTCACTGTCTCTGGGAATAGACAACACTGGACAAATGTGAATTTAAAGAACCCAGTTCCTTAAAAATGTACATTGAATAACCAACCTACAAAAAGATTTGTTTTGCATTTTTGAACACGCATTTTGATGCACTTTTGATGCGTGTTGCGCTTTTTTTTTTCGATAGGAAAGTATGGAGTGTGACTTTGATACCCAACTCATTATCATGCCCATTTCATTACAATGCATTAAGATGCATCGTGTAAGGCCTAGATGCGTGTTGCGATTGATTCATTTCCTGGCACGTTTTGCATTTTTGCTGCTTTTTTCATGCATTTTACTTTTTTTTTTCAATAGGACAGTATTGGGTGCAACATTGATGCAATTTTGATGTGACTTTTCACTCTCTAGCACTAAAAGTTGCATCAAAGTCACATCAAAGTAGTGCAGGAATCTTTTCAAAGTTGCAGCGACTTGGAAAAGGTCCCTGCACTGCTTTGATGCCACTTTGATGTCACTTATGTGCCAGAGAGTGTAGAAAGTTTTGTCTTCGGTGCGGTTCCATTGAAGTCTATTACACTAAAAATGCAATCTACTGCAGGAAAAAAAAGACCCTGACCCTGTGCAAAAATACAGCATCTGAAAACGCATAGATGCGAGCATGTCCCATAGGAAACCATATTAAATGGACAGTAGTGTGTTTCTGCAAAATGCGCTAAAAATGCATAGGTGTGAACCAGACCGTAAAGCAGCCCAATCATCTAGGAGCAAATCTCCAATACCTGGTACTGTTCAGGGCAACTGCAAGGTGTTTGGGTCAGTACAGGATGTCTATAGCAATTTAGGGCCCTTGCACATAGGGCCACCCCAGGAGAGACAGGTCCAGCCTCACTGCTTGCAGGCTGTAAAAGTCACAGTTGTCTGCCTTTAGGGCCCTATGCATTCAGGGACAATTATTTAAACAAATGCCTGAAAAGTATTTTTATGTCAGCCCTTTCTTACTATACCATTTGGATAGAGTAAGAAAAAGTTTAAATTCCTTTCAGGTTTTTTTTTTCAGTCTGTGGCCCCACTGGGGAGATTTTTCCTTCCTTCCCTGTGACACCCAGGGAAATTTATTTTCCTCCAGACATAAAGAGTGCCCCCTTGTCCTCTGTGATGACCTCAGGGTGAATAGCTCTACACCAAGTTCACTATATGAACCACTGATGTATTTATACATGGAGATCATATCCCCCCTTATGTATTATACATGGTGATCATATCCCCCCTTATGTATTATACATGGAGATCATATCCCCCCTTATGTATTATACATGGTGATCATATCCCCCCTTATGTATTATACATGGTGATCATATCTCCCCTTATGTATTATACATGGAGATCATATCCCCCCTTATGTATTATACATGGAGATCATATCCCCCCTTATGTACTATACATGGTGATCATATCCCCCCTTATGTATTATACATGGAGATCATATCCCCTCTTATGTATTATACATGGAGATCATACCCCCCCTTATGTATTATACATGGAGATCATATCCCCCTTGTGTATTATACATGGAGATCATATCCCCCCTTATGTATTATACATGGTGATCATATCCCCCCTTATGTATTATACATGGTGATCATATCCCCCTTATGTATTATACATGGAGATCATATCCTCCCTTATGTATTATACATGGTGATCATATCCCCCCTTATGTATTATACATGGAGATCATATCCCCCCTTATGTATTATACATGGTGATCATATCCCCCCTTATGTATTATACATGGAGATCATATCCCCCCTTATGTATTATACATGGAGATCATATCCCCCCTTATGTATTATACATGGAGATCATATCCCCCCTTATGTATTATACATGGAGATCATATCCCCCCTTATGTATTATACATGGAGATCATATCCCCCCTTATGTATTATACATGGTGATCATATCCCCCCTTATGTATTACACATGGAGATCATATCCCCCTTATGTATTATACATGGAGATCATATCCCCCTTATGTATTTATACATGGAGATCATATCCCCCTTATGTATTATACATGGAGATCATATCCCCCTTATGTATTATACATGGAGATCATATCCCCCCTTATGTATTATACATGGAGATCATATCCCCCCTTATGTATTATACATGGTGATCATATCCCCCCTTATGTATTATACATGGAGATCATATCCCCCCCTTAATCTCCTCTTCTGAAGAGAGAATCAATTCAGTTCCTCTAATCTTTCCTCATAGCTGAGCTCCTCCATGCCTCTTATCAGTTTGGTTGCCCTTCTCTGTACTTTCTCCAGTTCCCCAATGTTCTTTTTGTGAATTGGTGCCCAAAACTGAACTGCATATTCCAGATGAGGTGTTACTAATGATTTGTACCGGGGTAATATGATATCTCTCTCTGGAGTCTATACCTCTTTTAATACAAGAGAGGATTTTGCTCGCTTTAGAAGCCACAGCTTGGCATTGCATGCCATTATTAAGCTTGTGATCTACCAGAACTCCCAGATCCTTCTCCACCATTGATTCCCCCATTTGTAGTTGGAGAAGTTTCTAGAAGTCAGTGGGAGGGGGTGAGGAGGAGCTAATCTGCATACCTAGGGGAATCTGGCAAATCCCCAGGCTTGAGGCCTGGCATGGTGGCTAGGTCAGCAGGGGATTCGGGTGGAAGATGGAGTGAGGAAGTGCTGCAGGTGTGGAGCCTGGGTGGGGGCCCCAGACGAGGAGGGTCTGCCTACAGACTGAGAGCTGGACAGAAGGACCTCCACTGTTTCACAGTCTAGTAGGGAAAGACAACCTTTCAGCAGGGAAGAAGCCAGCCCAGTGTAAAGCCTGAAAGCAGTTTCAAGCTACAGGAACAGGACAGTGTGAGTACCTCTAAACCCCCTGGGCCAAAGAAGGGGGAGGACAGTCAGGTGCAATACCCATCTAGTTCTCCCTGGGACTACATTCTTTGTGGTTCTTGGAATCCCTTGCCCTGGGATACTCTCAAGACAGCCAGGTGGATGAGGAGATTTTCATCTGGGGTCTGAGGAGTTTGCTCCTTGCAAAGACTGTGTGCTGATCTGTCAGAAGTGAAGTGCCACTCCTGAAGGAGTAGAGAGCTAGGCTGCTCGTTGCTAATGTTGGCGCCAATCAGACTATTTAAACCCAGCAGCACTATTAGCCTGTGCTGTCTGATCTGCAGCTCCCCCTCCTGTATTCCTGTGCCTGTCCCTGTGAACAGGGGCGGACTGACCATTTGGAAACTCGGGCACTGCCCGAGGGCCCAGGGTCAGTAGGGGGCCCCATGAGATGTCCCTGGTACCTTTTTCATAGGCTTTTTTGAGTTTGGGCAAGGACACAGGGGCCCCACGATCCCCTATTGCCCGGGGGCCCCATGAGTTGTCAGTCCACCCCTGCCTGTAAATGATACCTGTGATTGACCCCGCTTGCTTCTTGGACTCCGCCTCTGCCTTCTGTCTCTGCTTGATCCTCTCTCACCATTACTGACTCTGGCTTGTGACCCGACCATCTTCTGCCTTCCGTTTATGCTTGATCCGCTTATTGGTTACTGACCCGGCCTGTCTGACCCTGCATACAGCGTGCTACACTGCTCCGCTACCAGCCCATCCAGCTGTGACGTCTGCCTGTTACCTGCCTGCTCTGCAACCAGCCAGTCCAGCTGTGACGTCTGCCTGTTACCTGCCTGCTTTGCAACCAGCCAGTCCAGCTGTGATGTCCGCCTGTTACCTGCCTGCTCTGCCACCAGCCAGTCCAGCTGTGACGTCCGCCTGTTACCTGCCTGCTCTGCAACCAGCCAGTCCAGCTGTGACGTCTGCCTGCTACCTGCCTGCCCTGCCACCAGCCAGTCCAGCTGTGACGTCTGCCTGCTACCTGCCTGCTCTGCAACCAGCCAGTCCAGCTGTGACGTCTGCCTGTTACCTGCCTGCTCTGCAACCAGCCAGTCCAGCTGTGACGTCTGCCTGCTACCTGCCTGCTCTGCAACCAACCAGTCCAGCTGTGACGTCTGCCTGTTACCTGCCTGCTCTGCAACCAGCCAGTCCAGCTGTGACGTCTGCCTGCTACCTGCCTGCTCTGCAACCAACCAGTCCAGCTGTGACGTCTGCCTGTTACCTGCCTGCTCTGCAACCAGCCAGTCCAGCTGTGACGTCTGCCTGCTACCTGCCTGCTCTGCAACCAGCCAGTCCAGCTGTGACGTCTGCTTGCTACCTGCCCGCTCTGCCACCAGCCAGTCCAGCTGTGACGTCTGCCTGTTACCTGCCCGCTCTGCCACCAGCCAGTCCAGCTGTGATGTCTGCCTGTTACCTGCCTGCTCTGCAACCAGCCAGTCCAGCTGTGACGTCTGCCTGTTACCTGCCTGCTCTGCAACCAGCCAGTCCAGCTGTGACGTCTGCCTGCTACCTGCCTGCTCTGCTACCAGCCAGTCCAGCTGTGACGTCTGCCTGCTACCTGCCTGCTCTGCAACCAGCCAGTCCAGCTGTGACATCTGCCTGTTACCTGCCTGCTCTGCAACCAGCCAGTCCAGCTGTGACCTCTGCCTGTTACCTGCCTACTCTGCTTCCAGCCATCCCATCCACCAGTGAAGTGCCAACAATTCCTGCACAGACTACAGGACTGACCAGGCACTCATACCCCACTGTGCTCTTGTGGTTTCTGTTCCTCCTTCAGTGGCCCTCGAGCCGGAGCTGTACGAGAGGCCTTCCTCTGCCATCAGACTCACAAGCAAGGTCAGTGGGGAGTGACAGTGATGGAAGAATAGATTGGGAGTCACTCAGACTGCAGGAAGAGCTTGGGCCCCTGGAGGCAGACTGTAATGAGTGGTCCCCAGAGGGTGACTCAGAGGAGAAATGAGGACACACCAGAAGAATCTGAATCGCTGATGGGACATAATTTACTGTATGTACGATGTGTCCCATTTGCTGATGCCTCTTATGTTAGGTGAAATCCTCCTCCATCTTTGCCTCCACATATGGCGGCATGGGTGGGGGGGCATGGATGAAGGAGGATTTCACCTAAAAGAATTGGAACTAGCACAAGGGACACATCCTACTGACTAAGTTATGTCCCTTGTGCTCATTTTTTTGTTTTTTATTTTGGCTGCATTTGGCTTTACAGGATAAATTTACAAAATGTAAAATTTAATTTAAATTTAAATATGCATTTTTTTTTTTTTGTTTGTGTAGCCTGTAAAGCATTGCAACGGCGATCAGCAGATCCCTGGTGTCATGAAAGTCTCCTGCAGACCTGTCAGTATACAGGGTATACAGGCAATACGGGATGTACAGGAAAGTAGATATATTGACAGAATCAATGAACTACAACAGTGCTCAAAGCGCTGTGGTAATTCATTGAAAACTACAAGCCAACAGCCACTATGGCTGTCAGGACTTGTAGGTTTCTCATTCATAGAGGACTGTGCGTGCGTGACGCGGCAGGTGGGTGGAGCCCCACGAGGCCGCTGGGTTTTTTTCTTCTTCATTTTGACAGCTAGCGGGGAGGGAAGGCGGGGGTGGAGGGGGAGGAGTGGAGGCTTGTCCATTCATAACATGTTACACCCTGAATATGGGTGTAACATGCAATCAGGGGCGGACTGACAACTCATGGGGCCCCCGGGCAATAGGGGATCATGGGGCACCTGTGTCCTTGCCAAAACTCAAAAAAGCCTATGAAAAAGGTACCATGGGCATCTCATGGGGCCCCCTACTGACCCCGGGCCCTCGGGCAGTGCCCAAGTTTCCAAATGGTCAGTCCACCCTGCATGCAACATATTATGAAAGGTGAACTTATCCTTTAAGTGGTGGATGTGTATGGATTATTTTTTGAGAATAAGTATATCATTTAGTGTCACTTTAAAGTCTAGCAGATTTTATTTAACTTTGATTGTATACAATTAAAAAAAAAAGACCCACTTTGATTGGAAGGTTAATCACCCTAATCGTCAAACTTCCACCAATCAACAAAATGTTCCTCCATTTTTTAATATAATGTTTTATGACTGTTCTATTTTCGGTTGTCATCGGTTATCTCAGTGCTTCTGAATATTTGAAAGTTTACACTAGCTATTATCTTCACTGTTTGGCTAGAATGAGTCATTTCACTTTCAACCATAGTTTCCCAGGCAGTTATCAATTGTAGAAGCTATAATGTATCAAAACATATCACTTAATGGATGCAGCCATCACAGCACTCAATTTTTCTATTTTTCTCAGTCAAGTGTATAAAGAGATTGTGACGACCTCATTTAAAAACCTTCAATGGTGTGTGTTTTACTGTTGTGAACACGAGTCTTTCATTGTCGGGAAACAAGCTAGATAAATGAGAATTATTTCCTATATTTAAAGGGGATGTACGCCCCTTATTAATGATTCATTCAGATATCGGTGTAAAAGAGATCTGCCTAATGTAATACTTTAATCAATATGTGTTATTGATTTAAAGCTTAACTCCGGGCAAAATTAGATTGATTTAAATGTCTTCCAGTCAGTTTGAAGCTGTCTGCCACATCTCTTCTCTGACAAAAGGTGTCCTCAGATTTAAATATTACCCCTTACCATGGAGCTGTTCTCTGATTCATCCTGGACCAGTGCTGGATTTATAAGGGGGCAAAAGGGGCAATTGTCCTTGACCCCCTTGACAGAAGGGGACTCCCTCTATGCAAAAATAATATAAAACAATATAAAAACGACAGGGTGCAGCAATATAACTTCCTTTTTTAAAACGCAATAAAACCCATTTTATGAATCAGAATTGTTTTTATTGTCTTTAATAATGTAGGTACATATCTAAAGTTCTGTTTTGCACAGTTTTGAAAATCATATCAGGTAGGTGATGCCCCCATTGTCCATACACTGAATAAGTGAATTCAGACCGGTATGTGAACATGTTGGAGGAATTTGTTTTTCCACGACTTGATGAATTGGACTTAGGGGACATTTGGTTGCAACAAATAATAATAAAATATATAATAATATAAAGCAGTATAAAATATTAAATAAGAATAATAATCAAATAATATAAAATATATACTACTAAAAATATACTTTCTTTTATTGACCACCTCAAGTCCAGACACTTTCACCCCCTTCCAGTGCATACCAATTTTCAGCTTTCAGCAGTGAATGACAATTGCGCGGTCATGCAACAGTAATATTCTGCCTGCCATCATCTGTAAATTTTTTACTCTGGACTGGTGTATTGTGTCATTTTTAAAAACACATTTTGGCTTGCTCAAGCAAACCACACATAGAGCGCTTACGCTGTTAAGGAAGGAGGCCTATGACTGCGTGTGTGTGCACGTATGACTTCAGCATGACTTTGTGTCATGCATTTTAAGAATGTGTGACTGTCAGGGCCATGGATAAGGGGGTACGACCAGTCCTCCTCTACGGGGCACAGGCAGCTGGGTGAATCATATTTGTGCACATGAAGGGTGATTGGCATGGTGGGGGGGCTATTACTGGAACCAATCCTCTGTATGGCTCTCTATGCAGCATCTGAAAGCTGGCTCCTTCTCCTCTCCCTCCCACTGGCTTTCATCTGCTGCAGAGAGAGCCATACAGGGGATCAGTTCCAGCAATCACCCCCCCCACCGCACCCATCACCCTCACTGTGCACCATATGTTACTCACTGCCAGGGGCGGACTGACCATTTGGAAACTCGGGCACTGTCCGAGGGCCCAGGGTCAGTAGGGGGCCCTATGAGATGCCCCTGGTACCTTTTTCATAGGCTTTTTTGAGTTTGGGCAAGGACACAGGGGCCCCATGATCCCCTATTGCCCGGGGGCCCCATGAGTTGTCAGTCCGCCCCTGCTCACTGCTGCCCAGGGCCCTTAGTGTGCCCCCACCCCTAGAGTGCTGTCAGCTTCCCTCCTCTCCTTTCCACACGCAACTGCAATCAAACAAAAGGGTCCTTCAGGGTGGAGACTGAGGAAAGGGTCCTGTAAATATGTCACATTTACCAGCCCTTTCCTTTTCTGAATGAACACAATGAGTGATCCGTACTGATCATTCATAACGGAAGCATAGTAAACTTTTTTTTGGGGGGGGGTTGAGGGGGCCCTATGAGGTTGGCTGTATGGGGCCCATAGTTTCTAACAGCAGCCCTGGTGACTGTCATTGGGAATGTTAACCAATTCCTCTATGTATAAGGGGCCCTCTGCAGCTGATGTGACCTGGGCCCAATCAAGGTTTAAATATGGCTCTATATAGAACTGCCTATATTAACAGAAGAGGACCCAGCACATCAGGTGACTAACCAGAAAACATCTCAAATTGGTAAGTTAAAAAAGCATAAAATACACTTTGTAACCTTCCATCAGCTCATCCCCCACAGTATTACCTTTTGTACCACTTGCCCCTCCCAATTAGATTGTAAGCTGTTATGAGCAAGGCCCTCTTAGTCCCCTCGTACTTCATTGCATTGTAAAGGGGCAGACTGATAACTCATGGGGCCCCAGGGCAATAGGAAATCATGGGGCCCCTGTGTCCTCGCCCACACTCAATTGACACCCAAAAAGCCTATGAAAGGTACCAGGGGCTACTGACCCCAGGCCCTCGGGCAGTGCCCAAGTGCCTAAATGGTCAGTCCGCCCCTAGTATTGTAACTGTACTGTCTCCCTTTATATAGTAAAGCGCTGCACAAATTGTTGGCACCATATAAATCCTGTCTAATAATAATTTCAGAGAGACTTCCTCTCACTTTCTGTTGTTTCTTCAATGGGATCCATGCAACAAGAAAAAACACAGGTTTTAACCCTTCCCTACTCTATGCAAAGCTAAAATAAAAAGCTGCAAATACAATTTAATACATCATTATGCAGTAAAATGTCATCCTTTATTATAATCACTTTAAATATCAAAAGGATTTAACAGCACCTTAACACAACACAGCATTGATCTTGAAAATCATTTCTTGATGAGTTTGGCACAATGGACTAGCCCTGTAAATATACCTAATGCACACTTTTGTTTTTGAATCCAGGTTTTCTTGGAAACTGCTGAAGAGGTCACTTTTAGCAATCTCTGCAAAATGCAAATTTAGCATCCTGAATTTTTAAAGGACATTTTATGGAATGATTGAGTCTATGAAGAGAAAAATTCAGAGGAAAGTTTCATAGTTACAAGCATGGTCATAAAGTTGTACTGGACTTGGGAATGAAAAAACGACTCTAGTTTATATATCGTGCCAGTCCACATTTACACTTGCACTTTGTTAATCAGCAGCAATTACCTTTATGCATGGTTTTCATGGGGGAAAATCTTAAAAAAAGGAAACTAATGCAGCCACCACATCTAAGAATTGGTAAGCTGTAATATAATATGATTTTGTGTTTATTGCCACTTTAATGCCCAACTCCAGGCTGCTGATAGGATTCATGCACATGGACTAAAATAGGTAACTTTTTATGCCTAGCCTAAATCTGTCAATGCTTTCCCACACCCGGAGAGTTGCATTTGCCATTGTAGCTCTCATCCCTGAAGTAGCTGTTGGAAATAACGGGCACTTCTGTCCTTACTTCAGTGATGAACCATTTATATATTGGATCCACAGCACACCAGTACACTTTGTAGGAAGTTTTATAACAGATTTAATAAGACAGGTAAAACTCTGCAAATAGACCGCAAATTAGCTTGGAAAATAGCAGTTAAATGCACTGAATATACAAACCTTCTAGAATTGGCACAATAACATCAATAAACACAATATTCATGTATATACAGTTGTGTTCAAAATAATAGCAGTGTGTTGAAAAAAGTGAATAAAGCTCAAAATCCTTCTAATAGCTTTTATTTCCATCCACACAAATGCATTGGGAACACTACACATTCTATTCCAAATCAAAACATGAAGAAAAATATATCAAATTTGTGTTGTTCCTCTAAAAAAATTGAAGAAAAGTGAATATTAGACTGTTCAAAAAAATAGCAGTGTTTGTATTCTTCTTTACAAACTCAAACATTCACTATATAAACTGAAAAATGTTTGAAGATTTTGCTTTCCTTTGAATCACTTACCGTATTTTCCGGAGTATAAGACGACTGGGCGTATAAGACGACCCCCTACTTTTCCTGTTAAAATGTAGTGTTTGGGCTATACTCGCCGTATAAGACTACCCCTCTTCCAACGCACACCAAATAAAAATTAAAAAACATCAGATTTGATTTCAATATGGTATGGTATTCCAATGATGGGGCACGATTCCTCGCTCTGACACCAATGATGGGGCATGATTCCTCGCTCTGACACCAATGATGGGGCACTATTCCTCCCACTGACACTAATGATGGGACACTATTCCTCCCATTGACACCAATGATGGTGCCCCATCATTAGTGTCAGTGGGAGGAATAGTGCCCCATCATTGGTGTCAGAGCGAAGAATCGTGCCCCATCATTGGTGTCAGTGGGAGGGATAGCATCCCATCATTGGTGTCAGTGGGAGGAATAATGCCCCATCATTGGTGTCAGAGCAACGAATCATGCCCCATCATTGGTGTCAGTGGGAGGAATAGCACCCCATTATTGGTGTCAGTGGGAAGAATCGTGCCCCATCATTGGTGTCAGTGGGAGGAATAGCACCCCATCATTGGTGTCAGTGGGAGGAATTGCACCCCATCATTGGTGTCAGTGGGAGGAATAGCGCCCCATCATTGGTGTCAGTGGGAGGAATAGCGCCCGATCATTGGTGTCAGTGGGAGGAATAGCACCCCATCATTGGTGTCAGTGGGAGGAATAGCGCCCCATCATTGGTGTCAGTGGGAGGAATAGCGCCCCATCATTGGTGTCAGTGGGAGGAATAGCGTCCCAACATTGGTGTCAGTGGGAGGAATAGTACCCCATCAGTGGGGAGAGGAATAGTGCCCCATCATTGGTGCCAGTGGGCGGAGGAATAGTGCCCCATTGTTGGTGTCAGTGGGAGGAATAGTGCCCCATCGTTGGTGTCAGTGAGAGGAATAGTGCCCCATCATTGGTGTCAGTGGGAGGAATAGTACCCCATCATTGGTGTCAGTGACACCAATGATGGGACACTATTCCTCCCACTGACACCAATGACACTTGCTGACCCCTGTTCCAGTATGGTGCTGCTGCAGCCAGCATATGTGGTTGCAGCAGCACCTCTGCACTGCACACTTACCGGCTGCTCCCTCACTGCTCCCTCACTCAATTTTCGTGGGTCCGCTCGGCTCCACCTCCTCGCCCATGATTGGCTGCCTGTGTGCCTTTCCTGAGCTACAGTTCTGGCGGCCAATCACCGGTGAGGAGGCGGAACTGAGCGGCAGGAGTGACTGAATGAGCAGCGCTTCCTGGATGGATCGTCGTGGGAGCCAGGTAAGAGACAGCAGCCCTCTGCCCACCCCTGTACTTAGTGTCACTTCCGTCGGAAGGGGGGTACGGCGGCGGCACCGCGCTGCCCCCCTAAAAAGTGCCGCCCTGACGTATACCGGCGTATAAGACGACCCCCGACTTTTGAGAAGATTTTCAAGGGTCAAAAAATCATCTTATACGCCGGAAAATACGGTAATTAATATTTAGTTGTATAAGCACTGTTTCTGAGAACTGCTGTACATCTGTGTTGCATGGAGTCAACCAACTTCTGGCCCCTGTGATCAGGTATTCCAGCCCAGGATGATTGGACTACATTCCACAGTTCTTCTCTATTTCTTGGTTTTGCCTCAGAAACTGCATTTTTGTTGTCACCCCACAAGTTTTCTATTGGATTAAGATCCAGGGATTTGGCTGTCCACTCCATAACGTCATGACTAGTGCACCCGAGATAGGTTCATCCAGACCCCACTACACCACCATTACCCTTCCATACCAATCCCCTTTACTTACAGAAAACACAACACCAATTTTGGAGTAAATGGCCAGCACGGCCTTTTATTAACCAATCAAGTTTAAACACATCAACCATTCCTTATAACAGAAAACATAAAGAGTTGTCGTTGGTCTTTGAAGGCACCACTAAAACGATCCGAAATGCACCTGCGAACAACCATATTCCACTAGGCCTCCAGCCGCAACCAACCAGCTCGGAGACGACCATACTGTCCGCAGTGCAGCACCACCACCTTCCAGTTAAACCTCGGTTAACTGGGAATGTTCCCGGGCACACCATACCAACGATGGGTCCCACACCATTTTGTACCTCCAAGATAAGAACCGCCTCCAAAGACCAACCACCGCCCAGGAACCAAAATCACCCCCCCCCCAGGAGGAACACAACATTCACCAAACAGGGCGGGCGGGAGGGAAGCTCTCTTTCCCACGTCCAGCTCCCAACTGACTCCCCTCCCCAGAACACTCCACCCTAAAGTGCAGGAGACCCCACCTACACTCTCCTCTACCAACCAGATCCCCCAGCTATCCTTTACCAACCCTAATACTAACATTAACCCTTACACATCTTCCTTCCCACTCTGGGCCTAGTCATGCCTGCCCTGCGCTAATTCTTTTCTTCTTTTTTCGCTGCGGGCATTTCTGTCTTGTTGGTCTGGAACCAAGATGTTGCACATTTACTGGTGTGTTTGGGTTCGTTGTCTTGTTGGAACACCCATTTCAAGGGCATTTCCTCTTCAGCATAAGGCGGCATGACCTCTTCAAGTATTCTGATGTATTCAAACTGATCCATGATCCCTGGTATGCGATAAATAGGCCCAACACCGTAGTATGAGAAACATCCCCATATCATGATGCTTGCACCACCATGCTTCACTGTCTTCACAGTGTACTGTGGCTTGAATTCAGTGTTTGGGGGTCGTCTGACAAACTGTCTCCGGCCACTAGACCCAAAAAGAACAATCTTACTTTCATCAGTCCACAAAATGTTGCGCCATTTCTCTTTAGGCCAGTCAATGTGCTCTTTGGCAAATTGTAACCTCTTCAGCATGTCTTTTTTCCAACAGTGGGACTTTGCGGGGGCTTCTTGCAGATAGCTTGGCTTCACATAGGCGTCTTCTAATTGTAACAGTACTCACAGGGAACTTTACACCTTCTTTGATCTTCCTGGAGCTGATTGTTGGCTGAGTCCTTGCCATTTTGGCTATTCTTCTATCCATTCGAATGGTAGTTTTTCGCTTTCTTCCACGTCTTTTAAGTTTTAGTTGCCATTTTAAAGCATTTGCGATCATTTTAGCTGAGCAGCCTATCATTTTCTGCACTTCTTTATATGTTTTCCCCTCTCCAATCAACTTTTTAATCAAGGTACGCTGTTCTTCTGAACAATGTCTGGAACGGCCCATTTTCCTCAAAATCATAGAGAAATGCACTGTAACCAGCATGTACAACATTTGCTGCCTTCCTTCCTTAAATAAGGGCAATAATTGCCACCTGTTTTTCAAAGAATGAATGACCTCACTAATAGAACTCCACACTGCTATTATTTTGAACATGCCCCTTTCAATTAGTGATTCAATTACACAGAATCAGCAGCATGCATGTCATGACTTTTGGGTCTGTTGGATTTCTATTACTCTACTACACCTGCTAGTAAATTATTTGCCATGTAGAAATATCATTTCTACCAAAAACAGTGATTGATCAGGTTAGTGATGTCTGACTGCTATTATTTTGAACACAACTGTACGTCTATACCGGTATAGCTATAGTTCAGAATTAACCCCCTGCTACTACAGCAGCAATATGTCCCCAGATAAACTGACAACTCTTTAGGCTCAGTCCCAAATTCACTTGTATACTGTGGAACTGTAACACTGTGTGAGTCTATGTGTTGCACAGGCCTGTGTTAGTGAATCGGTGGAGCGCTCTTAAGGACTGACATGTCACAGGTTAGCAGTTGCTCACCACATCCACGAAGAACAGTCTCCAGGGGTTAACTCCTTGAAGGGATGATGAATGGGGCTCTGTCTCTCTGCTAGTTTTTGCTGTTGTCAATTGTCGGTGCTGCACAATCTCTGAGGTGCCTCACCTGGGATGGTCACACACAATTTCCAACACTCTGACCTCTCTCTGCGGTGGGAGATGTTGTTGCTGTCGGTAACTGCCGTCGCAGGTGACTGGTACCAATGATCACAGTTGCTGCTGACTTCAGTTGCTGTAGATAACCGTTGTCATTAGCAACCTCTGAGGTTCTGGAAACAGTGTCAGTGTACTTCAACAGTAGGGGCTACAGACTAGCTCCCACATGTTCTCTGCCAAGGCACACGTGGCTCACCCACCCCCTTCCTCCATGCAAAGCATCCTGGTCCTGTAGTCCTGTGCAGCATAAAGTTACATTGTCTGCCTCTGTGATGAAACTGCAACTCCCACAAACATTCCAGTACTGCTGAGAGCTGAGCCAATCAAACCCTTTCTGACAGCATAAAAGTCTTAAAAGGGAAACAGTTCTTTAAAAGGGAAACATCAATGGCCACGCTACACCATATTATTATAATATTTCATAATAATTCTATTTATTCCCCCTCAAACAAACATTTAACTCATGTGCTGTGGGGGACCCAACTACATGGATACATTTCAAAGCAGCCAAGAGTTGGACTTTAACAGAATAATAAAGAAGAGCATTGGCCTATGTACCAATAACAATAAGTGACGTTTGGAGCCCTCAGTATAGCCCACAGCAATACGTTGGCCAAAAGCACAACTGTGATATTGTTACACCTAAATCCACATACATTATTTGTAAACTTCATAAACCCTTCTAAATGCAATCTATATATTAATGTTCTTAGGCATGTGCTGAGAGAATGTGACTCCATATAGCCAGGTTTACAGTGGTTACAAACATTTTCCCTGTTTGGATGCTTTGCTTCTTATCTGTGACATATGGAAGGTTAAATGGATTACCTGCAATGCTGAGTTATAGTGACCAGTTTTGGGAAGACCATGAACAATGTTCTGCTATGGAGTGTCTTCAACCTTGTGGGGTGGCCATTTTGGGTGAGCCAATATGTATGCTGGACTAATTGTGGCTGGCCAAAGGAGGACACAGAAGAGGAGAATATTGTATGTACTACTGTGCATCTTGAGAGTGGCGTGAGCCTGCTGGGAGGAACTGTGACTTGTGATAGAGTACATATTCCTGGAATGACCGGCGCTTTTTGGAGAGGAAAGGGAAGGTCTTTTCCTGGGCTCAAGGAAGATGGGGTGAGGATATTGTAGGAGACAGACCATGTTGCAGGCTGTTGGGGAAATTGCCGCTGTTGCCAGTTGGTGCTGTCGACTGATCATTGGAGATTATTGGGGAGAATGCCACTTCTGCTGACTTCACTGAGCCACCCCAGGAGAAAAGAGGGAGACCAGTGTCATGGAAATTTTGTATTGTTGGTCGAACTTTAAATGTGTCATATATTCGTGTTATTCATATGTCTCTCGTGTGGCTTAATTAAAGCTCTGAAGGCTGCAATTGGGCCATGCGCATGTACAATGTATGTATTACAGTACTCAGCTTGGTAATGGATGAGATGGCAGATCTGCGCTTATAGACCGGCGTGTATACCACCACGGCATTCCATGCGAATGCTGCTGTCAGTAGACCGTGGGCCTGTATCCGCATATCAGCAGCATGGTACCACGTGGGTTTCATAACGCAATGCGCAAGCGGTGTGAACTCCACGTGTAGGCTTATGCATATCTTACAACCCATTACTAATCTGAACTGTATCCGGATGGATGTGTTTTAATAAAGATCGTATCGGGCCCATCCAGGTACAGACTGATATTTTTAGGGAGATGCTTGTGCAGAGAATTTTGCATACCAATAGAAGCTAGTAGGACAGGAAATATGACCTCAGATGGCTCATAGGGGGGAAGGGGAGGAAGTCTGCTGACCTCAGAAGACTCATGGGGGAGGACCAGTGATAGATAATAGCAAAGGCTATGCTCCAATTGGAATGTACATCCTCTGTATAGGCAATCCCCATTGCATTGTTCGGTGGGAGGGATTGACTTTATTCATGTGGGGGGCATGTGTGTATTTTTAATAAAACAGAGAGCTGGGTCTAAAATCAGCCCTTATGTGGATTGCAACCAGCCTTAGAGTGTCGTGTGATCATTCTAGGGTAACGGAGCTCCAATTCTCCCACAATTCAACAGAACCAAAGTATTTGGATGGGCAGGAATCGTGTAGTTTAGCTGCAGTCGTGGTAAGCGAGATTCGCACAGCTTTATGGGGGATTTCTGCGCATCCAACTGCGAGTACTCACGGTAAGGAGAAATTCGTTAAAGCGAATTTCCAAGACAGTTTGGCGAGCCTGGTGGATACTAACGCGTATTCTTGCGTAGCTAACCTACAACGAGGGGGGAATGGCCATCATGAACTAGCAAAAAGTATGCCGGCACATTTCAGGTCTCTCTGCCATTAAGAGGATCGCTTTTTGCGTGTTCGTGTGGCTGATTTCGCTCTCTGTTAGCTAACAAGAAATACCGCTTGGCAAGGACCTCATTTTTTGTCCTAAACTCTTGATTTGTGGGTGAAAAGACGAGGGTTTGTCTCTGCTGAGAGCAGCAGGGGGGGTGGGTTTGGTTGGCTGGATTTGGTCAAGTTTAAAAATCTTCCAACCAAAAATTAAACGGGTATATGTTTTAGTGGGTAAAAGTTGTTGCATAGTGTTAGGTAAGTATTTGTGGGCTGTAGGTACTGTGGTGATTGCTTTACCCCCTCCACGTGAGGTAATTATTACAGTGCTGAAAGGCTTAGGTTAATTGTTAACTGTTGTAAGATCTGTGTTATGTGGTCTGTACAATGTTTTGTGGTACTACTGCTCCCAGCAAGCATGCAGCAGGGGGTCCTTTCTGTTACATGTGCATGTTAGTGTGATATGTTGGTGTTTTATGTCCGTTCTGTGATTGTGCCCAAATTGTGTTGTATGTGTACTTCATATTGTTGTGTAATTGTCCAGTGTATGTTCTGTCTAAAAGTCTGTTTTATGTAAGAGGCAATTTTGAGGCTAGAGTCTGCCGTGTGTTTCCCTGTGGGGGGTCATTCTAGTGTTACCATGTGCTTCCCTGTGGGGGGTCATTCTAGTGTTACCATGTGCTTCCCTGTGGGGGGTCATTTTCTTGACTAAACCACATGGACTCCTTTTGTTTGGTGGCCATTTTGTTGGCTACCAAATGTGCAGTAATCTCTATGCAATGTGCATGAAGTTTCCTATATGCATTTGACCCATATTGTGTTTTTAATCCAAATTTTTTACAGTTTCATTTGTTTGCTTTTAGCTTTAAATTTGCGTATTGCCAGCCAATTTAAAGTGTATTAAGCGAGTTTTCCCTTCACGTGTTCCACATTTAATGAGCGCGGTGTAGTCTGGGTTTTTGCACATAGATTTCTTGTATAGTGATTATGTTTTTCTTGTGTTTTTCCTGTTAAAAGTAGTTCCTTATTGTAAAGCGGGTTTGTTTTAAGCTGCTGTGTCGCGTGTTTCACGTCCAGCAGACTTTTTGTGTAAACGGTTCTAGGTGGTTGCAGTAAAGATTGCGTGTATAACGTGGATCGTTTAGCGGTGCTGATAGGAGTGATTTTTGCGTCAGCAACAAGGTTACTTTTGGCGCAGTTTTTCGGTTTACCTCTGTGTAATTGTTTTACTGTGAAACGTCCCGTGTTTTTCATAAGGATCCACTTTGTCCTTTTTAACAGTTTTTCAGGTTGAAAAAGGGTTTTTCTGTGTGTATTAGGAAAGTTTTTTTCTTTACACAAATTTCCTAAAGGTCAGTTAGCAGGTTTCTGCCCAACCAGTGACCCCTAAGTAACATCCAAGAACCCCTCTTTTTGTTTTGACTTGTGTTAGCTACTGTGTGCAGGGAGAGAAAAGCCACTTTCATCATTGTGCGGTGTGGCCTGCCAAACACAGTGGGTGATGAGAACCACATAAATTACGCTGTGCGAGTGGGCGGTCCAGGGAAGTAACGCTTAGCCTGGTCACCACAAACACTTCGGGTGGTCAGGATCACACAAATTGCGCTGTGGGAGTGGGAGGTGTGCTCTCAGTCTGACCGCCACTTGATGCGCTTCGGGTGATCGATAAGTATCACATAAATTACGCTGTGCTGGGAAAGTGGTGGAATCAGGCCTCTCGGTAGGATCCCACCGAGTGCTCCAGGGGGTAAACAGGTACCCGGACGCGGGATATATACCAGTGACTAGTCACGATGGGCAGTAGTCAGTCCATGAAGAGAGAGGGGGAACCAGCCCTCTTCAGGGTAAGGACAGCTGCACAACTGATGAAGGTGAGTTTGGGGGGGAAGTCTACAGAACCCCTCAAAAGGTGGAATAAATGGTCGAAGGGTACCAGATGGGAAATTCCCCGGGAAGGTACATTTGACGCATGGAGGTGGGAAAAATTCATCTCTGAATTTGAACCACGGATGCAGGCGTCAGAACTAGAGATCGCACAGCTATGGCTTCACAGGTCAATCCGATTAGGGAAGCAGGGCATACATAAACTGGTGTCTGTCCGGAAGAACCAGGTGATGTATACCTGGCCTCCAGAGGGAATAAAACAGGAAGATCCGGTGTCAGAGGTGGAGGAAGCTCTTTCAGGGCTGACTCTACTAAGGCAGGCAGGATCAGGGTCTGCTGGGGTCCCCCAACAACCAACAGTGGCTGAGATAAGTATAACTGCACCTGTCTCTTCTGTTAGTGACGTCACTCTTGACATACCTTCTGTGTCTTCTGTCTCTATGCCTCAGCCTCTGCCTCTACCTCTCCCTTCTCCCTGCTTCACCCCAGCTCCTTCTGTTTCCAACTATGAAGCCTACTCAACAACCGATTTGCAGACTATCTGTGAATCAAGGGGAATAGACACCCGGTTAAAAAACAGGGCGGATTGCATCAAAGCGCTACGAACCACTGATCAGACCCCTGCCCCCCAGCTATACCCTGATCTGAGGGACCTCAAACCTGAAGGTGCAGTAAGCGAGGTGGTTAATCTAAGCCCACCGATGATGCTGGGTCAGCCCTTGCACTCTTCCCGGACCGAGGCCTATCCAGTCAGGGTGCAGCAATTTGAAGGTCCTCCCAATGCACGGGGGGAACGGACTTTAGGGGAACGGGTAGTTTGGCATGTCCCCTTCACCCCGGCAGAGATCCGCACTATTCTGGCTGAGCTCCCGGACTATCGAGTCAATCCGAGAGGATTTGCTCGAATGTTTGGACAAAACCAGTTCAGCTATGGTATGAGCGGGTCAGATTGTGCACAGATCCTACGGGCAAAGGTGGGCATGGAAGTGGCCAGTACAGTGATTGCAGGGTGCTCTATAACCACGCATGAGGAGATGACTTCAGGGGGCAAAGAGTTCTGTACACAGCTAAAGGCAAAGCTTCCAGAAATGTATGGTGCTACCTCTACTACGGACATGATGAAGCTCACCCAGGGTCCTAATGAGGAAAGCGCCTGCTTCTGGCGCCGTCTCAAGCAGACGGCACTGGATGCGGATCTGGAAGTTGGACCTGATGCTCCAACTGAAGGGGTAAAGGTGACCGCGACGCACATTCTGTTGCGGGCCAAATTTTTGGAAGGCATCGATACTAAAATTCGGGAAAGGCTGGTTCTGGCCCGACCCGAATATAATGAGATGTCTATCCCTGCTATCCTTTCCACTCTTGCGGCAATAGAAAGGGAAATGGATAGAAGAAAACAAGACAAGGCCAAAGTTCTTATGTCCCAGACCCCACACGAAAAACCAAGGGATCTGGGTCACAGGAAGGATAGGCCCCCACCCAGGTGCTTCCAGTGCCACCAAACGGGGCACATGAGGAGGAGCTGTCCCCAATTACCTAAAGGTCGGTGGCAGTTCATTCCTGATGAGTCCTCCGCCCCTATGACCACCATGGTAAGTAACTCCTATGAATTCTCATAGGAAGTTGACAAATCGGTGTCGGCCCAGATCCATCTTTTTCTAGAGGAATTAAAATATCCCCTCCCTTGCCTCACTGACACCGGTGCAGCAAGAACGGTCCTGCGAAAACAGGACATCCAAGGAAAGGTACCCCTCTCAGGGGAAAGCCCTCCTAACCCCTACTAACCTCACTATCAAACGATGCACTATTCTTAACCCAGCTTCTCTTCTTCCTGTGTCGGAAGATGAGAAGGGGGGGGAGGACAGCAATGACAGTGCTGAATTTTGCAACACGACTAACAATACTAACACCTCTTCTGCTAACATGTCTTCTTTGTCCACTACTAATCTCTCTTCCAAAGGACACGACTGCATTTCTTTGGTGGAACTGGAGTCAGCGGCGACACACCCCATATCACCCCGAGAGTAGCGGTAAGGTTGAACGTCTTCCGATACCCAAAAACCTTGGCCTGAGTGTCTCCCCATTGCCCCCTATTCCATCCGGAATGCCCCTCGGCAACCACATGGGCTGTCACCCTACGAGGTGTTGTTTGGGGGACCTCCCAAAACAGGGTTGTACTTTCCTCAACAGTTGTCGTCTTTGCATTCACAGCTTACAGGTTATGTGCAATCTCTGCAACGGGAGCTGCAGAAGATACACCATCGGGTTCGCGAATCGCTCCCCGATCCAAATGCAATAACAGGTGTTCTTTCTATTGAGCCAGGTGATTGGGTCGTCCTAAAGAAACATCAAAGAACCGGACTCGAGCCACGGTTCACCGGACCATACCAAGTCCAGCTGACGACACCTACCTCACTCAAACTCGAGGGACGAGACAACTGGGTGCACGCAAGCCACTACAAGAAGCTTTTCAGCTACACCAGAGAATGAGGGGTGTCATTTTCCTTTTTCTTTTTGTTTGTATGTCATACATGTGTGTGAACGGAGGAAAAGACGGCAGATACCCCAACCTTTTATTTAAAATGCACCTGCGTTTAGCCAGAACCGCCAACAAAACCAACTGTTGGGTATGCTCTAAGCCCCCACCCAGTCATCACATGTCCGCAATGGCCGCTGTTCATGCCCTATATGACATCCGCGTCGGCATGAAAAAGCAAGGGACCCCTGGTCAGCCCCCACGTAGACATTTATCGGTAGAACTTAATGACACATTTTTAGCAGGTAACATCAGTTTCAGCACCAATATTAGCTCTAGCTCCTGTAGGACCCTCGTCAGTCCATTATGGGTAACTGGACAGCTAGGCAGCCCTCAGGTGTGCTTTAACATCAGCTTTGGCACAAGTAACAAGTTTGTTGAGACTACCACCTGCGAGGGAGGTATAACTGTCAATCTGACTAACCAGACTTCCCTTCTGAGTAACCACACTGACCGACCAGACCACGTGTGTTGGAAGGACGGATGTGATGTGCAGACTGAGGGAGCAATCCCCCAGTCTGTGCAACTGTTGCTCAGTGCCAGAGGCCGAACGAGGAACTCCTCCTGTTCTGCTCTGACAGGTCCATACTATTTTCTGTGTGGTTCGGCAGCCTATAGAACATTCCCCCAGAACGCGAAAGGTTCATGTGCCCTCATAAAGCTAGTCCCCGCATCCTATGTAGTGATGGACCATGAAGAGTTGATGGTCCACAAGAAGGTAAGGATGGCAGGGAGAGTTCGCAGGGAACTGTTCTCTGAGGGCGACCAGGCATGGGCTTGGTTCCCCTCATGGACAGGATGGGGAATAGAACTTATGAAGCGCCTGAACAATTTTTCTGTCATCGTGGATAGTATGTTTAACGAGACCGTAGAGGCTGTCAGAGAAATTGCCCAAGAACAACGGCAGATGGGAATTTTAGTGCTTCAGGAGAAGATGGCCCTTGATTATCTTTTAGCCGCCAAAGGGGGGTTCTGTGAGTTCATCGGAGAGGATTGTTGTACTTGGATAGAAGACACCGATGACAAGGTCCAGGCCCATATGGACAAAGTTAGTGAACTACAGGGAAAAGCTAGAGCTATAGCTAGTGAGGGTTGGAATCCGTTCAAGGGTTTGGGAGGATTGGGAGATTTCCTGTTCTCCATCGGATCTTGGTTGAAGGAAGTGGGAGTGTATATCCTGATGCTTCTCTTTTTCATCTGCCTTTTATATGCCGCGGTGAGATGTTCCTGTTGCCTCATCGACCGTGTAAGCCAAGCTCGGGCAGACGACCACATCTCCATGCCCGCTCCGGGGATCCCACTCCAACCACTGATCGGGGGAAGACCTCACCAACCAACCACCTTCTCTACAGATTACGTCCTGGCTTCCCTCTAATTTATCTCTCTGAAGACCACATTCTCCAAGACCTTCAAGCAAGCTTCAAGCCTCATCATTGTTTGTGTCTGCGATTTGGAAAACTGTCTGGGTCGAGACCAGCCTTGTGTGGCCCCGTCTGCAGGGGCAATTTGAGAATCTATTGCTGGATCTCCCCAGACCACCGTGGGATCACAAGCTTTATTCATACCACAAGTCTGTTTGTGGTTTTTGCAAGAGCCTTCCTGTAGTGAAGGTTCCAACGCTCTTGAGGATCATCGCTTCAATCAAGCCTGTTTGCGTCGAGTCTGCGTCGGGTCTTGTTGTTTCAGGTACCCCGTGGAGCTTTATTCTCAGGGACAACTACAGGAACTCTTTGAAGTTTGAGACTACACCCATCAAGCTGAAGAAGATCAAGAAGGGACACGAGGAGAATATGATAAAACAGGAGGGAATGTCATGGAAATTTTGTATTGTTGGTCGAACTTTAAATGTGTCATATATTCGTGTTATTCATATGTCTCTCGTGTGGCTTAATTAAAGCTCTGAAGGCTGCAATTGGGCCATGCGCATGTACAATGTATGTATTACAGTACTCAGCTTGGTAATGGATGAGATGGCAGATCTGCGCTTATAGACCGGCGTGTATACCACCACGGCATTCCATGCGAATGCTGCTGTCAGTAGACCGTGGGCCTGTATCCGCATATCAGCAGCATGGTACCACGTGGGCTTCATAACGCAATGCGCAAGCGGTGTGAACTCCACGTGTAGGCTTATGCATATCTTACAACCCATTACTAATCTGAACTGTATCCGGATGGATGTGTTTTAATAAAGATCGTATCGGGCCCATCCAGGTACAGACTGATATTTTTAGGGAGATGCTTGTGCAGAGAATTTTGCATACCAATAGAAGCTAGTAGGACAGGAAATATGACCTCAGATGGCTCATAGGGGGGAAGGGGAGGAAGTCTGCTGACCTCAGAAGACTCATGGGGGAGGACCAGTGATAGATAATAGCAAAGGCTATGCTCCAATTGGAATGTACATCCTCTGTATAGGCAATCCCCATTGCATTGTTCGGTGGGAGGGATTGACTTTATTCATGTGGGGGGCATGTGTGTATTTTTAATAAAACAGAGAGCTGGGTCTAAAATCAGCCCTTATGTGGATTGCAACCAGCCTTAGAGTGTCGTGTGATCATTCTAGGGTAACGGAGCTCCAATTCTCCCACAATTCAACAGAACCAAAGTATTTGGATGGGCAGGAATCGTGTAGTTTAGCTGCAGTCGTGGTAAGCGAGATTCGCACAGCTTTATGGGGGATTTCTGCGCATCCAACTGCGAGTACTCACGGTAAGGAGAAATTCGTTAAAGCGAATTTCCAAGACACCAGTTGTCACCCTAGGAGTTGGTGAGAGGCTGCTGGGCAAACCTTACTGCCAACTAATAAAGAGGAACAGTATGGTTTTCTCGGGTCTCAGTGCAGACGCCTATGCCTGGGTTAGGAGGAGTACTCCATTGCCAGATCTGGGCCCCAACGTGTTGGCCAGTAATGAAAGGGTTTAATACATACCAGGGGCGGACTGACCCGGACTGCCCGAGGGCCTGGGGTCAGTAGGGGGCTCCATGAGATGCCCCTGGTACCTTTCATAGGCTTTTTTGGTTGTGGTTTGAGTGTGGGCGAGGACACAGGGGCCCCATGAGTTGTCAGTCTGCCCCTAATACATACTGATAAACAATGTGCACCAGATCAGGAACCAGTGGCTTAAATAAGCTCTGCCCTCACCCATGATGGCTACGGGGGTCATGAGGGGCACATGGTCCAATCAGAGAGCTGCTCCCAGGCGACCATAGGAAATCATAGAGGAACTAAGCTCCCCATGACTTCCTCCCTCTTCTGTATTGCCAGTTTAGCTTAGCACCATCTACAGTGAGGAATAGGAACTGCATCTGCCTACACACATGATCAGGAAGATCTTCCTGCTCTCAGGGCATGATAGCCAAGTTAATGGGATGAATAGGAAGGGGTTAAGGTAAACACTGCAATCAAATGCTAAATATGTGCTCATGTGCAAATTTGCTATACTTTCCCTTTTACAGAAAGTCTATAATTACTTGTTAGAAATGATTGATCTGCAAAACCAGTATCTAATTTTATTAAAAAATGTCCTTAATAACTAAAGAAGTTCTCATAAATAAGCACTAAGGTGGAACTACAACATCGAGAAATAATCAGACCGGACAACAAATAAGTTATGTAAGGAGAGGAGCATCTGAGAAAGTTCTCAAACTCATTAAACTTCACGTAAATACTAAAAAGAGCTGGGAGAGCAAGTAAGGAAAGAAATAAATCCGCCCAGGCAGACAAAGCGAACAAATTAAGTACATAAAGGCTTTGTGTGGGAGATGACAGGGACTTTCTCCCTAAACGTGTCTGACAAATTACCTAGTACTGTTTTATGGTGAAATAAGGACATTGTAAGAACAGTTTGGTCCATTAGGATTTTTTATGAGATTTTTTAGTTTATTTGCATAACTATCAACATTAGATATTTAAAGAAGAATTCCAGGTATTGTATGGACATTTTAACCACTTGCCTACCAGGCACTTTTACCCCCTTCCTGCCCAGGCCAATTTTCAGCTTTCAGTGCTGTTGCACTTTGACTGACAATTGTGCGCTCATGCAACACTGTACCCAGACAAAATTTGTATCTTTTTTTTTAGACAGATAGAGCTTTCTTTTGGTGGTATTTAATCACCACTGAGTTTTTTATTTTTTACTAAACGAACTAAACAAGACTGAAAATTTTGAAAAAAATATAAAACATTTCTTAGTTTCTGTTATAAAATTTTGCAGATAAGTAATTTTTCTCCTTCACTGATGTGCGGTAATGAGGCTGCAGTGATGGGCACCGATAAATAATAACATCAGCGAGCGCTAGCTATGATAGCAGCAAATGCACAGAAAAAGGAACTACAAATCCTCTCTAGAAAATCATAAACAAAAAACTGTAGTGCAGCGCATAAATAAGAATTCATCAGCAAATAAAATAGACATAATCATGTAGACCGTTATAAAAGTCTTAGTGGTTAAAAAATGTCACTTCAAATGAGTAGATAAGATTCCAGGGAGTAATTACATCTGGGAGTGGATAATTAGCCAGGAAGATGTAAGACATCCGGTGGTGTGCGACAAAATAGCGAGAATGCAAACTCACCAGAAGCGCTAAAGTAATTCGCATTGGATGATGTAATCTGGCTTAAGGGACTCCCATCGGATGGAAATTGGTCTGGTCTAGAAGTTGTCCACCTCTGATCGCATGGACATTAAGGAAGGTGTCAAACAGAGGTCCCTCTTTGGGGTCTTTATTAGGGGTCTGGTCATGTAGTATATTCCATCCTCCAATTTGGATAAACCAGGATCCTGGGGGTTAAGGGCTCATAGTGGAGCCACACAGCACACGACACTGATAGGCGGCACTGACAGGTGGCGCTGACTGGCACTGAGAGTTGGCACTGAAAGGTAGCTCTGATGGGCACTGATATGTGGCATTGATGTGCACTGATGGGCACTGGTATTTGGCATTAATGGGCACTGACAGATGGCAATTTTGGGTGCTGACAGTTGGCACTGATGGGGCTACACTGATCATCAGGGCACTGATGATCAGTGCCCTGATGATCAGTGTACATGTCCCCTCTGTGGAACGCCGATTACCTGTTCTCCTCTCCTCACGCGCTGTCAGCATTAAGGAGAGGACTGCCAATAACTGGCATTTCCTATTTACATGCAATTGGCTGTGATTGGACACAGCTGATCACATGATAGAGTGTACGCCATTGGCTCTTTACTGTGATTGGTGATCCATTGTGTCCCACGGACACAGCACACCACCAATCACCGCGTCCTCACCTAATCAGGACAATCACATGATGTCCTCCCAGAACAAGAGAACCGCCGCCTGTCCATCATTTCCTTATATGGCTGGCGGGAAGCGGTTAATATAGTTACATCGCTCCAGCTTGGACCAATATAGTTATGCATATACTGTTTCATACCTGGGGGATCCACCTGCAAGCTGGATATTACTGAAGTGGACACCGATACTTCAGTGATCTCCACTTCCTTATGGGTTGCTGGCCTCCTGCATTATGAACACAGAAGGTAGCTCACTCAGCACGGGCTCCATTCAGAGAAGGCCTTGCATATCTTCAATGAATGCAAAGTGTTTTCTGATTGTATGGGGTGTAGAGGTGGGACAGGGAAATCATGATCTCCACCATTTATAATAAGAAAACACTTTGCCAACTGCACTCACTTGTTTTCTTTGTTCTCTCTCCAAGAGCAGAAGCCATTTTTTCTTTTCAGTTTTATTTAAGAATAAAGTTTTATTTAATTTAAAAAATAAAAGTACAGATATGGAAAGAAAAGGTACTTTGTCTTGGCGGTCCCAAGTAACATCCACAATACAGAGATTTAGTGTGCAGAGATGTTCCACAGAGATATGACATAATGGTAGTAGGCAGGGGCGGACTGACCATTTGGAAACTCGGGCACTGCCCGAGGGCCCGGGGTCAGTAGGGGGCCCCATGGGATGCCCCTGGTACCTTTTTCATAGGCTTTTTTGAGTTTGGGCAAGCACACAGGGGCCCCATGATCCCCTATTGCCTGGGGGCCTCATGAGTTGTCAGTCCGCCCCTGGTAGTAGAAGAGTGTGACAACAAATGATAAGGTATAACCTGAGTTTGTAAACATGCTAGAGTACAGTTAACGCATGATCTGGGTTGAGACCTTGCAATGCGAAAGTATGGGGAGACTTGAGATCCAGATTGTCTTAATTAGGTGAGCCGCAGAGGTCTTTTCACGGGTCATAGGTTGCAACCCAGGGTTGATGAGACAATGACTGGGCATGATTCATCCCTAAATGTAGAGTTCCACAGCCCAATGGGAATGCCCTCAGATCAGTGGATAGAATTGAATGGGGAGGTACATGAGTATGGGAGTAGACCTAATGATGAAGCAGTTTTTTCATTTTTATTCTTTTAAAGAATAAGACTTTATTCCTTTTCAAACAAAGAAATACAGGCATGACATGAAAGAAAACCTCAATGCGGTGTTACCAAAATAACAGAGAATACAATAATCAATGTAGGAATCCAGTCCAAAGTAGCCTGAGGAGCCATCAAAGAGAGGCAACTATAAGCGAAACGTACACATGCAAACTAAAGTAATACAAATACAGTGCTCAGCATAAATGAGTACACCCCAACAGATTTATTCAGAAACCTTAACTTTCCTTTCAGAATCAACATTTTCTATGGGACACTATGCAACAAAATACTCCCACAAATGCAGGCCATTGATTGAAAACAAGATTTGTTAATTTGCACACATAAAAAAGTATTTTTCCTAACAAATTCATTCAAGACCATGTTGCAAAAATGAATAAACCCTGATGAAAGTCTTAGCAGCTAAGCTAAATTTTAGATAATAAAATCCTAATTAAAAAGAATTCAACTACAGGTGAGTCTAATTATTCATTAAACAGGTACCCAGTAGACAGTTGATTATAAAAGGGCAAAACTTAACAAAGAAAGCCCCTTCCCATTTCATGATGTCAGCAATGGCACCACATGGAAGAGAAATGTCGCAAGGCCTGAGAAAGAAAATAATTTCTTTACACGAGGAAGGTGAAGGCTACAAGAAGATCAGCAAATCTTTACTTATTAGTCAAAAAACGTAGTAAAAGTGATGCAAAAATTTAACAAAGATGGAACTGCAACCATCTACGAAAGATGTCCAGGCTGTACACAGAAGTTAACACCTCAACAGGACCGTCTTCTGATGAGAAAATCATCATGCAAGTTCACTGCAGTTAGCTAAAGAAGTAGAAAGCCAAACTGGAGTGACTGTTTCCCGTGACACAATATGGCGTACACTGCAGAGGAATGGCATGCATGGATGTCAGCCACGAAGGAAGCCTCTCCTAAAGCCCATGCACAAAAAAGCCGGCCTAGGATTTACCAGGGCCCATGCTGAAAAAGAAGACTACTAGGACTCTACTCTGGAGTGATGAGACCAAGATAAATGTTTTTGGAACTGATGGCTTCAAAACAGTATGGCGTTGCAAAGGTGAGGAGTACAAAGAAAAATGCATGTTAGCTACACTGAAACATGGTGGTGGCAGCGTACTCTGGGGCTGCATGAGTGCTGCTGGTGTCAGGGAGCTCCATTTCACTGATGATATCAATAATTATCAGGTGTACTGCTCTATATTTATAGAAAAGATGCTACAATTACTCTGTGCCCTTGGTCGTTATGTACTTTTTCAACATGACAATGATGCAAAAACACACATCTAAGGTCACTGTTGCATTTCTGAAGAAGAACAGAGTGAAAGTCTCCTGATCTGAACCCAATCGAACACTTATGGAGAATTCTAGAGAGACAAGTTGAGCATCACTCTCCATCCAGCATCCAGGCTCTAAAAGTGGTCGTTCTTGAAGAACGGAAAAAGATAGACGTTGCAATATGTCACCAACTTGTTCATTCCATGCTTAGAAAACTTGGTGCTGTCCTTGCAAATCATGGAGGTCATACAAAATACTAAATGTAGTAGGTTTTGTTGTGGGGTGTATTCATTTTTGCATCAACTAATTTGAGTAAAACGGAAGATTTTGTAATCTAAGTTATATTATTAACCTTACTTTCATGTAATGAGCTAATATTATTATTATACAGGATTTATATAGTTAATATTATTATTATACAGGATTTATATAGCACCAACAGTTTGCTCAGCGCTTTACAATATAACGGGAGACAATACAGCAACAATACAGTTCAATACAAGAGGGATAGGAGGGCCCTGCTCCTTGGAGCTTACAATCTAGGAGGTAAACAAATGTACTATAAAACTTTTGTCAAAATTTTGGATATTGTTCTTGTGTTCATTGAGATGACTAAACTGTTACTTTTCAAAAAGTTCTACTCAATTATGCTCAGGCACTGTAAATCCAGCAAATCTGTGTCATCACTGGACGTCATAAACCAAGTAGGATGATAAATGTTGGCAGTAGGTGTGTCGTGGAAGTCTCAGCAAGGATCTCGGTGAATAGACATCAGCCAGTGTAGACCGTACATTGAAAAAAAGGTTGCTCCTGAACAAAGAAAAAACATTTTTTTCAATTCATAATATCAAAGGGAACCATTGGCTGTTTTTTATTGTCTTGTTTGCATTAAACCACACTAACAAATCTAAGTAGGGTAATTGCCCTCTTACACAGTGACCAAGCTCCCGGCACAATGACCAAGTTCCCAGCACAGTGACAAATTTCCCAGCACAGTGACCAAGCTCCCAGCACAGTGACCAAGTTCCCATCATAGTGACCAAGTTCCCAGCATGGTGACCAAGTTCCCAGCATGGTGACCAAGCTCTCAGCGCAATTACTAAGCTCCTAGCATGGTGACCAACTTTCTAGCATGGTGACCAAGCTCCCTGAACAATGACCAAGTTCCCAGCACAGTAACCAAGCTCCCAGCACAATGACCAAGTTCCCAGCACAGTAACCAAGCTCCCAGCACAGTGACCAAATTCCCAGCACAGTGACCAAGCTCCCAGCATAGTGGCCAAACTCATAGCATAGTTACCAAGCTCCCAGCATAGTGAAGGAGCTCCCAGCATGGTGACCAAGTTCCCAGCACAATGACCAAGTTCCCAGCACAGTAACCAAGCTCCAAGCACAGTAACCAAATTCCCAGCACAGTGACTAAGCTCTCAGTACAGTGACCAAGCTCCCAGCATAGTGGCCAAACTCCTAGCATAGTTACCAAGCTCCCAGCATAGTCAAGGGGCTCCCAGCATGATGACCAAGTTCCCAGCACGGTGCCAAAGCTCCCAGCACTGTGACCAAGCTCCCAGCAGGGTGACCAAGCTCCCAGCACAGTGACCAAGTTCCCAGCATAGTGACCAAGCTCCCAGCATAGTGACCAAGCTCCCAACACTGTGATCAAGCTCCCAGCACAGTGACCAAGCTCCCAATCTCTAGTGATGATTGGGAGTTGGTGGAAGCAGCTCCAGATCATATGATCACCGTGACAGACAATTACAGTTGTTACATGAGAGCAGGGTGCTGCATGGTGTATCAGAGACAGAGAAGGACTGCAACTAACATGACTGCAACTAACGTGCACTACTCATTCCAAACAAATGGAATTGAATGGAAAAAGTTGAGGTTCGGTAGCTCATAGAGAGTATTACAAGAAGGCAGAAGAAACATTATCATGAACAACAGATTGCAGGGCCATTACAAAGTAGATGTATATGGATGAGTTTTGGAAAATAAGGACATCATTTGGGTCACTTTAAAAGTTTGGACTTCTAACCTCTCGATATTTTTTTCTTATATTCGTGTTGCTTCTACAGCTCTGTAAAGCCAAATCCAGATAAGTATTAGTTATTTATGTCATTGATCAGCTTCAGTAGCTGGTATTGATGATTTCTCTCTGCTTATGTTTGCACAGCAGAAAACTAAACCTTGTTCACCTTCTACTAATGTGTTCTTTAGCAATAAATCAAAGATTTAATTCATTCGCTCGCATTGCCTTCCCTGTCTATCCTAACTGTAGGTGATGAGAGGTCTGATGATGAAACATCTGTGTTTATACTGGAGGAAATCAATACCACCTCCTACTTCACTCATCAGTCTAGGAAATGAGCTTCCCTTTTAATCTGGTGAGAGGTCAATACTTGTCTACAGGCTCATTGCTACTAGTAGAAGTCATGGGCTTATTACAGACATAGAACCGCTGTACTATAATCACATCTATGATTGATGAGATTGATGTATTATAATCCCCCTTGTCAGCTTAAGCCCCTAATGGATTGTACATCCTCTCTATACCTTAATTAGTATCATATAGTTTTCTCTTGATACTCTGTTCCAAATAACAAGGAAAAAGATGGACAAAGGGGATGCCATTTTGCCTTTTTCTTGAGCTAAACTAAAGGCAGAGAAATGCGTCAGTCAATGAGATCTCTACTGTATCAGTACCGGGGTAAGAAGTTGCAGTGAGAGGGAAAGAATTTCACCACTTGACTAACGGAAGTTTTTACCCCCTTCATGCCCGGGGCGTTTTTTTTTGCTACACTTTGCTATTTTAACTGACAATTGCGTGGTCATGCAACACTGTACACAAAGTATTATTATTATTATAATACAGGATTTATATAGCGCCAACGGTTTGCTCAGCACTTTACAATTGAACGGGAGACAATACAGTTCAATACAAGAAGGTTAGGAGGGCCCTGCTCCTTGGAGCTTACAATCTAGGAGGCACAAATGAAATTTTATTTTCATACAAATAGAGCTTTCTTTTGGTGGCATTTTATTTTTTGCTATACAAATGAAAAAATACCAAACATTTTGTAGAAGAAAGCATTTTTCTTGGGCAGCACAGTGGCTAAATGGTTAGCACTTCCGCCTGGCAGTACTAGGGTCGTTGGTTCGAATCCCAGCCACGGCACCACCTGACTGGAGTTTGCATGTTCTCCCTGTGTCTGCGTGGGTTTCTCCAGGTACTCCGGTTTCCTCCCAAACTCCAAAGACATGCTGGAAGGTTATTTGGATCCTGTCTAAATTGTCCCTAGTATGTGTATGTATGAATGTGAGTTAGGGACCTTAGATTGTACGCCCCTTGAGGGTTAGGGACTGATGTGAATGAACAATATATATGTAAAGCGCTGCGTAAATTGACAGCGCTATATAAGTACCTAAAAAAAATAAAATAACATTTTTCTTAGGTTTGTTATAAAATTTTGCAAACAAATACTTCTTCATAATTTTAGACTAAAATATATTCAGCTACACCTGTCTGGTAAAAATAATTAAAATCAGTATATTTTTTTAGTCTGTGTGAAGGTTATAGAGTCTGCAAATTAACCGCATGCCGCCCAGCCACTGTACATATACGGTGGCAGGGCGGCACTCACAGGCAAAACCACGTTTTAAAACGTGTGTTTTGTAAACAAATAGGGGGCGCGCGCGAGGCGCGCTGCCGCCCTATTTGTCCTGTGGATCACCGCCACAGATGTCAGTCGCCGGGTCACAGCCGCTCCTTAGCGGCTATGTCCCGGCGATCGGCGGTAAACGGTGACAGAGAGCACAGCTGCAGTAGCTGTGCTGTCTGTCACTTCCCTGTCTGCTCGAGGATGAGCTGATTGAGAAAGAATAGTTTAACTTTCTCGATCAGCCTTGTCCCGCCCAGTACACACCCCGCCCCGCCCCCTAGTAAAGCACTCCCCTCACTCCTATAACCCTTCCCTGCTAAATAAAGTTAACCCCTTCCTCCCCATTGCCTTTAGTACAGTGTCCGTTTTTTTTTTTTTTGCATTGATCACTGTATTAGTGTTTTTGGGGATGTCAGTGACCCCAAGTCAGTACCCCCCAATGTCAGAATGTCCGCCGCAGTCCCGCCATAAGTCCCTGGTCGCTGCCATAAGTCCCTGATCGCCGCCATAATTCGCTGATCGCTGCCATTATTAGTATAAAAAAAAACTAAAATTCCCAGTATCTTTCCCGCCATTTGTAAATGCTATAACTTTCACGTAAACCAATTAATTTACACGTATTGGGTTTTTTTTTTAGCAAAGACATGTTGCAGAATGCATTTTGGCAGAAATTTATGACTAAATTTGATTTTTGCATTTTTTTTTTACTGGACATGTTTTATAGCAAAAAGTCCAAAATATTGTTTTTTTTTCCTCAAAATTGTCAGCCTTTTTTTTTTATAGCGCAAAAAATAAAAACCGCACAGGCGATCAAATAGAAAGCTCAATTTGTGGGGAAAAAAAGGATGTAAATTTAATTTATGTACCGTATTGCATGACCGCGCAATTGTCCGTTAAACTAGCGCAGAGCTGTATAGCAGAAAAATGGCGTAAATTGCAGTATTTATACCATAGTTTGTAGACGCTATAACTTCCACACAAAGCAATCAATATACACTTATTGGGATTTTTTTTACCAAAAACATGGAGCACAATATATTTTGGTCTAAATGTATAACCAACTTTCAGTTTACTATATATTTTTTATAGCTGAAAATAAAATATATTGTTTTTCTTCAAAATTTTTGGCGTTTTTTTGTTTATAGCGTGAAAAATAAAAAGCGCACAGGTGATCAAATTACACCGAAAGAAAGCTCTATTTGTGTGAAAAAAAGGACGTAAATTTCGTTTGGGTGCAGCATTGCATGACCGCGCAATTATCAGTTGAATTAGTGCAGCGCCAAGTAGCAAAAAGAGGCGTGGTCATTAAGGGGGGTAAATCCTCTGGAGGTCAAGTGGTTAAGGTATATGCAGTATATTTGAAAATTGATCAATCCTGATGATGGCCTATTTCATTTCTTGAGGCCCAAAAATACCAGGACAGTACAAATATCCTAGAAATTACCCATTTTTGGAAAGCAGATGGTCCAATGTATTTAGTAAGTAGTTTTAAGCAGTGGCCAAATTTGTTGCAATTTTTTGTCACAAAATTAAGACACTAATTAAAGTGTGTTTTTTCTTTCACATTCGTTTTTTACATACTATCACCAGTGCAGTACAGCATCCTCATGAGTGGTGTGACAGTGATCAGGAATACTGACTGATGACATAATGTAAAAAAAAAAATATTTTTTTATTAAATTTTTGAATTTTTTTTTTCTTTTCTTTTCTTTTTATTTAAGATTTTTTTATATATATACTCTCATCAGAGTAGTTCAGCGTCACCATAGTGACACTGTACTTATCTGGGGGGTGAACAGGGATTTGTTTTTTTTTAAACAGTTATTTCTTATCACAGTGATGATCAATGTTAAAAGCAAATGTTTTAGCTGTCATGATATTCATTACTATTGTGATTGGTGATTAGCTACAGCTAATCACATGGTACAGGGTGCTGTGATTGGCTCAGGTATCATGAGATAGCTGTGGGCCAATCACCGAATCACAATAATAAGCAAAACAGTCATGAATGGAAGCCATTTGTCTTGGTATGCTGACACCTTAAGAGTTCCCTTTATTGGAACTAAGGGGCAAAGCCCAACCCCTGAAAAACAACCCCACACCATAATCCCCCCTCCACCAATCTTTACACTTGGCGCCAGGGGCGGACTGACAACTCATGGGGCCCCCGGGCAATAGGGGATCATGGGGCCCCTGTATTCTTGCCTAAACTCAAAAAAGCCTATGAAAAGGGTACTAGGGGCATCTCATGGGGCCCCCTACTAACCCCGGGCCCTCGGGCAATGCCCGAGTTTCCAAATGGTCAGTCCGCCCCTGCTTGTCACAATGTAGTCAGGCAAGTACCATTCTCCTGGCAACCACCAAACTCAGATCACATCCATCAGATTGCCAGACAGAGAAGCATGATTCGTCACTCCAGAGAACACATCTCCATGCTCTAGAGTCCAGTGGCGGCGTGCTTTACACCACTGGATCCAACGTTTTGCATTGCACTTGGTGATGTAAGGCTTGGATGCAGCTTCTCGCCCATGGAAACCCATTCCATGAAGTTCTCTATGCACTGTTGTTGTGCTAACCTGAAGGCCACACAAAGTTTGAAGGTCTTTAGCTATTGACTCTGTCACCAGCAGCAGGATTACAAGTGTGAAATAGACATTAAAGCAGTATTAAACCCAAAAGCAAACATGTATTATATTGCTACATGGAATGCTTTTATGCCTCAATTTTAATAAATACTACACTATATACACCATTTTCCGGGCTCCGTGTGGTGAGCATTTCCTCTTAGGTAAATAAAAATCTTCAAAAAATATGAGCGCTGAGTAATATGGTAAAAAGCAGCCAGCATTCAGAGGAAACCTCAAATACCTCCAATATGAAAACCAATAAACAAATATATGATGCGGCGCTAAGAGGGGTCACATGAATTATCATAGTGAAGTTCTTGCATTAGGAGAATAAGTCCTTTGGAAAAACCTATAGGTGCAGCGTGACAATGGTGATGAGTACAGCATGAAGATAGTGACTTTCGTGGCTGTCGTGGCTTATAGAAAATGAATGTACATTGCACTAACCAGATAGCACAAGTAATAGTGCATTGGAGTAAATAAGACCTACTCCATGGTGCTCAGGATTTGGGAACTCCGTGTAAAGATGAAGTCAACAGGCAGGAATTAACCACCAGGTGTCATCTATCCAGGACAGGTTACCACTCTCCAATATCTCCACATCAGGCAGACCAGGTATAGCAGTATCCAGCAATATCTGTCTTGACCACCAGAGGGATCTCACAAAATTGATAAAGTGTTGTGACACGAAACGCGTTAGGAGTTGCCCTTAATCACGAGTCACCTACCACATGGCCTTTATAAGGACTTATTCTCCTAATGCAAGAACTTCACTACGATAATTCATGTGACCCCTCTTAGTGCCGCATCATATATTTGTTTATTGGTTTCCTCTTAGGACCTATTCGGACCAGCAAAGGTCGGAGAGTGGCCAACATTGATCTTTTTGCTACCACTGAAAGAGGTGCTTACAATGATAAGCATTTATGTACAACCTTTATTCCAAAAGGAAAAAAAACTGTTACAGTAAATTATTATAACGTGTGAGCTGGAATTTGGCTTCAGTTTGTTAGTGTATTTAAATTGGCTAGTTGATCTAACACTCCCCTCACCGAGACAATACTGATGTCTGCTGTGCTCCCTGTGCTCCTTCATACAGATAGGGGCACTCTAATACAGGAGGTATGTTACTAGCCAGATCACCAAGTAAAAACAGAGGGGAAAAAGCCTAAAGTAAAGAAAACTAATGCAGCCACCACATCTAATGATTGGTAAGCTGAAACATATAAAATTTTTTGTTTTCAAGTTATTATTTCTTTAAGTGAATGACACCCCAGTTCATGCACACTAATGTATTATAGATATTCTGAACAAACAGTAAAAAAACTTTAAAGTGGACTCTCCCAACTCTAAAAAAACTTTGGATCTTCTGAACTCCCACTTTTCCCATTTCCACAATCATAAAAGTCCATTTTGTACTCCTAACCCCTGAATTCTGCATCACTTGCTACTGAACCCTTTGCTTTGCATCCCTTTAAGCCATACTCAATGGTCAGCACAGTGAAAGCCACACCCAATTGTTGCCGCACATCACACTTTTTCTTCTGGAAGCAGGGCCCAATTAATGATCCTGCACACAGGTCCATTGCTTTCATGAAATGCCCCTGTTCATGATTCCTGCACTCTGTACATTATTTTTGCCTCAGACCCTTGCACTTTGTAATTTATCAAATCCCGACTTCTGCACTCTATATTTATTTATTTTATTTATTTCAGGTACTTATACAGCGCCGTCAATTTACGCAGTGATTTGGACACAGCAATCATGTGGTAAAGGGCCGCTGTTATTGGCCTTTTACCTTGATCTGTAATGTGCTCTGTCAAAGACACAGTGGTCACAGAGAGTTCCTGATGCATGCCCCGGGAAGCGTGCACACGGGAGGACGTCCAGGGATGCCAGAACTAAAGAACGACTGTCAAACATAGAATGGGCAGGAAGTGGTTAACTTACATGATGTATCCATACCACTTGTTTACATGTCAAGAAAATGTTTGATTTTTCCAGCCAGCAGGGCCCAACCACAAAAGTACACCAGGAGCTCAACACCATCCTTACTACAGCAAATCTCAAAAATGGTCTCAGTGGGTATTGCCCAGGGGCGGACTGACAAATCATGGGGCCCCCGGGCAATAGGCGATCATGGGGCCCCTGTGTCCTCGGCCACACTCAAATCACACCCAAAAAAGCCTATGAAATGTACCAGGGGCATCTCATGGGGCCCCCTACTGACCCCAGGCCCTCGGGCAGTGCCCGAGTTCCCAAATGGTCAGTCCGCCCCTGGTGTTACCATTCCTCATGTACAGTAGTCCTTACAAATATTCTTACCTTCATTTCTATAATGTAATCATCCTTTCAATCGCCACATACATGTATTATTTGTCCTCAGTGATAGATTATGAGTGCTGTATTCTTTAACTTACATAGGCCGCTCAAATTTCACATTTGTAGGGTAGATTTTCCTCTATACAAAAGGTATTATGCAGGCCATAGATGGGTCAAAAATCGGCCGATTTTTCGGCCGAAAATAAAATCGGCCGATTTTCGGATCATTAGTGGGCTATTTGTTTGGCCGTTTTTCGGTATTTTGGCAGATTTTTTTTATCGGTAAAGTTGGGAAAAAAACGGCCGATTTTGCCGATCGGCCAATTTTCGCGGCAATGATGGGCAAATCGGCCGATTTTTTACCGATAAAAAATCTGCGCATGAGCAGTGACCTGCAAGAGGAAGACAAAAAGAAGAAAAAGAAGAAGAAGAAGAAGAAGTAGGATGAAAAATAAGAGGAATTCCAGTCCAGCAAAAAGTGTCCCTGCAGAGAGCTCCGCTATTTCTTTGACAGTTCTTTGACAGTTCCTTGACATTTACAGCGGTTGCAACATTGTATCTATTTGTTTCCGAATAAAAACATCTGTATCCTAAATGGAAACAAATAGATACAATGTTGCAACCGCTGTAAATGTCAAGGAACTGTCAAAGAACTGTCAAAGAAATAGCGGAGCTCTATGCAGGGACACTTTTTGCCGGCTGTAGACGGGATGAAAATCGGCCGATTGTTTTTACCATTGATGGTAACGTCGGCCGCTTGAACGACTGATTTTTCGTTTTTTAAAAGAAAAATTGGCCGTTTTTCTCCCCGTCTATGGCCTGCATAAGTCCGCATTCACACTTGAGCAATTTGTAGCCTGATGCTTCAAAAACACTCAAACTTAAAAAAAATCAGTTGTTCTCTATGGTACCTGTTCACAGACCAGGTGTGAACAAGCACCATAGAGAACAATTGATTTTTTAAGTTTGAGTGTTTTTGGAGCTTCAGGCTACAAATTGCTCAAGTGTGAATGCAGCCTAAAATGCTAACCTGTAAAGGCTGTAAAATATTGCCTATGGAGAGTTTTTGGAACCATATTTTTCTGTGATTACACAGATGATCGCAATTTTAAGGCTTGACCTGTATGTTTAAGTGACGCAGCCCAATCTTTTATATTTTACTCAAAAAAATGGTGTACTATTGTGTTTTTATTTGCAATAAAATAAAATAATTTTAGTGGGTTGTGTTTCCTGATAAACAGCTGTACAAATATTGTGCAACATAAATTATTGCAACTACGACTATTTTATCCTCCATGGTCTCTGCTTTCAGAAAATATATACTTTTGGTGAGTTTACTGTAATTTCTAGCAAAAAAAGTTAATTTGAACATATGTGCAAAAATGTAATAAATTGCCCTGGTAGGCAAGTGGTTAAAGATTCATCTTCCAAAATATTAATATTGCTGCAAACTAACAACACAAACAAAAAGAGTCGTCCATTGCAGATAATAAAGCCAGAATGTAGTAATGAGAATTTATATTGTAAAGCGCTGAGCAAACTGTTGGCGCTATATAAATCCTGAATAATAATAATCTGTTGTTGAATCCCGATGGCTGACAACTCACAAAGCTGTCGTCTATGCCATGGCAGGGCACTTCATAACCAGGGCAATCATACGCTGTGTGTGTTTAGACTAAAATATTTTTGAAGGGCTTTTACAGATTTCCTTCTCAGCTTCTGAATGCTGAGATTAATCCCATTTGTATTATTGAGCAAGTCCGCTAGATCAAAAAGAAAGTCAATTGTTCCAAGAAATGAATTGATCAAATATTGCATTTTGTTTAAAGCGTAGCAAGCAAGGATTGAAATCAAAATATTTTTCTTTCCGAATGAGAACTCCAGGAAAATGAGAGCAATTCTTTTTAAGCACTCTTAACTGAATGAAATTTAGTTTTTGAAAGCTCTTTGTATCACAAATAAATCTTATTTTATTTTTTTAAAACATTATTTTCACCGATTTTAAGCCCTTTTTTTCATCTCAGTGCTGCTGATCTCCTGCAGCCTTTTTTTGTCCAAGTCCATATGTGCATATGCTCCAATGACAACTGTATGTCATTTGTCAGGATGGGCTTCCTGATGGTGACAATAGTGGGCCATGCCTATGTGATGTGTGTCTTTGCACAGTCACTTGTAGTCTCCATCAGGGGCCTGTGCGACAGGGTGACAACCCTGGAGCACAACTGGCAGTAAGGGATACAGCGTTGTCACCCTATAAAAATTAGAAGGGTTTTGCCGCACACTGGAGGAATGATGAAAAAAGTACAGATAATGTATTCATCCATGGAAGGACACAGATAGAATAGGAAGAAGGGTCAGCCGAACACTGGAGGATAGATGAATATAATGTGTATTTATTGATCCATATGACACACAAAACACCAGGACATGAATACAGGACCTGATAATGCGTTTCACACAATCTCTTGCTTAATCATGCATGAACAAGGACCTTTGTGTTAGGAACACCAGGTGGTATTTTAAACAAAACTGCAGATTTAAAAATACTGGAAACTACATTAAAGTGAAATTAAACTCACAATTTGGAAAAACTGCTGACAGGCAGGGTTTTTGTAACAGAAGATACCCTACTGGTCTCTTCTGTCATAAACGCTTCTCCCTTCCTGCCAGCAGTAATGTACACTGAGCCCACATGTGCACCTTACAGTACATTTAAAGCACCACTCTGTGCCATGATGATGCAATTTTTGTGCTCATGTGCAGGAGTGCCATCATCCTGGCTATGGCATTCAAGAGGCCAAACAGAGCAAACTTAGAAGGAAGACCAGGCGAATATGGAAGTACCTGGGATTAGCTAGATCTGACCACGTTATGGCATAAACCACCAGAGAAACAAGTTGGCATCACTCAACCATGACTAGTCTAGGAGCTGGAAAGACCAGTGACCAGGCTTCATTGTCTCCGCACTTGTATAACTTAGTTACATTGTTAGTCTGGCTGAAAAAAGACAAAAGTCCATCCAGTTCAACCATTAAACAAGAAAAAAGAAAAAGTTATAATCCTATACTCACAGTTGATCCAGAGGAAGGAAAACCCCTGGATCAACTTCACCTATAAATGTTAGTATCCAGTTATATTCTGTGTATCCAAGAAAGAATCCAAGACTTTTTTTAAAGCAACCCAATGAGCTGGCCAGAACCAACTCTTGAGGGAGTCTATTCCACATTTTCACAGCTCTCACTGTGAAGAAACCTTTCCGTGTTTGGAGATTAAATTTCTTTTCCTCCAGATGTAAAGAGTGCCCCCTTGTCCTGTGTGATGATCTCAGGGTGAATAACTCTACACCCCATTCACTATATGAACCACTGATGTATTTATAAATGTTGATCATATCCCCCCTTATGTATTATACATGGTGATTATATCCTCCTTATGTATTATACATGGAGATCATATCCCCCCTTATGTATTATACATGGAGATCCTATCCCCCCTTATGTATTATACATGGAGATCCTATCCCTCCTTATGTATTATACATGGTGATCATATCCCCCCTTATGTATTATACATGGAGATCATATCCCCCCTTATGTATTATACATGGAGATCATATCCCCGCTTATGTATTATACATGGAGATCATATCCCCCTTATGTATTATACATGGAGATCATATCCCCCCTTATGTATTATACATGGAGATCATATCCCCCCTTATGTATTATACATGGAGATCATATCCCCCTTATGTATTATACATGGAGATCATATCCCCCCTTATGTATTATACATGGAGATCATATCCCCCCTTATGTATTATACATGGTGATCATATCCCCCCTTATGTATTATACATGGAGATCATATCCCCGTTTATGTATTATACATGGAGATCATATCCCCCCTTATGTATTATACATGGAGATCATATCCCCCCTTATGTATTATACATGGAGATCATATCCCCCCTTATGTATTATACATGGAGATCATATCCCCGTTTATGTATTATACATGGTGATCATATCCCCCTTATGTATTATACATGGAGATCATATCCCCGCTTATGTATTATACATGGAGATCATATCCCCCTTATGTATTATACATGGAGATCATATCCCCCCTTATGTATTATACATGGAGATCATATCCCCCTTATGTATTATACATGGAGATCATATCCCCCCTTATGTATTATACATGGAGATCATATCCCCCCCCTTATGTATTATACATGGAGATCATATCCCCCCCTTATGTATTATACATGGAGATCATATCCCCCCTTATGTATTATACATGGAGATCATATCCCTCTTAATCTCCTCTTCTCAAGAGAGAATAAATTCAGTTCCTCTAATCTTTCCTCATAGCTGATCTCCTCCATGCCTCTTATCAGTTTGGTTGCCCTTCTCTGTACTTTCTCCAGTTCCCCAATGTTCTTTTTGTGAATTGGTGCCCAAAACTGAACTGCATATTCCAGATGAGGTCTTACTAATGATTTGTACCGGGGTAATATGATATCTCTCTCTGGAGTCTATACCTCTTTTAATACAAGAGAGGATTTTGCTCACTTTAGAAACCGCAGCTTGGAATTGCATGCCATTATTTAACTTGTGATCTACCAGAACCCCAGATCCTTCTCCACCATTGATTAACATTCAGAGATAAGATTGAGCCAGCAACATGGTATCATCCAAGCATTAAGGACTTTATTGGTTATATGGTCAAATACAGTGCAAAAACACTAACACGTTTCAGCCTTCAGGCCTTACTCATAGCTTTAAAATATTGCAACTACAACCATAAACCACCTGGGAACCCATTAAAAAAATGTTGCAGAGTTTAATTCAGCTTAAACATGTTAAAATTTTATGAGATTTTAGTCTACAGGTTTACATATGTTTAATCAAAATATATATTATTTGGAAACAACTTAACCACACATGGTTTAAGCAGCATTTCTTAATCTTTTTACTTCAGAGGAACCCTTGCAATAATTTTCAGGTCTCTGGGAACTCCTGGGTAAACCAGATCATTGGTGGCCAGTGCAAAGAATGCCACTTAAATTGGTGGTCAAAATGCCACCCTTACAGACAGCTCAAAAGATCATTGGCTCGTTGGCTATGCCAATTGGTGTTGGCCTCAGACATAATCAGATGGAAGTCAAACAGCCACAGCTCAAGAAACCTCTAGCAACCTCTGAAGGAACCCTAGTTGAGAATGGCTGGTTTAAAAGGTAAGGAAACTTTTCTTATCTCTTTACCTTAAGTCCAGAGTAGCCCCCCTCCTATCTAAATCTTGCTAAAATTGGGTTGGTAGACAAATCCACACCTATCAATTTGTCAGTCTCATTAAATTCTTTGGACTCAAACCATGCAGACAAGTTCTAGGTAAGTATTGCGATTTGAGAGAGGGAGGGTGGTCCACACCTATCTAGAGGGGTGGGGGCAAAAGAGTAAGTAGACTTGGTGGGAAAGTTTCTTTACCATTTATAAACTATGCTGAGTGTAGCTGCTATACATGTAACTACTGTACACTAAACTACATGTAAAATACTGATAATTATACTCAGCATGCAGACAAGAGAAGTGCTACTGTGAAAAGTCAACAAATAGATATTACACACAGCATGCAGGACAATAGAGGTGCTGCTGTGCAGTATCCATGTATATACAGAATTTAAAAAAAAGATATTCAGAATTACACTTATTATGCAGGATAAGAGAAGTGCTACCTTTGCACAGTGATATTCTTGTCCTTCATAAATTAACAGGTATCACAGGGCGATCTTTTGTCATCTTGCAACGTCTCTTTTTCAAGGTAGAGGGATGCATTCATATGAGACATAAAACTTAAAGTGTTAGTTCACTTTTCGCAAAACGCGTCCTATGCAGATAGGGGCAGCTGTAGATATAAACAAACTGGGCAGCTTTGCATAAGTTGAATATTGTCCTTACTATAGGTTTAGGTAATTTACATAACTTCAGAAAAACTCCCAGAGATGCCATCATCCCGTCCTGCCTGCCTGTCTGTGCTGAGTAGTTGTATAGTTAGGGTGAGGAATCCTGTAGTTAGGGTAGGCAGTGTAGTTGCCAAAGTAGCCACTAGAGGTCCCCAAAGTAGTGAGAGGGGTGTACCATAGATAGTGAGGTACTGCTAGCCCTACCCCAGCGGGGCATATTAGGTAAGGGGGGTCCATATACAGTATAGTCTGCAGGAGTCCTCCTGGGGAGTTGGTCGTAGGAAACATGGCAAGGATCAAGGTATGGCAAATATATAATCTTTGAGGCTCTACTATCTGGGAGCTTCTGCTTAGGAAGGAAATGTGCAGGACTCATGGGGCTCATATCATCCCTTTGTATGAGACTCTGGCATAGAACAGCAAAAAATATGCGCTGCTCCTCGACTTAGCTCTCTGCTTGTTATTGCTTCATTTATTGTTTGCAGCTCAAGGATTGTGCAGTCACCATTGGGATGACTCAAAGTATGTAAATATGTAAACTAACCGGTTCAGTAAACATTTAAAAGGCTTTCTATTGTTTGGACTCTCTTCTCCTGACCTCTAGATGGGGATAACCTTTGGAAATGAACAAGTGCTAGGTAAGGCAGTTATTGGGGTTCGATGCTATAAGGTCTGAGGAAGGTATGGAACCAGCTGGTGGTGCTGGTCAAGCCAGTCAGGGGTCCTCCAATAATACCCAGAGAAGGAGTGCATGTGATCCCCACTATATGGATGTACATGTGGAGAACATGAAACCCAGCAGGCTAGGGGGCTACACAACAGTCACACGTTCACTCTCTTCTTTTTCAGGTATGCCACATTTGGAATTATTTTTGTTATTGACAGGGTCACTCTCAGGCAGAACTAATAACATGGCTCGGTATGCCTTGTCAGCCTTTGAGAAAAAACGCATGGCTCACCACTGCAACAGTGGTCTAGTACTGGTAGCAAATAGGTGCAGAAAAGTTGTCGATACATATTAGGACCTTTGTCAATGGGGTTTTTATTCAATTCAAAACAGTTTTGTATTTCCAGACAAGTTTACAAGTGGAAATGCAAAATCTCCTTGAAGCAAATCAAAGGGAGGTCACTGCAAGTCAAATGCACTTGTCAATGATTGAGTGATGTCAAAAGCATTTCAAGCCGATGTCAAACTGATGCCATCAACACGGGTTCTTTTAAGGGTTTTTTAAGCAGCTTAGACAAAACAAAAAAAAAGCAGTAAAAGGGTTAAATACAGTAAAGTTACTGGTACACACAAGCTCTTGTCTATTATTTGATGTCCATCTTCAGAATCTGATATTGTTTGTAGGAAGCTGCACTTGAGTTTGATCTCTTCTCTATGAAATTTACTGCAGATGGAAGCACTTCTGTTCTTCTGTTCTGGAAATAATTATATTATAGGAAAAATATGATCAAGAGACAAAAGTCTCAGTTTAATAAGGGCTTTGCCATACTTCCCGGTGCTTTGATGTCAGCAGTCTTTTTAATTTTTTTTCTATGACCAGAAAGCTGACTGATAGTTAATGTCACAGATGAACCTGATGTACGGGTCTGAGCGAGCCAGGTTTGCTCTTTTCAATTAGTCCATCTGTCGGATTAGGATCAATACTGTCACTCTGTCTAGTAGTTGATATAGAGTTTTCTGATAAGTTAGCAAGATAAAGGAGACACCTCGAAGCTTCAGTTCACACAGACAGGCAAGACAATGTCAATGTTCTCAGATCTTGGTAGCTAGTAATAGTTAATCAGTTTCAACTGGACTTGTTCTGTAATGTTTAAGATACTCATCCAAAAACACTGTTTGGCCAGAAGCTTGTGGACATCTGACCATTGCTCCTACAATACTATGACCAAAAGTATGTCCGCACCCCCTCAAATTATTGAGCTCAGGTGTTTCTAGTCATGAATACTGTTAATGCTACAAAATACAAAGACTTTATGGATGACTGTGCACTTCTAATCCTTTGACAACAGTTTGGAGAAGACCCATTTCTGTTCCAGCATGTGGGTAGAGCCTACGTTCACCCATGCACGTGTGGTACCTTTGCTTGTGGGCATGCTCATCAACGCCCAGGACTAGGCCATGTGCCCCGAACTACATCACCGACCTAATATCCAAGTACCACCCAGCACGAACACTCCGCTCCACACAAGACCTCCTTCTCTCTAGTTCCCTGGTCTCCTTCTCCCATGCCCGCCTCCAGGACTTCTCCAGGGTGTCACCCATCCTCTGGAACTCCCTGCCCCAACGCATCAGATTATCACCTAGTCTTCTCTCCTTTAGGCGCACCCTGAAAACCCACCTCTTCAGGGAAGCCTACCCCACCCCCTGCTAACTTGCCAACCTCCTCCACTCTTCCTACCACTCCATCCCCCACAGCTATCTCCTCCTGTGCCACCATCCCCTCCCTCCTAGATTGTAAGCTCGAAAGAGCAGGGCCCTCGATCCCCTCATGTTTTGCATTGTATTGTATTGTTATTGTTCTGTCCCCCATTGTAATGTACAGCCCTGAGTAAACTATTGGCACTTTATAAATACTGTATAATAATAATAATAATGTGAAAAATCTAACATTAAGGCACTTCCCTGACTTAGAGACCAGCTTTCACTATGTGCAGTAAAAATTCTTCTGAAAACATGGTGTCCCATACCACTACAAACTGTGCCTTCAGTAGCTGTTGCATTAGAAGGGATGGGCTGAGCCAGTGCTTCACCGATCTAGCTTACCTCTGTTACCTCACTACCAGTAACAGAATGGGGGTCCCGCCGAGCACATAGCACTGAGCACACATGGGTTCCGCACTAACTCCTTCATGCCCCGTATCTTGGGGCTAGGTCATGGATCTGCATAACTCTAACCTGCTCCCAGCTGCTAAGGGAGATGACGGACCACTCGGGATGGAGCCGAAGCAGCGTCCCTCACTACTGGAGGACCTGCCTCCTTAACAGGTTCCATGCCTAATGACTGATTGCTTGGTGTCCTGAACTGGTACTTGGCTACTCTTAGCAACAGCTTTACTCTTTCTTGACTTGCTGAGTTAAAAGTGTTACTAAACCCACAACAATAAAATCAGTCTGTAGATGCAGAAAAGTATACTTGTTATACTCACTGTGGAACCTAAGGGGTTAATCCTCCGCATTCTGTAAAAAGGCTGTTTGATCCTTTCTTCTTTGATCCTCCCCTTATTCTACTGTCCCCAAACCATCTGCTGGTAGAACAAAGCCTTGGGGCAAGCTGCACATGCTCAGTTTAGTGTGTATTGCTAGAGAGTTTTTTTTCTTTGGCAGGGTGCTTGTGATCAGCACAGGGCCAATCAGCGCTGTCCAAAGAGCAGGTCAGGGGTTATGCAGTCTCATAGGACAATCAGAGGAAAATGAAAACTCCTACAATCTTTAACCAGTGCTCTGCTGGACACTGATAGAAGTCACAAGACTGCTCTAACTGCTGATGAGAAAAGGTATTTAGCAGTTTATATTTACTAAAATAATTGCATTTCCATGTTCTGTGTACTGTGGGAGACCAGATATAGTGAATGCAGGGTCCTTGGTTTAGTAACACTTTAACCATGTTTGCATATAGTTACTTTATGCCCTGTTGTACTTTACAGACCCTGGCTCTTTAGATTTGACAGAATCAACGTGTACCTCTTTGAATAACTTCAGCCCCGACTCTGAAAAGTTAAGGTAACTTTACTGGAGAAACTTCAACACAGTCTAGTATGAACAAGTCCAATCCCTATTCCTAACTAAAGCAGGGTGGCTGCCCAGGCATACCTGTGTGAGGTGGTAGTCCAGACAGGTGGTCTCCATTGCTTGGATGTCTTGGATGTCCTACAGAACCCCAGTGTCGTCAGTGGACTGCAAGCCACAGCAGTCCCTCCCATGAGTCAAGCCAAGAAAAGGAAAAATTGGCTTGGGAGATCAACCTTCCCTGTTTTTATATCACAGGTGAGTTGGCTAGCATCCAAAAGCCCGTGAACTGAGCACACATAACTTAACCCTTTTCCCCACAGCCTGGGCCAGCTGCTAACTTACTAAAACAGCATTACAACTGGCCTACACTTGCCCAACTCTTTTTGCAAACAGTCCTGGCTGATACTACAGTAACAAACTGGATGGAATTTTGTCTTTTTATCAGCCAGACTAACTATGTAAGAAAGAACAATGCACATAAATTACAACAATATGCACAACCATTAAAACAAAATAGCACAAAAACCAACTTCAAAGTGGCAATCAGAAAAGGAGAATATTAAGTATCTTTTTTTAAATGTAATAGTTAGGGACAGGCAATGGGGCTCTTTCTCCCATGACTGGGTGAGTATCCATCATTTGATGAGACCAGATAAGCAAAGTCAGATCTCACCAGCTTGATCTGATCCAAGAAGATGTGCAGCCCAATGTTCCAATCATAATAAATAAACCAAGGCTCAATAAACTTGTTTTGGTACTCGGATGTGTTTCGGCACACGGAATCTCTCTCAGATGGTCCGGCTATAGATTTTAGGGCATCCTTCCTCCTAGCAGAATAAGTCTTTGGACACGTATTGGAACACATAGCCATATTTTCGGAGTCTTTGCAATTTTTTCAGCCTAGTTATCTTGCAGCCAGGAGGAACTGCCCCTTGCAGAGGGTAAGCATCCGCTGGATGGTGAGTCTTTCTCTGCAGCCAGCCACTGCATATGTTAGAAACAGGTGATGCTGAAGCTTCCTCAAAGACTCAAGGCAGGAGAATGACAACCTCAGTGAAGGATGGGAGCTCCTACTCGCTGCTGTTGAACCTTAGCACACTCCAGGACACCTGGATGGGTATCTCAGGACAAGAAATCGAAGGTTGTGATGACTCCAGTGAATCTGGAGAAATATCCACAGATGAGGATTCTCAAATTATGGACACCGGCTCTGCACTTTTCCAGAACAGGAGAATCCAGGAGACTGGTGGTATCTGTGAGGGTCATGGAGGGTATCGCAGCCACTGTAGGTTCCAGCAGTATGGCGACACGTGGATCTGTGGATTCCTGAGAACAGGTGGTCACATCTTCATTATCAAGCAGTTCAGTCGGCTTTTGACCCCAGCTTCCTTGGGGGAGGCCAATCCAAGTGTGTTTTGTCCAGCAATGGTCCTACTCTGATACAGGTAGGCTTGGGTCCTTGGAGAAAGAGCAGACAGATCAGGAGCAGCAGGAATCACCTATGGAATGGGCAGTCCATCCACTCTATGATCAGCAGGTTCCTCGGACCCCTCCGTGCATTGAAAAAGTAGAATTCCACAGCCATGGAATCTTGGCCAAAGGGCAAAGTTCACAGACCGTCTCTGGCAGCTCAGGCAGATTACCCGACGCTCATATAGATCTGTCACTCAGCAGTGAGCTAGAACAGTGATGGGGCAGTAGACGAGGCCCATATCCAGCACTGGGACAGGTTTCTGCCATGGCAACACTTTGTGGGACATGGCAACAGCAGAACCACGTGGAGTTCTGGGAAGCTTCCAGGTTTGATGGATCGACTTCAGTACAACCAGCTTGCCCATAGATGGATCGAATCTCAGCCTGTTCAGCATGAGATTTGATCCTTCTATGGCTGGCTTTACTTCCCTGTTCCCAAGTGAAAGTACTGCTGCTCAGCACTGTCACATGAGGGCAAAAAAAGAGAGTCCTCAATCTTGTATAAGTTCCAAGTCATAAACTGGAGCTCACAAATGGCTTTCTCTTTTTGGTCCCAGTGGCCAAACAGAGAAGTGGGAGAACATAGGGATGGCGAGTATATGCTGCAAGTGAGGTCTCCATTTAAGTGAACCCATTACTGTATCCTGCATACAGCATACACAGGTTCACCTTATACTGCCCATGTGCACAGTTGCATTACGGTGGAATTTCACTTTCCCTGCTGGCTGCTCTATTTAATATTTTTTCTATTTAAGGATGAGGTTCAGATTTGCCATTATTGTTTGTAGTGCATCATGTGGGTTCATGGTTTCTGGACCTGGCAGGAATTTGCCATAGTAAACATTATGATTTGTCTGGCCTTGGAACTTGGATCAGCTGGCTTGGAAGGATCAATAAGGCAGCTTTTGAATAAGTCAGCCCCTCCCTATAAAATTGTGGATTTCGAGCAGCCATATTAACTATGTGCTTTAGCTGTGAAAGTGAAAGCAATGGAACATTTGCTGATTAAGTGCTCAAGGAGAGAATAATGTAGGGCTTGTAGGCACATACAGGTTACCTAAAATAGATGTAAACCTTTACTAAATAAAGTAAACCATTGTATAGGTGTAGCACCTTCCTAGACAGTTAGGGTGAGCTAGTGTTCAATTGTTAGGTTGAGTAGCAGCCTGTGGTGATAGTCAGAGGGAGGTCAAATTCAAGTCAGAGCTGAGAGGCTTTGCAGGCCAGATCACTGATACCTCCCCCTGCTCTAGAATTTTTGAGAAGATTCTAGAAGCAGTGGGCGGGAGTGAGGAAGGGCTGGCCTACACACTTGGAGGACCTTGGCAGACCCCAAAGCAGGAGGCATGGCATAGGACCAGGACAGCCTTCAAATGTGACAGAGCCTGCTCAGCAGGAGGTGAGTTCAAGTCAAACCGGGAATTTCAATTTTTCAGCTATAAAAAGGGATGCTAGCTTGGTGGTACTACACAAAGTAGTAAGTGGCAAGTGTGTCCTATTACTGATAGGTGGCGCATGTGTCATGGGCCAGTCTAGAGACCGTTAATCAAAATGGCAGACAACAGTGTTAGTGCGTGCATGGAACAGCGTGTGCTGATGAAGTTTCTTGTGAACGAAGGCATAAAACCCATGGATGTCTACAGAAGGCTTCAAGCACAGTACAGTGATGAGATGCTCAGTGTCAGGGATCCCGGGTCCTCGGCGGTGCGCAGTAGCGATCGCGGCCGCACCAATGGGAGAACAGGGCGCTCTATTTAAAGCTGCCCTGTGCATCTCCAGGTTGCCGCAAGGTCTTGTTCCAGTCCTGTAAGTACGCTTCCTAGTTGCCAAACTCTGCCTGTTCTGACTTATGCTTACCTTCTCCTGCTCTGACCCCGGCTCGTCCCTGACCATCCTTCTGCCTGACCCTCGGTACCTCGTTGCCCGCTACCTGTTGAACCTGGCTTGTGACCCCGACTATTCTCCGCTTACTCCCCCTGTACCACGCTGCCCGCACAATTCCAACCCGGCTAGTCTGACCTCGTCCACTCCTGACAGTTGCCCATCCATCCCGCTCGGATCGGGATCTGTCATCCCATCCATCCCGCTCGGATCAGGATCTGTCATCCCCTTCACAGCAGGCTCAACCCGGGCACATACCCCCAGCGGGACCCCTCTGCCACCGCCGGGGGTGCCCAGGAACGCGACCTGGTTTCAGTCTTGCACCAAGTCCATCCCCACCATCAGGGGCCCTGGTGAAAAGGCAGACTGGGACTTAGACTCCGCGCCCTGGGAAACCCCATGCCGTGGACCACTAGAGATCCCGTTGGGTGGAGCCTGACAGTACCTTGCGGCCATGACTGAGCTTGGAAGGGGAACTTCCCCTCTGGACGACATCTGCCAACGGATGGAGACCCTTACACTGGGAATTAGGGGCCTACAGGAGGGTTATACGGAATTGGAGAGTCGCATGCAGACTTTAGCTACCTCTACCAGGGGGCCTGGGGAACCCGCACCAGAACCCCGTGTCCCCACACCGGAACATTTTTCTGGAGACCAAGGGAGATTCAGGGCCTTTCGTAACTCCTGTCAGTTATACTTTGATCTCCAGCCCCGGACCTTTTCCTCCGAATCGGTGAGGGTAGGGTTCATTATTTCCCTACTACAGGGAGGACCCCAGGACTGGGCCCACCGGCTCCGAGAGAATCGAGACCCCCTGTTAAAGTCGGTAACGGTATTTTTGAGGCTATGGCCCTCTTGTATGACGACCCCCTGCGCACCGCAACGGCCGAGAGGGCCCTATATACACTCAGGCAGGGTCACCGGACAGTGGAGGAATATGCCGCCGACTTCAGGCGTTGGCGTAGTGACTGCCAATGGAACGAGGCGGCTCTGCACCACCAGTTCCGCGTAGGGTTAGCTGAATCCCTGAAGGACGAATTGGCCCGAATAGACATACCTAGCACTTTGGAGGCCTTAATAGCTTTGACTATACAAATTGACCGCCGGTTGCGGGAGCGCAGGCAGGAAAGGGGCAACCAAGGACGAGGCCCAACGGGAACACCTCCTCAGGCTTCAACCCTGTTCCAGCCGGCTAGCCAGAATCAGGATGCTATGGATACACCCGAGACCGGTCCATCGGGAAGAATCCGGCCGACACTAACACCCGAGGAACGCCAGAGGCATCTTACCTACCATCTCTGCCTCTACTGTGGGGGAGCAGGCCATATGGTATGTACCTGTCCAGCCAAGAGGGGTAAGTGCTCCGCTATTTTCTCTACGGTATCTTCTAACAGTGTGGGCAACACTAGTTACCTAGCGGTACCTGTGTCACTTCAGCTACCAGGGAGAACAGTAGTGACCACGGCTATTGTGGATTCTGGGGCGTGTAGTTGCTTCATAGATTTAGACTTTGCAGTTCAGCAACAAATTCCTCTACAAACCAAGGAGGTGGGATTGAATATTTTTCTAGCAGATGGGTCACGCATTAAGTCAGGGGTGGTGGACCACGAGACCCCACCTATCCGTACTACCGTATCGACCCATCACGAGGAACTCCTTCGGTTGGACGCCATAGCATCCCCATTATTTCCCATTATTTTGGGGCTCCCGTGGTTACGTGCCCATAATCCCCAGGTGGACTGGAAAGCGGGTTCTATCCAGTTCCTCTCCACATACTGCCAGCAGCACTGCCTCCCTAAGATCTCCCCGATACCGCCGACCGTGTTGTGTCTAGAGACAGATGCGGAGCTGGCGCGAGTCATTCCTTCAGTCTACCATAATTTTCTGGATGTGTTTAGCAAGCGGGGGGCGGACTCTCTCCCCCCGCACCGAGCTTATGACTGCCCAATTGATCTCCTCCCAGGGTCGGAAATCCCATTTGGGTGGATATTCCCCTTGTCCGAACGGGAGTTAGGGGTGCTAAAGGAATATATAGATGAAAACCTCCATAAGGGGTTTATTAGACCCTCCACGTCGCCAGCCGGGGCGGGCATTTTCTTTGTGGAGAAAAAGGACAAGTCCCTCCGGCCCTGCGTAGATTACCGGGACTTGAATAAGGTCACAGTAAAAAAACGTTACCCGCTACCACTGGTCCCCGAACTTTTTCAGAGGCTGAAGTCTGCATCTGTCTTCACTAAACTAGACTTGAGAGGTGCCTATAATTTAGTCCGTATCAGAGAGGGGGACGAGTGGAAGACAGCATTCCGTACCAGATTCGGGCACTATGAATATTTGGTTATGCCCTTCGGCCTATGCAATGCCCCTGCCACCTTCCAGCATTTCATAAACGATGTGTTCAGGGACTACCTAGATATCTTCGTCATCGTATACCTAGACGATATCCTTGTTTTTTCCCCAACTTTGGAGGACCATAGAGGTCACGTGAGGCGCGTGTTGGAACGGCTCCGCCAACACAGCTTATATGCCAAGGCAGACAAATGCTGCTTTGAACAAAGTAGTATTTAGTTTCTGGGTCTAACCATCTCTCCCACGGGAATAGCCATGGATCCCCAAAAGGTTTCGGCCATTTTAGATTGGCCAGCGCCCACCGACAAGAAAGCGGTCCAACGTTTCATCGGCTTTGCTAACTTTTACAGAAAGTTCATTAAGAACTTTTCAGGCCTAGTGTCCCCGATCACCCAGCTGACCAGGCAGGGGGTTCGCTTCCAATGGACACCTGAGGCACAGAGGGCTTTCGAAGCCTTAAAGGAGTTGTTTACGGCAGCTCCTATTTTGAGCCACCCTGATTCGTCCTTGCCATATGTCTTGGAGGTGGACGCATCCGAGAATGCGGTCGGGGCGATCCTGTCCCAGAGGAAGGGCATCAAAGAGCTCATGCACCCGGTGGCTTTCTTCTCCAGGAAACTAACTCCTGCGGAAAGGAATTATGATATCGGGGATCGGGAGCTCTTGGCAATCAAGGTGGCACTAGAGGAATGGAGATACTTGTTAGAGGGAGCGGTACACCCAATATTGATTTTTACGGATCATAAAAACTTAGAATATCTGAGGACAGCTAAACGTTTGAGGCCACGTCAAGCCAGGTGGGCGCTGTTCTTTTCACGGTTCTTTTTCCACATAACCTATCGGCCAGGGTCTAAGAACACAAAACCAGACGCACTCTCCCGCATGTTTGGGGATCCCGAGGAGAATCCCAGGCCAGACACTATCCTGACCCCAGGGAATTTCCTAGCCCTCCAATCGGAGCTCCATTCGCAACTGCAGACCGCGTCCGTAGGGATGCAAGGCCCACCCGGTGTCCCCTTATTAAATAGGGAAGGACTTTTCTGGAAGGAGGATCTGATTGTGGTCCCTGAGGAGGCCCGTACCTTGGTATTAGGATACTGCCACGATCACCCGCTGGCCGGGCACTTTGGGGTACGTAAGACCTTGGAACTGCTGCAGCGTACTTTCTGGTGACCTAATATGGCCAGAGAGTGCGAAACCTACATAAAGACTTGTCCCGTTTGCCAGAGAAACAAACCCACCAGGAACAAAGCTTGGGGTCTCTTGCGCCCATTACCCATATCCGACAGGCCATGGACCATGATTTCCATTGATTTTATCGTGGAACTTCCACCCTCTCAGGACCACACTGCAATCTTCGTGATTGTCGACCGCCTGTCCAAAATGGCCCATTTTGTACCTCTAAAGGACACACCTACGGCCCTTGAGACAGCACGGGTATTTATTAAGGAAGTGGTAAGACTCCACGGAATTCCCAGGGATATTGTATCTGACAGAGGGGTTCAGTTTACGTCCAGGTTCTGGAGAGCTCTATGCGAAACCCTGGGTATTAAGTTATCGTTCTCTTCAGCCTATCACCCACAGACCAATGGCCAGACGGAGCGTACAAACCAGACCCTAGAGCAGTACCTCAGGTGCTATACCACCTTCCTCCAAGATGACTGGGTTACTCTCCTGCCGCTTGCGGAGTTCGCATATAACAATGCAAGCCACTCTGTGACTAAACAGTCCCCGTTTTTCGCGAACTACGGGTTCCACCCTGTTTTCCTGCCTGATCTAATCCCGGAGGTCGCAGTCCCAGCCACGCAGGATATGCTGACCTTTCTGTCGGCCAATAGCAAGGTATTGCAGGAAGCAATGGCAAGGGCCCAGAATGACAATAAGAGGGCATTTGATAGGAAAAGAAGGGGGGAATTGAGTTTGCGGCCAGAGGACCAGGTTTGGCTGTCCACCGCGAATTTAAAAATGTCCTGCCCTTCAAAGAAATTGGCTCCCAAATTTTTGGGGCCTTTTTGGGTCAAACGTAGGATCAACGAAGTGGCATATGAACTGGCACTGCCCAAGTCTATGAAGGTTCATCCGGTCTTCCATGTGTCCCTGTTGAAACCAGCAACTCCAGATCCCTTCCCGGATCGAGGGTCTAAACCACCGGAGGCGGTAAACGTGGATGGGGAGGAGGAATTTGAAGTTGAAGCTATCTTAGAGTGTAGGAAGAGGGGAGGCCAAACTCAGTTTCTGGTCAAATGGAAAGGATATGGGGCGGAGGAAAATTCATGGGAGCCGGCCCAAAATGTGCACGCCCCAAGGCTTGTGCGGGAATTTTTTCGGAACCAGCCATTGCGTAGGGGTCGGTTGGGCATCCGGAGGCTGCCCGTAGGGGGGGGGCAATGTCAGGGATCCCGGGTCCTCGGCGGTGCGCGCATGCGCAGACTGCCGATCCGTCCCAGCCGGCGAGCGCCGAACCCTCGGCGATCGCGGCGGCGGCCGCGCATGCGCAGTAGCGATCGCGGCCGCACCAATGGGAGAACAGGGCGCTCTATTTAAAGCTGCCCTGTGCATCTCCAGGTTGCCGCAAGGTCTTGTTCCAGTCCTGTAAGTACGCTTCCTAGTTGCCAAACTCTGCCTGTTCTGACTTATGCTTACCTTCTCCTGCTCTGACCCCGGCTCGTCCCTGACCATCCTTCTGCCTGACCCTCGGTACCTCGTTGCCCGCTACCTGTTGAACCTGGCTTGTGACCCCGACTATTCTCCGCTTACTCCCCCTGTACCACGCTGCCCGCACAATTCCGACCCGGCTAGTCTGACCTCGTCCACTCCTGACAGTTGCCCATCCATCCCGCTCGGATCGGGATCTGTCATCCCATCCATCCCGCTCGGATCAAGATCTGTCATCCCCTTCACAGCAGGCTCAACCCGGGCACATACCCCCAGCGGGACCCCTCTGCCACCGCCGGGGGTGCCCAGGAACGCGACCTGGTTTCAGTCTTGCACCAAGTCCATCCCCACCATCAGGGGCCCTGGTGAAAAGGCAGACTGGGACTTAGACTCCGCGCCCTGGGAAACCCCGTGCCGTGGACCACTAGAGATCCCGTTGGGTGGAGCCTGACACTCAGCCGCAGTAAGACATTTGAATAGTGTAAACATTTAAAAGATGGCCGTACGTCCCTCAGTGACAATCTGGGCTGTGGTGGTTCCCAGCCCACATCAGTCATTCCTGTGAACAATCAGCACGTGGAACGCCTGGTCCTGGATGACAGACGCATAATGAAATTGCAGAAGAGACAAATCTTTCTGTGGGAACAGTGAACTCGATGACGAAGCAAAGCACGATGTCCTAGGATGGTTCCGACCTTCTGATGAATCTTTCTATGCTGAAGCTTTCCAGGCATTAGTGAACGTGATTCTAAAGGCTTCATTTAAATAAAAAATACAAAAAAACCAAACATGTCTATACTTACCTGCTGTGTGTGCAGTGGTTTTGCACAGAGCAGCCTTGATCCTCCTCTTCTCAGGCCCCCCGCCAGCACTCCTAGCCTCTCCTTCCTGTCGGGTACCCCCACAGCAAGCAGCTTGCTATGGGAGCACCCGCTGCTCCGTGTGTCCATTCACACACGGAGCCGCAGCTTGGCCCCGCCCCTCTCTCTCTTCTCATTGACTCACTGGCTGTGATTGACAGTAGTGGCAGCCAATGGCTCTCGCTGCTGTCTCAGCCAATGAGGAGATGGAGTCCCACATCACTGGATCGAGAGACAGCTTAGATGAGTATTCGGGGGGCTGGGGTAGATGCTGCACAGAGCAGGTTTTTTACCTTCATGCATAGAATGCATAAAGGTAAAAAACCTTGAGCCTTTACAACCACTATAAATGCAAGGGTAAGTGTATAAATGTAGCAAGGGAGTATGTCTCAAATATAAATGCAGTTTCTACTCATTTAAATTAGTTTTTTTATTATATAAACTCAAAAGTCCTGGTTTGACTTGAACGCCCCTCGTATGTTAATGTTATTTCAAAAGTTGTGTTCAATCCATTTAAACCTGCATCTTTCCTTAAAATAATACCTGGTGATCCTGCTATGAAAGACCTAACTCAGGCACTTTCTAGTATAAGGTGACAACTGTCTACCAATTCTACTCCTGGAGCCACCACTGGAGTGAGTGCATGTGGAGAGGAAGTGGCTGCATAGCCTAAAGGAAGTCAACAGCAGTGGGAAATAAATAAAAAAATGTGTAAACAGCATTATATAGGTGTTTCTAGGGGCTGGCATAAAAACACACTGAGGAAAGCTGAACTGAATCTGTAACTGTGGTACAACAAGTCCCGCCATATCCCCTTACTGTGATCCCATTGACTTTGCATGCTATTCGTTTATTGGTTAATACTGGGCACTAAGGTGCTGTTGAAAAAATAACTATGGAAGGTGTAGTTCCATTATGCATAAGTGGAACCACTCTGTGCCAGACTGGGGAAGGAATCAGTTATCTGGGGCATAGTGTTGGACCTCCCTAGGACTTGCCTACCAGCATGGTCTATCCTCAGCAGTCCAGCAGCATAGAGTGGGTTCTCCAGACTGCACTCTGTATCTCCAGAAATATAGAATGGGCTTGCTGGACTACACCCTGTATCTCCAGCAGCATACCTACAACCTGGGCCTGGTTACTCCTTGCCTTTCTACAAGCAACTGTATGAAGTGTAGAAGGTCTCTGTTTAGTGCTAGGGGTCATCTTATTTAGTGCTGTTTTGCCTTTGTTTGAGATCAATACATACATGGTGTCCATCTCACTTGATGTTGCCAATTTTATTGAATAGGGGTGTATCAGAGTGGCCAAAAGGGGGTAAAACGAATAATGTGGTAAATAACCAGTCTCAGAGGGCCCATCCATCCAGTGGCTCCTTTGAGGGTGCACTGCATGGGGAAAAATAGTAATTGTCTTTGATATAGTATTTTAGAAAACTAAATGTTATCCATTTGGGATTTACATCTATTTAATACTACCAAACAAAATCTTGTTATGCAAGATTACCATAAGGCACAGTAGGTGGACATTTTTGGGTACAGTAGGTTCATGTCTAAAGACTGCAGAGGTAAAGAGGTGGCTTTATGCCATATATATTTGGTGACTTTTTTCCTCAGTATTTATAATCATCCTCCATAAGATTGCTTACACATTATTGTAATATTCTAAGCCCAAAAAGGAACAGCAAAACAAGTAAATCTGATCGTAGCAAAGGGGTGTTATTTAGGGCACCACAAATTATGCACCTACAGACTCCAGTAAAATGTGGCCTATTATGTATGTCAGCATTTCTTTATTCTCTCTATCCAGCTAAATGGTGGCTTGAAACTACTTTATTTTCCTGTTAGTGTGGGAAGTAAACAAAGTGGATCGGTTTTACCCTAGAGACTACACTGTAAACTCGCAAATCTGCTCCAAGCCTCATTCGTAATTTTATTAGCTGCTAATAGATTTTTGCTTTGATATAAATAACGGGTTTAAATCATCAGTAACAACTGGCATAATCTCTGTTTATCTAGTAATCCAAAGCACAGCTATTAGGACTCACATGAGTAAAATGTTTCATTTTCAGCTATAGAGTTGCATATGGCATTACAAAGCCTCCGATGTCTACCACACAAAGTCGATGTATGAGCAGTGGGTCTGTGGGGGAATTCTAAACACACGTGTGTTAATGTTTTCATCTGTCAAATAATTTGTAATTCTATGCATCCTCTTTTTTATTTATGAACCTTCAAAGTCTGCAGTAGCTGACTGGTTAGTGTAGGAACAGTGGACCTTCAAGTCCAGAAGACCCAACAGCAAGTAGTTGAAGATTACTCCAAAGTAAAAGTAACCCCCCCCCCCACCAGGGGTCTCCAAACTATGGCCCTCCAGGTGTTGAGGAACTGCAAGTCCCATGAGGCCTTGCAAGACTCTGACAACCACAGGCAAGACTCCCCAAGGCAGAGGCATGATGGGACTTGTAGTACTTCAACAGCTGGAGGGCCATAGTTTGGAGGCCCCTGCCCTAGACCATTGCCACTAGAAGAGGTTGCCCCATATCCCCATAGAAGGATTTCACTTGTCCTTGGTTCAGTAAAATGTTGGATCTTAGCCCCAAATCCAATCACTGTCCAAATTTTGTAGACTTCACCTCCATAACATCTCAAAAATACACACCTTTTTAACCATTGAAACCAGTAAGCAACTTATTCACTCCCTTGCTATCTCTCACCTTGACTATTGTAGCTCCTTCCTTATTGGTCTACCTAATCTCAGGCTATCATGAATACTGCTGCCCAGGGGCGGATTGACCGTTTGGAAATTCGGGCACTGCCCGAGGGCCCGGGGCCAGCAGGGGGCCCCATGAGATGCCCCTGGTACCTTTTTCATAGGCTTTTTTGAGTTTAGGCAAGGACACAGGGGCCCCATGATCCCCTATTGCCCGGGGGCCCCATGAGCTGTCAGTCTGCCCCTGCTGCTGCCAGACTCATCAACCTTAGCAACCATTCCGCCAGTCCATCACCCCTCTCTGTCAATCCCTCCACTGGCTTCCCATTGCCCAGCGAATAAAAATCAAAACATTAACAATAACATATAAAGCTATTTACAACTCTGCCCCCTAAGTTAAGTCACCAAATATCATCCAAACCGTCCTCTTCTTTCCTCTCAAGACCTTCTGCTCTCTAGCTCCCTTGTCGCCTCCTCTCGTGCTCATCTCCAGGACTTCTCCAGAGCCTCTCCTATCCTCTGAAACTCTCTATCCCAATCTGTATGACTATCCCCTACTCTGGCCACTTTTATGCGATGCCTGAAAACCTATCTCTTCAGGGAAGCCTATCCTGCCCTCAGCTAAGAACCAAATCTTCTATTTCTCAAATATTTTATTGGAAGGCTTCAAGCCAAAGTTACAATTCCAATGCAATAACACAGAAAAAATACAACAAGGGTAACATAAGATTGGGATAGAGTATGAGATCAACAGGCTTAGACCGCTTAAGGACGTTTGTATCACATACAGGTACAATCAAGAAGGATGTAGGAATTCCTGCATCCAGCATAACATAATGCATGGGCATGGGTATAAAGCTCAACAGGTAAATGGGAAAACTGAAAAGCAGGTATTGAAGAAACGTAGATGATAATGAGATATTCGCATCAGGAGATACAAACAAAAAACGTCAGAATACTTCTTAAACTTTTTTTTACATATTTTCAGTTGCTTCCTGATTTCTGACCTAGGCCAAAAGGATGTAATATGTCCCAGAAGTGATATTAGTGATATTTTATACAAAATCTGCTTATACTTCAGCTTTAAGTGAATTTATTGTTTTATAATTCAATTGTCTAAGGACACTTTCTTTTAATTAAAATGCCCAGGTTCACCTGCCTTGCTTGAAGACTTCTATAGGCAGAGATTTATCGACTGTAGCACAGCAAGGCAGAGCACAAGTTCATTTTTTTTCTACAAGAAAATACATACAGATTATAAAGAGAACGTTGAAAAGCACAACACACATAAACCTATTAGCAGCTTGTGACATCCAGTAGACTTTAATGGCACCTTTATCAACTCTACCCTGGCAATTTAATAACATTTCTCACCTTTTGTCAAGCGGCTCAAACAATTAACACGTGTCACAGACATCATGGCAATATGGGACTGAGCTATAGAAACAGAACAGAAGGATTTCATAAACGTTCACACCATCCCGACATTTAACATCTGCCTTGATACATTCCATGGTGATCGGATTAAGGTGACTGAGTCACCTGTATGACTTTAATTGTGGTGCGGGTATCACTCACTGAGGAAGCTACTTGGATGAGCAATGAAATCTCTTTATTATCACAATACAGGTGAATGTAACTTGCTACTAGCTGTACCATCATCTGGATAAATGAGAACTTTTCAAAGACACAATACATAAGAAAATCCATCAGCCTATACGTTTTGTAGCATGGTGACAGCCAGTGACAGCTACATAGCTTACAATTGAATCAACAGATGTCTACTGATGTAGCAAGTAGAACATTTACAGTTGCAAGAAAAAGTATGTGAACCCTTTGGGATTACGTGGAGTTTTGCATGAATTGGGCATAAAATGTGCTCTGAACGTCATCTAAGTCACAACAATAGAAGAACACAGTCTGCTGAACATAATACTACACAAACATTAGATGTTGCCATGGTTTAATTGCACATAACATGTAAACATTCACAGTGCAGGGAGGAAAAAGTATGTGAACCTTTGGACTTAATAACTGGTTGACCCTCCTTTGGCAGCAATAACCTCAACCAAACGTTTCCTGTAGTTGCAGATCAGACCTGCACAACGATCTGGAGTCATTTTGGACCACTCCTCTTCACAAAACTGTTTCAGTGTAGCAATATTCTTGGGATGTCTGGTGTGAATCACTCTCTTAAGGTCATGCCACAGCATTTCAATGGGGTTGAGGTCAGGACTCTGACTGGGCCACTCCAGAAGGCGTATTCTGTGCTGTTGCAGCCATTGTTTTGTTGAATGACTTGTATGCTTTGGGTCATTGTCCTGTTGCATCACCCATCCTCTGTGGAGCTTCAGTTGGCGGACAGATGGTCGTACGTTTTCCTGCAAAATGTCTTGATAAACTCTGGAATTCATTTTCCCATCAATGACAACAATCCGTCCAGGCCCTGAGGCAGCAAAGCAGCCCCAAACCATGATGCTCTCTCCGCCATGTTTTACAGTGGGGATGAGGTTTTGATGTTGGTGTGCTGTGCCTTTTTTTCTCCACACATAGTGTTGTGTGTTCTTCCCAAACAACTCAATCTTGGTTTCATCTGTCCACAGTATATTTTGCCAGTAGTGCTGTGGAACATCCAGGTGCTCTTTTGCAAACTTCAAACGTGCTGCAATATTCTTTTTGGACAGCAATGGCTTCCTCCGTGGTGTCCTCCCATGTACTCCATTCTTGTTTAATGTTTTCCTTATTGTAGATGTGTCAACAAAAATGTTAGCATGTGCCAGAGATTTCTGTAGGTCTTTAGCTGACACTCTGGGATTCTTCTTTACCTCATGCAGCATTCTGCACTGTGCTCTTGCAGTCATTTTTACAGGACGACCACGCCTAGGGAGAGTAGCAACAGTGCTAAACTTTCTCCATTTGTAGACAGTCTGTCTTACCGTGGACACATGAACATCAAGGCTTTTGGAGATACTTTTGTAACCCTTTCCAGCTTCATGCAAGTCAACAATTCTTGATCGTAGGTCTTCTGAGAGCTCTTTTCTGCGAGGCATGGTTCACATCAGACAGTGCTTCTTGAAACCAGTAAACCCAAAACAGGTGTGTGTTTTTTAAGGGCAGGACAGCTGTCAGCAACACATCCAATATCATCACACTGATTGCAGTCAAGGTTGGCTCACTCCTGGCTCCAATTAGCTCTGGGAGAAGTCATTAAGCTAGGGCTTCACATACTTTTTCCTCCCTGAACTGTGAATGTTTACATGTTATGTGCAATTAAACCATGGCAACATCTAATTTTTGTGTAGTATTATGTTCAGCAGACTGTGTTCTTCTATTGTTGTGACTTAGATGACATTCAGAGCACATTTTATGCACAATTCATGCAAAACTCCACGTAATCCCAAGGGGTTCACATACTTTTTCTTGCAACTGTATAATTTACTAGTCATGCTCGCACATAGGTGAAAAGCCACCACATTAGACATGTGCACAAAAATGTTTGCTTCGTTTCGGATTCATTCGTTAACTTAATAATTTCATTTTGAACATATTCATTATGTTAGAATGATTTGTTTTTGGAATTCATTTCATATATTCATTATTTTCACATCGATTCGAAATTTTAATTTCAGAAGATGGCTATATTCATTCTATTTTATTATATTCTATTTTTCTGTCTGTTCTGTTCCATTCTGGTCTATTCGCCCTGCAGCCCCACCACACCTTACATCCCGCACACTATAACCTCCCCAACACTCCGCTCCTTCAGCCCTGCTACCACTGAGGAGGTCACTAAGGTCTTTTCAGAAGCCCGCCTCACCACTTGCCCCCTTGACCCTGTCCCCACACAACTCCTCCGGTCACCCTCCTCCTCCATCCTACGCTCCCTCACCCACATCTTCAATCTCTCCCTCTCTACTGGCGTATTCCCCTCCCCCCTAAAGCACGCGCACATCACCCCCATACTCAAAAAACCCTCCCTGGACCCCACCGACCTGAACAACCTTAGACCCATCTCCCTGCTGCCATTCACGTCCAAGCTCCTTGAGCGCTTATGTCAGGGATCCAGGTATGACCAGAGATGTGTGGACTGACACAGGGAATGGCAGGCTTCAGGAGTGATGAAATAAGAATATAATTTATTAAGAACTACACGAGTATACAAACGCACAGTATAAAACAAAACAAAACCTCCAACTAATGTCAGTATGTTTAGGAACACAGACAGGCGTAGTCAGGGCTGGAGAGGTAGAGTGGTCAGGCAGGCTCAGGTGATGGCTTGATTGCAGGAGTGAGATCCTGGCTGCTGAAAGCACCCGCTGGCAAGCACTGGTACTGCAGCCCACGCGGCAGGTGAGCCCCAGCATCACCAGCGGTGAGTCCATTCCTGACAGTACCCATCCCTCAAGGAGCGGCCTCAGGACGCTCCAAACAGTCCTTAATAGCAAAAATGTTCCACCGCCTGGGTCAGGTAACTAGCCGGATATCCCACTGCCGGAGTCAAGCGACTGGCTGGGTCTCCTGCTGGTAGACACCAGGCTGGGCAGCAGGCACCGGGTCATCAGGCTGGGCAGCAGGCACCGGGTCATCAGGCTGGGCAGCGGGCACCGGGTCATCAGGCTGGACAGCGGGCACCGGGTCATCAGGCTGGACAGCGGGCACCGGGTCATCAGGCTGGGCAGCAGGCACCGGGTCATCAGGCTGGACAGCGGGCACCGGGTCACCTGGCAGGACAGCGGGCACTGGGTCATCTGGCAGGACAGCGGGCACCAGGTTATCTGGCAGGACAGCGGGCACCGGGTCATCAGGCTGGACAGCATTCACCGGTTCATCAGGCTGGACAGGCTCATCAGGCGGGACAGGGTCATCAGACTGGACAGGGTCATCAGGCTGGGTAGGATCATCAGGCTGGGTAGCGGACACTGGGTCATCAGGCATCAGGGCATTGGGCGGGACAACAGAAGGCAGGTTCTCAGACGGCAGGCTGACAGATTTGGTTACTGGCAGGATGGTACTGGTTGGAAAGAATTTTTGATTCTTCTTTGGTTTAGTTACTGAAGCACTGCAAGCAAATGCAGGTCTGTAAACGGAGGGAGCAGCTGAAGACAGAGAAGAGCTGGAGGATGGAACAGAGGAGGGAGCAGTTGCTACAGAGGGCTTCTTTACAGGGTTAAAGGCAGGATAGGTGCAGTGAGTGGGAACAGGGTACTGACATGTGGTTGATAGCAGGGTATACTGGGCTGGAACTGGGGGTGCTGTCAGGAATGCAGGAATAGAGCTTTGAAAAAATGGATTAGAAGTGGGACTGGGTTTTTGCAAGCTGCCTGAGGCTGAATGTAACAAATCTGACCATGTCTGTAATACCGGTTGAACAAAACTTAGCTTACACGTAGCCTGGCTGACCAAAGACTGCACTGCATTTGTACAATCCACAAGCACATGTGATGGACAACCTGAATAATGCTCAAAGAAGCAATCTGGATCATCCTCCAAGAACCATACCAGTGACTCTACTTGATCTGTACTAAATGGCGGAGAAAAGTCATCCCTGCTTTCAGGGGTACTGGACAGAGCCAACTTAGCACAAGCCTGGATCAATGGCTGGACCTCAGGAAACACCGTGCCCTGATCTACTAGCGAATGAGCAACCCGCATACACTCTAGCAGTTGATCCCTGGCCCACTCCTTCAGAATCTGATAGCAGTACTCTCTGTCTTCTATTGCTAGCAGAGACAAGTACAAAACCTCCTCCGGATGCATCCTTCCCCAACAACAAGCCAAGATGGCTTCCCTGTGCAGCCACTTCTGGTCAGGATTGGCCTTAGTGTTATGTCAGGGATCCAGGTATGACCAGAGGTGTGTGGACTGACACAGGGAATGGCAGGCTTCAGGAGTGATGAAATAAGAATATAATTTATTAAGAAATACACGATTATACAACGCACAGTACAAACAAATCCAAACCTCCAACTTATGTCAGTATGTTCAGGAACACAGACAGGCATAGTCAGGGCTGGAGAGGTAGAGTGGTCAGGCAGGCCGGGTCAGGAACAATCAAGCAGACAAGGTACAAAAGGATCAGGCAGGAGAAAGGGCAGGAATAGCCGGGGTGGGTGCAGGCGGAGTTCATTAAATGTCAGAGTCAAGCAGAGGAAACAGGCCTGCAGACGACAGGATCAGATACAGGGGCTCATGGGAAACAAACACCAAGGCACTGACTGCAGGCCTGGCCCTGATTAAATACACCTCCTGCAATCAGCCTCAGGTGATGGCTTGATTGCCGGAGTGAGATCCTGGCTGCTGAAAGCATCCGCTGGCAAGCACTGGTACTGCAGCCCACAAGGCAGGTGAGCCCCAGCATCACCAGCGGTGAGTCCATTCCTGACAGCTTAGTCTACAATCGCCTAAGCTCCCACCTCACTGAAAACAACCTCCTCGATCCTCTACAGTTTGGCTTCTGTCCCCTACACTCCACCGACACCGCCCTACTCAAAATCACTAACGACCTGCTAACCGCCAAAGCTAATGGCCACTACTCAGTCCTCCTACTCCTCGACCTCTCCGCGGCCTTCGACACAGTTGACCACCCCCTCCTCCTTAATAAACTACACTCCCTTGGCATCAGAGACTCCGCTCTCTCCTGGCTCTCCTCCCAACTATCCCAACGCTCCTTCAGCGTTACCTATAACGCTACCACCTCCCCCTCTCTCCCCCTCTCTGTTTGGGTCTCCCAAGGCTCTGCCCTCGGGACCATTCTTTTCTCCATCTACCTTTCCTCCCTCGGCAAACTGATACACTCCCACGGCTTCAACTATTACCTCTACGTGGATGACACACAAATTTACCTCTCCACCCCTCACATCACCCCTTCAGTCTCCGCCCGTATCACCCACCTACTGAACGACATATCAGACTGGATGTCGCTCCATTTCCTCAAATTGAACCTTTCCAAAACCGAGCTCCTACTTTTCCCCCCAGCCCGTGCCCCCCCCATCCTCTCCATCACGACCAACAACGCCACCATCAATCCCACCCCACAAGCCAAAGTCCTAGGTGTAACCCTAGACTCAAACCTGTCCTTCCAACCCCATGTCCAATCGCTGGCAAATTCATGCAGGCTCCACCTCCGCAACATCTCCAAGATACGTATGTCCCTAACCCCAGACACTACTAAACAACTCGTTCATTCCCTTATTATCTCACGTCTGGACTACTGCAACTCCCTTCTCACCGGCCTACCCCAACACAGGCTATCCCCGCTTCAGTCTTTCCTGAACTCAGCGGCCAGACTCATCCACCTTACCAACCGCTCCACTTCTGCCACACCCCTCTGCCAATCCCTCCACTGGCTTCCGATTGCCCAACGCATTCAATTCAAACTACTAACATTGACATACAAAGCCATTCATAATGCTGCCCCAAACTACCTCACCGACCTGATACACAAATACCACCCAACCCATGCTCTTCGCTCCTCACAAGACCTCCTACTTTCTAGCTCCCTGGTCTCCTCCTCCCATGCCCGACTGCAGGACTTCTCCAGGACTTCCCCCATCCTCTGGAACTCTCTACCCCAATCCATCAGACTGTCACCTACCCTCCTCACCTTCAGGCGCACCCTGAAAACCCATCTCTTGAGGGAAGCCTACCCCACCCTCACCTAACAGCTGATCTCCTCCACTCCTCCTACTACTCCATCCCCCACAGCCACTTCCTCCTGTACCACTATCCCCTCCCTCCTAGATTGTAAGCTCTAAAGAGCAGGGCCCTCAAACCCCTCATGTTTTGTTTTGTTACTGTATTGTCTCATGTACTGTCCCCCACTATAATGTACAGCGCTGAGCAAACCTTTTGGCGCTATATAAATACTGTATAATAATAATATTCTATTATTTTCTATTCTATTAAATTCTATTATTTTCTATTCTATTCTGCTATTTTCTATTCCATTCTACTCTACTCTATTATTTTATTTTGTATTCTATTCCTTTCTATTCTGCTCTGTTTTATTCCTTTCTATTCTATTACTTTCTATTCTATTCTATTCTTTTATACTCTGTTCTGTTTTATTCTATTATGTTCCATTCTATTTTTCTATTCTATTCCTTTCTTTTCTATTCTATTAGATTCTACTCTATTCTGTTATATTCTGTTCTATTAAGTAGCCTAAGTAGGAATCATCATCTAATTTCACTTTTATACATTACTGTATTTATTGCAATATGTCTCCATTTCAAATTCATTTTCTAATTAGAATTTGAATTACTTTTCAAATTAATTTTTTAATTTGAATTCGGAAAGTTTGTTTCATTATTTTTTTTTAATTCGTTGAAATTTATTACTATTGTGATTCAGAAATTTGGATACATCAGAATCTCTGAATAATGAAAATGTAATCCGAATTTCGATCTATAACAAAAAGAATCATGCATGTCTATGCCACATGGTAGGTGAAAAGGAAAGGAGCTCAGCTATCTGAGCCTAGTGTCCCAGGCCTATGCCTTTCCCTGACATGCCAAGCTATTGACTACCAATTGAGGATGCCATGCACCACCTGGCAGGGTGGAAGTTGGAAGAGGAGATGCCATCACCCAGAATGCTACACAGAATCTAGTTAGGTACTTGCTGCCCATCCATCCAGTAAGAAATCTTATACCTATTTATCCACCCATTTCATACCCAGCATCTGTCTGTCTGTGTAACACAGCTAGTCAACTGTCTATTTATCCACCCGCAGAAATGAAGGAAGTTATATGGGTCAGCTGCTGTATCATAAAAAATTGCAATTATTGTATACCCCTGAAAAAGCTGCTGATGTATGGTCCCGAATGACAGTGACCAATCTGACATGCCAATGCTAAATAAGGAGGGTTTTGTTTTAGTAATATTCCCAACAAGGTAACAAAACTGAACAGTAATAGCAATAACCAATAACACATAATACATTTATACAACATCACAAATAACGGGAAGACCAAGTGTCTCTGCACTTGAAACTGGAAACTAGAGAGGTCCTAATTAATGGGGCATTACTGAATGCTAAAGGGCCTTCAGTCTCTCCAAACCCCTCCCACTGGCCAATGTAGTTTAACTGTTGGGATGCACAGTTTCTTTATTGGGGTGCTCAGGTTTAAACAGTTCCCACAGTATAGGGTGTAAGTACCCAAACTCTCCTTAGGTAAGGTCCCTTTACATGGGCAAAATAGTTGTGTCCAGCAACTTTACCCCACCAAGCAGTCTGTGATTAAGTCTCTTCCTGCACTTTGGCATCCAGAATCTGTGATTTTGGTTTCAAGTCAGAACCTGGGAAATGGCACTCACTTACAAAAATTGCCTGTGTCATCTTTCTGCCCTTCGTTGGTTGTGAAACTGCTCCACACACTTCACTTACAGCCAGGAAGAGTGAAATGACAGAGTAAGGGCGGTGGTGACAGCCTGGTCCATGCGGTTGTAGTCTGGGGAGTGTCGGAGACCGAGGCTACATTTGTTTTCACAGTTTTTCACTCTTTGCTGCATCTCAGTGCTGCTTATGTCCTGCAGAATTTTTTAGTCACTTCTTGTCTAGGTGGCTGCGTGACATCAGGGTGGTTTTCCTGATGGTGGCAATGGTGTGTGTAGAAATGGCCATTTATAGTCTCCATCAAGAGAGCTTATAACAAGGTGACAATGGAAGTGCACAATTGTGAGACATTTGACCAATGTTTTTAATTTACAAGCTTTCATTTAAATAATACCTAGTGATGCTGCCAAGAAGATCTTTGCTAGACCTCTTTCTATTACAGGGCAACAACACTCTTTCCCTCTGAGCTGTGATCCATGTTGTCACCCGGTCACATGGTCTTCTGGTGGTGACTATAGCTGACCATTTCAATGCACATGGTGATCCATTGTTGTCACCATCAGGAAACATCTCCTGATATATGCTATGCACCTCTTGAGGAAGCTACATGTACCAAATTAAAAAAAAACTTTTTTTTTCACAGAATTTCTCAGCTTGTAATGTATATTTGGGTGTGGAAATGTTTTTTTTTCCTTTTACAATAATCTGCTTAATTTCAATTTGAAATAAATATTTTTCTTCAAGTAGTTTTTAGCAGCCACATGTGATTTTTCATCAATTGGTAAAAGTTCTGCTTTGACAGACAGAAATTTGCTAGTAGTTCATGGAAGCTGTTCCTGTTCTCACTGAAGCACAGCTCATTTGCTGCTGGCCAATTTCTATATTTCTATTAAATTATCATAAAGAGTTAAAAGTCTGCAGCTGATACACCTAAATCGTAAAACCGACAGCAACAAGACAATTTTAAATAGCAAGGCTAGGCCTAAATTTGCTAGCAACAAAGAGCACAGGTTAGGGCTTTACTACAAGACCTATGATACTGTAGAGGGAAATTGGCCAATAGCAGGATTGTTTTTAGTAGAGATAGTAGGTCTAACTGGTATATGACTAACCTTTATTTTATCTGGCCATGTAATGCATTACAATTTAAAAATATCTGCCCATAAATTCTCCTGGACTGTAAATTTGGACTCCCTGGACTCCCCAAACAATAAAATGCTGCACACACAGTGTGTCATGGCAAAAATGCCACTGTTTTGAATTGCACTGAATATTGGGTGTGGCTTAATGAAATGTGGTTACATAAAGTCTGAGTTGACTTACATAGCATAGAACGAGGCAGTGTTGAATAGAAAGTGTATAGCACAGTATCTGTAGAGGTATATTGGAGGGACCAGGGCCCAACATTAGACAATTGGGCACCTATTCAGGGGTCAGTAGTAGGTAATTTACTTATGACCCTTGACCTCAGCATCCCCTACTACTAACCTCTGAACACTGCGTCACTTACTACTTAACCCTGACCTCTGCATCATGTCCTACTGAACTCTGAGCAACTTACTACTGACCTCTGAACTCTGCTTTGCTTACTGCTGATCCCCTGAACTCCGTGTCACTTACTGCTGATACCCTGAACTCTGCATCACTTACTCCTGACACCTGAACTCTGTGTCACACACTGCTCCTCCCTGAACTCTGTGTTACTTACTGTCGACCCCTGAACTCTGTGTTATTTAATGCTGACCCCTGAACTCGGTGTCACTTTTTACTGACCTCTACATCACAACTGACCTCTGCATAACTTACCTTCAAGTTCAGGGATGATTTAAAGTAAGTGTTGTAGAGTTCAGAGGTCAGTAGTGACACAGAGTACAGAGTGCAGTAGTAAGTGACCCTCTCAGTACAATCAGCCCTTATCGGCACTCCTCTGTTCTCCTTCTTCCTGTACTCAGTACTGCAGTTTCAGGTCTTCTCCCTCTTCTCTCATTTCCCAATCCAGTAGGTAAGATAAATTACAGCAGAGAAGGGGTAGAAGACCCAGAGCTGCAGTACTAGAAAAGTACAGGGAGAAGGAGAACACAGGTAAGCCAATCCCTCGTCTGCATCTATTATCACATACCTGGCATGGACCGAGTAGCTGAGGTGGTTTCTCTTGCATCTCCTGCCCAACACTCCTAAAGGTGGTAACAGAGAGTGTGAGGGCATAGAGTGCTGGAGCCAAACTCATTACATGCTGTAACCAGGCAAGAGGGACTGGAAGCAGCAGATCACCAAGTGGAAACTGGACCCTGGAAAAGCTTGGTGCAGGAACTGGAGACAGAAACAGGTCTGAAAAGCAAGGCAAAGGCCAGAAACAACCAGGTAGAATGGTAGCAAAATCAGGAGGCAAGAAGGAGTCTAGGACAAGCAGAAGCTGAGTCCAAGGAGAAAGCAGAAGGCAGTAGTGGTGTTCAAAGGGGAAGGCAGGATCAACAGTTGAGGACATAGATAGGCAAGTACAAACTGAAAAGCAATCAGCAGCCCCTTTCTGTTGAGTTTATATAGACCACTGGGTGCTAAACCCAGAGCCGAGTGTGCACACCCCTTACCGTGGGTGCGCATGCTAATGAATGTGTGCCTGTGCACATAGGTTCATACCAGATTCCTCCGGCTGTCAAGAATCTGCCCTTCCTTACGTTTCTCTTTTCATAGCTTATCCATTTCCATCTTGTTATTTTAGTTCTGCTTTAAGGTATTTATAATATGTGGTACTATATAAAGAAAACAATAAAATAGATTTATTTACAAAAAAATCTTGTATATACTGCATTTCCATCATTCCTGTACAGCATCTGTTATATGATAATAATAGAGCGGTCTGGGAACAGGAGGGACACAATGTCATGTCCCAGTCACAGGGACTGAATAGGCAAGGACAATATTTTTTCCAGGTGACCAGTTTTATTTTCTTTAATACCAGAAGTCGTTGGGTGCAGTGGCTTTTATTATTGTGTTGTAATGAGCGTGTGACCCAGTAAGCCATTACACCGTATTAAAGAACAGTGGAGGTAAGAGACTTAAGAAGGTCACAAAAGGGATTACATTTCCAAACTGACGTTTGCTCGGGTGGGACAGAATGTAATGTGTGTTTAATTCACTGTGTATTGTTCATTTTCATAGAGCGCCAAACTCCGCAAGTCAGTACAGGCCACCACGGCCCTTTATATTATAAGTATATGACAACACTGGCGCACGTAGATATTTATTTCAAGTGTGTCATTCTTGTTATCACTGGGACTCAAACCTCCCTGAACCTGTTTTACATGTTTCTAAAGGGTTATGTTACATCAATTTATGAATGGTGTAATATACAAGGTACTGCGTGTTTTTTTTTTTCATTGTAAAATTATTTTTTTATTTAAATTAGAAATGTTGACAGGGAAGAACTGCAGTTACAGTTTTTTTTTATTATACATTAAAAAAAAAACTAAATGGTATTTCAAAAATAAATTGTAATTTATTTATTATTATTTATTTAATAGCATTTATAGTCACATTGTTACATAATTAGTCCAAATGTTAGTCTAATTGACATGTTTATAATTTTCTTAAAAATACAGTCCAGCTAAAAAATTATGCTTTGGCTATTGGTGGAGGCTGGTAGGCTGAGACAACCCCTGGATTCCCATGTATCTTGGATACACCAAAAGCAAGATCTCCCTTTTCTAATTCCCAACTCTGTTCTGGTCTGCCTGGCATGTACCTGTATGAGGAGCTCAAAATGAAGAGGATTTCCTCATGCACAATTCCCATCCCTAGCATCCCTGGAGTTTGAGACCGGGCTGCCAGGGCAATGGAAGGGCCACAGACTTGAACTTAGGAGCACTGGTGTCAGGTAAGTGGAAAGGCAATGGTAGGGCCATGGACTTGAATCTAGGAGCACTGGTGTCAGGTAGTCAGAAAGGCAAGCAATGGTAGGATCACAGACTTGAACTTGGGAGCACTGGTGTCAAGTAAGTAAAAGCTCAGCAATAAAGGCACTCCAACTTCACTCAGACTGGTAGAGATCAGAACCTGGACACAAGTTGAGTTCAGTAGCAGTCAGGTAAGTAGGCACCAAATCATGAACAGGATCAGGGTCAGAGATGAGCAGAGGTTGGCAACATGCAGGCAAGGAGGTACAGAATCAATCTGCAGAATCTTTGTCAAGAGTTCAGGCTAAGGTTGGTAACAAAGATAGGCAGCAGGCATAAAGAGTAAGAGGTAATCCAAACGTAGGTCAGATGAAAGCTGAGTCAAGCTGGATTCAGGATCAAGGATAACAGTGGTACAAGCTGAAAGACCAACCACCATTGATCCCATGCAGGGCTCAGGTTTAAATAGTCTATAGCATTGGGTTACGAGAACTAAGGAGCTGTCACAGGCTCTCATCAAGAGAACCCAAGTATGCCCGCCCTTTCTGTCTACCTCCAGAAGCCGTACTGCAAGCTGTCCAGCAAGTGGCAGTTAGAGGGTTGAGACAAACCATTTGACCACTGACAGGGGTGCTTGCAATGGTCAGTTTTTACACATTTATGTAATACCTTTATCCCAAAAGAAAAAAAAATATTTCTGTAACTACGTAACAAAGGTTAGCTGGACTTGGGCTTTAAATTGCTAGCCATATAAAGTCAAACTAAATCTTCTAATCCATCTAATACTTCCATGTCCATTAACTGACAATGTTGTTGTCCAAGGATGGCTACGTTGCTTCCCCATAGATACAGTGAAGGAGTGAATGGAGTCACCCTAAGACCGGTGGTATGTTACTGGCTAATCGCCGCATGAAAAAAAGGAATAAAAGTTTTTTTACAAAATGCAACCACCACACCCAGTGACTGGTAAGATATGATATACTAAAATTGTGTTCTTAGGTTTAGTTACACTTTAAGTGATACAGTCTGGCATTCTTCTTGCTATTTTTTTCTTCCTAGATTCTGAAATATTGCACCTCTGATTTTTGCCACCCCAAGCTCTTTCAAAACATCCCCCCTCCTTTTTTTTTTTTTTCTTCATTCTCTATTCTGGATTTCCCTTATTACTATCTGCCCCAAATGATCCCTAAACTATGGCTGGGGAGGGGCACTTAGCAACCACTTGCAATGTAAACCTTTACTGGTTACTTATTTGTCTAACTCTTTGCAGAGAAATTTCCCATACTACCAATGTATTGTGTTTTGATCCACTGATATGATGCCAATTGCATGTTATTCGCTAATTCCTTTATGATTAAGGCTGCTGTCTGCTTCTCACATGTCTTTAGTGTGTATTTGTTAAAGCTTTTCAATAAAAATTTTGAACAAGCAAAAATGATTTGTTTTGCGATTTGTGTCCTTGTTGGAAATTTCTCCAGACTTTCTGTCCTAGTGACAATAGGAAGTGAAAATAGCTCTCCCCAACTGAGTCCCAGAAAGCAGTAAACACCTCAAAGGGGTTCTAAGCTATCCCTGCTCTATCCAAAACTAAAAAATATTTCTTAGGAGATACTCTTACAATATCCTGATCTTGCATGAAAAAAATAATGGAAGATATTGAACAAGAAAGTAGGATGGAACCATTATTCTAAAATAGGAAGGGCTAATTTTATAACATTGTAGCATATTTTTCTTTAAGCACATAATAAACTATAATGAGATTTCTCTTGGGACAAGATACATACCAAGATATCCCTGATTGAAGTTTATTTTTATGAGGCCACCACAGACTATTGGTCATGTAAATGTAGATTAAAAGATATTTGTCTCAAGTTTCATCAGCCATAATAATAATCTTGTAACTACAATGAGTACAAAAAGTTAAATCCAGATTTATTTACAGATTTGCTATCATAACACATAAATTTGGATTTACTATCGCTACTGCCAAAGAGCAGTTATTGTTTTCTGTAAATTAGAGGTTTTTTTAGAGTATATAATGGAGCTATTAAATAGAACTTTTCACTAAAAATCAGCCAAAGCATCAATTTTTGGGCTAACCATACCTTGGAAATGTCAAGATTTAATACCAAAACTCAGAATCTTTAGGCTTCTTAAGGACCTCTTAGATATGCCAAGTCCTCAGGGGTTTACTCCCGAAATATCACTAAATCAGTATAGTATTTTTATATCATTTACTAAATATTCACAACTTTTGAGTTGGTAAAATTTACAGTTCTGGAGCACAAGTTTTAGATGTTAAGATTTTGGAGCCAGAGAAAGGTTTCAACTTGCCTAGTTATCGATCGTTCAGGAGATAGTTTAATATCTGGGATTAGACATGTGCAGTTCGTTTTGTTCTGAATATGAATTCGGACAAAATTTTTGTTATTCGGAGATTCAGCATATATCCGAATCTCTGAAAGACAATAGTAACAAATTTCAAAGAATCTGAACTTAATGATAACGAAACAAAATACTTTTGTTTCATTCCAATGTCTCAAGCATCTGAATGAAATGCATGATCCAATTTCATTGATAATAGCTGATTGTTAAGGAGCGCACGGGCAGCTGGTGGCAGCTTCCTTAACAACCATGACTCATCTGCTGTTAACAGGGCTCCCCGCTGTCAGAAAAATGTAAAGAAAACAAATGCCGTTTAAAAAAAATAAACAGCGTGAAAGGCCTGGTATGGATTATAAGAGGAACCCCATGCCAAAATTAAAAACAGTGTGGGGTCCCCCCCCCTCAAATCATACCAGCCCTTTATCCAAGCATGAAGCCTGGTAGGCCAGGAAAGGGGGTGGGGGGGATGAGGGAGCACCCCCCCTGAACCATACCGGGCTACATGCCCTCAACATGGAGGGGTCCTCTTGGGTCCTCCCTGCCCCCCAAAGTACCTTATTTTAATGTTGATGGGGACAAGGGCCTCTTGCCCACAACCCTCGCACGGTGGTTGTGGGGTTATGCAGGGGAGGTTATTGGAATCTGGAAGCCCTCTTTAACAAGAGGGCCCCCAGATTACAGCCTTCCCCCATGTGAATAAGTATGGGGTACATAGTCGCCAAAGAAGTGGTTCTTGACAAATCCTTAAATCACCCGGGGGGGGGGTCACCCAGTGACATCACCAAGTGGGCCCGCCCCCATATCTAGCTACTATTGAGTCATTGTGTCATTTCCCAAATGACAGGTGGAGTCACCTGGTATTTCGATAAGCCCCACGCCCGCTGACATATACAACCACAGAGCAAGGGTTATGGGAAAGAGGCCCTTATCCCTATCAACATGGGGACAAGGTGCTTTGGGGGGGGGAACCCCTCCCCCCCACACACACACATACACACTTTCCTGGCCTGATTGCTTGGATAAGGGTCTGGTATGGTTTTTTTTGGGGGGGGTGGGCACACATCTTTTTTTAATTTTGGTAGGGGATTCCCCTCAAAATCCATACCAGACCCGAAGGACCTGGTAAGGATTGGAGGGAACCCCTACTCTGTTACTTAAAAAATAATTATGCTATATATTTTATAGAAACCCATCACATTTTATAGAAACCCATCACATGATTAAAAACTCTCAGGCATGCAATACCTGGCTCAGGCATCTCATACCTGAAAAAACAGAATATTTACTATTCCTGCTGACCGCTGCTTCGATTCTGAGAGATTGGGAGATTCTGGGAGTATCGATCTCCTTGGTTCCTCACACCTCTCAATAGTTCCTTTTGCTGAGCTTCAGGTTACTGCTGAAGGCAATGGAGACATGGAGGCTGGCAGGAGGAAACAGAGATGAGTTGGCAAACTCATTCAAAACACTGCAATCCCTGTGTGGCTGATATTGCTTCTCAGCCATTGTTGGGGTGACCCTGTCTCCACAGGGTCACTTTTAGCCAATAGCTCACCTGTAAAAAAAAACATGAACAAATGTACCTTTTTTGTGGCCCACATATGAAAAGTTGCCACTACTCAGCTCCTCAGCTGCTGCCAGTATACAGCCTCTGATTGAGTCAACTGCTTGCTTCCCCAACTTACCACTGTTTCTCCTACAGGGTGACAGGGTCATGTTAAAAAAGCAGATAGTGGTATGGAGTTTCGATTTCCTCTAGTGGCTAATCTACAATTATTTATCAATGATTTACCATTGATTCCATTCATTCACAGCAATAGGAATTTGCTGTAAAGGGATAAGTGAGCTGCCTGGGTTTGTTTCATAAACAATAATGCAATTTGTTGTTGAGGATTCCGAACTTTGTGCCAAACCCAATTGATGTCAATGGGGGGGAGGGGGGAGGCAAACCTAATATTCCATTCTGGCAATTTATAGGATAATAATTAAGGTATTGTCAAGCAAAGGGAATGGGAAACTTGGCACTGTCATGGGACGCATGTACCCATACCAAAATTAAGAAAATAAAAATTAGGCTTGCCCTAACAGCTTCAACACACACTGACAGAATGGCTGCTGTTAGCCCACTGGTTTTTGGAGAGACTGCTGGGTTATCAATTCATTCAAATTATTGGCTTTTTCAGCTTGTATAACCAGGAGCAAAGGCTATGTGCTGCATTATAAGTTGTTCCTTATTTTGGTGGAGAAACATCAAGGTTTTTGCAAATAAGGACCTCAGTGTAAATTCAACATGCTGCAAATGAGGATTCATTTCTAGACCAGCCTTTCTCTCCATTTTTATCCCCGAGGGGCATTTAAAAAAAAATGTAGGTCTAGGGGAACCCTTAATAAAACCATTTCATTGGGGGGTCAATGGTCAATGAGAAAAATGTCCCCTACATTGGTGGTGGTCAGTTAGAAAGGTCATTGGTGTTATGCTGTTGGCTGTGCCAAGTGAAGTTGGCCCTGGAATAATGTGTAGCACTACCCCCCTAGGATGTTGCTGAGTCCCCCTAAAGCTCTGCACAGCCAGGCAACATGCATTTGTCCCAAACTTTGCATTCAGGGCCAGTAAACAGTCTTTATGCTTGGTCTTGCAATTTTATTAGGGGTTAAGAACTTGGATGAGGTCTAGGTGTATACAGGATGCCCAAGGGAACTGTAAACCTGAGGACAACTTTTGAGCAACTATGTACAAAAAATTCAGATAGAAACAGTCTCCCCATTAAGAGCATTAAAAGCTCTTTGGTGTACCTGCTCATACCCCAGATTAATCCTCCTCTTCACCCAGCTGCCTGAGGGTATCCCTGGGCAAGGGGACCCAAGACCTGTAGATTTAGAACAGTCCCAGATGAAGACTAGTTGGGTATTGCACCTGTCCGCCCTCTCCACAGACTCTGTGATATTTGAGGGTTGCCCTGATCACCATGCCCAGCCTCTTTCCAGGGGATTGGCCAGGGTCCCTCAAACATGCAGATTTGGACCTCCTTCCCTCTTCCACCCCTCTTCCAGAAAGCTCTCAAGTTTCTGAAGAAGTGGGAGGGCCCCAGAAGCTCTGACCTGTTAGAGTTTCTCAGCCTTTCCTGAGTTAACCTCACTCCCCAGGCTAGTTAACAATGATTGTTCTATGGTATTTCCCTTCACTAAAGGTTTGTGTTACAAACCTTTGGAGGAACCATAGGGTTCCACTGGAAGCCTGGTTGAGAATGGCTGCAATAGAGATTTACTTTGAGCCAATGGCATTTTAAAAATCCCTAAAAAAGTTTGTCAACCATAGTTTACAACTCTAACTCCAAACGTTGTGTGCAATTAATTGCAGATGATATTTTCTAGGCAGCTTCAAACTACAAACAGAACATTCCTGTTAACAAAGGCCATTGTGCAGTTAAATGCTTGTCATTGAATACCCATGTGTATTGAGTTCCACAATCTTTATATAGTTTTATGGTTTTATTGTGTCTAGTGTTGACAGTCAGACAAATAATGTATCGCATACCAATAAACAATAATGACATATAAAATTTGTTCTTTAATTAGGAATAAAATTATGCATATTTGTGGTTAAAAAAATATATTAAATCGCTATTTAGTGTTAAGCTTTACTTTAATTAAAAAAGTATTAGAACATTTAATAAGGGATTGACTGTCATCCTTCCCTTGTTTTCTTGAATAAAATATTGCTGGCCTAAAAAATAAATAAGGCCTAAAAACTCCCTTAATCTAAATTTACATAGTTACATAGTTAGTCTGGCTGAAAAAAGACAAAAGTCCATCCAGTTCAACCATTTAAAAAAAAAGCTATAATCCTATACCCACAGTTGATCCAGAGGAAGGCAAAAAACCCAGCAAAGCATGATCCAATTTGCTCCTGCAGAGGACAAAATTCCTTCCTGATCCCCCGAGAGGCAATCGGATATTCCCTGGATCAACTTTACCTATAAATGTTAGTATCCAGTTATATTCTGTGTATCCAAAAGAATCCAGTAATTTTTTGAAGTAATCCACTGAACTGGACAGAACCAAGTCTTGAGGGAGTCTATTCCACAATTTCTGCTGCTAAACTAGACTGCACTAAAACTTCCCACCCAGGTCTCTACTTTACCTTTTGTACCACCGCCCCCTCCTTTTAGATTGTAAGCTCCACAAGCAGGGCCCTCCAATTCCTTCTGTATCGAACTATATTGTGATTGTACTGCCCCCTTCCTATTGTAAAGCACTGCATTAACTGTTGGCGCTAAAGAAATCCTGTATAATAATAATAGTAACACTACACTGTTTATTCCACTGTCGGCAGAAGTCCTTTTATGGGCCCACATTGGACCCATATGGGCCCAATAGGTCTTCTTCTAGTGTGGCCCCATACAAGTCTATGAGGGCTGGATTCATAGAAACTGCCAGTGCTAAAAAGGACTTCTGTTAAAAGAAGAGGTATGCAATGAGACAGGAATCTGCTACAGAGGTAAGTAGCTGGGGTTATAGTACTATTATGGCTCCATTCAGAAGGAGGTTAGAGTGTTGTAAGGTGAATTTGTAGAATTTAGAGTATATAAAGAGCTATACTGTATACTGCATATGGTGGAAGGAATTCCTATGGCTTATTGTCTGACTGTCCAAGGTGGAAACAGCTGTAGAGAATTTTCTTCAAAAGAAACCTAAGTAGTTAGCTGACACTAGAGAATGTACACAGCTGATTATTTTAATGCATGTAACATCAAAGCGATCATCAGATCAGCCAATCAGAAACCCCTCCAGTATTAGTGACTGCAGTAACCTGTATATAAAAGAGGAAGATGAAACAGACAAGATGATGAAAAGAATGGCCTTGACCCTAGGGCAGTGGTTTTCAAACTCAGTCCTCAAGTACCCCAAACAGGTCATGTTTTCAGTGTTTCCTTCACCTTGCACAGGTGTATTAAATGGATTTCAATCAATCAATGTCAAAGCGATGGTATCTAGGTGGAATTCCGAAAAACATGATCTGTTAAAGGTAGTTGAGGACTGAGCTTGGTAACCACTGGCCTAAGATATAAAGTATAAAAAATAGGGGGGGAACCTACATGCTGACGTCACGCCGCCTCGTCCATACGATGGTCTGTCGGCCATCTTTGTAAGTGGTTTTTCCTTCTGTTTTTACTCCACTGGGATGCTTTTACTATTTCCATAAAAATACTGCACCATTAGTGGTTTCTCTCTCTGGGCTCTTTTGTGCACTGTTCCCTTCAAGGTGCGGCTAATTTTATGCCAAAGCTTGAGCGTTCTGTTGGAGGTATCTCTCATTTTTGGTGCATGACAGCTTCACATTTCATCTATCTGTGTCCGACGGTGGAATAGGCTGACCTACCTGTTCTAGAGGAGTTTGTAACTATTATTTTCTATGCGCATTTTATACGCACTTCTGGTGAGTGCATTATAAGGAAGAATTTGTCACGGATTCACCTATCACCTGATGTCATGATCTTCTTTTTGACTTTTTTTACACCATTGAATATTGGTATTTGATTTTGTTTGGATTTGCTATATTTGTTCGGACTGCAGACATAGTACAGGAGATGACCAGAAACTGCAGACATAGTACAGGAGATGACCAGAGACTACGGACATAGTACAGGAGATGACCGGAGACTACGGACATAGTACATGAGATGACCAGAGACTGCAGACATAGTACAGGAGATGACCAGAGCAGGGGCGGACTGACAACTCATGGGGCCCCCGGGCAATAGGGGATCATGGGGCCCCTGTGTTCTTGCCCAAACTCAAAAAAGCCTATGAAAAAGGTACCAGGGGCATCTCATGGGGCCCCCTACTGACCCCGGGCCCTCAGGCAGTGCCCGAGTTTCCAAATGGTCAGTCCGCCCCTGGACCAGAGACTACGGACATAGTACAGATGACCAGAGACTGCAGACATAGTACAGATGACCAGAGACTGCAGACATAGTACAGGAGATGACCAGAGACTACGGACATAGTACAGGAGATGACCAGAGACTACGGACATAGTACAGGTGATGACTAGATACTGCGGACATAGTACAGATGACCAGAGACTGCAGACATAGTACAGGAGATGACCAGAGACTGCGGACATACTACAGGAGATAACCAGAGACTGCAGACACAGTACAGAAGATGACCAGAGACTGCGGACATAGTACAGGAGATGACTAGAGACTGCGGACACAGTACAGGAGATGACCAGAGACTGCGGACACAGTACAGGAGATGACCAGAGACTGCAGACATAGTACAGGAGATGACCAGAGACTGCGGACACAGTACAGGAGATGACCAGAGACTGCGGACACAGTACAGGAGATGGCCAGAGACTGCGGACACAGTACAGGAGATGACCAGAGACTGCGGACATAGTACAGGGATGACCAGAGACTGCGGACATAGTACAGGGATGACCAGAGACTGCGGACACAGTACAGGAGATGACCAGAGACTGCGGACACAGTACAGGAGATGACCAGAGACTGCGGACACAGTACAGGAGATGACCAGAAACGGCTGACCTTTGGGGAGCGGGGGGGGGGGTTTGACTGGTACCTGTTCTCACTTTCGCGGAGTTGTCCTCCCCATAGTCTTGTGGGACATGTGACAGGTCCCAAAAGACTTCAGGTGGCCATTCACAAAGTACAACGCTTCTTGCACATGCGCAGTGGGCACCCGGCTGTGAAGCCACAAGCTGTCACAGCTGGGCGCCCACAATGAAGATTCCAGCGCCGGGGAGAGAAGACAGCCGGTGAAAGCAGGACACCGCTGGACCGAGGAGCAGATTCTTCTGCACAGTAGAGCCGAGTGGCCCGGTATTCTAAAACGGTGGTGGTGGGAATCCAGGTCTAGCTGCTCCATAAGACGCACAGACATTTCCCCCCATTTTTTGGGGAGAAAAAAGTGCGTCATATGGATCGAAAAATTCAGTAAATAATTGGTGTTCTGCAGCTGCCTTGACAAGTGACATTGGTTCCAGAACTATATAGGTACCATCAAATGTAAGGTCAATCAACCAGAACTCAAGGAGCCCCTAGCAACCTCTAAAGTAGCCCTAGAGATTAACAGAACCCTAGTTAATGACTGTTCTATGGTATTCACCTTCACTACATGTTTGTGTTACATGTAAGATTTAACCACAAGTATAAAATTATAAATGTACCCTCACCGAACCTCTAATGTCACGTGGCTGCCCAATCAACCATTGCATTCAGATCAGCTTGCAATGATATTTTGCATGAACTGTATTCTAGTACACAACTTTGTGCCATCTGCAAACACAAATGGCACTTTTAGGCATTTAAAAATGCCAAGCCTTGGGGTACAGAACAAACAACCTTAGGCCATTCAAAGTTTAAATAATTTATTACAAAGCTCCAAGTGGAGTAATTAAGCCAGTATTCTATTCATTTACAAATTGAAGTTTCTAAACCAATAGACCTTAATTTACACATTAGCCATCTGTGAGCAACCCTGTCAAACGTTATAACCAAGTCCAAATATATTACATCCACCCTTCTGTCTAGTTATCTGCTTACTATCTCATAAAAAAAGAAAGCAGATTTGTTCGACAATATTTTTCTTTCATAAATCCATACTGGCCATTGCAAATCATAATTTCTCCTATGATACTATATATTCTTGTAGGTATTTCTTACCAATTCCTCTAAAATGTTTCCTAGTTACTACAACAGAAGTGGAGCTTATAGGTCTGTGGTTTGGGGTAAAAACACTAATCATTTTTCTAAATATAGGCACCATGTTTGCTTTAAACAGTGTATAACAATTAGGGGGGAAAGGGTTAAGATAATTGAACGCAACTCTTTGAAGACTCGTGGATGCCAGTCATGTAGTCCTCATTTCCATCATTTTTCAAAAATCACATTATACATACTTATTTTATGAGGTATTTTGATCTGTCTGGTGAAGTCACATGACTTTCCTCTGCAACAATGGTGGGTTATCTTTTCCCTATTAACTGAACTTATTACGTGTAATGCGGTTCGGCCATCCTTCAACCTCAAAGACTAGATTCTCACCTGTCTAATTCAGTGAAATATGTGAAAGGATGCATGTTAATGCACAATTTGTTGCATGTTAATTCGGTTTGCATTGAGGCAGTCTGTCCATTCAAATGAAGGCACTGCCAATGCACTGGACCCGACTTTCAATGTTTTTAGCAGTGCGGCTCAACACATGATAGAGCATCACCATGCGTTCTGCTGCAGTGCAACACAGTTGGCATTATGGTGCCATTCCCACAGAAGTGCTCCCCAGTGCACCAATGTGTAAATGATTGTTATCGCAATGCATAGATATGTACCTAGTGTGGCACTAGAATAGTGTAGGCACATCTATTGTGTATGAACCATGGTAACTGTGTGTCTGTGATTAAGGTCAGGTTGCTGCAGGTCAAGCTGGATGGCTTAACAGGTTGAGACTCTATCGCCTCCACCTGGTTCTGGCAGACCATGGGAACCTTCCAGAAGCCAGTAGGTGGAAGAGGTGGAGACCTAATCTGCATTGAACATTGGATAGTCAGACCAGCTGGGGAGTTGGGTGGAAGATGGAGTGCTGAGGAGGCTGTCAGTGGCCTTGGAGGGGTCCCCTAGGTCTAGAGGGGGGCTGCCCTCCAGGCTGAGCTTGGGCTGGCTCAGGAGGATACATTCAGCAGTACAGCATGAACAGAATCAGGACTTGGGAGCAAGGAGGACAGAGTTAGTAAATCAACACACCTAGGGATTCACAAGGGGAGAGACTGCCACATGTAGCAAGCTTGCAAAGGACATCACTGTACTTAATCCTTTATCCTTGTCCTGGGAGATCTTCATAGCACCTAGGAGGGCTTGTAGTGTCTGCAGGCTGTGGAGCTAGGAGCAGTTCTACAGGAGAGACGAGACATCTCTAGTTTACAAGTCAAGCTGATTTTCAGAGAAGGGGCTGTAAGTTCTTCACCCATAAGGGGCTTTTGCTTCTGATCTGCAAAGACAGACAGCTTTCAAGGAAAAGAACAGTCCAGGATCTGATTCTGGAAATAGGATGGAAGTTGTCCCTGTGCATAGATTCAGTCAAGTTGGGCATCCCATAATCCCTATTACCCTACCTAAGTTTTTTTTTTTACCCTAATAAAATAACAAAAACCAAGCTCAAGGACTGTTCACTGACAGTGGATGAAAGGGTGGAAAATGTGTGTTGCCTGGCTCTGCAGAGTTTAGGGGTACCTAGAAACACAGCGGCCCACACAAGGGTAGCACTAGCTACACTAGCCTAATGGTGGAAAGAAATTATGGTGGGGGCAGCTCTGGAATGAAGGTTAGCATTGTAGTAAAAGATGATCTTTCAGGAGTCCAAGGCAGCGTATTTAAAAAAAAAAAAATCTGAAGCCCAGGTTTAATATTGTTGTCATATTTATTTGTGCATACATAGCTAAACAATGGCTTTGATTTTACTTTATCCTCATGTTCCCAATTTTAGAGGACCATCCAGAACAGGGGCGGACTGACAACTCATGGGGCCCCCGGGCAATAGGGGATTATGGGGCCCCTGTGTCTTTGCCCAAACGCAAAAAAGCCTATGAAAAATGTACCAGGGGCATCTCATGGGGCCCCTTACTGACCCCGGGCCCTTGGGCAGTGCCCGAGTTTCCAAATGGTCAGTCCGCCCCTGATCCAGAATATATGTGGATGGGAGGTCTTTCAGAGTGGACAGTGAAGGACTAGCCATCAAAGAACATAGTGAGGTAGAAGGAGCTGCCATAGAAGCTACTGCAGACAGTGCTGGGAGAGCAGTTACAGAAGCTAGTGTAGACACTACTAAAATAACAAAGGTGTGTGGTGAGTCCTAATGTCCAACCCTGCAACCCCATGTAACCTTTAGAGACCCCAACAGTCATCATTTAAAGCATTAATTTGTAAACAGGCTATAGACAGTGATCTTTAGCAGTCAAATGTAGCATGTCCTCAGTTTTTACTTTCTCCTCTAGTCTGTCTTCAGTCTCCCATTACCCCTTGCATGTCTGCAGTCTGACAGTCCTCAATCATATACCATTTCAGTCTTTGCAGATGACACCAAGCTATGCAGTGGAATAACGTCCTTACAGGAGGTCTCCAACTTACAAACCAATCGCAACGCACAGTTTAATTGGGCAACTATGTGGCAATTGAGGTTTAATGTTCATAAATGTAAAGTTATGCACTTTAGGATCTGGGTGTTCTGGTAGATCACAAGCTTAATAATGGCATGCAATGCCAAGCTGCAGTTTCCAAAGTGAGCAAAACATTCTTTTGTATTAAAAGAGGTATAGACTCCAGAGAGAGAGATATCATATTACCCCGGTACAAATCATGAGTAAGACCTCATCTGGAATATGCAGTTCAGTTTTGGGCACCAATTCACAAAAAGGGAATCAGGTAACTAAAGAGAGTGCAGAGAAGGGGGGGATACATGTATAAATGCATAGGTGGTGCATATGGTGAGCTTGGTGTAGAGTTATTCACTTTAAGGTCATCAGAGGAGGATACAAGGGCACTCTATGTCTGGAGGAAGAGATGTATTCTCCAAATACTGACTGGCTTCTTCACAGTAAGAGCTGTGAAAATGTAGAATAGACTCCCTCAAGAGCTGGTTCTGGCCCGCGCAGTGTCAGGAGTGTGTAGTGCTCCTGCTCCATCACAGCTGCTGGTCTCATTCCTGGTTTTTGTTGTGATACATTCTCCCTGTCTGTCTACCTGCAAGGTGATTGATGTGGTCAGTCTCTAGGTGAAAACCAAAACTGATTTGAGCCAGCCAAGCCTGCAGTCTCATTCTTGTGATATTGCATTTGTAACACATGCTCCAAGCTTCCTGTTTGTCTGCCGTGCCTGCTAGTTTGGATTCCCTCGTTGACCTCCTCAGATCAGATATTGACTACTCTCTGAACTCTGACTGCCTTTTGATTACAGATTTGACCCTGACTATTGTAAACCTTGCCTGCCTTGTACCTGGACTGTCATTGAACCACCCTGCCTGTCTGCCAACTGCAAGTACCTGTTTGCTGTGATCAGTTGGTACCTGCTCCGGCAAGGTAGCCAGGCAATATAGCATTGTGCATAAGACCTGGGGGCACCTGAGTACCGGTAGGCCTACTTGCCTTATAGGAAGGGAACTGCTATAGTTCAAGAACACAAAAGCCAGCTATAGGGGTTGATTTACTTAAGGTAAATGAACTGTGCAATTTGCAAAGTGCAAATGCACTGTGCAAGTGCATTTGCTCCAGAGCTTAGTGAATGAGATAAATCTTCACTTTGAAAATAATACCCAATTAGGAAAATAAAAAAACAGAACTTTTGCTTGCACATGATTGGATGATGGAAGTCAGCAGAGTTTCCGCTCATTTACTAAGCTCAGGAGCAACTGCTCTTGCAGAGTTCAAATTCACTTTGCAAAGTGCACAGTCTATTTGTCTTTAGTAAATCAACCCCATAGTGTCTGACCACCTGTAACAGTATATTGTTTTTTTAAAAAGGCCTGAATTCTTTCCTAAATGCACAAAATATAAGTGGATACTATTTATAGGTAAGTATGATACAGGGTATTACCTCTTGGGGGATCAGGAAGGATTTTCTTCCCCTGCTGAAGCAAATTGGATCATGCAGTTGCACTCTACAAAGTGCAGTTCCCCAAAGGTTAGTAAATAAGGAGAAACTCTGCTGACGTCCATCATCCAATCATGTGCAATCATGATTTCTTTATTTTCCTTGCATGTGATTGGGTATCCCTTGCAAAGTGAAGCTTCACCTCATTTACTAAGCTATGGAGCTTGCAGAGTATAACTACACTTACAAAGTGCACAGTCTATTTGCTCTTCGTAAATCAACCCCAATGTATGGTGGGGATTTGGATAATGATAATAAAAGAATTTATCTGCCAGATTCTTCAACGTTGCAAAATAAAGAAATGGGGAAAAAAAATCAGATCAGAGATTAGATCTAGCGGTACAATCTTCCAGCAATATTATTATTATTATACAGTATTTATATAGCGCCAAAAGGTTTGCTCAGCACTGTACATTATAGTGGGGGACAATACATGATACAATACAGTAACAAAACAATAGACGAGGGGTTTGAGGGCCCTGCTCTTTCGAGCTTACAATCTAGGAGGGAGGGGATAATGGTACAGGAGGAAGTGCCTGTGGGGGATGGAGTGGTAGGAGGAGTGGAGGAGATCGGCTGTTAGGTGAGGGTGGGGTAGGCTTCCCTGAAGAGATGGGTTTTCAGGGTGCGCCTGAAGGTGAGGAGGGTAGGTGACAGTCTGATGGATTGGGGTAGAGAGTTCCAGAGGATGGGGGAAGTCCTGCAGTCGGGCGTGGGAGGAGGAGACCAGGGAGCTAGAAAGTAGGAGGTCTTGTGAGGAGCGAAGAGTATGGGTTGGGTGGTATTTGGGTATCAGGTCGGTGAGGTAGTTCGGAGCAGTGTTATGAATGGCTTTGTATGTCAATGTTAGTAGTTTGAATTTAATGCATTGGGCAATCGGAAGCCAGTGGAGGGAATGACAGAGAGGGGTGACAGAAGTGGAGCGGTTGGTAAGGTGGATGAGTCTGGCCGCTGAGTTCAGGATAGACTGAAGCAGGGATAGCCTGTGTTGGGGTAGGCCGGTGAGAAGGGAGTTGCAGTAGTCCAGACGTGAGATAATAAGGGAGTGAACAAGTTGTTTAGTAGTGTCTGGGGTTAGGAACGGACGTATTTTGGAGATGTTGCGGAGGTGGAGCCTGCATGAGTTTGCCAGCGATTGGACATGGGGTTGGAAGGACAGGTTTGATTCTAGAGTGACACCTAGGACTTTGGCTTGCGGGGTGGGATTGATGGTAGCGTTGTTGGTCGTGATGGAGAGGATGGGGGGTGCGCGAGCTGGGGCGAAAACTAGGAGCTCGGTTTTGGAAAGGTTCAATTTGAGGAAATGGAGCGACATCCAGTACAAGGTAAATCTACAGTATTTCCTTTTAGACTACACTTGCGGAGGATTCAGAATCACAAGTCATGTGAATAGATGGTCAGTGCTTGAACTCATATATGTAGGACTGGGCTGATACCATCATGAGCTGTGGGCAGTTGGTCACAGTTGAAGATCATTCAGATCTAAGCTCTGCTCTATTAGCTCAGAGGAAACGTGGCCTGATCACTAGTGTTAATGGTAGGTTTATTCCATTTTAATAATATATACAGCCAGGGCTGCTGATAGAAACCACAGGGCCCCCTACAACCAACATGACAGCCCCCCCCCCCCCAAAAAAAACACAGCTTACTATGATTTAGTTATGAATGAACACAGTCAGTGATTGGTACCGATCACACATTGTATTCAATTAGAAAGAAAGGGGCTAGTAAATGTGACATTTAGCTGACCCTTCCCCTACTCTCCATCCTGAAGGATCCTATTGAGTGCTTGCAGCTGCCAGTGGGAAGGAGAGGAAGGAAGCCAGCTGCATTTCGGGGGGGGGCACACAGGGGGGCCAGGGCATCAGAGGGAAACATATGGTGCACAGGGAGGGTGATGGGTGCAACAGGGGGTCAATTACTGAAACTGATCCCCTGTATGGCTCTCTCTGTACCAGCTGAAAGCCAGAGGGAGGGAGAGGAGAAGAAGCCAGCTTTCAGCTGCTGCAGAGAGAGCCATACAGGGGATCGTTTCCAGTAATTGAACCCTCCCCGCTGTGCTGATCACCCTCCCTGCCCACATCTGATTCATCCAGGTGCATGCCCCCCCCCCCCCTACAGGAGGGCTGCTGGTACCCCCTTATCCACTGCCCTGTATACAGCAAAGAATACAAAACCTAGGAGGGATGAACACTAAGTGAACGTCCCATACTCCCTAAAAATTTAGTTTTCAGACTTGAATGTTAAAGGAATATCCCAGTCATAACTGAAAATGAAACCTTGAAAGGCACACCAGTAGCATAGCCTACCTACTCGACCTTTCATTTATTTCTGTTTTCTGCCAATACAATAGTTCACCTGAGAAAAATAGTGTTGCAGAGATGGTGCAAATCACTATAATGTGGCATATAGATTTTGCTAAAACTTTTCCTTTGACCTATATGTTTATATCATTCTGTGCCTGTACAGCTTGACAAAACCCTGTTTTTATATAGCTTTTAAAGGACAGCTCTCTTGTGTGTAGCTGACATAGTTTAAAACCTACCTTTATCTCACCTGCAGATTTTTTGATTATGCATACTACCCAGTGCTACACAGACTTTGTATCACAGCCCTCTGCCAGGTGGTGCATGCCATTTCTGTATTTTTTTGTATGTGTAGCGCTACCCTCTTGAGAGCCGTTGGTTTTGGGTCCCCTTTTACTTCCTGCACAGCCAGGCAACTTGCATTTTCCAATTAAACTTGGATAGGGTAAAAGGGTTATGGGATTCCCAATTCGGATGCAGAACAACAATTTGAGGACAGCTTCCTTCTCTAGAAAATGTCACAACAATGGTAGATGAATAACTGTGGAACCCTGACTGTTGTGTTACACTATTTGATTTATTATTATTTCTCTGTGATCATCACTTGTTTATCATTGCTTTGTGTCTTTAAGCTGTCTTCTCCTGTCTAAGCTGAGCTCTCTTACTGTACTTGTGTATACCCCTCCCCCCTGCCTCTCTCTGGTAGTCATTCTACAGTATCCTGTCCTCCTGTATGCATCTTTCCATGAGGCTTACAGCATTAATGTTTTTCTACCTATGATTATCCTCGATTAAACGCAACATTCGAATGGTTTTCCTCATCTGACTTCCTCAACATGTGAGTTTATTCATTGAGTTAAACTGTCTGACCCGATGCAAGAGATAGATTCAACACCATGTGGTATAGCTGTATACATCGCTGGAGATAAAAGTTTATGGTCTTGTAGTTGAGTCAGAGCACTGACAGTCTCTTTAGCAAAGTACACCAACTTCTAGGAGCTGTAAGTTCCCTAAGTGTTCAAAATACCAGTCCACCTGGCTACGGTATCTGATCCCAGGACAAGGGATTGGGTAAGCTATGCACTGTACCCTAAAGACTTTCCAGAACTTGCATCCAGACATCTCTCTTCTAGGTCCTGGGGGTGTAGAGGTACTCATACTGTCCTTGTCCTGCTGTTGTGAATAGAACTGCTTTCAGGCCTCTGTAGCTGAGCTGGTTCCTCTCTAAGCTTGAAAGGCTGTCCTTCCCCCAGTGGTCTGCAGGGAGCTCCTTCTTTTAAGCCTCCAGCCTGGAAGCAAGACTCCCTTCCTCTGGGCCCCCTCTCAGGCTACTCAGCAGCACCTCATCACTCCATTTTCCACCCAACTCCCCTGCTGGCCAGGCTCTATCATATTTATGGACTGATCTGCCACACTGCCAGGCCTCCTGCCTGGGATTGGCCAGACTCCCATAGATATGCAGATCAGCCCCTCCTCACTACTGACTTCTAAAGGCTTCTCCAAGTCTCTAGAGCAGGGGAGGTACTAGAGGACTGACCTGTAGAGCCCTCCAGCCCTGACCTGAAGTAACCCTCTTACTAAAACCCAGGCTTCTTGCAAGCCTCTAACTACACTCAACAACTATGCACACCAGAAGGCGCTACATATGGTCAGTTCATAATCATGGTAGCCCACAGCCATCGAGCAGAGTACAGAACATCCATAGAAACAAATGGAATGAGCACTGTGCATGTGCCTTAGGCAGACAACCTGGATGGGGTGTTTTAGATTCAAAGGCTGTGCAGCATTGGCAGCATGATGTACCTGAGAACATATTTGAATGTGAGTATTTAACTATACAGACTACACTCAGGGAGGCTGAGGATTATTTAACGGTCACATTTACTAAATTTTGTCCTTTAAACATTTAAAAAGGATTCAATGCTCACAGGATAAATATTTTCTAAATACAAGTTATTCTTCTTGATTTTCTGGAACGTGGCCATACCATGATCAGTGAGAAGGTCACTGAGACATTTAAGAAGCTTAAGTAAGCAATTAGGAGGAAGAGACCAAACAAGAATCTAAAAACAATCCACATTCATTGTGCGACCACACACATATTTTGGAAGAAATCAGACAGACAATCGGCAAAATTATCTGGTCAACGGTCCCCCATCCACTGTACAGCCCAGATATAGTGTCCTTGTACACCTGTTTGGTCCAATGGGTTCAAGGATGGCACAAATGCATCTCTTGTGATGGAGACTATGCTGAGAAGTATGTTTTACAGAGGGAGAGTTACTCTACCCAACATGTGAAATTTGAATGATCTATGTGAGTTAAAAAAAAAAAAAGTATGCCTACTTCTGAATTACTTTCTGTACAGCCCTTGTAAATTGCCACCATTTGCCTTATTTTAAATATTTGTTAAGTCAACTGTTCACTTATAAAGAATCCCTGTTTACCCTAGAATGCATCCAGAAGAATGTATCTAAAACCCAGAACACAGCCTAAAGTGTCTGAGCATACCTATTATCATATGCATGAGTGCCCAGTACCCTCATAACCCATAGGGCTCCAAGAAGCGAGTCTTGAAAGTGAAGGTCCAGCCTATCCTTTCCTCCTCTGTTAATAAAGAGGAAAACTTTAATTTGGCACGATCTCAGCAATCCGTTTCCCTTTGTTTTAGACATCTTTTTCTTGCACATGACACTTTTCCTCTACATTTTTACAGAGCATTTGCATTCAGTAGTTTTTTTTTCTAGTCTTTATAAATGACATAAAAAAAATCCCAGAAAAATTATGTAAGAAAACTGCAATATGCAGTGTAGTAAAAAGTTGTAATTTTTACCATTTTTATACACATGCCCCTATGAGTCGTAAGAGGGTAGTGATGAGTCATTCAAAGGCCTCAAAGCAACATACCCTGGAAAGAGCTGTGACAATAGCAATAAGCAGGCCATACATGGGTCGTATTCCAAATGATTTTGATTGAAAACGTCGTCTGTTCTGTAATCCGATGGTGCCACCAATGATTTAAAAAAATTGGTTGTTTTTCACTCATTTTCCAGTATGTCCGATAAACAAAATGGGGAGGAACCACGAAAATCGTCCGGTGCCATTGCCCCACTAACAGAGTGAAAATCAGTCGATTATTCTTAGGTCCAATTTTCAAACTAAAAATCGTTCGGAAATCGACCCATGTATGGCCAGCCTTAGTTACTGTTCCTGGCTAAAAAAGCAGCAGATAGATTCAGATTGTCAGTGTGGTATCTTGTCTGCAACCTGATTATTTTCCCAGCTGTCTGAAAGTCACTTACAGGTTGGTCAGTCATTTGAAACCAGAACTTCATTAACCTCCTTGGCGGCATTCCCGAGTGTAGCTCGGGGTAAAGTTTCTGTACCAAAAGCGGTAACCCCGAGCTACACTCGGGCTTACCATGCGGCGCTGCATAGGGAGTCCCTGCAGAGCTTACCTTGTCCTTCGCTCCCGTGATGTGTCCCCTGCAGCGTTCCCGGACATCTCCTTCGGCTGATGCCGACATCCGGCTTCTGTGTTCCGGTCCCTGTGACATCGGGACGTACGGGCGCCGCCGGCGGCGGGAAATTTTAAAATTTTTAAAAAAAAAATTTCAAAACGAATTTTACATAGTAAAACATTTCTGTTTCAAACCATTTCACATTCATTTTGTCCTGAGTCCTGTCCCCTGTCTGCATTGTGACTGTTCTTTCAGCCTGGAAACTGAGAAACGTCCATGGCGTCCAAAAAGTGTCCCTTTAGGTCAAAAGCGATTTTAGACCGGCTAGAGAACAGCGATAGTAAATTAGAACTACTTGCAGAATTGAGTGATAATGATTCGTGGAGAAATTCGTCATCAGACACTGAAAACAATTTTGTGACTTTGCTCAGTGATGTGCGAACTTGGCGCTATATTTCAAATTTCAGTGTTTTTGGTTTGATTATATTATTGAATTAAATTTATTATTATTATATTATTATTTTTTATGATTATTTATTAAATTATAATTTATGATTTTGTGTTTCAAATTTTATCATACCCGGGATGTTTACTAGACTCTTGTTCGGACAGATTTCAGTGAGTTATTCCTAAATATTACAGCCTACAATAAAAAAAACTACATATTTCCATGCAAAATAATGGTACCGCTTTCAGCACCAAAAATCTGAAATAATCATACCGCCAGGGAGGTTAAGAGCTCAGCTACAAGTCCTTTCTCTGTTGAGCATTCTTTGCTTCTCCCCTTCTGGTCTGTTTACCATTTGTATTATATATATCCTCTTTGTCAATGAATAGCCAATGTGTCTTTAGAGGAGTACTCCTAAGTCGGGTTGCCCATAGTAGAGTATCTATAATGATCATGTAGTCATTAGTCAGCACCAAGGGTCAAGTCTTTGTAGCATATACCTGTCCTAATCAGGAATGCTTAAATAGACTGCTGGACTTTAAGTCTGTTTCTGATCAATAGATTTGTCTGTTCATGCTCTGGATTCAGATCTGACTGTTTATATCCTAAATCACTCTTGCAAATTGTTTGGACTGTGCTTGCAGTCAGCTTGTCTGTAGCTATCCTTATCTTTAGCTTGCTATCTCGGTTATTGCTCTGTTATTGATCTGGAACCTGCACTTAGAATCAGTTTTTCTACAATTGATCTTTCTGTTAGCCTGCTGTTTGTTTTTTTTTCTTTGTTTTGGCTCTCTATTCTGAAATACAGCACTCTAGAATTTGTCCTGCCTATTTGTAAGTTCTCACCCTTATTGACACACTGGGGTAGATTTACTAACACTGGCGCACTCAGAATCTGGTGTAGCTGTGCATGGTAGCCAATTAGCTTCTAACTTCAGCTTGTTCAGTTATGCTTTGACAAATTTTGCACTCTCCAGTTTTAGCAAATAAACCCCAGTGGGTCCATCACACTCAATATGGTTTGGTTTTCGATCATACCTCTTTGGTACCGATTCCATACTGCTCACATTTAGTTGTTCACACTATGGGCCAGGTCAGCCTGCCCTGATACTTACCGTGGATTCCTATTTTCTATTTCAGTTTTTATGCCTATGCAGTGACCCTCTAGTGCCAGCCTTTGTATCAGGGTGGATTTGATTTAAATCCTAGTTTTCTACATAAAGACTAATTCTTGCTGGTATAACTTTAATATGCAAGTAGATGAAGATTTTTAGAATAACAACTTTTCATATTAGTTTTTTTATCTCCAGTTTAATAGGTTAATCATTCATATTTGGACAACTTTTCTGTTGTACTTAGGAAGGAGAAAAATAATCATTACCTTAATAATAACAATTTAAATAGATTTATTCAACTGAAACAATAACATTCCAGCATATGGTATTTGCTTAAACAAACATCCATGTTTGGTAACTAATTTGGCTAAACAAAATATATATATATTAAGAAACTTAGACTGTCAGCCCCTCCCTCCTCGCACTGTCAGCCCCTCCCTCCTCGCACTGTCAGCCCCTCCCTCCTCGCACTGTCAGCCCCTTCCTCCTCACACTTAGTTTCACTTTCTTCTTGTGCAGATCTATTCCACTCCAAACAATCAGAAACATATTGTTTCTATTCTATTCACTGAACTTCTTGAAACTTAGCACTGAAGGGGTTGATTCTGTATTCATAGGTTTGTAGAAGTTAGGATGAAGGTCTTTTTCTTAACTCTGTTCATGTTATAACATTTTTGCTGTGAAGAAGAGGCATGTGATCTCCGCTGAGTCAAATTCAGTTTTCAGAACTGCAAAAGTAAACCAATCATCTGTGATAATATCTTGTAGGCAGAGAAACGGCCCAATAATCTTACAAAACCTCTGGAAGAGCATGACATTGTGAATGGATTCATGGAATTTATTTACCAAAAAAATTAAACATATACAGCTTTATTCTACATAATTAAAAAACGAATCTTTATTTCATGATGGAATAACCTTTGGATGGTAATATATTTTCCTCAAAAAGCATTTTATTTAAAAAAATCAGATTTAAATAAAAAAAATCCGATTTAAATAAAAAAATCAGATTTTTTTTTATTTTTTAAAAAAAATCATTGATTTTTATCCACCCTGCTTTGTATTGATCAACAGTTATGCTTCTAGTAATTGGCATTTTCTCCAGATGGCTGTCCTAACTCCAGGTTCAAATTAACCTGACACTTTGACTATTCATGTTTTCTTAAGCCCTCATGTACACTGGCCCTTTTGATAACACTGGTAACATTATCTGTGTAAAGTCACGTTAAAAATGTGAATTTTTCAGCTTATTTTAGCATTAGCGTTTAGCCACAAATAGCAGTGTTTTCTAGCGTTCCCCCCCCCCCCCCCCAATTTTTTTTTGGTTAAAAAAAGTCCAAAAATGCCAGTGTGTGGTTTTTACTGCATTTTTCAGCATTTGAACTTTTTACAGCTACAAAACTCCTCTAAAAACCCATTAGTCCTGGGGTTTTTTTTCAGCCAAAAAATGTCCCAGCAAAAAAACGTTGATTACAGTCTATGTTGGCATGGACACATAGGATAACATGCTGGGGGGTTTACTGGCTGTAGAAAAAAACATCAAAAGTGCCAACAGTTTGCTCAGCGCTTTACAATATAACGGGAGACAATACAGCAATAATACAGTTCAACACAAGAGGGATAGGAGGGCCCTGATCCTTGGAGCTTACAATCTAAGAGGGGGGGGCTAGTGGTACAAAAGGTAGTAACTGTGGGGGATGGACTGGTTGGAAGGAGTTGAAGATTCCATATTAGCTGAGGGCAGGATAGGCTTCCTTGAAGAGATAGGTTTTCAGAGATCGCCTAAAAGTGAGCAGAGTAGGCGATAGTCTGATAAATTGGGGTAGAGAATTCCAGAGGATGGGGGGGAAGCAAAAAACATCAAGTGTGCATGAGGACTAATAGCCCACTCCCTTCCCATTGATTCTTTTCGAATATTTACCTCCCCTGTGCATACCTGCTGCCTTGTGCACCTGCTGAAGCCATAAAGTGAAGTCTCCGCACTGCAGTAGGGTCTTCAGAACCAAAAGCAGACAACTTTATGTCCTCAAGCACACTTGACGTTTTTACAGCGGCTGTTTTTGGCTTTTGATGTTTTTTTTCTACAGCCAGTAAACCCCCCAGCATGTTATCCTATATGTTCATGCACACAGACTATAATCAACGTTTTTTGGCTGGGACATTTTTTGGCCAGGACTAGTGGGTTTCTAAAGGAGTTTTTTAGCTGTAAAAAATGCTCTAACGCTGAAAAACGCTGCAAACTGGTTGTTTTTTTTACCAAAAAAAAACTGCTAAAAAAAGCAAACATGGAAAACCGCCACTAATCGCAGCTACACGCTAAAAAAAACTGAAAAACTCACATTTTTAACGTGACTTTACACAGCTAACGTTACCAGCGTTATCAAAACATCGAGTGTGCATGAGGACTAAGGGGGGAACTGACTAATTCACTTGAGAATAGAAAATAACCCAAGACAGGTTATGGTGAAACAAGCTACAAAAAAGACTGAACTGAACAAGTGCAAAGCAGAGAGATTCCTCCAAAGATATTTACATGCCTCAGATCCATCACAATTCCCAAATATAAGTAGTTTGTTCTTCATTTTTGTGGATAGTGGATAGAGCCAGGCAAATCATTCCTTGATGCCTCTAGGCCATTTCTGCATCTAGAACTGCTGGTTTAAAGCTCAGATACAATTTTAAGAGTTCGTTCACACTTGACTTTATTTCTAACTCTTGCCAATAGCGTTTGACAGGCGTTAGACAGGCATTTGGGAAGCGTTTAAAGCTCCTCAAACGCTCCTCAAATGCCCTATGCGCGGTTTTGAGCCGTTTGCCAAGCCTTAAAAGCGCACCACAAACTCCTATAATGAAGTTAAATGCTATTAACACTCTGCAAACGCCTCGCCAACAGCATCACAACCGCCCCGCAAATGCCTGCCAGGCATTATAGACTTGAATGGGAGGCTTCAACTCTTCCTGACTCAACATGAGGCATCAGTTTTGCCACGATGCTAACTGTGAACAGCACTGTGTGCTGCCATGTGCAGAATTTTCATAGGCATTTGAGAAGCATTAAAAACGCTTCCCAAATGCCTGCTGACGAATGTAGCCTAACACTATCCTAAAATGAGGAATAATCACCTTTATTTTGGGATTTGTGATAGAAGCAGAACATATACCTGATAGCAAAAAGTAAATATGTTTTTAAAAAATAATAAAACCTCAGTTTACTTCTTTTTAGAACTTTTTTTAGAACAGTAGAGCTCTACAATAATTACTATAGTTTAAAAAATGTGTTTGCTTATGTTTATTCTTTAAACTACAAGGAATGTGGGTTCCTTCCTAACTGCACGTATTTACTATACTACTTCATTGTAATGCAGCAGCACCAAACTGGCATCATAGTGGTCATATTGGAAAGAAACCTGGAATGAATTACTGATGTCGTCTTCCTTCTTTATGTCATTCCCTTCAGGGAGCAACAAATACATGTATTCTTTCTGCTAACATTTAAGCAATGTTTATTTTCAGTATATGTGAAGGATATTTTATCTTTGTAGACCCACATTGTTTCTGAACTGTCACGTACAATGTGCTGAGCAACATTGCTCGTCTACCTAATAAAACATCCCCACTCACTTTTCATCATCATCATATAAACAAACATCTGTCGCAACTCTAAATCTGGTTAAAGCAATTAAATGGTTTACTGGTGCACTGTATGTCGTATTATGCATGATAATGAAGACTGGGAGAATCATTAGTTAACAATGGAAAATGGTAGTACAGAATGCCAGTGGAATACCTGGCACATTCGAAATCTAGGGCAGATACGATTTTAACATCTCCCACCTGTATGCAGCAAATAAATTCTTAGTAGTTATGAAATGAATAATAATGATAAGAAAAGAAGCCCAGGCAGTGAATATTGTAGTTCCCCTATACATTTGTGGTTTGTAGGAAATTGGAAGAAAAGTAAAAGGAAACCTTACATCAATGGTCAGTAAGAGGAAGAATGCCTTCTATACATTGCTGATCACTGGGAGGAATGCCCCTTACATTGTTGGTCAGTAGGAAATGTCCCTTACATTTGTGGTCAGTAGGAACAAGAATGACTCCCTTACATTGCTGACCAGTCCAAGGAATAATGACCATTACATTGGTGATCAATGAAAGAATTTCCCACATATTAGTCAATGGAATGAAGATTGCCCCTTATGTTGGTGGTCAGTTGGTGACAAAATGCCACTTATATTTGTAGGGAATGGGAGGAAAAATATCTCATATTGTTGGCCAGTGGAATGAAGAACACATTAGTGGTCAGTGAGAGGAAGAATGCCCCTTGAATTGGTGGTCAGACAATTCCCTACAATGGTGATCAGTGGGAGGAAAATGGTTTTCTTGTCTTCTTGTTCAGGTGGAGCAAGAATATCCATTTTTATTAGTGGTCACTAGGAGGAAAATTGCCCTTTATATTTATTGTCAGAGAGAGAAAGAATGCACTTACATTGGTGGTCAGTAGGAGAGAAAATGTCCCTTACATTGGTGGTCAGTGTGAGGAAGAATGTGCTTACATTAGTAAATAGGAGGAGCAAGAATATCTCTTTCATTTGTAGTCAAAGGGAGAAATGCTCCTTATATTGGCAGTCAGTGGGGAAATAAAATAAACCTTACATTGGCGACCAGCAGAAGCAAGAATATCCTTTGCATTTGTGGTCATTGAGAGGAATGCCCTTTCATTGGTGACCAGTGAGAGGAAGTATGCATCTGTCATTGGTTGTCAGCAGGAGGAAGAATGCCCCTTGCATTGGTGGTCAGTGGGAGGAAGAAAATCCCTTACATTGGTAGTCATTGGGGGAAATGGTCCTTACATTGGTGATCAGTGGGAGGAATGTTCCTTACATTGGTGGTCAGTGAGTACAAAACAATCCCCTATCTTGGTAAAAAATGGAAGGAATAAAATTTTCTATTTTTGGTCGGTGGGAGAAAGAATATCCCCTTACATTGGTGGTCTGTAGGAAGAAGAATACCCATTATATTGGAGGTCAGTGAGAGGAAGAATTCCTGTACATTGGTGAAAAAGGCCCCTTAAAGAATGCACTTACATTAGTGGTCAGTGGGATCAAGAATGTCCCTTTCATCTGTGGTCAGCAAGAGGAATAGCGCCCTTTACATTGGGTTCACCGGACATACGCTGAACACTTTAAAAAATCTGCAAACCCTGAACATAGTAGACCCCAGAGATAAAGATCTGGTACTGAGTTTGAAGGGAGAATGCCCATTTTATGTTTGTTTTCAGGGCATGTGGTCTAGTACATTTCTGGGGGGGGGGGGAGCACTGTAACTCCCTTCCTGGCGACTCAAGCTGCATTCTTTCCCCTTACACTGGTCATTGAATATCCCTTACATAGAAAAGCATAGGGAAGAATACCCATTTAGATTTTTAGATTTGTTGGGTAGTTTGAAGAAGAAGGCCCCTTACTTTGGCGGCCATTCGCAGAAAAATGTCCTTTACCACTTTACCAATGTAGTCAGTGAGTGGAAAGATTGCCCCTACATTGGCGGTCAGTGGGTGGAAGAATGTTCGTTATATTGGTGGTCAGTGGGAGGAAGGAAGAATGCTGCTTATATTGTTGGTTAGTGAGTGGAAGAATGCTGGGCCTTACATTGGTAGTTATTGGGAAGAATGGTGCTTTCAGAAGGCAGGGATTTGCCTTAAGGGCCTTGGAGAGGCAACCAGTACTTCTCTAAATCAGGCATGATATTTTCTTTGGTTTACAATTCTCAGTTGCAGATAATGTCCATACCTAAACAGGGAAATCATAGCTGTCCCTTTCTATTATCTCGCTGGCTTCTTCTCTCAAATATTTGTTACGTCATAACATTTCAGGAAACTGACATGTCCAGCAGTCAAATGGTTAGTGCGACGACTGAGAAGAATTCTGTAGAAATACTTTGTAACTCCAAATTATCTAGGAATAAATGACCCTACTAAATCTGCATTGACATTAGCTTTTTTTTATGATTATCAGTAGGCGTTTGTTAAAGTTTATCAACCCTGACCTTCATCCCATGTGACATCATCTCACTTGAAGAAACAATTCAGTCAGCCAGTGACACATTAAACGGCTTTCACTGCAGAGCGGAGAGAAAGGGACAATAGTGCAGGATGTTGGATCATGACTTGTATGGCGCGTTTATTTGTTTTGGCACCTTCCGAGACATGAATCTTTAGAAAATGCTTTTTGCAGCTGATAGCAAACAACTTCATCAAGAAAAAGACTGCTTTTGAAGGGTTTTCTATTTTACCTGAATCCTATCTTAAACCTCTTACAGGAAATGAAAGCTTTTTTTAATGTATTGCCTTTATCAGAGCGTATATCCAGACAATACCCAAATCCCCCCTTCCCATCAAGAGAATGTCCCAAGAGAACGTGTGAGCAGACATTTGGAGATCAAGGTAGAAACATTGTTTTCCTGAGAAAGAAATCAATGTGTAACACCCCCAACACCTGGGACAGGGGCGGACTGACAACTCATGGGGTTCCCGGGCAATAGGAGATTATTGGACCCCCAGTTAAAGATTGCCGCTGCAAAGCAGCCATTTTTATGATGCCACATTAAAGAGGCAGACCCACACAGAGGGGCGTCAAGCTTGGCGACATGTAGAGAGGCAGGAGCTGGTGACCAAATAAAGGTACCAGGAGCTTCTGATGGGCAGTGCCATCTTAACAGCATCATGAGCCCCTGGGCAAAGCAGTGCACTGGAGCCTTTTTAGTCTTAAAAAAAAGGAAAAAATTGTAAAAAAAAAAAAGACTAAAATTTTTTATCAATGTTTAATCAATTTTAACTTACATGTTTTTTACATTTTTTCACAATGCTTTTGGGGCTTTGGTGATATATCAGGAGTCTCTTTCTCTGTGTAGCCTTAGCTGCACTGCAAATGAATGAACAGGAGACAGAGGCTCCTGTCCATTCATAAACCGAAGCATAGCAAACACAGTTTACTATGCTTCAGGCATGAATGAATACAGTGAGTGAACAGTGCCGATCACTCACTGTGTTCACTGAAAAAAAAAAGAAAAAAGAAGGGGCCAATAAAAGATATATTTACTGGTCCCTTCTGCGCTTTCCATCCTGAAGATCCACCTGTGTGTCCCCAGCTGCTAGTGGCAGGAGAGGAAAGAAGGGAAGCCTGTAGTGCTGCGGGGGGAAAAGAGGGGGATCCAGACAGAGAAAGAAATGCAAGGATAGCCAAAAATTGACCATTGCTAGCAACAGTCCATACAGGCTATGGATCTTTAATCCATGCCCAACAATCTGTACTCGTTAGAACAGGCCTTGAAATTTCCACTCACCTCCTCGCATTGGTGAGTGGAAATTATGGTGGGGGCAAGTGTGTCCCCCAGGGCCGTCTTGCTGAGCAGGCTCACAACTCAGGGCTGGCTCCGTCACTCGCACTGGGAGCCATCAGACTGCTCAATAGTTGAGCAAAGTGAAAGCAAAGGAAGGAGTACGTGCTATGCTCTCTGCCTCCCCCTAGAGTGCAGTACCTGGCTCTGTGAGTGAAGGTAAAGTACTGTACTGCAACTTTTTATAGGGCTGTGTGTGTGTATGTACATGTGTGTGTGTATATGTACGTGTGTGTGTACGTATGTACGTGTGTGTGTGTGTGTACATGTGTACGTACATGTGACTGTGTGTGTGTGTTTGTGTGTGTGTGTGTGTGAGTGTGTACATGTCTGTATGTGTTTGTTTAAGCATACATGTATGGCTGGTTTGGTCAGGTTCAGGATGATGTGGTTATTATGGGTGGTAGAGTATAGGGCATTTGAGGTACTGCTGGGTTGGATAGAATGTAGGATATGCTTGGTAGAGTTATGGTTTGGTGGTGGTTTTGGAGAGATTATGGTTGTATGTGGTGCATGGTCTAAGTATGATGTAGTGCTTAGGGGGACATTGGAGACCCTGATGTAATATGGGGGGGGGACTTTTGGGACCCTGATGTAATGTGGGGGGACTGTGGGGACCCTGATGTAATGTGGGGGGACTGTGGGGACCCTGATGTAATGTGGGGGGACTGTGGGGACCCTGATGTAATGTGGGGGGACTGTGGGGACCCTGATGTAATGTGGGGGGACTGTGGGGATCCTGATGTAATGTGGGGGGACTCTGGGGATCCTGATGTAATGTGGGTAACATTTAATAGTGTCATTTCATGAGAAAATTTACGAGGCCATGTTTAGGGGCAGAATTAGGGGCGGGGCGGGGCAGGGTAGGGGATGGGTGGGGCAACTGGGGGCGAGCAACTCTTAAGGCCTGGCTAGTTGGTCAGGACTTGAAATTTTAAGCCTTGCGTTAGAATGTTGAACAGCTTCAGGCAGAACAAATACCTACACAGGTGAGCCTTCAGACTTCCTGCAATGTCTACTAACAGTAGTTTGTACCCAGCTGTCCAGTATGCTCTTCAGCAGTGAAGCTCCGTGACGTCACTGTCCTGACTCACCACCATGTCCAATCAGTGAGTACTTTACATTTATTCAGAAAACACAAAGCATTCGCTGAATGGCTCCTGGACTGAGGAATGGCCTTCTGTATTCAGAATGCATTAAGCCAGCTGCTCGGCATGGGAGCCAGAAGCTAGTGGAGATCATTGGAGTGGCGGGGTCTACTTCAGTGACTTCCAGCTTCCACGGGCATTTGCCAAGTATGGTATATAAAGAGTTAAATTGGTCCAAGCTGGACTAATGTAACTATGTATAAAATTACCACACCTAGAATTCTTCTTTAAGATGTTATTATTTGTAAAATATCCTGATTAGGCTACACGGGTATTTATCATGTACTCTGCTCCTTATTCATGAAATCAAATTATTTTGATGGTTTTCTACAATTTGCATTCATTCTGTAAAACATCTCATAACATAGTCTCTGCTCAAACACTGAATCATTGTGGAATCTGCACCAGATCCCTGAGTGCAATGCAGTACTATCTGTACAGACCTCATTTTCTGCACATTATTAGTTACAGCTCAAGTGAACGAACAGATCCCTGGTGTAGCAGAAGAAAAATACTAATATGTCTCATATATAGATCAGTCAATATTTAACTACTGTATGAACTGGAATATTTCCTAACATCTAATATGTACAGTATAAAGAAATGCGCATTTAAAACCACGGGATACCAGCTGTCCTATTACTTTCATCTACCCCGTGTCTATTTACTTAGGCTTAAATTCCTTTGTTTTTAATTTGTTAGATATAAATACATCATAAAAATATATAACATTGGCTTCTGGGATAACTGGTGTCCAGTTTGAAGAGCTACTATCAGACTGCAGTGCCATCAATGGAGAAAGAAGCTGACTGCAAGTCATATGGGCAGCATAGAGTCTTGTGACTTTTCTCAGATTTATTTACCTTCATCCCAATTGAAACACTAAGCAGTCTATTTTTAAATGTTTTCACACAAGATTTTTACAGCTTTCACCTGTGATTCACATCTTTTTCTAAATGAGCCCAGTGGATAAAAGTTGTGGGAATCTTGTGTGGAAATATTTATAAAAGAGGCCCCTGAGTGTCTGATGATGCCAGATGACAATGAAGGCAAGGAAAGAGGTAAAACCAAATGTAGTTTTTATATTGCAATACAGTAGAGACTTCATATTGATTAATGTGAACTTGACATTGTCTATAACGTTTCTATGTTAACAAGAATGCTGAAGTGTGATTACCTTGTGGTGCCTCAAATATCTGGTAGTCTTCAGAATTGTCCCTGGAGATCCATTAAATCTTAGGCTGTACATTGGGCCGTGAGTTTTGCCCAATTCATAAAGTCATGCTCAACCTCACTGATGTTCTGATATTTCACAGTTGAAAATCAGGGATCCAAGATAGCAATTAGAACTTGGGAAAGTTGGAGAAAGTATCAAGCCATGCCCAGCTTTGCCCCCAAAAAAATAGAAATTACCCTTTAGTTCCTCCTTTTGGATTTGTACCTTTTACTGTAGCTACAATGTATGGACAGGATTAAAGCAAACATTACAAAAAAAAAAGAAAAGAGCTAGAGAAAAGGTCACCCTTGCAGTGGGGCCCTCATTACTGCAAGATTTAAAAGCTTGGTTTGTCCAGGTCGTGATAAAAAAGGTAAATTACATACTTTTACCACCTTCTTTCCTCAGCAGCAATCGTGCACCTCTGCTGTCTGACTCTCCAGATCCTGCATTGTGCATGATGACATCAAACAGCTCTGACCAGTCAGGCAGTGTCTTCAAGGGACCAATCTTATGAAGAGGAGGAAGCCTGCCAGAGCTTGGAATAAGGTAAGTATTTCACCTTGTTCTTAACCCCCTAGATGAATCAAGCCTTTACTGTTGCAGTGTGAATGGGGACCAAGTGCAAGGGTACCTCTTTCTCCAGCCCAGAGTTTGACTTTAAATATAGTTATATTGGGGAGCATAGCTAGGATGTCATCTCAAGAGATTCACCATCAAGGAAGGCCACTAAATCCTAACCCAGTGGTTCTCAACCTTCCTAATGCCGCGACCCTTTAATACAGTTCCTCATGTTATGGTGACCCCCCCAACCATAAAATTCTATACCCAGTAATTATAATTCATGTGTCGTTTTACCTTCAATACGGCTGCTTTCAACACAGTAGCTGCTTTCTACACAGCAGCTGCTTTCTACACAGCAGCTGCTTTCTACACAGTAGCTGCTCTGTACACATCGGAAATATGTGTTTTCCGATGGTCTTAGGTGACCCCTGTGAAAGGGTCATTTGACCCCCAAAGAGGTCGTGACCCACAGGTTCAGAACCACTGTCCTAATCAAAAAGAAAAAACTATTCATTCCTGATATTCACCCTTCATAGCTCTTTAATACACCCGCACCACAGCCCAAGGATTATGAATAACTCCTTGAAGGTCTTTTGGCCAAATGAACCTTTACCAATGACAGGAAACGACCATTTCACTTGGCACACTCCTAAAGTACAGTGGTCAATTCACTTTCACAACACTGGCTTTCAACTTTGATTCATGTATATTCAAATTCCAACTTAGCAGTGTCTAATTCATGGCACACTTTGCATTTCTTAATATAATAATTAATAATAAACGTAATAATACTAATAATAAGAATTCTTTGATTGTGTTCTCTGAATGGACAAGATGGAGAGACGTGGCAGTGAAATCTATCTCCACCTCGTTCAATAAGAGAACACTCTGCATTCATTAAAGTGTTACTAAACCCAGGACCCTGCATTCACTATATCTAGTCTCCCACAGTACACACAACATGGAAATGCAATTATTTTAGTAAATATAAACTGCTAAATACCTTTTCTCATCAGCAGTTAGAGCAGTCTTATGACTTCAGCAGAGCACTGGTTAAAGCTTGTAGGAGGAGTTTTCGTTCTGCTCTAGGAGGATGTGAAACTTCTGACCCTCTGTCTGGACAGTGCTTATTGGCCCTGTGCTGATCACATGCACGCTTCCAAGAAGAAAAAAAAAAACTCTAGTATTACACACCAAACTCAGCAGGTGTATGTGACCACAGGTTAAGTCTGTATCAGGTGGTCATATCAACACGGAGGGGCAGAGAAGACAGGATCAAACAGCGTTTTTACACAATGCAGAGGATTAACCCCTTAGGTTCCACAGTGAGTATAACAAGCATGCTTTACTGCATATACAGACTGATTTTACTGTTGTGGGTTTAGTAACACTTTAATAAAATACAAAGTTTTCGCTTAATGGTGCCTGTGCTGAGTGAGTAACCTCCTGTGTTCAGTAGGCACCAGAGCAGCTACTCAGCAAAATACCCTGAAGCTATCATTGCCTACTATAGTGATTTCCAATCTCCATGGGCATTCCACAAGTATGGCACATACATACTTAAAGAATAATATCACTTTTTAACAAAAACTAATAAATGCACATTTTTTTGCAGGTAAATAAAATGAGCATTTATAATTTTTTGTTTCTGGAGTCTGGAAAGCATTGCACCAGTGGTCATTAGATCTCTGGTGCCATGCAGGTCTCCTGCAGACCAGTCACTGTATCTGTGTGCCCATACACCTCGTACAGGGAAGCAGATACTGACAAGAAGACTCAAACTATCACAGTGCTCCACAGCGCCATGGTAGTCCATTGAGAACTACAAGCCGACAGCCGCAAAGGCTGTCGGAACTTGTAGTGTTCTCATTCATACTGTGAATGAGTGACGCAGCCAGGCAGGTGAAGCTCCACACAGCCGCATTTTTTTTTAAATTTTGACAGCTAGCAGGAGAGAGAAGATACCCCACTAGCTGTCACAACAGGGATGGTGAAGGGGTGCGGAGGCCGGTCTATTCATAACATGCTACACCCTGAATATGGGTTTAATATGTAACATGTTATGGAAGGTCAACTTATCCTTTAAATCGGTCTAAGCTGTATTGTAAAAGTGCCATACCTAAATTTTGGCTTTAAACAGAAGATGTCCACTAAAAAAGCAAAAAGTTTGAATCATCTGGCTAGGCTCTCTACAAATGCTTCCCTCATCCTGGCCTGGGTTATGAACGTGTCTAAAGACAAATACTAATAAAGGATTATAATTTTAGAACACATGTCCACATTCATGTGGTCCTCAACCGTCCAGCCCTGCAGACCCCCAGGCCAAGGAAAACATTAGGACACTATTAGAGATGTTCATGCAAGGATTCAAGTTTGGTTATATGTTTGCAAAGTGTAAAAAAACTTTTTTACTGTAATAAAGAGAATTAAAACATTCTGAAGTGGTTTTGTACTGCTTTTGTGTAAAATTTCCTGGTAGCTGAACACATTTAAAAATAACTTGTGGGTACTTCGTTACCTCTATTGACAAGCTCTTCAAATAGTTATGAGCTATAGCAAGACTCATAGGTTCAGCCTCAATATCATTCTGATGTATCATTCTGATAAGACCCACCACTAATAGCATGAGGGCACTAAAGAGTGATGACCAAGTACAGCTTAGTTCTACTTACAAATACTACATGAAATCTTCCTCTTAGAATCTTAAATTTAGTTATTCATATTGAAAAAGTCAATCATAATACAGTCTCCAAAACAAACAGGCAAAACTGTGATAAAGTCTGCTAAAATCTTTGCAACACATGTACTGTCTGGGTCCTTAGGATTTCACTTAAAACTTTCAAAATTAAAAGATCAGCTGAACAAATAGCTTCTTCTTAATCATTAATCTTGCTGTCAAATAATGACAAATAGATGGAGCCATCACAACAGGCCCCACAGCAGACTGACAATTCTCTTCTCACTGTCTGGCCTATTAATCTTGAGATTGTTCACTGTTCATTGGACGCTCACATCTAGAGGTTTTATTAATCAATGGTCAGGCTCTCATCTCTTGATGTCCTGGGAAGAGTGGAAAGATTAAACCAACTGTAATAATCACAGACATTTGAGAAATGGCTAAAAATAATGGCCACACTGCAGTCACCAAGATATCACTGGGCCCCCTGCTCCATCTTCTTCTTTTTAACTGGTGCAAAACCTGGAGACAAGAAGACTAATTTTTCTTTCTGATTCACTGAAATTTTTTTCCTCTTTTTTTTCTTACATCCATGTAAGTTTATCCAATTCAGTCTTGATGCTCCTCCATAATTACAGGATAGGTCCATGAAAAAAATTATATTTTAGACCGTAATCTCGAACGAGCAGGGCCCTCTGATTCCTCCTGTAATGAATTGTATTGTAACTGTACTGTCTGTCCTCATTTTGTAAAGTGCTGATCTAACTGTTGGCGCTATATAAATCCTCAATCAAATCAAAATCTCTGTGTATCCCCAAAGAAAAGCAAATCTTTCACCCTTGAAAGTGCAAATGTCATAAACCTTTTCTGCAATCCTTCCCCAAAACTCAAATCCTACCCCACATTCCCAAACTAAATCCAAAGAAATGTCCACAATGCAAAGTCCAAAAATGTCCACACTATTCAATCTTCCAAATGTGATAAGTATCCAATTCATCACTCCAATCCAAGATACCTCAAAAAAATTTAAACTGAATATAGTGCATTATCTTTCAAATAATATAATAATTTGTGATATCATGCAAAAACACTCGTGACAAAACAAAAAACAAAAAAAAAGTGTTTTTGCATGATATCACAAATTATTATATTATTTGAAAGATAATGCACTATATTCAGTTTACATTTTTTTTGAGGTATTCTGGATTGGAGTGACAAATTGCATACTTATCACATTTGGAAGATTGAATAGTGTGGACATTTTTGGACTTTGCATTATGGACATTTCTTTGGATTTAGTTTGGGAATGTGGGGTAGGATTTGAGTTTTGGGGAAGGATTGCAGAAAAGGTTTATGACACATGCTATATAAATCCTGTATAATAATAATAATATTGTAATAATATTTTCCTTATGGTTGATCCTTGATGGACTAAGTCATCATCCAGCTTTTTTAAATCTTAGGCAAACAATGAGATTTCCCTGGCATAATTTTTTCCTGACGCCAACATGGTGGCATACATGTGATATATCTCCACACCTATATCCACCCACAGGACCTGTGTATATCTATAAAAGTATGACTGAGAGCAACCTCCCCCATTCTCCTTTTTGTCCTTAAAATCTCCACCTGCAAGACCGTGATGTTGTGATAAGTCCCTACCTGCCGAGTCCACCTTGGTTCAGCCTCTCCCAGGTGCAGTCCTGCATCTTAGGTTGCTAAATGAACCAACAAGGTGGGGAGCCCCTTCTGGTGGTCTTTTGGGGCTGAGGAGTTCTCCAACCAGAGATGTCAGAACCTCATGTGCTGCACCCGAGCTGGTGTTTGTTTGCTGCAGTCCATGCTGCATGTGTTTCTCTGCACACCTGAGCAGGATCACGGTGTGGGAGTTAGTGCTGCCTTTTTCTTTTCTCCCACAGGTTAGTGCTATCCCTTTTTGTTTTCCTACTTTGCCTCTACCTTCATTAGAGTTTGTCATTTTTCCTTTCTGAGAGTGATTTGACGGGTTCTCTTTTGTCAGCAGTTTTCCTTTCGCTTGTGGCCAGCGTGTGTACATGGTCTGGTCCGGGGTTTGTGGCAGTTTCTGGTCTCATGGCTGGCAATGGCATCCACACATACACTGTGAATAGGGCCTCTTGTGGCGACCATCTTTGTTAAGGCATATCCAGGCTTACAAAGGTTGCACTTTCTTATGCTGCAGATGAATGAGAGGGGGAGAGAAATGATTCAGGCACATGTCTATGATCTGTTTGCTTCTTTCTCTGAGTCTTTCATTTTACTTTCTGTGCAGTGCTGACATCCTTACTCCAACATGAGCCTTCTGCCACATAATCAAGACCTCCATGTGCTCAGGTAGGGACCATAAGTGTGATAAGTAAGAAGAGGAAAAAGAGTGCCTTTCAATGAGTGTGGACTTCATCTTCTGGTACAACCTAGCCCACTCTCGCTCTTGCTTAGGGGCCAGTTCACACTACATATGTTTCAGTTGCTTTTATTCTGCATCCAAAATGCACAGAAAGTAGGTTACATGGTTGTCAATGTCGTAGCTCACATCAGTGCTTGCAGTTGCAGAAAAAGAAGTAGAACAAGCTGCATTTCTTTCTGCACAGAACTGCTTAAAAACGCTTAAAAAATTTACATGCAAAAACGCGTCTAGAACACATCTGGACTGCATTTCTATAGTGTGAACCGGCTCGACGATAAAGTTAAAATAGTGTTGCCATGGCATGACAAGTCCAGTGGCTCTTCCAGTCCTGCAGATCTAACCCAGGATGCACACATTTCCCATTGAGACTTGGCATCCTGCTTCCCTGAGCTCGAAGAGTGACAAAGGATAGAGTGCTGAGCCTGTGGCGTGGACTTAATGCCAGACTAACATGTCTGATGATATTGCCGCAGAAACCTGTCTAAGGACAAAGGAGGCTGGGAGCCAGCAAGTCATGGTCCTTCATGAACAAATAGTTAATGATCCTCTGAGTTCTCCAACCACTTATGACAGTATACTCCGGGCACAACGTTAAGGATGCAGCCCTGCACGGCCGTACAGGGCACCATGGCCCTCCTTACTAAGGAGGCCTCAAGTCCATCATAGCCATCTTTATTCCTGGCTCTGGAGGCACCTTTATCCAAGCCATACACATTTGCCTTGCACCTGGCTTCACCGCCTTGAAAAGTCTAAGTAGGGTTCAAGTTTCTCTTGGATCCAGTCATTCATTAGTGTAGCAGGCTCAGAACGGGATGACCCAGATGACTGCCTTTCAAAGTCAGAACATACTTCACATTTTCAGGGCGCAGCCTTCCAATCTCCATAATGAATGAAAGGATGAAGATGTTGTTTCAAGAATTATTCTTCATCCAGACCAGAGTAACATTTTCTGCTCAAGAGGTGGATGTCCTCTTTCAATACATCAATAATATGACTGCAATGGCAATGATTCTAAGTCCTCCCTCACTATTCTCTTTATTCTCTTTTGTGTCTGTACGAAGAACACTGAAGATTCAATTGGTGTTGAGTTTAAAGAAACTGAGTCTCAGTAGGGGATTGACAATTCCAGTTTACATACCTTCCTTCATGGCTTTCGACCTCACAGATGACCTTTGTGAAGGTCCTAATTAGAGATGAGCGAAGAAATGAAAAATTCGATTCGGCTGATTCGGCGAATTCCAGTGTGAAATTCGATTCGATGCGAATTTCTCCGCTACGAAGATGACTTATTTAAAGGGTTTCTAGGCTTCAGAGAGCCTTTAAATTAGTGCAGAACACTGTACCTTTAATTTAAATGCCCTTGGAGATGAGGAAGGAGAAGGAGAAGGAGAAGGATGAGAAGAAGGAGAAGGAGAAGGATGAGAAGAAGGAGAAGGAGAAGGGTGAGAAGAAGGAGAAGGATGAGAAGAAGGAGAAGGATGAGAAGAAGGAGAAGGAGAAGGATGAGAAGAAGGAGAAGGAGAAGGATGAGAAGAAGGAGAAGGAGAAGGATGAGAAGAAGGAGAAGGATGAGAAGAAGGAGAAGGATGAGAAGAAGGAGAATGATGAGAAGAAGGAGAAGGATGATAAGAAGAAGGCTGAGAATAAGGAGAAGGATGAGAAGAAGGAGAAGGAGAAGGATGAGAAGAAGGAGAAGGATGAGAAGAAGGAGAAGGAGAAGGATGAGAAGAAAGAGAAGGATGAGAAGGAGAAGGATGAGAAGAAGAAGGATGAGAAGAAGAAGGATGAGAAGAAGGAAAAGGATGAGAAGAAGAAGGATGAGAAGAAGGAGAAGGATGAGAAGAAGGAGAATGATGAGAAGAAGGAGAAGGATGATAAGAAGGACAAGGAAGAGAAGAAGGAGAAGGAGAAGGATGAGAAGAAGGAGAAGGATGAGAAGAAGGAGAAGGATGAGAAGAAGGAGAAGGATGAGAAGAAGGAGAAGGATGAGAAGAAGGAGAAGGAGAAGGATGAGAAGAAGGAGAAGGATGAGAAGAAGAAGGATGAGAAGAAGGATGAGAAGAAGGAGGAGAAGGATGAGAAGAAGAAGGATGAGAAGAAGGAGAAGGATGAGAAGAAGGAGAAGGAAGAGAAGAAGGAGAAGGAGAAGGATGAGAAGGAGAAGGATGAGAAGAAGGAGAAGGATGAGAAGAAGGAGAAGGAGAAGGATGAGAAGAAGGAGAAGGATGAGAAGAAGAAGGATGAGAAGAAGGATGAGAAGGATGAGAAGAAGGAGAAGGATGAGAAGAAGGAGAATGATGAGAAGAAGGAGAAGAAGGAGAAGGATGAGAAGAAGGAGAAGGATGAGAAGAAGGAGAAGGATGAGAAGAAGGAGAAGGATGAGAAGAAGGAGAAGGAGAAGGATGAGAAGAAAAAGGATGAGGAGAAGGAGAAGGATGAGAAGAAGGAGAAGGAGAAGGATGAGAAGAAGGAGAAGGATGAGAAGAAGGAGAAGGAGAAGGATGAGAAGAAGGAGAAGGAGAAGGATGAGAAGAAGGAGAAGGAGAAGGATGAGAAGAAGGAGAAGGATGAGAAGAAGGAGAAGGATGAGAAGGAGAAGGATGAGAAGGAGAAGGATGAGAAGAAGAAGGCTGAGAATAAGGAGAAGGATGAGAAGAAGGAGAAGGATGAGAAGAAGGAGAAGGATGAGAAGAAGGAGAAGGAGAAGGATGAGAAGAAAGAGAAGGATGAGAAGGAGAAGGATGAGAAGAAGAAGGATGAGAAGAAGAAGGATGAGAAGAAGGAAAAGGATGAGAAGAAGAAGGATGAGAAGAAGAAGAAGGATGAGAAGAAGGAGAATGATGAGAAGAAGGAGAAGGATGATAAGAAGGAGAAGGAAGAGAAGAAGGAGAAGGAGAAGGATGAGAAGAAGGAGAAGGATGAGAAGAAGGAGAAGGATGAGAAGAAGGAGAAGGATGAGAAGAAGGAGAAGGATGAGAAGAAGGAGAAGGAGAAGGATGAGAAGAAAAAGGATGAGGAGAAGGAGAAGGATGAGAAGAAGGAGAAGGAGAAGGATGAGAAGAAGGAGAAGGATGAGAAGAAGGAGAAGGATGAGAAGAAGGAGAAGGAGAAGGATGAGAAGAAGGAGAAGGAGAAGGATGAGAAGAAGGAGAAGGAGAAGGATGAGAAGAAGGAGAAGGATGAGAAGAAGGAGAAGGATGAGAAGGAGAAGGATGAGAAGGAGAAGGATGAGAAGAAGAAGGCTGAGAATAAGGAGAAGGATGAGAAGAAGGAGAAGGAGAAGGATGAGAAGAAGGAGAAGGATGAGAAGAAGGAGAAGGAGAAGGATGAGAAGAAAGAGAAGGATGAGAAGGAGAAGGATGAGAAGAAGAAGGATGAGAAGAAGAAGGATGAGAAGAAGGAAAAGGATGAGAAGAAGAAGGATGAGAAGAAGGAGAAGGATGAGAAGAAGGAGAATGATGAGAAGAAGGAGAAGGATGATAAGAAGGAGAAGGAAGAGAAGAAGGAGAAGGAGAAGGATGAGAAGAAGGAGAAGGATGAGAAGAAGGAGAAGGATGAGAAGAAGGAGAAGGATGAGAAGAAGGAGAAGGATGAGAAGAAGGAGAAGGAGAAGGATGAGAAGAAGGAGAAGGATGAGAAGAAGAAGGATGAGAAGAAGGATGAGAAGAAGGAGGAGAAGGATGAGAAGAAGAAGGATGAGAAGAAGGAGAAGGATGAGAAGAAGGAGAAGGAAGAGAAGAAGGAGAAGGAGAAGGATGAGAAGGAGAAGGATGAGAAGAAGGAGAAGGATGAGAAGAAGGAGAAGGATGAGAAGAAGGAGAAGGAGAAGGATGAGAAGAAGGAGAAGGATGAGAAGAAGAAGGATGAGAAGAAGGATGAGAAGGATGAGAAGAAGGAGAAGGATGAGAAGAAGGAGAATGATGAGAAGAAGGAGAAGAAGGAGAAGGATGAGAAGAAGGAGAAGGATGAGAAGAAGGAGAAGGATGAGAAGAAGGAGAAGGATGAGAAGAAGGAGAAGGAGAAGGATGAGAAGAAAAAGGATGAGGAGAAGGAGAAGGATGAGAAGAAGGAGAAGGATGAGAAGGAGAAGGAGAAGGATGAGAAGAAGGAGAAGGAGAAGGATGAGAAGAAGGAGAAGGATGAGAAGAAGGAGAAGGTTGAGAAGGAGAAGGAGAAGGATGAGAAGGAGAAGGATGAGAAGAAGGAGAAGGAGAAGGATGAGAAGAAGGAGAAGGAGAAGGATGAGAAGAAGGAGAAGGATGAGAAGAAGGATGAGCAGAAGGAGAAGGATGAGAAGAAGGAGAAGGATGAGAAGAAGGAGAAGGATGAGAAGAAGGATGAGAAGAAGGATGAGAAGAAGGAGAAGGATGAGAAGAAGGACAGTTCTGTGACAGTTTCTGTCTATTTCTGACAGTTCTGGGACATTCACTCCATACAGCGGTTTCAACCGCTGTATGGAGGGAATGTCATGGAACTGTCAGAAATAGACTATTAATGACAGTTCTGGGACTGTCCTTCCATGCAGCGGTTGAAACATTGTATGTATTTGTTTCCATAAATGGATCCATTTATGGAAACAAATACATACAATGTTTCAACCGCTGCATGGAAGGACAGTCCCAGAACTGTCATTAATAGTCTATTTCTGACAGTTCCATGACATTCCCTCCATACAGCGGTTAAAACAGCTGTATGCAGTGAATGTCCCAGAACTGTCATAAATAGTCTATTTCTGATAGATCTGGGACATTCACTCCATACAGCTGTTTTAACCGCTGTATGGAGGGAATGTCATGGAACTGTCAGAAATAGACTATTAATGACAGTTCTGGGACTGTCCTTCCATGCAGCGGTTGAAACATTGTATGTATTTGTTTCCATAAATGGATCCATTTATGGAAACAAATACATACAATGTTTCAACCGCTGCATTGAAGGACAGTCCCAGAACTGTCATTAATAGTCTATTTCTGACAGTTCCATGACATTCCCTCCATACAGCGGTTAAAACAGCTGTATGCAGTGAATGTCCCAGAACTGTCATAAATAGTCTATTTCTGATAGATCTGGGACATTCACTGCATACAGCTGTTTTAACCGCTGTATGGAGGGAATGTCATGGAACTGTCAGAAATAGACTATTAATGACAGTTCTGGGACTGTCCTTCCATGCAGCGGTTGAAACATTGTATGTATTTGTTTCCATAAATGGATCCATTTATGGAAACAAATACATACAATGTTTCAACCGCTGCATGGAAGGACAGTCCCAGAACTGTCATTAATAGTCTATTTCTGACAGTTCCATGACATTCCCTCCATACAGCGGTTAAAACAGCTGTATGCAGTGAATGTCCCAGAACTGTCATAAATAGTCTATTTCTGATAGATCTGGGACATTCACTGCATACAGCTGTTTTAACCGCTGTATGGAGGGAATGTCATGGAACTGTCAGAAATAGACTATTAATGACAGTTCCGGGACTGTCCTTCCATGCAGCGGTTGAAACATTGTATGTATTTGTTTCCATAAATGGATCCATTTATGGAAACAAATACATACAATGTTTCAACCGCTGCATGGAAGGACAGTCCCAGAACTGTCATTAATAGTCTATTTCTGACAGTTCCATGACATTCCCTCCATACAGCGGTTAAAACAGCTGTATGCAGTGAATGTCCCAGAACTGTCATAAATAGTCTATTTCTGATAGATCTGGGACATTCACTGCATACAGCTGTTTTAACCGCTGTATGGAGGGAATGTCATGGAACTGTCAGAAATAGACTATTAATGACAGTTCCGGGACTGTCCTTCCATGCAGCGGTTGAAACATTGTATGTATTTGTTTCCATAAATGGATCCATTTATGGAAACAAATACATACAATGTTTCAACCGCTGCATGGAAGGACAGTCCCAGAACTGTCATTAATAGTCTATTTCTGACAGTTCCATGACATTCCCTCCATACAGCGGTTAAAACAGCTGTATGCAGTGAATGTCCCAGAACTGTCATAAATAGTCTATTTCTGATAGATCTGGGACATTCACTCCATACAGCTGTTTTAACCGCTGTATGGAGGGAATGTCATGGAACTGTCAGAAATAGACTATTAATGACAGTTCTGGGACTGTCCTTCCATGCAGCGGTTGAAACATTGTATGTATTTGTTTCCATAAATGGATCCATTTATGGAAACAAATACATACAATGTTTCAACCGCTGCATTGAAGGACAGTCCCAGAACTGTCATTAATAGTCTATTTCTGACAGTTCCATGACATTCCCTCCATACAGCGGTTAAAACAGCTGTATGCAGTGAATGTCCCAGAACTGTCATAAATAGTCTATTTCTGATAGATCTGGGACATTCACTGCATACAGCTGTTTTAACCGCTGTATGGAGGGAATGTCATGGAACTGTCAGAAATAGACTATTAATGACAGTTCTGGGACTGTCCTTCCATGCAGCGGTTGAAACATTGTATGTATTTGTTTCCATAAATGGATCCATTTATGGAAACAAATACATACAATGTTTCAACCGCTGCATTGAAGGACAGTCCCAGAACTGTCATTAATAGTCTATTTCTGACAGTTCCATGACATTCCCTCCATACAGCGGTTAAAACAGCTGTATGCAGTGAATGTCCCAGAACTGTCATAAATAGTCTATTTCTGATAGATCTGGGACATTCACTCCATACAGCTGTTTTAACCGCTGTATGGAGGGAATGTCATGGAACTGTCAGAAATAGACTATTAATGACAGTTGTGGGACTGTCCTTCCATACAGCGGTTGAAACATTGTATGTATTTGTTTCCATAAATGGATCCATTTATGGAAACAAATACATACAATGTTTCAACCGCTGCATGGAAGGACAGTCCCAGAACTGTCATTAATAGTCTATTTCTGACAGTTCCATGACATTCCCTCCATACAGCGGTTAAAACAGCTGTATGCAGTGAATGTCCCAGAACTGTCATAAATAGTCTATTTCTGATAGATCTGGGACATTCACTCCATACAGCTGTTTTAACCGCTGTATGGAGGGAATGTCATGGAACTGTCAGAAATAGACTATTAATGACAGTTCTGGGACTGTCCTTCCATGCAGCGGTTGAAACATTGTATGTATTTGTTTCCATAAATGGATCCATTTATGGAAACAAATACATACAATGTTTCAACCGCTGCATTGAAGGACAGTCCCAGAACTGTCATTAATAGTCTATTTCTGACAGTTCCATGACATTCCCTCCATACAGCGGTTAAAACAGCTGTATGCAGTGAATGTCCCAGAACTGTCATAAATAGTCTATTTCTGACAGTTCTGGGACATTCACTCCATACAGCGGTTTCCGGCAAAAAGTGTATGTGCAGAGTTCCTCTATTCTGCAGATACACTTAGAGGAGCTCTGCAGATACACTTAGAGGAGCTCTGCACATACACTTTTTTCCGGTTTGGAATTATTCTTATTTTCATCCTACTTCTTCTTCTTCTTCTTCATCCTCATCCTCATCCTCTTCTTCTTCTGAGGATGAGGATGAAGAAGAAGAAGAAGAAGAAGAAGAAGTAGGATGAAAATAAGATTAATTCCAAGCCGGCAAAAAGTGTATGTGCAGAGCTCCTCTAAGTGTATCTGCAGAGCTCCTCTAAGTGTATCTGCAGAATAGAGGAACTCTGCACATACACTTTTTGCCGGCTTGGAATTATTCTTCTTTTCATCCTACTTCTTCTTCTTCTTCTTCTTCATCCTCATCCTCAGAAGAAGAGGATGAGGATGAGGATGAGGATGAGGAAGAAGAAGAAGAATGAAAAGAAGAATAATTCCAAGCCGGCAAAAAGTGTATGTGCAGAGTTCCTCTATTTCTGACAGTTCTCTCACAGCTTCTTCACATGTACAGCGGTTGAAATATCTGTATCCTAAATGGAAACTAATAGATACAAATTGTATCTATTAGTTTCCATTTAGGATACAGATGTTTCAACCGCTGTACATGTGAAGAAGCTGTGAGAGAACTGTCAGAAATAGAGGAACTCTGCACATACACTTTTTGCCGGCTTGGAATTATTCTTCTTTTCATCCTACTTCTTCTTCTTCTTCTTCTTCTTCTTCTTCTTCTTCATCCTCATCCTCATCCTCTTCTTCTGAGGATGAAGAAGAAGAAGAAGTAGGATGAAAAGAAGAATAATTCCAAGCCGGCAAAAAGTGTATGTGCAGAGTTCCTCTATTTCTGACAGTTCTCTCACAACTTCTTCACATGTACAGTGGTTGAAACATCTGTATCCTAAATGTAAACTAATAGATACAATGTTTCAACCGCTAAACATGTGTTCCTTCTGTCAGAGAACTGTCAGAAATAGCGGAGCTCACTGCAGGGACACTTTTGCCGGCTGATCGGGAAATGTTCGATTCGCGCACCCGAAGTAGGCAAAATTTCGGTTTCGACACGAATCGAATATTTCCTGAAATTCGACTCGAATTCCGGTTCGCCTAGTTCGATTCGCTCATCTCTAGTCCTAATCTCTGAGGAAATGGGGCTCTTTGCATCCATGATTACTTGGATAGTATTCTACTGTTGGCCCAAATCCCAGATCACCTACTAGTTCAAAAGGGATTTTCAGACAGCCAGCCTGAGAAGTTTTGGCTGGATTGGAGTTGTCAAAACAGTGCGAGCAGACCCATCTGGACATCAATACGGAAGCTAAATTCAATGCTCGAGTGAGAACTTTTCTGCTTCTCAGAATAGGCCAATGCATAGGGAACTTCTTCAGAAGTGGTATCTGTCAGTTTTATCAAGCTTCCCAATTCAGTGGTCTCCTGAAAACAATGATGTCTCGCATCCCTATGCTACCATGGGCACACTGGATTCTCTGCACGTTCCAAAGAATTTCCTTTTTGCAATACAGAAGTCGGCACTTGAGCTGATTTCAAAGTTCTTCTCCTCAGATGTGCAGAACTCTCTGGGTATGGGTGTGACGGGATCACTCGATCCCGTATGGTAGGTTCATTATCTCTGCCTATTCTCACCTTTGATGCCTGTGCTATAGGGCGGATTGCCACCTGCAGTCACTATGTGCGCTGCCACCTCGCATTCAGGCTTGACCGGTTATCCTGCATGATGTTAACACAGCGGCAGTGTCATGCATTTAAAATAAAGAAAACTCAACAGCAGGTTCCAATGGAAGTGGAACTATTATATCCATGGCCAAATGTAATCTTCAGAGGCTGTGGGTGCCCAGAGTGCCAAAAGGGGCTCTGGCACCAAGTGTTTTTGGTTCCCAATGAATGGGTCTTTACCGAAAAGATCTTGCCCATATCACTCACGTATGGTTGCCTCCCTCAATTGATCCTGTTGCATTACCATCCTTTCACAAGATGCCTCTCATGTTACCCTCACCCATTGGTGGAGGAAGTGGACGCTTACTCAGGCATGGAATAGTTGCCTTGCAAATGGCTTTCCTCTACTGCCTTTGGTCATGAAATTCAAGGGGGACTGTTGTCCAAGAGTCTCGCTTTGATAACATTCATGTCCTACTAGCCTGCAGGTCTTGGTTTTACCCTAGCCATGGAACTGGAGTCTGGACCAAGCACTTCAACTAGCAGTGTTTCCACAACTGGCCCAGGATGGATTAGAAATTGAAAGGGAAGGATTGAAGTAATCAAGTGGTAAATCCTGCAGGGTTTCAGGAAGGATACGAACAAATGCCATTTACTTTGAAGTCTGGAACAAGTTCACAGTCTTTGCAGCTGAGCAGGATTTTGATCCTAGCAACCCAGTGGCCGCCCAGTAGCTATAATTTCCTCACACAGATCTGGATTTGGGGCTCAGCCTAGATCTCTAAGGGCTCAAATTTCAGCCATTTCAGCTTCGTCAGAGAATATGAGCATGTGAACTGCCAGGTAAGCTTTTCAGGAGGTTGGTCCTGAGACTTTGCCCTGAGGAGGAAAAACATTTCCCCTGTGGGATTTTATTCTGGCACTGGATTTCCTTGCCAGGTCTCTGTTTGCACCAATAGAAAGGAGTCTTCAGTAGGACATCACTAAGCAGTGTCCCTTGATAAATTCAAGGGGCAGAGTTTTGGACCTGCAAGCGCTTCAAGCTACAGCGTCCTACATCTTCTTTCTTCTGAACAAGTTGAGGCCTATGCCCCTCGAGCACTTTTGTCCCCAGGTGGCTTCAGTTTTCATCTTACAAATTGGTGATTCCATCCTTTCTGACACAAATGGTACCTAACCTACACAAGCTGGATGTACCAGGTGTCTAAGATACCTACCTTCAAGCTGTTTCCTATTTTAAATCCTCTGGGAGGCTGTTCATGTTTCCATCAGGCAAATTCAGAGGAGGAAGCTGTAGTAAACCTTGCCATCTTGGAGTGTCAAGGTCATCCTGAAAACATAGTGCAGCCAGGCAAGAGCTTTCAGAAATGTAGAGGCTTATTCAGCCAGGACCATCTCTACATTCGGGGCAGTGCATGCAAAGTGTCTATGAAGACTTTTGCAAAGCAGCAGGCTAGTTACCACAGTGCACCTGCCTCAGGCGCTACAGGGAAGATCCAGGGGCTTATACATAAATGGACTTCAACAGATTGGTAGTCTAGGCTTCCATGTCCATTGTTATGCAGTTTGATTATACAGTTTAGCACTCCCAGTTTAGCTAGTTATTTATCACATGTATGCTGCCATGTTGGCGTCAGGAAAATGGAAAATTTTATCATGCTTACTGTAGTTTTCCTTTCCTGAAGCCAATCCATGGCAGCATACGAACCCTCCCTTGTTTGATCTTGATTGTACGGAGAATGGAGGAGGTTGCTGTCAGTCAGACTTTTATAGATATACACAGGTCCTGTGGGTGGATATAGGGGCAGAGATATACACATGCATGCTGCCATGGATTGGTGTCAGTAAAGAAAAATTACAGTAAGTATGATAATTTTCCGTTTTACTCTGTTCTTGCACATCTGGGAATTTAGGCTTTTCACTGTGCTGTCCTTGCATGCATATAAATTTCCATGTGCAAGTGGGCAAGGACAGTGCCGAAGGTCTCTGCCAGGAACCTAAGCTGCCAGAGCCCTTCGGCACATCTGCGCACATATGCATAATGTCATTCTTGCCTAGGCAAGAAAGTAAGAAGTGCTACCCTACAGCACAAAAAAAGTAAAGCACATAAAAAAAATATATATATCCAATTGTGTTAGAGGGAGGGGACTGGAGCGTGATAAACCAATATTTTCTTTTGGATTATAGGTCCCCTTTTAAATGTATTTTTTCAAGTGCATACAGTGAAAGTACCTGAATCCAAATTGGTAGCCTTTTGCAATCCAATATACAGTAGAATTTACCTCCATGGGTGAAGAGCTGCCAGTGCTCATGCAGCCGGTGTAGTGGTCTGGGTATTTGAAATTCTCGTTCTTCTCTCCCTTCTTTCTGCAGCACTTCCAGGACAGATCAGAGAGATTCTGATTGGTCCGCACCGACACAAAGCTGTGATCCATCCTGGATGCCCTGTGGGGAAAAAAGGAAAGAAGGATTCAAGTACCCACTGCGCTACACTTGCTGCATGAGCACTGACAGTTCATCACCAGGGGAGGCAAGTACAGTGGGGACCGGGGAGGAGGGTGCAGGGTGTCAGATCATTTTTTCATTGTATTTGAAAAACTGAACTAAGCCTTTAACTTCAGAAAGTGATGGCAAATCCAAATGTTTACAGTTTGCAAAGAAATCTATCAATTTGATCACATGTTTTGGTGACAACTAAGTTTAGCAAGATTTCCTTTGACTTTCTGTTCTATAGTCAGGAAGTGAATTGAAACATCCCCAATGAGACACAGACAGCAAAAAAAAAAAACACCTACAGTATCCATAGTATAAAAAATAAGATTTTGGCATGTTGACATTTTTAAAAAAGGTTTCGTGGAATTGTCTTTTGCAAGGCAGCTTGTTTGTTTTTTAATCAGAATAACAAACTTGTTATACTCACCTGCCCTGTGCAATGGTATTGCACACAACAGCCCTGATCCTTCTCTTCTTGGGTCCCCTGCTGGCGTTCCTGGCTCGTCCTTTTCTTTGTGTCCCCCCAAAGAAAGCCTTTTGCTATGGGGGCACATGGTGTCTGCTCTCTCCTGACCTGTGTGTCTACAGAGCTAGGCTCCATAGACACACACAGAGGGACTTATGCCCATCTCCCTCTTCCTCTAGACTGCATTTTGATTGACAGCATCAAGAGCATATGGCTCCTGCTGCTGTTTGAGTCCCTGTGTAAAGGGAAAGCGAGGGTGAGAAGACATGCAGCCATGCAGAGCACTGATCTCTTCTCCCCTCTCTTCCCTTTCACACAGGGTAGGGGGAGCACAGGGAAAATAAAAACATTTTTACCTTAATGCAAGCACTGCATTAAGGTAAAAAATGTTTTTAGTTTTAGTATCACTTTAGGCCTGAGGCTCATTTCACAAAGCTATAACATGCTATTCACCTCAATAATTGTTATCCTCGCACACATGACTTTTATATTCAGCTCTTATTGCTTTCCGTTATTGAGCTTAAACCCTTTTATGTTGATGTCTGATATACAAACAACAGAGTCTTCTTTTCTCCATTTCAAATCGTTTTTGTTTTGTCTCACTTCTTATAATTGCATTCTGCACTGATCTCAACCAAGAATTAAGTTTTATTAAAAAAGAACTCCTTGTATAGTCCTCACATTCAGCTTGTTAATGTCTCTGCCTAATTATACACAGTTTATGAGAAAAGCAAGAAAAGATTCAGTTCAGACCAATAATGTATCAGAAGAAGCATCTCAGACCATGTCTCATAAACTATTGTTGCCGATTATATCTATAGCCTATGGCATACATTGTTTATAGTATGCTCTTGTCGTCAAAAAGCAATCTGTGCTAAAGTGAAACTGTCAACCATGCCTTAAAAGAATTGCCGAAAAGTACCTGCTATTGCCTGTGTTAGCCAGGAAACTTTCCTCTTCTTTTTTTGGATGTTGGTTTTGTCTTGCGACTTTTCTGATTTCTGGATTAAGAGCCATAGCAATTCCTCTGTCCATTGAGAGCATTTAGGTAGTCAATCTAGAGCAGGGGTGGGCAAACTTTTTGACTTGAGGGCCGCAATGGGTTCATATATTGGACCCGGGGGCCGGACCAAGAGTAGATGAATGATGTGTATGTGTCATCCATAGTAAGTATAGTAATATTCCCCCATAGTAAGCATAGTAATTAATCCCCCATATAGTAATTAATCCCCCATATAGTAATTCATCCCCCATAGTAATTCATCCCCCATATAGTAATTCATCCCCCATATAGTAATTCTATCCCCCATAGTAATTCATCCCCCATATAGTAATTCATCCCCCATAGTAACTCATCCCCCATATAGTAATTCATCCCCCATAGTAATTCATCCCCCATAGTAATTCATCCCCCATATAGTAATTCATCCCCCATATAGTAATTCATCCCCCATAGTAATTCATCCCCCATATAGTAATTCATCCCCCCTATAGTAATTCATCCCCCCTATAGTAATTCATCCCCCCTATAGTAATTCATTCCCCATATTAATTCATCTCCCATAGTACTATTCCCCCCCAAGTAGTAAGCCAAGTCCCCCCTGTGTCAATTTACTTACCTTTGCTCCGCGCGTTCCTCTCGCCGTTTTCCCACGCCGTTCCGGTCTTCAGGGCGGACTGTGAGAGGAGCCTAGCTCCCCTCACGTTCGTCACGCTGCCCTGCCTACACACATCCTGACAGCCAATGTGTCACGCTCCGCGGGCCGGATTAAAAGGTCCGCCGGGCCGTATACGGCCCGCGGGCCTTAGTTTGCCCATTGCTGATCTAGAGTCATTCCATCTAAATACGATATTAGAACAATAGGGGTAACTTTGACTTCTTACATTGTCACAGATCAGCAGCAAAGCTGATCTGCTACTAATGGTTCTACCAGATTATGGTGTCTTAGACTTTGCTGCAGCACAGGATGAATAAGTTTAGTGTCACCAGATCCCACCTGCTTCTAGGCAAGGCCAAGAGAACATTGGCACAACATTGCATCCCCGGGCACCACAAACAAGCCTTTTTGCCCAACTTGTGTGTAGGTGTTGTGATTGAGTCTCCACTTCCTTACAGCGCATATAAAGTATATAGTTCACCATCACATGCACAGTATCTTGACATGACTCTTCTTTGCTTGGTTCCTGGCCAAAGCTAGTACCAGTTCTAGGAATAGGCCGCCCACCTAAAACACATAAGTCTAGACAGTTTTCAGTGTTTTACATAGTTAGTATGGTCAAAAAAAGAAACCAGTCCACCTAGTTCAACCAATTAACATTACTTTCAGAGCATACATCCTCTCACCAGTTCTGGCAGCAGTTGTCAGCATTTTCCCATTGTAAGGCATCCTTTGTCTTTTGCCCATTACTAGTCCTATCTAGGGTACCAGGACCTCTCCTGGTTGCCCTCAGTTGGGGAATACCACTTGCTAGTTAGGCTACATCTCTCCAGGAACAGGCCAGCTTCAGAGTCTTCCTCCTGTCTTCTCAGACTCTCCGCCACAACTCTCCAAACTCTCAGATGCAGTCTACTATTTACATCCTAGGGGATGGCAACATCTATTGGCCAAACTTCAAATTATTTCAACATGCCTACATGCTGATTGCTATAACAGCTACATTACTAGCCCCTGTCTAGCCTGTCAATTAACCTCATTAGTTGTGCTCAAGCCAACACCCATTAGATGAGCAAAAAGGTTAATTTCCTAACCCAAAGCTGCAGGCCACTTCTGCTTCCCTGGATTTCTGTTTCTCTGGTTACTTCAGTTTGTATTTTGACTACACTTGTTTGCCTGCCCTGACCATTGACCTGTTCCTGTTTTCAAAATTGCCTGTCAGCTTTTGAACCATGCTCTGCTTATATACTTCCTCAGCTGCCATCTGCACAGGTGCCTCAGCCTGGTACACCCACCAGGAATGTCCATCTCTCCTTGCAGGGTGCTCTGCTAAAGATCCTAGACTCTGTACCATGGCCCTTTTTAGGGCTCACACCCTCTCCAAATGCACAGATATCACATAGGGTCCACTATTCAGTTTTTCTGAGACATGCATGTCTTGGATATTCCAACAGCAAGGTGCCAATGCCATAATGCCAAACTTTTTTTTCTGGATTGCCTGTGATATAAGGATGTTCCCATAAGGGTTACAGCAAGTGTGTAATTTCTCCTCAGATCTCCCCAGTAAAGTTCCAGAGATATAAAATGCAATGTTTAATGGATTACCATGGAAGGGCAGATCCCCACATATACATAGCCATCAGACCCTACCAGGGCAGGTACCTAAATAGATGCAACCACCAGAACTACCCAGGGTAGACCCCCCAACCCAAATCATACTCCCTGCATTCATCAACCAAATCTCCTATAAAGGTATAAAGTGCTGAACCCTTCATGTATGGACACCATACCCCCACCAGGGCAGATCCACTCCTGCCCAAAATACCCTCTACATACAGCCACCAATCCCCTACTGGAAAGACCCCTTGTTTTGTTACTATTTGGCATTGTATATGTGTAAAGAGAGATCACACAAATACTTATAAGTAAAACATTTATTACAAGTAATTACAGATATTATTATTATTATTATTATTATTATTATTAAAATGCATAATACAGAATAATAATTACAGATAAAGAAAGTATAACAAGAATACTTAAAGCGGAGCTCCACCCCGAAAGGGGAAGTTCCGCTTTAAGGCTTTGTCCCCCGCTCCCCATTAATGATTTGCAGCTTTGGGGAGTGGGTACTCGAATTTGACAGGTTCCCACTTCGACTGCGATCGCCTAGGCGATCGGAAGCGCAAGCTGTCCCCCCCCCCCTCCCCGTAGTCTTCTAGGACACGTGACAGACCCAAGAAGACTACGGGGCCATTCACAAAGCGCAGCGCGTCTCGCACATGCACAGTGCGACCATCTTCTCTCTCTGGTGCCGGCATCTTCAGTGTGGACACCCAGCTGTGACAGCTTGCTGCTTCACAGTTGGGTGACTACACTGAAGATGTCGGCACCAGAGAGAGAAGATGGCCGGTGAAACCAGCGGTAGTGAAGACACCGCTGGACTGAGGGACAGGTAGGTGGCTGTATTTTAAAAGCTACTGACTTTACAGTATATGGCATGGCCAATGATCAGAACGGACGCATGCTGAACACAAGTTCTGGGTCAAGACCTATTTCCAGTCTAGCTGTGTTTATATACTGGAGTTGTATGTAGGAAATTGGTCAACTCCCCTTGCACGCAATATGACCTTTTAAGGACTTGGTCACTTTGCTGTAACAACCTCCACCAGAGCAGATTCCTCTGCCCCAATACACACCTATTATGGAGAGCAGCTGGACACGCAGACAGGATGTTTTTGGAGTGTTTTGGACAGAAGAAAGAATAGGTAAGCTACTGTGCAGACAATGTCAGTGCTGCTTATCTGGGGGGGGGGACAATAATGGTCAGGACAGGTTTTCTAGTATGTCTAATCCATGATCTAACCAAAAGGTCTGGTTTGGCTATCACACATACAGTATGAGATCACTGATTAATCTAAATGTAACCGACCTGATTGGGCGATTGTCATCTCATGTTGGCATGTTCTGTTTAATGCTATACTCGGCTGGGATTGGGATATAGGCTTTTTTTTCCTTAGTGTTGCTTTCGCTTTTTAATATTCATTGCATTGTTCTTGCTGAGTTATCAGTCTTTACCCTGAAAGACTATAAAATAGAGTTTCCATCCAGTGACTTTTGGTATCGCATTATTACAGATCTGCAAGTGATAAGACTGCATCTGAATATTTGTCGTATAGTCAGGTATTTGAAATTGCAAGTGGTGAAATCACACAGGGATATACACTTGCTCTCTGCCTGGTGATAGCTGTGGGTTTATTTGGCCACATTTGTTTTATCTTTAACACAATCCAGATGAAATACATAATGCAAAGGGGAAATTAAGAAGCCAACAGCAAAACACTTTTTATTTCACTGTTTTTTGGGTGGAAGCTGGTCAACCAAATTCTCCACTGAGTTCTTACACCTTCCTTGGAGTTCTGAACTCTGCCAAACTGTCTGCATTATAAAGAATGCTGCAGGAGGAGTGAGACCTTATTGCTTGGCTTTGTTATGACAGCAGCTGGGAGGCAGGCCTGATACTTTGGTGGGCCGTCAGTCGGTGGGTGTTTTAGTTTAGCAAGTCCACCCAAATATGCGGGGCTGTACTGATACGGTGTGTGTGTGTGTATATGTGTGTGTGTATGTATGTGTGTACATATATATATATATGTGTGTGTGTGTATATACTGTGTGTGTGTGTATATGTATATATATATATATATATACTATACCAAAAGTGGGTGTAGCACTACCCTTTTGAGGGGGCCGCTGGTCTTGTTTTAGGTCCCCCAAGCTCTGCACAATCAGGCAACATGCATTTTCCACACTTTTACCTTCTGAGTCAGTAAACCGTCTTTGATCTGATTTTTTAGTTGTTTTTATTTAGGGGTTAAAAACCTGGATGGGATCTAGGGGTATATGTGATACCAAGGAACTGCAGAACTTGAGGATGAACTTCTTAGCAACTATGTAAAAAAATGTGAACTAGCAAAAATATAGCACTGCCCCTGTTATGGAGCACTGTAGTCCCTTTTTAGTGTACCTCTTCAGACCCCAGATGAATTCTCCAACCAGCTGTACTGAGGGTACCCCTGAGCAAGAGGTCTCAGAAGCTTGCAGTTAAGCAGTCCCAGATAAGAACTAGTTGGGTCTTGCACCTGACTGCCCTCTCCCTTTATCTGGCCCAGGGGGTGTAGGAGTACTCGCACTGTCCCGTCCTATCAGCATGGTGGGTTGGTAGCTGCTTTCAGGCCTTTCACTGGGCTGGCTCCTTCTCTACTGCTCAGGATGTCCTCCCTGGGCAACTTTGGGCAGTGAAGATCCTCCTGTCCAGCAATCAGTCTGTAGGTAACCTCCCCTCCCTGGGGCCCCCTCCAAGGTGCCACACTCCAGCCTTCCTCTCAGTCCATCTTCCACCCAACTCCCCTTGCACCCCAGGGTCTGCCATATTTGAGGGTTGCCCTGGTCACCATGCCCAACCTCCTGATAGAGGATTGATCATGGTCCCTCAAACATGCAGATCTGGGCCCCCTCCACCCCTCTTCCAGAAAATTCTCCAGTTTCTGGAAAGGTAGGAGGGCTCCAGAAGCCCTGACCTGTAGAACCTCCCAGTCTGTTCTGAAGTGAACTCCTCCCTCACTCCTAGGCTGACTCACCCCAGGCTGCTTCTTATCCTCTATCTAAAAAGCTACAACCCCAGCTAAGCTAGAGCACATTACATGGGCATAATTTCTTTTATACCTTACATTTGTCGTTTAAATTGTTGGTAGAGTAACTTTTCCTCTAACGTTTTCTTTTTTCATTGCAGGTAAATAATGGATTCCAAACAGAAGCAACATGCCATCATTGAGTTCTTGATGGAGGGGTGCAGGCTGTCCGGCATCCACAGAAGGCTACAGAATGTTTACAGAGATGACACCATTGACAAAAAGCACCAATGACAAGACATTGTTCTTGCCAATGATGTCATCTCTCTAAACATTTTATACTGTTCTGTGGATGTTGAACAGCCTGCAATACTACTTCATCAAGAACGCAATGATGGCATGATGCTTCTGCTTGGAATCCATTATTTACCTGCAATGAAAAGAAAATTAAGAAAAGTTTAGACATGTGCAGTTTGTTTTATTCTGAATTGAAATTCAGAGATTCGGAGGTATCCAAATTTCCAAATTACATTAGTAATACATTTAAAAGAATCCAAAATAACAAAACAAAATTTTGATTGAAAATCTAATTGAATTTGAAAACAAAATGGCATTCAAAAACAAATTTGAAACCTATAGCTGAAAATTTCTGATTTCCCTCAAAGACTATGTGTATTAGTGTTAGAAAATAGCCATTTTCCCAATTTCAAAAGGAATAAAATAGAATAGCATAGAACAGGAAAAGAATAGAATAGAAAAGAACAAAGCAGTCTTCTGAAATTCAAATTTGAAAAGAATAAAATAGAACAGAATAGGAAAAAATAGAATATAGCCGTCTTCCAAAAATCAAATTTCGAATAGAATAGAAAATAAAAATCTAACAAATTGGAATAAAATAGAAAAAATTTAATAGAATATACTCGTCTTCTGCAATTCAAATTTTGAATCCATTGTAAAAATTTAAATCCGGCCAAAAACAAATAAAACTAAACAAAACAAATTTCATTACAAATGCAACTAAATAAAATTAGTAACTTAATCTAAACGAAACACATTTCGTTCTGCACATGTCTAGAAGAGTTACTCCACCAAGTGAAATCTGATTATAAATATGCAGTATATAAATATTCTCATGCTGTGTGTAGTACATGAATGATACATTTGTTGGGAATTCGGTGTACTTGATATCAGAATGTCGTTCTGGAGTTGTTTGGCAATTATATGGACAATTCTCTGTTCTAGTTGTCCTTCCAGACCCACTTATTTTCCCCTTGGGTGTTGTCATCTTGCCTCATAAAGAAGGTGAAGCCCAGATATCCATCACAGTTAGGAATCCATGACACCTCTTCTGTGACAGCCCTTCTCTCAATATATGTCAGCTGGAGGGGTAGGAGATGGTAAGAAGGTCTTAGCTGCTGATTGTTGACAAAAAGTCTAATTTTGCACATTAGAAACAGTACTGTGTAAGTTGGCCATACACATACAGTATACAGGCTGAATGAAAGAAACAGGCTAGTGACACGAACGGATCGATCTCCTCCTGCGTGGAAATGTATCATGACAGCAGGCACTACCAGCTGTCAAAATACCCAGCAGTACCTGCACCTGATTGGTTGCAGGCTCTGCTCAATGAAGAATTTTCCATCTGGCTCCTTTGACAAAAGTCAATTGAAAAATCGACTTTTGTCGGTCTGGGTGTTGCCAATAGACTACTCACAGGGCAAGTTTTAGCCAGTTCAGCATGAACTGGTCAAAATTTGATGCATGCATAGCCAGCTTAAAGGAAAACTTTACCTTGGGCTGCAAACAATTAAAAGGCATCATCTACAAATACTGTGGCTGCTGACTTGAGAAATGGATACTTACCTGTCCATGGAGTCCAGCACTGCCTCCCATGTAGGGTTGCCATCTCATCCTTTTAAAACTGAACACATATAATTACACCAGTTCTGTGGCAAATGTAATGCAGATCAAGCACTAGGTGTTTTTAATTACCATCGTAATCGGCCACAAAACCTGTGTAATTATTATGTTTTCGGTTTTAAAGGGATGAGATGGCAACCCTTCTTCCATGCAGCCTATTTTTCTCTTCCCCGGCTCCGCCATCCTGGATTTAGGAGCCAGTTATAACTACCTGATGTCTCACAGTTTACTCCCCACTGCGCATATGCAAGCCACACCAGTACAGTGAAGCTGGTCCTGCAATCTCTTGTCCCTCTCTTGGCAGAGGAAGGCAGGGCTGCTGTTAGAAACCACAGGGCCCCCTACAGCCAACATGACAGCCCCCTCCCCCCCCCCATTAAAAAAAAGTTTACTATGATTTAGTTATGAATGAACACAATGAGTGATTGGTACCCATCAACATGGGGACAAGGTGCTTTGGGGGTGGGGGAGCCCCCCTGCCCCAAAGAACCACCCAATTTTGAGAGCATGTGGCCTGGTACAGTTCAGGAGGGGGGGTGCTCAATTCCCCCCCCCCTTTCCTGACCTGTTGGGCTGCATGCTCAGATAAGGGTCTGGTATGATTTATGGGAGGGGGGACCCCCACACCATTTTAAAAAAAAAATTGCCATGGGGGTTCCACTCAAAATCCATACCAGACATGAAGGGCTTGGTATGGATGGGAGGGGGGACTCCATTCCAGTTTTTAAAAAAATATTTAATTGTCGGGCAATGGCGACAATTCTTTTAACATTCAGCTGTCAGTGAGGATCCCCATTAACCAATTCAATACCGGGCAATTTTACACCTTCCTGCCCAGGCCATTTTCCAGGTTTCAGCGCTCTCACATTTTGAATGACAATTGCGCGGTCATACAACATTGTACCCAAACTAAAATTTTATCATTTTCTTCACACAACTAGAGCTTTCTTTTGGTGGTATTTAATCACCGCTGGGGTTTTTATTTTTTGCTAAATTAACAAAAAAAGACCAAAAAGTTTGAAAAAAAAACAAGTTTTTCTTTGTTTCTGTTATAAAAGTTTACAAATAAATAATTGTTCTTCATAAATTTAGGCCGAGATGTATTCTGCTGCATGTCTTTGGTGAAAATAACCCAAATCAGGATGTATTTTTTAGTTTGTAGGAAAGTTATAGAGTTCACAAACTATGGTATAGATCTGAAAATTGATCAATCCTGAAGTACTGACAGCCAATCTAATTTCTTGAGGTCCAAGAATGTCAGAACAGTACAGATATCCCCCAAATGACCCCTTTTTGTAAAGTAGACAGTCCGACATACTTCATAAGAGGCATGGTGAGTTTTTTGAAGTTGTATTTTTTTTGTCATAATTTTTCGGAAAATTAAAAAATTAAAAAAATTATTTTCACAATTTTTTTTTTTACATACTGTCACCAGTGCAGTACAGCATCATCATATAACTGGCATGGTGGTGAAAAGGGACACTGACTGGTGACAGTATGAAAAAAAAATATATATATATATATATTATTATTATTTTTAATTTTTTATTAAATTTTTTTTTATTTTTTTAAGTTTTTTTTTTCATATTTCACTATGACCAAAGTAGTACAATGTTACCATAGTAACATTGTACTACTTTGGGGAAGTGATCAGTATTTTTTTTTACACAATTTACTTATAGCAAGGAATTACTTTGCTATAAGCAAGCATTTACCTGAATGACATCGATTCATTCAGGGGTTTTTTTTGTTTTTTTTTTGTGCTTAGCTGTGATTTGGCCACAGCTAATCACATGACATGTGCATGTGACCTGCTGTGACCATTCACAGCTAGACACTAGTATACAATGGTTGGCATGAATGAAGCCATCCATTGTATACAACTGTCATGTGACCTGCTGTGATTGGTCACAGCAGGTCACATGGTACCAGCAACAGGGGCCGGTACTCAGATCTGTCATCGGCCGTGTCCCAGGTACACGGCCGGTGACAGATCGCGCCGCTGTGCGGCTCTGCAAGCGCGCAAACTGCGCATGTGCGGGAGGACGCCATATGGCGTACACCCCGGAAAGCTAATGTATTTTTGCGGCCGCCAAATGGCTATAGGCCGGGAGGCAAATGGTTAAAGAATGATTCATTACTAAAATAGCACATGACTTAATATAACTCGTGCGGTATTTTAGTAACTGAGTGGTAACTTACAACATACTCAGATGTGGTAGGATACCGTTCAGTAAATTGTCCCTGTTCCAAGTTCGCGGTCAAACTTTCATTATGTTCAAATGTTCGACTGCGAACAAAACGGGGGTGTTCGGCCCATCACTAATCAGCATTTTACTAAGGACAGGTTTGTCCATGGGAGATCATAGGAAACAAGGGCTGCCATATTAATGACAAGAGGCATTTACTAAACCCACAACAGTAAAATCAGTCTGTATATGCAGTAAAGCATGCTTGTTATACTCACTGTGGAACCTAAGGAATTAATCCTCTGCATTGTGTAAAAAGGCTGTTTGATCCTGTTTTCTCTGTTGCTCCCCATTTTTTAAGTGACCAGCTCTAATCTCCTGATAAGACAGACTTAACCGTAGGCATTTTGCACATGCTCAGTTTGGTGTGTATTGCTAGAGAGGTTTTTTTTTTCTTGGTAGGGTGCATGTGATCAACACAGGGCCAATCAGCACTGGTCAGACAGAAGTCAGGGGTTTTGAATCCTCCTAGAACACACAGAAAAGTGGTGGGCTGGACACTGAGAGAAGTCACAAGACTGCTCTAACTGCTGATGAAAAAAGGTATTTGGCAGTTTATATTTACTAAAACAATTGAATTTCCATGTTGAGTACTGTGGGAGACTGGATATAGTGAATGCAGGGTCCTGGGAGACCGGATATAGTGAATGCAGGGTCCTGGGAGACCGGATATAGTGAATGCAGGGTCTGGGAGACCAGATATAGTGAATGCAGGGTCTGGGAGACCAGATCCAGTGAATGCAGGATCCTGGAGAGACTGGATATAGTGAATGCAGGGTCCGGGGAGACCAGATATAGTGGATGCAGGGTCCAGGGAGACCAGATATAGTGAATGCAGGGTCCTGGGAGACTGGATATAGTGAATGCAGGGTCCAGGGAGACCAGATATAGTGGATGCAGGGTCCAGGGAGACCAGATATAGTGAATGCAGGGTCCTGGGAGACTGGATATAGTGAATGCAGGGTGCGGGGAGACCAGATATAGTGAATGCAGGGTCCAGGGAGACCAGATATAGTGAATGCAGGGTCCTGGGAGACTGGATATAGTGAATGCAGGGTGCAGGGAGACCGGATATAGTGAATGCAGGGTCCTGGGAGGCCAGATATAGTGAATGCAGGGTCCTGGGAGGCCGAAAATAGTGAATGCAGGGTCCTGGGAGACTATATAGTGAATGCAGGGTCCTGGGAGACCAGATATAGTGAATGCAGGGTCCTTGGAGACCGGATCTAGTGAATGCAGGGTCCTGGGTTTAGTAACACTTAAGTGTTCTGCAAAACGGCTTGCAATGAGACATTGGGATAAAGAGAGAACCTCTGTGTGCCCTTTTTAGGAAACCCATATTTCTCTGGGAATCCTTTATCATGTAACAAAGCCATTGAATTGCAGGATAAGAGTACCAACTGTGAGGCCACCAAATGAAGAGGCCTAATGCAGGCCATAGGTCATTTATTGGCCGAATTTTCGTCATCACGAAAAATCGGCCGATATTCACGCCGTTAGTGGGGCAATGCCGTCGGCCATTTTTCGGGGATCTTCTCGTTTCTTTTTATCGGTCATGCTGGAAAATCCACGAAAAACAGCCATTTTTCGTAGACATTGGTGGCAGCATTGGCAACGGCAGCGACCGATTTTTCATTTATCGGCCGATAACCGGCCTGTCTATAGCCAGCATAAGCTTTTCCATGTGATGTTTTTTGATTGCTACTGATTAGCCAACACCATAACTACCAAGTTAACATTTGCCAACGTAACCCCAGCTCAGACAAAACCGCACATGAACCTTTTTTACAGCGCAGTGCACCTCTTTGCATTACGCGGTACACTGCAGTGATGGGTGTTGCCCACTACTATAACAATTCATTTGAATAACAAACCAAATTAATTGCGCTTCAATGCACCATGGTGTGCTCATTACTGTGCGCTAAAGTAAAACACGCATTTCACAGTGCATTGTGATAATGCAAAATCGTGAATCCTGGCCGATGTACGTAATGAACCAAGCTCATCATACTTTAATAAAATAGCGCATGAGTGACAAGGAAGTACTTTAGGAGGAAATCCTGAATATAGAGAAATAATGAACAAACATTCCACCCAATTAAAGTAAGATATAAAAGAAAAACTAGATGCGAGAAATGCAGGTGGCAAATAAAATAAGACTTTGGGAAAACCAATTCAGGGAAGACATCCAGCCCTTTATCTTAAATTATTTAAGAATGAAAACTATTATCGGGATTACTTATGTACAAAACCTTTTATTATCAAAAATATATGACAACTGGGTCTCATTAAATGCAGCTTTATCTGTGTGTGGCTGACATTGTAAAGGATTTGATTTATAGGTTTACTTCATAATAAATCTTAGGTGAATTTATTTCCTGAATTTATTTTCTCATTTTGAAATAAAAAGATTATGCATATAAAGGGTCATTTGGTAGGGAGACAGAAAGAAATAGTAATGTAAAAAAATAATGACAGATATTGGATTATATGATTGTTTTTTAAAGTCTTCTATTAGACTGCACAAGGTTATAATTTTTTTGTAGTTTGCTGACATCTACTGGCGGTTTGTGAGCCATTACAACTTGTTTACTAATATAATTTTGGTATCTATCTCTGTCCTCCCCTGCTGTTCAGTGCTCATAAGTTTTAGTACAAGTTAGACCTTCCCCACTTATCCCATGTTCCTTTAACCTCCCTAGCGGTATGATTATTTCAGATGTTTGGTCCTGAAAGCGGTACCATTATTTTGCATTGAAATAAGTAGTTTTTTTATTGTAGGCTGTAATTTTTAGGAATAACTCACTGAAATCTGTCCGAACAAGAGTCTAGTAAACATCCCGGGTATGATAAAATTTGAAACACGAAATCATAAATTATAATTTAATAAATAATCATAAAAAATAATAATATAATAATAATATATTTAATTCAATAATATAATCAAAACCGAACACACTGAAATTTGAAATATAGCGCCAAGTTCGCACATTGCTGAGCAAAGTCGCAGAATCGTTTTCAGTGTCTGATGACGAATTTCCCCACAAATCATTATCACTCAATTCTGCAAGTAGTTCTGATTTACTATCGCTGTTCTCTAGCTGATATAAACCCACTTTTGACCTAAATTGACACTTTTTGGACGCCATGGACGTTTCTTAGTTTCCAGGCAGAAAGAACAGACAAAATGCAGGCAGGGCACAGGACAAAGCACTAGGGACAATATGTATGTGAAATGGGTTGAAACAGCAATGTTTTACTATGAAAAATGTGTTTTGAAAAAAATGAAATTTTTTTAAATTTTCAAATTTCCCGCCGCCGGCAGTATCCGTACGTCCCGACGTCACAGGGACCGGAACACAGAAGCCGGATGCCGGCATCGGCCGGAGGAGATGGCCGGGGATGCTGTAGGGGACACATCGCGGGAGCGAAGGACAAGGTAAGTGCTGCAGGGACTCCCTATGCAGTGCCGCATGGTAAGCTTGAGTGTAGTTGGGGGTTACCGCTTTTGGCACTGACATTTTACCCCGAGCTACACTCGGGAATACCGCCAGGGAGGTTAATCAGTGTTAGTTAATCACAGAGACAGGGATTAGGAAAGTCATTGTCTTTTTACACTTCAAATCATTCTCTGCACTACCATTAGCTGAAGTAAAATTGAGTTATATTTAAAGTCTGTGCCTTATTGAAGAGTTGAGCTGTCTGTGGATGATGCCGAGTTAGCAGCTGACCATACATATCTAAGGAAGTATATCAGTGCATAAAGCTTAGATAGATAGATTAGAATTATATAGACTAATGTGCTAGTTCCATCCACATATCTGAGACTTCTCCAGTGCTACACCTTAACTATAGATTGATCTACCTCATTATATCAACCTGTCCACCAATATTTTATGCTTGATCATCTCCTTAGAAACACACCCCTCTATAATAATATCTATAAATGGCTAAAGTAACAATTTTCCTCTTCTTACATAGAATTGTCCTTCTGTGAGGTCTTCTCAATACTTACTAAACCATACTTTCAAAGCAAAAAACAGGTTCCTGGTGTTAACTGCTTAATTGTAGGTTTTGTTATTATTATTATACAGGATTTATATAGCGCCAACAGTTTGCACAGCGCTTTGCAAAAAGAAGGTAGACATTACAGTTACAATACAATTTGGTACAAGAGGAAACAGAGGGTCCTGCTCATTCTCAAGAAGGATTTAAACAGCAGAATTACAACAACCAAGGACCTTACCAAAGTCATCACACAACTATGATTTGGATGTTCCACTGCTTACAGAACAACTAACTTTCAACAGAATATTGAAAAATCTTAGTCACCAATATTTGTTATATCATTACTGTTCAAATGCTGGGTTCCCATACAAAAACTTAGCTTGTCTTGGTACACATTACTGTACCACATCACTTTGATTTTGTAACCAGGTTCCTTACAGCTCCTCTTGCTTGGCTCTCTTTCTTACATAGAGCACTTGTAAACAGGAGCCAAAAGAGTCCTGGTTTTCCTCTTCTTACAGAGAAGTGTGCTATTGGGAGGTCTCCACAATGCCTTCTTACAAAGACTTTCAAAGCATAAAATGGGTTTCAGGTGCTCACTGCTCAATTGTAGGTTTTATTCTCAAGAAGGCATTAAACAGTAGCGATACAACAACTAAGGACCTTAATAAAGTCATTATACAACAGTGATTTGAAGAGAAGCCAGAAGGGTCATTAGCTGGTTGTCCTACTGGGTGGTCTCCTCAACACCTCCTTACAAAGACTTTTAAAGCATAAAATGGGTTTCAGGTGCCCATTGTTTTATTCTGAAGAAAGCATTAAACAGTAGAATTACAGCAACCAAGGAGCCTAATAAAGTCATCATACAACACTGATTGAACAGAAGCAAGAAGAGTCCTTGGCTGGTTTCCTCTTCTTCCATAGAACTGTCCTACTGGGAGGACTCAATCAATACCTCCTTACAAAGACTTCCAAAGCATAAAACAGGTTCCAGGTGCCCACTGCTTTATTCTCAAGAAGGCATTATATAGTAGACTAACAACCAAGGACATTAACATGTTTCACACTAGAGGTGTTTACTTATAAGGTCCTCCTTACACTTTCTTCCTATCACTGCTCACTTCCCCAGAGTGACTGGTATTGGGCCCTCTCTTCAATCCCATTTTAAAGCCCAACCTAACCACCCCTCTCATCCTCTTTACTCCTCTCCTCTGAAATTTTTGAAAGACTTTCTAACAAGTCTTCAGGTCGGTCACATAACAAAGGGTCCTCTTCCTCTTAGTCTTGTCTCTTGTGCTGTATGGTCCTCAATGATGCAACCGGCAATGCTAAAATTCTGTCACTAGCCACATTTTCTGCATTACTATATGTACAGGGGAATGTGGTTAACCTACCCCCAACCTCAAACCTGTCCCACCAACCCCTGGAGCAGTGCCAGTGCCTTCTCATAATGCTGAAAAGTTCATCAATAATAACTAGAATATTCATCCAAGCATACTAAGAGCCAATTAGCTTATTTTCACTAAAGATTGTTATTCAGGAAAATAGTTACTTTAGAAAGAGAGAAAACGAGAGAGATGTAGGATGTTGGCTTTCAAGTATGTGTCTGTGGGTTGTATCGCTGATACACTGACGTCAAGGCCCATCATTACATATGTTTATGAAGGTGATTTTGTTTTCCCTCTTCTTTGACTTCTCATCTTTTCCCTGTAAAATGAATCATTTTATTTCTCTTTGATAATCTACAGAAGAATCAGACTCAAATCCAACAAACATTTATGACATTCCACTGCTGGGATGTATTTCAAGAGAGCTAGTTAAAATTATTTGTATAAGGAGTTGAAATTTTGCCGAGCACATTTTGAATATGTTGACACTCAACTTACATGCTTGAAGTTTGCACCTTGATCAGAATCAGCGAGTGATGACGCTGGCATCTATGGAGCCCAGCAGTGTAGGTCTGGCGTTGAGGTGATCGTAGACATAAATATAAGCCATTAAAATAAGAGATACAAGTGAAATTGATTGATATAAATTGAAATAATTGACAGAAATTTTGCTGAAATTTTGACAACTGATTTAGGCCCATCCGCCCGCATTGTACTGTGGACGGGCGGCTCCTACAGGCACAGCATTGTACCTGTATGTCAATCCCTGTTACTGGGTTCAGGGCACCTCAACGACTCATGCTGTGATTTGACACAGCAGGATTTTGTCAGCAGGTTCCTAACATGAATCATTGGCCGGGACCTGCTGACAAAATCAACTTTGTCCAATCGCAGCCCAGAGCTTTTTAGCAGCACATAATACATACAATAACACTTTGTTAGGCACACATTTAACCCTTTGATTACCCAGAGATGTTAACCTCTTCTCAGCCAGTGTCATTAGTACAGTGACAGTGTATAGTATTAGCACTGATCACTGAATTAGTGTCACTGTTTGTCAGTTCCCACTCAGTGTCAGTTATTTTCAGATTGCCCACCACACTATCACAGTCTCAGTATAAGTTGCTGATCGCTGCCATTTACTAATATAAAAAATAAATAACTAAAAATTCCAGTATACTGTATATACTGTATATTTCTTGGTTTCTGTTATAAAAGTTTGCAAATAAATAATTGTTCTTCATAAATTTATGCCAAGGTGTATTCTACTACATGTCTTTGGTGAAAAACACCCAAATCAGTATTTATTATTTAGTCTGTAGGAATGTTATAGAGTTCACAAACTATGGTATAGATCTGAAAATTGATCAATCCTGAAGTACTGACAGCCAATCTAATTTCTTGAGGTCCAAGAATGTCAGAACAGTACAGATATCCCCCAAATGACCCTTTTTTGCAAAGTAGACAGTCCGACGTATTTCATAAGAGGCATGGTGAGTTTTTTGAAGTTGTATTTTTTTGCCATAATTTTTCGGAAAATGAAGAAATAAAACATATTATTTTCATTTTTCTTTTTTACATACTGTCACCAGTGCAGTACAGCATCATCATATAACTGGCATGGCGGTGATCAGGGACACTGACTGATGACAGTACGAATAAAAAAAATTTTGATTTTTTTTTTATTATTTTTTATTACATTTTTTTCTCTTTTTTCAAGATTTTTTTTCACATTTCATAATGACCAAAGTAGTATAATGTTACCATAGTAACATTGTACTACTTTGGGGAAGTGATCAGTATTTTTTTTTTTTTTACACAATTTGCTTATAGCAAAGAATTACTATGCTATAAGTAAGCATTTACCTGAATGACATCGATTCTTTCAGGGGTTTTTTATGTGATTAGCTGTGATTTGGCCACGGCTAATCACATGACACAGCTGGGCTGTGATTAGCCCAGCTTGTGCATGTGATCGCTGTGACCATTCACAGCTAGACACACTTGTATACAATGGATGGCATGAAAGGAAGCCATCCATTGTATACAGCTGTCATGTGACCTGCTGTGATTGGTCACAGCAGGTCACATGGTACTGGCAACCTGGCACATATCTGTTATCGGCCATGTCTGAGGTACACGTCCAGTGACAGACTGCGCTGCAGCGCGGCCCTGTGGGCATGCGCAATGCGCGCTCCGGAAAGGACACCATACGGCATGCACCCGGAGAGACGAGCTGTTCGCCCGGTTGCCATCTGGCTATAGGCCGGGCTGCAACAGGTTAATGGTGCACTGCCCCTTAAAAAAATATCCACACGTACATTGATAAAATCCAACATTTTTTGCTAGTAATCAACCCAGCATGACACTGGTTTATTGTGTTTAAAATTAGTACATACAAGCAGTTTTAAAAACAGCGCACATCATTACATCTGAACAAAACCCCTTCTATGTTGCCTCATGTACAGTAAACATAGGTTACCAGATGTACACCAGTCCACTTATTCGTATAGCATAAAAAGAAGAAATGACTGTGGTAGGCTGTGGAGGGGCTGCGGTTTCTCTACGCATTTCACAGACATCCTTCCTCAGGAGAGGGGTGTTCAGAAAAGATGCCAATAGAGCTTTGACGCACAATATGGATGAAAATCACTGCCAGGAAACAGAGGAGAGAGAGGGGCAAACACAGAAGAACAGGGGGCGTCTAGTCCCCCAGGCACTGGACCCACTAGATCATCCCATATAATCGTGGACTAAAGGGAAGAAAGAAAATGAAAGTATTCCAACGATCCTAGACCACAGTCTTCTCTGTATATCTGGCACAAATAGTGGAGATAGAGTAGCCACCAAATCTCACAACAGCCAGACAAATGCATCTGTGTAGTCCTTTCTGGAGAAGTGAAAAGTAACCAGGGGCGGACTGACCATTTGGAGACTCGGGCACTGCCAAGGGCCTGGGGTCAGTAGGAGGGCCCATGAGATGCCCCTGGTACCCTTTTCATAGGCTTTTTTGAGTTTGGGCAAGGACACAGGGGCCCCATGATCCCCTATTGCCCGGGGGCCCCATGATTTGTCAGTCGGCCCCTGAAAGTAACCTATGATTGCTGTGGATGAGGCAAAATATAGAAGGGGTTTTATTCAGATCATATGATGTGCGTTGCTTTTAAAACTTCTTGTATGTACTAATTTTAATCACAATCAACCAGTGTTATGCCAGGTTTATATTTTTTAAGGGGCAGTGCACCATTGCAGTCCCTTTTCCTTTTTGGCTGCCAGTTTTGGCAGTAATTTGTTATGCTATACTATTTGGGGATATGGTGCTAAATAATCTTTGTCTGGATTCATGGCACTTTTTTGATACTCAGATTCCTTGGGGTCAACAAGGCAGGCAAATTTAAGGTGGGTTTTATGGCTTCAATTAATTATAAATGGTTCAAAGTGTACAGTTTATACAGCATTCCTGATCATCAGAAGGCAGGGGGCAGAGATCTGATGTCACACACTGCACTGCATAGAGCAAAGAGCTGAGTGTAATCTGAGACCTGAGTGGAGGAAAAGGACACACCCTCCTGTATACAGTCGAATATGGAAACATGTACAGCTGAGGTTGTAAATCATAGGCTGTGTGTTCAAACCCCCCCTTCCCTGCCCCCCTTAATCCCTTAGAGTTAGCATAACCAGTGAGAAGTGATTCATAAAGATAACAAAACAAGGAGACAACAGACAGAAATCACAGTGAGGGCTATGGCCTGAGGCAAGTATATACTATAAAAGGATATGTTTTGTTGTGGTCATGCCTTGTCCTCTCCTCACCCAGGGTATATAAACATGTGGGAGGGGAGTAATTGGGCCTTTTGGCATGCGGTGGATCAGCATAGATCCTCCTTCTCTAGAGTCTGCACAGAAGACAACATATGAGTGGCGGTTGATTGGCAATGTACATTCTTCTACAGGGTGAGGGGGAACTCAGACTGCTCCCTATTAAAGAAGGGAGGGAAGCCATGGCACCCATTAGTTGAGGAGAGTATGTATAGGGAAGTTTATACATTACATGGCTTATACATGGGTCTCCCCAAGGGAGCTGATACATGGGTCTCCCCAAGAGAGCTGATTTATGGATCTCTCCAAGGGAACTTAGTCATTTGGAACCTTACAAAGAGTATGTGCAGATACATCTGTAGATGGTGGACCTTTTATTATTGAAAGTGTAGGGTAAAGCATTTATTTGATTATGCATTTCTGGTATGGACTGCCGTTTTTTCTTCGAGAGGACTTCTCTTGATCACAAACCTACAGTGCCTTGAACAAGTATTCATACCCCTTGAAATTTTCCACATTTTGTCATAATACAACCAAAAACGTACTGTAAATGTATTTTCTTGGGATTTTATGTGATAGACCAACACAAAAGTGGCACATAGTTGTAAAGTGGAAGGAAAATGATAAATGGTTTTCAAAATGTTTTACAAATAAATATCTGAAAAGTGTGGTGTGTATTTTTATTTAGCCCCCTTTACTTTGATACTCCTAACTAAAATCTAGTGGACTCAGCTGAGATACAGATGGGGAGCCACCCTAATGCTGCTTTCTGCCGTCCCCGTCTCCCAATCCCCTCTCTCTTCTCCTCCTTCGATATCCTTTCCACTGGCTTTTTTCCTTTTTCCCCCCTTTTTTTTTTTTCTTTTTCTCTCTCCCTTCTCTTTCTCAGTTTAGGTTTACACTCTTGCTTGTATGGAGTTCTTTCATATTGTTCCATACATCTCACCCGGGGATACCCCCCCTGATACCATGTTATGTTATGCCTCCATAATATGGGTTATTGATCCTTCCCTCTTGCGGTTGTACTGCATCATCTTCATACATCCACATGGATCATTGCCACATCTGTGATGTTTTTCTGTTTACTTACTTGTACATGTTCTTTATACTTCTCATGATCTGTTAAATTTATGCAAAATAATAAAGACAAATTTGCCTTTAAAATCTAGAGGAACCAATTGCCTTCAGAAGTCACCTAATTAGTAAATAGCGTCTACCTGTGTGTAATTTAATTTCAGTATCAATACAGCTGTTCTCTGAAGCCTTCAGAGGTTTGTTAGAGAACATTAGTGAACAAATCATGAAGGCCAAGGAACACATCATACAGGTCAGAGATAAAGTTGCGGAGAAGGTTAAAGCAAGGGTTAGGTTATAAAAAGATATCCCAAGCTTTGAACATCTCACAGAGCACTGTTCAAATCATCATCCAAAAATGGAAAGAGTATGGTACAACTGCAAACCTACCTAGACATGACCATCCACCTAAACTGACAGGCCTGGCAAGAAGAGCATTAATCAGAGAAGCAGCCAAGAGGTCTATGGTAACTCTGGAGGAGCTGCAGAGATCCACAGCTCAGGTGGGAGAATCTGTCCATAGGACAGCTATTAGTCGTGCTCTCCACAAATCTGGCCTTTATGGAAGAGTGGCAAGAAGAAAGCCATTGTTGAAAGAAAGCCATAAGAAGTCCCATTTGCAGTTTGCGAGAAGCCATGTGGGGGACACAGCAAACGTGTGGAACGTCTCTGGTCAGATGAGACCAAAATTGAATTTTTTGGCCAAACACTACGTGTGGCTGAAAAACACTGCACATCACCCTAAACACACCATCCTCACCATGAAACATGGTGGTGGCAGCATCATGTTGTGGGGATGCTTTTCTTCAGCATGGACAGGGAAGCTGGTCAGAGTTACAGGGCAATCTTAGAAGGCAAAAAACCTGAGATTGAGGCGGATGTTCACCTTCCATCAGGACAATGACCCTAAACAGCCAGAGCTGCAATGGAATAATTTAGATCAAAGCATATTCATGTGTTATAATGGCCCAGTCACAGTCCAGACCTAAATCCAATTGAGAATCTTTGGCAAGACTTGAAAATTGCTGTTCACAGACGCTCTCCATCCAGTCTGACAACACTTGAGCTATTTTGCAAAGAAGATTTATCATTTATCATTTTCCTTCCACTTCACAATTATGTGCCACTTTGTGTTGGTCTATCACATAAAATACATTTACGGTTTTGGTTATAACATGACAAACTGTGGAAAATTTCAAGGGGTATAAATACTTCTTCAAGGCACTGTATATGCGGTGACAAAGTGCTGGCGAAGAGTGTGGGCTTCATAGTGGGGCTGTAATCTAGTTGGACCAGGCTTGGCCTTGTCTAGAGTTCCCAAGGAGTTAATTTGTCTCACTGTTTCCTCTTTTTCACTTTTTCAGCTAAAGAAGCAGGAACTCTAGGGAGCACCATGCAAATGATTACAGTGATGGCATGCCTATTGCTCCCAAGCCAAGGATGCTATGCAGTAGGGGGTTAATGACCCTATTTTATTTCCTCTTTGAGCATATCTCGCTATGTTACACACTCGCTGACTTCATCTCAGCTGCAATGTAGCATTACCCGAATACTGACTAATAAGTCTTATTCTGAGAAAAGTGATATTCGTCTCTGTGATTGTCCATTTCATAAAGCCTCAACTTGTATTCTCATCTGATCTGATTCATTGAGGTCTTCTCATCATTTCCCCTTTCACAGCCTAGTCATAGTACAATAAAATGTAATCTGTACCTTCTCAGGTGATGAAAGGCTCTACATGTTCAGCAAGAGGGAAACGCTGATGTTAAATATTAATATTTAATTTTCGATGAGACAAGAGTGTCAATGGATTTCTGCTGTCTGCAGGTCCTTGGAGTATTCAATGCAAGGTTGGTATGATTCACATTACAACAGCTCAATAAGTTCTTGTTCAGACTTTAGATATTTAGAAGTTCGGATTAATTAAGAAATGGAGTGACATCCTTTATTGTTGGCCTTGCTAGCACTTTTTAAATTAGACTGCTAAGGGGAAGTGTCTGCCTTCACTATGGCCACCGGATCAGTCTAGGATTTGTAATAAGTAAAGTCCAAACAGGGTCAGGAAGAGCGGGGCAGAAGGGGTACCTGTTTCGGGAGCTGGCTGTGTGTACAGTTAGGAGGGGGGGCATGCTGGGAGCTTCCCTCTTTCTGTCTCTCACTTACAGGAGTAACTGCAGTGTCACTTCTGTCAGCAGGGATTTTTTTCCATTTGCAGCTCGGTGGTACTCTGTACTGCCACCTCCGGCACTAACCCTCTTCTCCCCACAGGCCGCTGTCACTTGGAACATAGAAGCAGCTTTCTGGGCCAATTGTGTTTACATATGACATGGCGTGCCCCAATTAACAGTGTCTCCTCAGTTCGGGAGAAGCAGCTGCCAGGAGGCTAGGCATGGAGCACTCTCCAATAGCTGTATGGCCGTGGGAGGAGGGGCAAGTACTGTGAATTGGGGCGCTAAGAGGTGGGGGTTCTCTGTGTATTGGGGGGAGTGCTAGGAGGTGGGGGGAACTCTATGTACTGGGGGTTCTAGAAGATGGGGGGAACTCTGTGTACTGGAGTAGCTAGGAAGTGGAGGGAGCTCTTTATACTGGGGGTGCTAGGAGGTGGAGGGAGCTCTTTGTACTGGAAGCGCTAGGAGGTGGAGGGAGATCTTTGTACTGGGGGTGCTAGGAGGTGGGGGAACTCTGTGTATTGGGAGTGTTAGCACATAGGGGGAGATTTGTGTATTGGGGGGTGATAGGAGATGGGGGGAGCTCTGTGTATTAGGAGGTGGGGGGAGCTCTGTGTAATGGGGGGTGCTAGGAGGTCAGGGGAGATGGGTGTATTGGGGTGATAGAAGGTGGGGGAGCTCTTTGTATTGGAGGGAGCTAGGAGGTGGGGGAAGATCTGTATATTGAGAACTGCTACAGGGTGGAGGAGTTCTGTACTGGAGAAGAGGTTGGACCTCTGTTCTTGTGGGGGGGGGGGATGTGTACTGGGGAGGTGGGAGGAAAGGTGAGCTTTGTATACTGGGGATGGGGTGGAAGAAGTAGGGAACTCTGCAACCACGCAGGGGGAGGGGGGCGCAGTTTCCAATCTTTGCTCTGGGAACCTTTTGATCTTGTCCTGGCACTGCTTACAAGCGCTATATTATAATTTAAGAAAGTGTACTTTTTATATCTAAAGAACTATATGTGAGCTATGCACGTCCAGCTACATTTGAGAAGATTTTAGTTATTTCTCATTATATTATGAGATCATTAAAACTAACTTATGGACCCATAATTAGTTACTGAACTCTACAGGTGATTTACAAAGTAGTGGGAAAGAGGGAAAGAAGGATGTTCATGAATGAGATAGATGTCATTTTGATCTTCCATTAGGCATTTTTTTTTTCATATGTAATGCTCACCCCCAAAGGGGTTGAAGATGTACCCAGGTCTCCTTTGTAGTACAGAGGCTGCCTGCCACAGACACAGTTCTAAGCACACCAACAACACAAGCTCAGTCTAGGACATGTCTTCATGAAGATTTTATTTGCAGAAACTTGAACAGGAGGGGATTTTAGTTCCATGCACATTAGTTCAAAAAACACCCCCAGCAGAAGCTTTTTAGTGTTTTTTTAAGGTGGGGAGGTTGCCTCTAGAAGCAAATAGTTATTCTATGTGTCCATGCACACTATTTTACTCTAGAAGCATTTTTGAAGCTTCAGCTTCTAGGAGCAGTAAAATAACTTTTTTTTTTTTGGGACCGATTTTCCAACAGAAAAATATGCTGAATGCTCCTAAATTCTGCTAAACCCTACTAAGAGCCAATTTCCAGAATTAGTTTTTCTTAACGAGCAGCCGTCTATGTCCCTAACAGTGTGGGGGGTCCCCCCCAAATCCATTCCAGACCCTTAGGTCTGGTACAGGGGCGGACTGACAACTCATGGGGCCCCCGGGCAATAGGGGATCATGGGGCCCCTGTGTCCTTGCCCAAACTCAAAAAAGCCTATGAAAAAGGTACCAGGGGCATCTTATGGGGCCCCCTACTGACCCTGGGCCCTCGGGCAGTGCCCGAGTTTCCAAATGGTCAGTTCGCCCCTGGTCTGGTATGGATTTTGAGAGGAACCCCACACCAAAATGTTAAAAAAAAAAGGGTTTGTGCCCCCCCCAAAACCCAGACCCTTATCTGAGCTTGCAGCCTGGCAGGCCAGGAAAGGCAGGGATGAGCGAGTGCCCCCCCTCTTCTAAACCATACCAGGCCACATGTTCTCGACATGGAGGGGGTGTTTTGAGGTAGGTGGCCCCCTCCCCCAAATTACCTTGTCCCTGTGTTGATGAGAACAAGGCCCTCTTCCCCACAACCCTGAGAGGTGGTTTTAGAGGTCTGCAGGCAGGGGGCTTATCAGAATCTGGAATCCCCCTTTAACAAGCCCCCAGATCCTGCCACCCCTTGTGAATGAGAATGAGGTACATTGTACCCTTGCTCATTCACCAAAAAAGTGCCAAAAATAAGTAAAAACACAAGACCGTTTTTGACAAGTCCTTTATTAAAAAAAAAAAAACAATGTCCCTCCAGGGTCAATCGAGGTGAACGCTGCTGATCAAAAATGAAAGAGCTCTACACCCAATGCTGGCTTCTGCAGTCTGGCAGCTCCCATCGCTAAATAAACTAAGGGGTGGGGCCACATGTTCATGTTACTGGGTGCCCCTCTTGTGACGTCATCGACCCATGAGTATTGAGTATTGAGTATTTTTTATCTAGCATTTTTCCGTTTTTTTAATTTCTAGTGTGTTTCTAGTGTGCGTCAAGCCTAAGGGTTCACAATACTCCCAAGTGAAAACAGAAATCAACAGGAAGACAAACTTCATACAAAATGCTCTTGAAACAGCCTTGACTGGTGGTAGTAGGGAATGGCCAGTAATTCTAGGTCTCAGAAGGAGCAGTCCCAGTCCATCCAGTAACCTTTGGCACTCAGTACTCTCTTGCACATGCAGACCTGAGAGTCCCCACCCAAATCTTACTCACAGTGTCCCAGTACAGCTATCAGCCACCTAGCTTTCATGCAGCGCTCTTCAGTTGAGGAGACAAAGGTCCTTGTCTAGACCAGGACTTCAAGATGATGCCCTCCAGCAAAAAATACTTTTAGCCTATCATTTATTTACATTCCAGCCACCTTCTGGGCACCTCCTCCCCAGGTATTTGCTGGGTTCTAATAAATATCCATGAATAAATTGTTGGTCCTCTCATTATATGTTCTGGAGGCTTTTTCCAGTGGCAGGCAGGAACAATCAGCCGCTGATCTGTATCACTAGATGAAAATAGAAGAAAGAAAGCCTAAAAAGGAAAATTAATGAAGCCATCACATCTAAGAATTGGTAAGCTTTTGGGTTTAATACCACCTTCAGCTTTAAGATAAGATTGCAGAATGGAAAAGACAGCACTGGATTACTGCCAGGATTAACAGGCATTTTTTTAATGGTGGGAGCAAATTCTACACTTTAAGGTAAACTTAAATGTGTTCTCACTGAGAATGCATTTGTAGCACCCTCCTAGATAACTAGCCTGGTGGAATAGTCAGGGGGGTTAAATTTTGTTTGGGGCTGAGGGGCTCTGCAGACCAGCTCTCTGGAACTTCCCCCTGGTCTAGAGACTTGGAGAAGTATCTAGAATTCAGTGGGCAGGAGTAAGGAGGGGCTGATCTTAACTCTCAAGGGATCCTGACCAATCCCCAAGCAGGATGCTTGGCAAGGGGTTGGGATAGCCCTTAAGAGTGGTGGAGTCTGCTCAGCAGCAGGAGAGTTTGAGTGGAAGATGGACTAAGCAGGATGGAGTGTGGAGCCTGGGAGGGGGTCCAGGAGAGGGGCCTACCTATGGGCAGAGCTGAAAGGGAGGATCTCTCAGTCTCACTGTCCCCTGAGAGAGGACAGCCTGGGAAGCAGGGAAGGAGCCAGTGCAGCGTAAGGCCTGAAGTCAGCCACCAACCCACAAGCTTGCAGGAGAGACTGAGTGAGTAACCCCACATCCCCTGGGGCAGATAAGGGGAAAGGGCATTTGGGTGATAAACCTGACTTGCCCCACCTGGGACTGTTTTCATTTAAGGTGGCAGCGCCTGGGACCTCTTGGCCAGGGATTCCCTCAAGCAGCTGGGCGAAGAGGAGATTTCATCTGGGGTCTGAGGAGGTATACAAGGAGAGTCTGGCTAGCTCCTCCTTGGGCATCCCATGTACCCCTCATCCCCATCCAATTTTTTAATCCCCTAACAAAATCCAAAAAAACAAGGACTGTTTACCGTCTCCTGTTTAGCACTCTCTAGTGTGCTAAACAAGGACAGTACTGGACTCAATCCTTTATCCTTGTCCTGGGAGATCTTCCAAGCAGCCAGGAAGGCTGGTAGTGTCTGCAGGCTGTGGAGCTGGGAGCAGCTCTACGGGGGAGAAAGAAGACATCTCTACATGTAGTTATGAGAAGCTAAACTGATTTTTTAGGGGCTGCTAGTTCCTCACCCATAAAGGGCTGTTGCTACTGATCCTCAACAACTTATTGCTTTCAGGAAAAGAACAGTCCAGGATCTGTTTCTGTACATAGGACGGTAGTTGTCTCCCCCCCTTCATGTATTCAAGCCAAACTGGGCATCCCATAATCCCTATTTCTTTATCCAAGTTATTTCCCCAAATAAAATAACAAAACCAAGCTCTCGAACTGTTACTGGTTACTGTCTCTTGGATGCAAGTCTGTATGAAAAATACCTGTTGCCTGGCTGTTAGGAGCTTAGGGGTACCCAAAACACAGTGGCCCTCACGAGGGTAGCACTACATCTGTGTGCAAGGTCTGAAGGAAATGCATGTTGCCTGGCTATGCAGGACTATAGGGGGACCCACATCTCCAGCGACTCCTAAGGGAGTAGTGCTACACATTATATATTCTCACAGCAGCAGCTGAACAGCTTGGTCTAAAAGTTTGTCCACACGTGCCACAGGCCAGTAAAAGCAGGTGGTTGAGCCATGATTTTACCACCCTCTAACCACCTAAACACAGAAACACAGCTCCATAAAGCTGTATACATACCATAGCTGTAAAGCAAAGGGCATGTGATTTAGTACCACCACCAAACGCGACCCATTCAAGTGAATTGGGCCATGCTGCAACCATGTGCAATTTTGAGGGTTAAAACAGGCAAGGAGGTGGTGACATACCGTCTCCTTACCCACTGCCAAACACCCTCTGAAAAGTGATCCACCATGGATTCCTTTTAAGAAGCACAGCAATAATGTGTACGAATACCAAGGACACACGGAGTATGCAGACTAGACAGTGAATAAAATGAGTCAAACCTCTGTGTACATTGCTCTCCCCTCCTGTCGGCACATTGACAATACAGGAGATTACAGGGGATTGATACTGTTTCAAGACAGATTTTGGTTTCTTATATTAGCTGCATTTAAAAATACCTGCTATGATTTTATAAAAAAATATAACGAAATGTATGTTTTTCTTTTTTTTCCCCATTTGCTGGAGCTTTAAAAGACATGTATAAGGCACCAGAAGAAGCATCTAATGGTAATAACCCATTACTGATGTGACTTCAATGTCCTCCGGAGAGCATTTTCCTCATCATGGAGAGATAATTGGCTGCTGTGATTAGTTAATATTTTTCAGATGGTACAAAGTGCTGGTGAAGTGTAAGAGGCAGCGACCATGGATTCATTCTCGCTGTTGTCTCCGGACTCAGGCTGTCAGTTACGTAGAGGCACCGGCAAGGGGGCATAGTGGGCATACAAAAGAACATTACTGAGCCAGCCTGGCTCCATTCTCATTAAAGATCATTTTACTCCAAGTCATTTTCCAAGAGACTTCACAATTATCAGTTTTATCAGCTCTTTGGAAAGCCACAAATGTAACGTTAAAATGATCTTATAAAAGATCCTATTTTTTGTCTGTTGTTAGGAGAGTTAAGTCAGAAATATGTGACATGGTGAATGGACAACTTGGCATAGAGAAAAATCAAGTAAAAGAAAGATATGTGTTCAACTATGATAATAATAACTCTGTATATGTCCATTTATTTGTCTGTTCAGTTCATTTTTTGTCTTGCCAGGGGATCTCAACCACCAGGTCTTGGAACACTGCTGGGCCACGAACTTTCTCCTTCCGGGCGACCAGTCAGCTGCATATCTCTTAACCTTCCTCTGTACCTCCCAGCTACCATAATGCTCCCCAACATACAATGGTGGCCTGCAGTGTCCCTTAACCACCTACAGTGCCCCAGAGCTGCTGAGAGCCCTCAACACCCACATTGCCACTTGACCTCCTACAGTGCCACTCAACACCCTGCAGTGCCCCCTAGCTTACTCCAGCCCCCCCATTAGTGCCCCCAACTTCCATCAGTGTCCCCCAGCACCCACAGGGCCCTACAGTCTCCCATATTGCCCCTGTAAAGACCCCAGCCTTCTGGAGAGACCCTATCCTCCACAGTTGCCCCCATTTTCCTCAGACTTGCATTCCAGAGACCGTAAACAGTTCTTGACCTTTTTTTTTTTAGGTTTTATTAGGGATATTGAACTTGGATGGGGTAAGGGGTGTATGGGATGCCCAAGGAACAGCAAACTGAGGACAACTTCCAGGCAAGTCAAAGATAGAAAATTATCTTCTAAGAGCGCTCTCCAGCCTCTCCTGGTGTACCAACCCAAACCCAAGAAAAAACCTCTTCTATACCCAGCTGTCTGGAGGAATCCCTGGGCAAGGGGATCCAAAGCTGTCACTTTAAATGTGACAGTCCGAGGTGTAGAGCTAGTCGGGTTTCCCACCAGAATGCCCTCTCCCCTTGTTTGGCCCAGGGGGTGTAGAATTACTCATTCAGTCTTTGCCTGTGAGCTGGTTGAATTGGTGGTTGCCTTCAGGCCTTCTGCTGGGCTGGCTCCTTACCTGGCTCCACAGGTGTTCCTCCCTCTGGGAACCTGTGAGGCTAACTGATCCTCCTTTCCAGATCCCGGCCTGTAGGTAAGCTGCTTCCCACTGGACCTCCTCCCAGGCTCCTTCAGCCTTCATCACATCTTCCACCCAAACTCTCCTGCTGCTGAGCAGGCTCAGTCATGCTTAAGGGCTGTCTTGACCCCATGCCAAGACTCCTGCCTGGGGATCTGTCAGTATCCCTTAAGCATGCAGATCAGCCCCTCCTCACCCATATGCTTCTAGAATCTTCTCCAAGTTTCAAGAGCGGGAAGGGGGGTATCACAGAACTGATCTGCAAAGCCTCTCAGGCCTGACCTAAAATTAACCCTGACTATTTGCCAGGCTGCTACTCAGCCTTTCTAGCTAAAAAGACTAGCTAGCTCCTCCTAGCTATCTAGAGGGGCACTACATAGCTTTGAAACTGCATTCTCAATCAGCCCCATGGGCCCAAATTGATGTTAATGGAAATAGTTTTCTATTCTATTCATGACTCGATACCAGCCCTTAAAAATAAGTTGATTCTTTGGTATAACCATTGAATTTTTCAATAGTGTAGTCCTACTGAATAGCGCCAGTAGTTCATGACCCCAATCATGTTATATTATTACAACCCTTAGTTGTAACAACGTCTAATGCTAATTAAGATACTGTGACCATGTGTATTTCCTCTTCTGGTAAGGATTTTTTTTTTTTGGTTTCCCATTTTCTCTTCATGTTATACTGTTGTTTTCTGTGGTTCTCTTCCTTGAAAGTGGTACAAATGCTATTTTTCTTTTTTATATACAACTTCCTAGATTCAATGTGCATGATTTTTTTGTACCATTCTATGATAGTCTATTCTGAATTTCTACATTAATAATGCATGCATACTTTCAATAAAAAAATGTTTGTGCTAAAAAAAAAGTGCCTCGGGTTCTGTGGTCAGTCAGAGAAAAAAAAATATACCAAGATTGCTGGTCAGTGGGTGAAAAAAAGGCCTAGCACCTGTGATAAATGGGAGGAGAAACAGTGCCCCAATCTTGTTGTGGAAGTCGAAGGTGTCAATGGGAGGAATTATTCCCTATTGTTTTTTTCAGTGGGGGGGGAATAGTGCCCCATAGTATCAGTGCGGGTGGATAAAAGTAAGCAAAGGCCTTCATATGGTCCTAGGGCCACAGTTTTTGAGCCACTGCTCTAGGGAGACTCAGGTTTGCAAACTAACTTGTGTCTAAACTCTACCTGGCCTTTCATACAATGCCTTGAAAAAGTATTCATACCCCTTGAAATTTTCCACATTTTGTCATGTTACAACCAAAACATAAATATATTTTATTGGGATTTTATGTGATAGACCAACACAAAGTGGCACATAATTGAGAAATGGAAGGAAAATGATAAATGGTTTTCAACATTCTTTGCAAATCAATATCCGAAAAGTATGGTGTGCATTTGTATTCAGTCCCTTTACTCTGATACTCCTAACTAATATCTAGTGGAACCAATTGCCTTCAGAAGTCACCTAATAGAGTCCACCTGTGTGTGATTTAATTTCAGTATAAATACAGCTGTTCTGTAAAGCCCTCAGAGGTTTGTTAGAGAAGATTAGTGAACAAACAGCATCATGAAGGCCAAAGAACACACCAGACAGGTAAGGGATAAAGCTGTGGAGAAGTTTAAAACGGCTAGGATATAAAAAATATTCCAAACTTTGAACTTCTAATGGAGCACTGTTCAATCCATCATCCAAAAATGGAAAGAGTATGGCACAACTGCAAACCTACCAAGACATGGCCGTCCACCTAAACTGACAGGTCGGGCAAGGAGAGAATCAGAGAAGTAGCAAAGAAGCCCATGGTAACTCTGGAGGAGCTGCAGAGATCCGCAGCTCAGGTGGGAGAATCTGTCCACAGGACAACTATTAGTCATGCACTCCACAAATCTGGCCTTTATGGAAGAGTGGCAAGAAGAAAGCCATTGTTGAAAGAAAGCCATAAGAAGTCCCATTTGCAATTTACGAGAAGCCATGTGGGGGGGACAGCAAACATGTGGAAGAAGGTGCTCCGGTCATATGAGACCAAAATTGAATGTTTTGGCCAAATGCTATGTGTGGCGGAAAACTAACACTGCACATCACCCTGAACACATCATCCCCACCGTGAAACATGGTGGTGGCAGCATCATGTTGTGGGGATATTTTTCTTCAGCAGGGACAGGGAAGCTGATCAGAGTTGATGGGAAGATGGATAGAGCCAAATACAGGGCAATCTTAGAAGAAAACCTGTTAGAGTCTGCAAAATACCTGAGACTGGGGCAGAGGTTCACCTTCCAGCAGGACAACGACCTTAAACATACATCCAGAGCTACATGGAAGGGTTTAGATCAAAGAATGGCCCAGTCAAAGTCCAGACCTAAATCCAATTGAGAATCTGTGGCAAGACTTGAAAATTGCTGTTCACTGACACTCTCCATCCAATCTGACAGAGCTTGAGCTATTTTGCAAAGCAGAATGGGCAGAAATGTCCCTCTCTAGATGTGCAAAGCTGGTAGAGACATCCCCAAAAAAACTCGCAGCTGTAATTGCAGCAAAAGGGGGTCCTACAAAGTATTGACTCCGGGGGGCTGAATACAAATGCACACCCCACTTTCACATATTTGTAAAACATTTTGAAAACCATTTCTCATTTTCCTTCCACTTCACAATTATGTGCCACTTTGTGTTGGTCTAACACATAAAATCCCAATAAAATACATTTACATTTTTGGTTGTAACATGACAAAATGTGGGAAATTTCAAGGGGTATGAATACTTTTTCAAGGCACTGTACAATGTCTTTAAACATCTGCCACTCCCATTCCTATTACTTAAAAATGACAATATCAAAGCTGCAAATAAAAGGGACATGATTTGTATTAGCCAGCCATTGACATTATTTAAAATTTTATCTGGTGTGTTAAAAATAGGATGCCAGATGGGGACATATATACAGAATATATAGTGGGTATAGAAAAGAATCTCCCCCTTTAAAATAATCACATTTTGTTGCTTTGCAGCCTGAAATGAAGGCAAACACGTTTTTTGTTTTATCCAGCTGTATTTACTCAGTGCAACTTATAACATCCAAGTGAAAGATATAACATCAACATGTCAGAAAAACTCAAAAACAGAATCACTGAGTTGGTAAAATAACACCCTGCCCTCTAAAAATGACTTGTAAACTCATTAAGGTGTAGTTAATCACCTTCTCAATGGCACACAAAGCCATTTGACTTTCAACTGTGATGAGCTGTGGTCATTTTGACTAGCTCAGCATGAAGAGAGCTTTCCTGGAGCATTTCAGTCCCTGGTAGTGCAACTGAAGTAAACTATCAACTATGGGTGGCAAGGCACTGTCATAAGATCTACTGGATACGGTTGTGGACAGGCACAAGTCATGAGATGGATACAAAAAAAAATCAAAGACTTTATCAATGCCTAGGAGCACAGTGACATCTATTAAGAAGTGGAAGGTATTTGGTAGAACACAGTCCCTCCCTGGATCAGGACGTTACTACATTCTAGATGAAAGGGCCAGGAGGAAAGTGGTCAGAGAGGCTGCCAAGAGGCCTACAGCAACTCTGAAGCAGTTGCAGGAATTTGACAAAGAGAGGTCATTGCGTGCATGTGAGAACAATATCACAAATTCTCCTCAAATGTGGCTTGTATGGGAGGATTGCAAGAAAAAAGCCACTCCTCAAGAAAGGCCGCATGCAGTCACGACTGAGCTTTGCCAAAACGCACCTTGAAATTCTGAGGCGACATGGAAAGAGGTGTTCTGGTCAGATGAGACTAAAATTGAATGATTTGGCCTCAACACTAAACAATATGTCTGGTGGAAATCCAATCCAGCTCACCTTCCAATTCCCACCATTCCTACAGTAAAGCATGGAGGTGGGATTATCCTGTTATGGGGGGTTTCTGTGCAGCAGAAACCGGAGCACTTGTCAGGATAAAAGGTAAAATGGATGGAGCAAATACTGTCAAATTCTTGAGGAAAATCTGGTGCCCTCTGCCAGAAAGTTGTCAATGGGAAGAAGGTTTACCTTCCAACATGACAATAACCCAAAACACACAGCAAAAATGATCCCACAGTGGTTGAAGGAGAAATAGGTGAATGTCCTTGCATGGCTTAGTCTGTGCCCAGACTTAAACGCCATTGAAAATCTGTAGCATGACTTGAAGACTGCAGTCCACAAACCATCACCATCAAATTTAAATGAACTAGAGCAGTTCTGCAAAGACGAGCGGGCAAATATTGCAAGGTTTAGATGTGGAAAGTTAGTAGAGACATATCCCAACAGACTAAAGGCTGGAATTAAAGCAAAAGGGGTTCAACAAAATACTGACACAAGGGGGTGACACTATTTCCAACTGAGTGATTTCATTTTTGTATTTTTTTTTTTTTTTTCTGACATGTTGGTGTTATATCTTTCACTTAGATGTTATAAGTTGCAGTGAGTAAATACAGCTGGATAAAACAAAAATTGTGTCTGTCCTCATTCCAAGCTGCAAAGCAATAAAATGTGATTATTTTAAAGGGTGGTGATTATTTTCTATACCCACTATATACTGTATACAATAAAGTAACTGGGTACCTAAGTCGCAACACGAAGGAAAGCAAGTGTCACCCACAACTGGAAGTACCAGGTATTTTTCTTCTTTCCTAGTGGACAAACAGGGTGAGAATAGAAAAAGGAGGTTTTGATTATGCTTGGTGGGGCCACCAATAATTTGCACCTGCTGCTTTGCCCTGCATATACAAAGAATAGGTTTTCATTAAGTATTTCTTAGCTGTTTGAATAAGAATAAACTTTAAGGCAAGATTGGATATCAAGCTTAGGAAGAAGGATATATTACCCTTGAGGGGCTCAAAGACGTGCCAAATACCAAAATGTACTTTGCTTTGTTCTTGGCACTGAAAACTAATATATTGCTGTATTTTGGAACTCTGAGCTGGGTACAAGTTCCTCCAGACATACATTTATAAAAAGGCATACAGGTAAAACATTAATAAGGTTAATAGATACTCCTGTAAACTTTATTTTTACACACTATAATTATATAAAAATATTATGTAAAAGCTATGCATTATAATATTAATTATGTGACAGTGTGGCAATCTGTCACCCAGGATTCTCAACAAGGCAGGTTGAGAGGCTCCAGGCTAAGTGTTTGATACGGAGGAAAGTGGCTTTTCACTTTCCTCCTTTGTTTGTAAGGTCTGTTTTGGGATCTGGAGCCTGGAGATTTCAAAGAGATCTGGGAGGGATGAAATCTCCAATCCTGGGACCAGGTTTTGGGAATGGCCAGGATACTGATTGCACAGGTGTGTGCAGGCCTTTTCATAGAGTCAGGACCAGGGTTCTGGGCTCCACCCTGGCAGAGAGGAGTCAGGAGGGCTCCACCAAGGAGAGGTGGAAGCCAAAAGCAGCAAGGAGCTGCTTGGTAGTAGCAATGTGCTAGTGGCCAGCTGTGTGCAAGAGCCGTGGTTTTTGAAAGGGTCTGCAGGAGTCAGACGTAAGCCTGAAGAGGAAGGCCAGTGGAAGATTGTATATCTGAAAGAGCTAGGAGGCTGAATTTTTGTTTATGTGGATGATTGATACCCCTGTGTGGGAAACTTCTGTCTTGAACTTTCATTTAAATAAAAGTGGGCTAAAAAAGGCCTTAAAAAAGCAAGCGAGTAGCAGTGGCAAGTGGCATCAAGAGGAGCCAATACAGCGTGTTGGAAAGAGCCAGCAAAGTTCTGCTTGGAGAGTGCAATCTCCCATGGCGACCGGAGAAAAAGTAGTGCCTGGAAGGAGGAGCTGCATTGAAGATGTGGCTGTGTCCCAACAAAGATAAGAGTGGAAATGTACCATGCCTGGAATGTGGTCAGTGGGGGCATGGGATCTTTTCATGTCCCAGACTCTGGAATACCGCTGATGTCTACAACATCAAGCCCAGATTATTGTTTGAAAATGTTGGCGGCCGCCTCTGGCAACAGGGAGGAAGTTCCTATTGGGCCTGCAGGGGGTGCCAGAGAGTCCATGGAGCCTATGAGGGCGTCTGTTACTTCACCTTGGGGCAAGGGAAAAGTTGCCAAGGAAAGTGCAGTTGAGGATGCATTTGAGACGACACACTCAAATGAAGATGGTGACACCTACTACTGTGGTGGGTAAGACTGTGGGTGATAAAACCATGGCTGGGACTGTCATGTTGAGAAGGACTGGTTATGAGACTGTCCATTCTGATGTAGGAGTGACCCCAGTTAGTTGGGCCACTGAATGTGCTTTTGAGAGTGACTTTTCCCTGTGCAGTGCCTTGTACAGTGGGGAGTTAGGGGTTGAAGTAAAACCTGTGCGTGGTTCTCAAAATGCAAGTGATGTCACTAATGTGTGCCAGTCACAGGTTGGTAGTGGGCTAGTACAGCCCACAAGAGCTACAAATGCTGATGATATTGTTGATGATGTGAAATGTACTGCTGTTGGGAAAACCCTGAGCTCTTGCAGTGCAAAAGCTGTAATTAAAGATGGGTCATTTCCCATAGCAACTGGTGGTAAGACAGCACAGGTGTCCTTAGACATCTCCAGGGGTCTCCGTGTATTGGAGCCGGAGGTTGCCCTGGACAACTGCGATGTCACTCTGGTGGAGCAGAGTGGAACTGCACCTTGTCATAGGAGTGTGTTGGTGCAGTCTAACAATACGGAAAGTGTTCAGGTGAACAGCGGGTTAATGCAGCCTGGCAAAAATGCAAATGTGTGTGTAATTCATGAAGCACCACCAGAGCAAAGTGGTGGATGTGAGGTATTGCAACCTGCTGGTGGAAAACAGGTGTTACCCAAGTCTGATGTGATCCAGAGTGATTTGTGCAATGGATCTGCAACTAAGCCCATCTATTCTTATGTGTCTCCTTGGGCAGATGGATCGGTGCTGAGGAGCACTGGTGAATTGAGCACATATACAATGGATTGGGATAGTTGGGGTAAAAGGCTAATCTCATTGATAGATGAGGTTTTTGTGCAAAAAAATAAGGTGGACACTGTTTCTGCTGTGCCAGCAGGAGGGTCTATAGAACAGCCTATAGATAAGGGCGTGTATACAGCAGAGACTTTGTCTGTGACCCACAAAAGTGATGTTGCAATGGAGTGTCAAAATGATGTTGTCACTGGGAATGATCAGGGGCAGCTTGTGGATGCTGAGTCTGAGACGTTGAGAGTGAGCCCAGCACATGGCAGCGCTCTGGTGGAGCACCAGGCTGTGGTTATCTCCAGCTTGGAGGAGGTTCCTTTAAAAATTTCAACTTCTCAAGTCTCAGCAGGTGAGTCTCTCAGCGTTCCCAGTGCCCTAAATATGGTCAGGAAGGTCTTAGGTTTAGAGTCAAGTGGTTGGGTTGTAATCAAAGTATTAAAGGAGATGCTTGAACTTTGGAATGTACAACCAATGAATATTGAGGTGTTTCCTCCACAGTCGGATGGTCTGGTACTGCGGAGTACCACTAGGTGGAGCACCGAATGGCTGGCTGTACATATCAAACGGGAACAAGAAAGTGGTTTATTTCTGAATTTGTTGATGGTGTTAAAAGTTGTATCAGGGTATGCCACTGGATTACCTGGAAATGTGATATATGAGAAATGTTTTGGAGAAATGGAAAATGAGTCAAAAAAGGTTTCACCTCCTAACAGCCATGTGGGAAGCATTTCTGCTGCTATGGTCCAGGATGGTGCTGGTCAGTTGTCAGTTAAGGGCGTGTTTACTGCACCATTGGACAAACCACATGAGATGGAAGGGCCGAGCATGGACCAGAGAACAGCAGAGATCCTGACCAGGGCTCAAACGGATATGCATAAAGAAATCAGGGTCATTGGGCCAAAAAGAGGTTTATGTAGCAGTTCTGATAAGACACCTGAAATACAGGGAGAAATGGTATGTGAAAACTGGCAAAATAGATCAAAAGAGAGCTCATCTGTACCGGGTTTGGATACAGATCCAAGTGGTGTAGGAAAAGTTAAATTGGTTGGACAGCCGCCTGCAGATTGCATGACACCAGGTGAAGTGGCACCTTGTGTGGTTCCCGTGGGTGATGGCTGCCCTATGGTGTGTGTGCCCTCTACAGACAATGTCCTAACAAATGCTGGAAAAGATATTGAAAGGTGTAATATTGAGTGGAATATAACCGTTCATGGTAAACTGAATGCTGTGGTAATGAGTTATGCAGGTTTGATAGCTAGAGGTACAAGAAATCAGGGGGGTGGTCCTGGTACAAATACAGTAGAAATAGTTCCCCTACAGCCTTGGGATGGTAATACTGAGAGAGGTATTAGGAAACCTTGGAACCTGAAGCAAAGGGGCAGAAAGGTCAATAGAAAGGCCAGAGGGACCCTGTTAGGATTTCAAGAGAGAAAGTGTTTATGAAAGTGCACCCGGAAAAAGAGTAGGCAAGGTCTGATTAGAGTCCATAGCAGAGTGACAATGAGGCTTGGGGAGAGACACCAAAGGAATCATTGGGTAGAGTTCCCCTTTAGGAAAGGTATAGTCAAACCAAATTGGACCCCTGTAAGTGAAAGCTGGCACAGAGGTGCCAGAATCTGTAAGTCGTGTGTTCTGCCCCCTACGGGATCAAAACAAAGGGGGGGGATATGTGACAGTGTGGCAATCTGTCACCCAGGATTCTCAACAAGGCAGGTTGAGAGGCTCCAGGCTAAGTGTTTGATACGGAGGAAAGTGGCTTTTCACTTTCCTCCTTTGTTTGTAAGGTCTATTTTGGGATCTGGAGCCTGGAGATTTCAAAGAGATCTGGGAGGGATGAAATCTCCAATCCTGGGACCAGGTTTTGGGAATGGCCAGGATACTGATTGCACAGGTGTGTGCGGGCCTTTTCATAGAGTCAGGACCAGGGTTCTGGGCTCCACCCTGGCAGAGAGGAGTCAGGAGGGCTCCACCAAGGAGAGGTGGAAGCCAAAAGCAGCAAGGAGCTGCTTGGTAGTAGCTATGTGCTAGTGGCCAGCTGTGTGCAAGAGCCATGGTTTTTGAAAGGGTCTGCAGGAGTCAGACGTAAGCCTGAAGAGGAAGGCCAGTGGAAGATTGTATATCTGAAAGAGCCAGGAGGCTGAATTTTTGTTTATGTGGATGATTGATACCCCTGTGTGGGAAACTTCTGTCTTGAACTTTCATTTAAATAAAAGTGGGCTAAAAAAGGCCTTAAAAAAGCAAGCGAGTTGCTGTGTGCGTTTAAAAGCTCTACCACTTTGAAGCGAGTTCCCACAATTATTAAAACCCACCTTTAGCCAGTAACATAGCATAGTCAGTCAGTAAGGGCTACATTTAATTCACATTTTTACTGTTAAATTTTAGTGCACTAAAGTTTATGAAAGAAAACGGTATGGAATAATTTATAAACTAAATACTTTGCTCACTAATGTAGCACCCCCCTGACCTCCAGAGGCATGGTGGTACCTCCAGAGGAAGGTGTAGGCCAGCATTTCATCCCAGGGCTAAAATGGGGGACCAAGAAAGAACACTGGGCAGCAGTCACTTTAGAAGATTTATTGAACAATGCACAAGGAGGTGAGGGTTTGGGTTCCAGGGAACTAAGCATATCACTTACAGACTCTTCTATGTCCAGCTTCAGAGCATCAGAGCCTTTAATCTGACCAAGTAACACTGAAAGTAGCATCCAAGCTGGTCCACAGACTTTTTTTCTCTTCTAGGCTCCATACATCCTTCCCAAGAGTCTACCAGGCTCTTGCTAAGAAACCAGCCTTCATCCTGACGTCTTCCAGCATGGTTACCTGGCTCTTGGTTTTGGCAAAGCTTTTCCAGGCAAAACAGCCTTCAGGAGGCTAGTCAGCCTAGCCTTCAGGCGTAGTTCCATATCTAGCATATGTTAGCCCCACACAGGTTATTGGGCCAAATAGACAGATCAATCCAGCAATACCTTTCCAGGCCTCAGTCTGGGGACAGAGAGAGAGAGATCACCAGGCCTGTCCCACATATTTATATCCTCCCCCAGCATGCACCGATGACCACGAACCTCCTACTGGGATGGCTGAAGGAAATGTAAATATTCATAACTCTGTCTGGTTACAAATCTCACACTATTGCCAGTAGTACCAGTGACACCTACCAGCAGCAGTGAGAAATCACAACCCAAATGAGCTTAGGGAAAGAACAAGTGAAAAACTATACAATTAGTCTGGGCTAACTACCACCCAGCCACAAACTAAATTTAGGCAATAGCCTCTGTTTAAGGCAGGCTGCTACACTAATTGCACACATATTTTTAAGTGGCTTTTAGCTTTTCAAAGTTACACAGAAATCATCATTAAAGGAAGGTAACCTATAGTATAAGGTTTTTATAAAATTAAATTAAAATAAATTATGATTACCCTATCAGGTGCTCACTTGAATAGCAACAATGTTACTCAACTTTAGGAAATGTTTCTGTTGCTTATTGGCATTCCTTCCATTCAGGAATCTCTTTATCATCCCCAGAGATAGGAGACTAAAGGGGTACGCACCTCATTCCCCCCTCCTCCCCAGTACAGGGGCATGGGGATCTCTAGCACACTTAAAAAAGTCTACTCTCCCAAGTTTGTCCATAGCGTGATCCTCAAGGCCCAGCAACTAAAAATCCAATCAGAGAATCAGACTGTTGCTTTCCTACAGAGGAATGGGGCCAAACTATATAAGCACGTAACTAGAGCATTGTAAGGCCTGCTCCCCAGAGGTAAGTACCTCCTGTCAATAGTACCCCTAATAGTACCATTAATTTATTCTTTGGCAATTAAAGCAAACCTCATTTTAGAGCACAGGTCTCCTTTAACTCAACACTGGAACATCTTGGTCACAAAAGACATAAAAGACTTTGATCATAAGTGGGTTAAAACTCATCTGACTTTTCTCCTAAAGAGCCAACTTTTTAAGCTATTCCTCCTCCTCTTGTTTCATGCTGCATATGCTTTATTTGCATATTTTAGGTTCATTTAAGCAAAACACACAAACTAAATGTAATTACAGCTTTTCCCTCAGTATGTAACCTCTAAAATAGAATTACAGCATGGGGGGGGGGGGGGGGGTGGAAAGCTTCTTCTGAAAAGTTTCTCACTACATATTCCACTATTTTATCTGTAATGGCTTTTTATGCTAAATTGTTGGTTATGTTTGGCTGGTTATTTTAATTGGGTGTCTGCTCAGTTCCATAGCGCTACATCCCAGGGAGGAAGCAGGGGCCTGGAGGGCGCTACAGGTCTGTGAAAGGAGATTAGACAAAACCTCATTTCCAAAGTAAAATCCTGAACTGGGGTTGTTTTCAGTTTGATTAATTTGCATGCCGTCATAGTTATATCTGCATACAATAGGAATGGCCACACAACACCTGTATTTCACTGTTAGCACTTGAAAAGAGAGCATAGAAGTGGTTGAGGTGGCCAGCCATATTTCAGCAGGTGTTAAAACAAAGTTTAGGCAGAGATAACAGATCAGCCATTAGTCCAGTTATGAATCCATTAAAAATGGATAGTCCACACAAAACTGATATTTCAGTGTTTAGTAGATGCTGTGGAGTTTAACCTTTTTTATTCTCATGTCTCTTGGGACACTAATATTGAGAGCTCTGTGCTAAGTTCCTGGGTCTGCATCTCCAATGTGACCATTATGACAGGCTTCCACTCTACTCATTGGAATTGTATTTATTTTGTATTACGGAGAATGTAACAGGAGGAACCAGAATACACACATCAATAGTAGTAGCAAGGGAAATATACAGCAGCAGTATGGAGTCTCAGACTTCAGGTAGAGGCAGTAGTAATATATGATATATACAGGGGCAGTGGTGGGGCCTCTTTCTTCTGCCAGGTACAAATACAAGCAATTGTAGCAGTAGTTGAGTTTTACATATAAAATGGCAGTATACTGTAGAGGCCTTAGCCTTCAGTCTGATACAGGTAGGGGCAGCAGTAGAATGTTATATACACAGGGGTGGTATGGGGGCCTCCTACTTGTGTCTGGTACAAATAGAGGCAGTAGTAGGAGTAGTGGATGAATTGCACATATGGAAGGGAAATATGGAGGCCTAAGCTTTCTAATTGGTACACATAGAAGTAGTAGATATACACTCACCAAGGAATTTGTTGGGATCGCTATACTAATACTGGTAAGGTGCCTTCCATTGCTCTCAATGTCATGTCATGAACAATTCCTTTGAGATTTTGATCCATGCTAACATGATCACATCTTGCAGTTTCTGCAGATTTTTAATCTGCATATTCATGTTGCGATCCTCCCATTCTACTACATCCCCAAAGGTGTTCTATTGGATTCAGATTCAGTTACTAGGAAAGCTGCTGAAGAACAATCATCTCATGGTGAGGTTCATGAAACCAGCTTGAGATGAATTTTATTTAGTCTTTGCAATTGTTCAGTTTTGGTGAGCCTGTGTCCACTGCATCCTCAGCTTTCAGTTTTTGGCTGATAGGACTTGAACCTTTTATGACCATCTGCTGTTGAGGACCACCTTCCTCAAGGTTTGTCAAGTTGTATATTATTCACAGATGTTTTTCAGGTCTCCACAGTTCCAAAGAGTGGTTATCTGAGTTAGCATAACTGTTCTGTGAGCTCAAACCTTGATCTCTCTCAGCAACAAGGCATTTTTTTTGTCCACAGAACTGATGCTCACTGGATGTTTTTGATTCTGAGTAAATTCTAGAGACTTTTGTGTGTGGAAATCCCAGGAGATCAGCAATACCTAAACCAGCATGCCCAGCACAAAACAGGGCCCTGATTGGCCACCAGCAACAGTCATGCTGACCAAGGGCACCTCCCGCCTTGCTCCTAAAACAGGAAAGAGATAGGGCACCATACCACTATAATTTGGAGGAACCATCTTCATTATGCATCTGTCATCTTCATTACGCACATACTCCCAGCCTGAGGCCCACCACAGAGACATGTGTTTTAACTTTACAGTGTGCACCATTCTTTCCAACACAAGTTCAGCACTTCCTCTTTGCACCCCTTATCAGCAACACTACAGTTATTATTATTATACAGGATTTATATAGCGCCAACAGTTTGCACAACGCTTTACAATATAAAGTGACACCCTGCAATTACAATACATTTCTGTACAGAAGGAATAGGAGGGCCCTGCTCGCAATTCACTTTAACTTTACATAGAGATGTTGACCACACTTCCAGTTCCTCACTGTAGGTCCTCTTAGACAGGTTCTTCAATGGGGCCTACCTTGAGGGGTTACGTCCTTGACTCACTAACTTACATAATAGTGTTCTCTAGGCAACCTCTTTGCATCAACCTCTGCCCCGAGCTCTTCTGGCCTTAAATTATAAGGAGTTTCAGCTCCCTCCAAAGATGTTCTATTGGATTTAGGTCTGGAGACTGGCTAAGCCACTCCAGAACCTTGATATGCTTCTTACGGAGCCACTCCTTGGTTATCCTGGCTGTGTGCTTCGGGTCGTTGTCATGTTGGAAGACCCATCCATGACCCATCTTCAATGCTCTGACTGAGGGAAGGAGGTTGTTGCTCAAAATCTCACAATAAATGGCCCCATTCATCCTCTCCTTAATACAGTGCAGATGTCCTGTCCCCTTCGCAGAAAAGCACCCCCAAAGCATGATGTTACCACCCCCTCACTGTATAGGAGTACAGTATGGCAGTCTACCCCTGCAGTCTGGCACTTCTACTAAGTAGTATAGAAAAAAGTAAAATAACATTAGATGATTTTGCAGCCATATAGATTTATACTGTAAATGAAACTCCAGGTCAGTTATTTATATTGCAAATATTTTACCAAACTTGACTGCTGGTTCTTGTCTGCTTCATTCTGGAGATACTGAGACAGCCCATGCACTAGCTTTCTCAAAATGAATACTGGATGGATGTTGCAAAAAGAGATGCATTGCATCCCTGGCATCCCTGTAGACATATGACCAGCATGTCTAATAAAACTTAGGAGGGTGCTGTTGGTGACTCTTATTTTTCTTCCACACAGACATCTAGGAAACACAGTGAACCAATGACGTAATCTAAATTTGATTTCCGGAGTGTTCTGTACAAAATGTTCTGTTGCCATGGTTACAAAACAGCAACATTTTCATTTTTTGTCAGTTGTAGAAAATTGTTGATGGCTGCATATGAGCATGCAAAAAGTAATTTTCAATGATATTAAATCACTTTTGTAACAATTTTCTGTATCAGTCTTATAGCGGAAGTGGAGCTTTTGCTTTGGAAGTCGGCTCATCTCTCTATCAGAAATAACAGGATTGGGGTCATTTTTTCAAAGCAGATTACCAAATAAAAAAAGACTGAAGATTGAATTGGGCAGCACAGTTTTCTTATAGAACAGCCCAGTGTGTTTATTGCAGTAAGTATACTACCAGCCATGAGATCACCAGAGCCATTGGCAGGATGGCGGGATACTTTATATACCCTTCAGGGAGCAATATTTTTTTTCTAGACTAAGGCCATATAAATCTGTAAATATCAATCTTCTACTGACTCTCTCAAAGAAAAGTCATCATTTTATTTATATTTTATCCATTCTACTGAATCTCCCTCTGCATTGAAGAACGATGGTGGGAGAATTTAAAAATCAAAAGTTTTTATGAAACTAGGATACATTCAGGGGTGTGGAAATTTTTGAAAAATCTATTTGTACAGAGACTAAATCGGGTTCCCAATCTACTTGTCCCTCATGACAATCTACTTGTCCAGATAAAATAAAATTTTTTTTTTAACCAAAACCGTATTTAAATCGGAGGTGATTTTAGGAATGTTTGGGTCTTTTAATAACAAAAGAGACTTTATGGCGACTTAAACGTGTAATATTTTGAACACTGCGCTGTTTATCTCCTCCCCCCCCCCAACCAGCACCGTACCCGTGGTAGACTAGCAGGGAGGGGGGAGACCTTGCAGTGTGATGAACAACGATTGGCTGCTTATCAGTAAAGGGTGGGTCAGGGCTACATTATCCCTTTCGCTGCCAGAGCCGTTTTTGCGTTTTCGCTGCCAGAGTCGTTTTTGCATTTTTTGCACACGTTTAAAAAATCATCTTATTCCAGAAGATTACATAAAACCCCCAAACATTATATATTTTCTGAAAGCAGTGACACTAGAGAATAAAATAATGGTAGTTCCAATTTTTTATGTTGCATGTTGCAAATAAGTTAATTTTTGTAAAATGTAAAAGATGAGGTTTCAGCGAGTAAATAGATATCTAACTTGTCAAACCTTACATTTGTGCGCGACAAACTTCAGTACCCTATATTTTCTATAGGTCGACACTTTTAAAGCTCCTTATAAGTCATCAGTTTAGTGTTACGGAGGAGATCTGGTGCTAGAATTATTGTTCTCATTCTGACGTGCGCTGTGATATGTAACATGTGTATCGCAATCGACAGTTTCATGCGTAGGCGCCCCAGCATGTGCTTTTACGTTTGTCTCTCAACGGGGACCCGGAAGTGACATACATCATAATGTCACTTCCGGGTCAGCACAAGAAGGGGAGCGGACTTGTCCACTCTTCTCCCTCCCCTCTAGCCATCGGCGAGCCGGTCTTGCTGATGGGCAAGCGAAGCCCAGGAAACCTCACGGGGGGGGTGCGCAAAGAGGCTGACACTGTGTAAAGCAATCGGCGGTATCGCTGCCGCCGACTGCATCACCTCACAGGTGATCCCGCTGCTTGCCCGTAAAGGTAGAAAGAAACTACCTGCCCGGCGCCTGGAACTACATAGGAATCCAACATCCCTGTACATTACACATTTTTTCAAATGATTTTCATTTCTAGGCTCCCTATTACATGTCAGTCTACTTTAATCTGTCCTGTTTAAATAAACCCAACGGTATAATAGTATTTCTTTAAAATAAATCTCCAGTCAGAAAAAATACCCTTTCCATGTTTAAAATAAATCATTCTTATTATGAAGTTTAAAGTGTATTTCCACTTTTGTAGCCAAATTTGTTACATGCTCCCATTCACATGGCATAAAAAAAAAGATAATTACCATTTTAAAGTGGTTGTAAAGGCTCAAGGTTTTTTATCTTCATGCATACCTCCCAGCCACCCCCTCCCCTCAATACTTACCTAAACCCCATCAGGATCCAGTGATGTGCATGAGAGCCTCGGCTCTCCGGGGTCTATCCCTTCTTATTGGCTGAGACAGCAGCAGGAGCCAATCACAGCCAGTGAGCCATAGAGGAGAGGGAGGGGGTGGGGCCAAGCCAAGGCTTTGTGTCTGAATGGACATGCAAAGCAGTGGCTCAGGAGCGAGCCTGCTTGGGTGTCCCCATAGCAGGCTGCTTGCTATGGGGGCACTCAGCAGGATGGAAAAGTCAGGAGCGCATGCAGGCACCCCAAAAGAGGAGCATCGGGGCAGCACAAAAAATTTAAGTATGAAATGTTTGTTTGTTTGTCTTTTATTGCTTTTAATATCACTTTTATATGCTCTTTTAACTGCACTGCACTGCAAAGTCCTACTTGGTTCTCTTTATTTATGAGGGGGCTGGGGAGCTGTGTTTGTCATCATTAAAGTCGAAGAAAAGCCTAACTATAACTATTCTTAAAAATGTTCCCTTCCCCCCTGCTGCTACATATCTTGACTAACCTGTATAAATAAAGATGTGTGTACATAACTATTTTCACTGCATCCTGGTCTGGACGTGATCCTGCAGCTAAGAGAGCACTCGACAATGACTGTGAATTCCGATGTCCCATCATTTTCGACACTCTCTCCTCTCCCCTGCAGTAGCCACTCACTGGCACAGGGGAGCCAGTGTCACATGACCAGACCGAAGCAGATAAACCACTTCCTGCCGCCATGCACATATACATCCTTGGAGGGAAGGGTGATATCTCGGTCATCGCTGTGTCTGCAGCAGTTATCACATTATCATTTTTTACAGCCGGTTATTTCATACAGTATAAGTAAAAGTGATCCAAGTGCCTCTATAGCCGTTCGATCACTTTTACAGGTAATAGAAGAGCCCACCCTCTGCCGCCACCAGCCGCAATTTACAGGGATCTCCTGAGCCTGGTACTTCCGCTACTCAGATCTGTGAAGCACTGGGAAGGGAGGAAAGTACATCCATACCCTACTCCCCTCTATGATGTAAGAAACTGGAAGAGACAAAGATTTAGTCACTTCCGATTTCGGTTTGTTATTTACAAGCCATTACTGTCTTGTACAGAATCTGATCAAACCCCAGATCTCTCCATAAAGAGGACCTGTCACTGCCCATGCTACCACAGGGGATGTTGTTCATCAACCATTTTAATCTCCAGAGCTTCTGCTTAAAACAGTATATCATGTTTGGAGGGGGGTTCTAAATAATTATCTAGCAAAAACATTCTGATTTTACATGTATGAGTGAAATGTCAGAAATGGCCCGGACTGGAAATAGTTAAAATAGGTAAGCACATACATCTTTTTTTGTACAGTACAGATTAGACAGGATAGGTAGGAGGGGGGGGGCATTTTTAAGATTTTCTTTCTTTATCTCCGCCTTTACAATGCTGCCAGATATCAATGTCAGTTGTAAACATTTAAAAACATTGTAAAGGATATATATACGCTATATTGTTAAAAGTATTGGTACACACCTCCAAATCATTGGATTCAGATGTTCCGATCACCTCCATGACCACAGGTGTATAATATCAAGAACCTAAGCATGCAGACTGCTTCTACAAACACTTGTGAAAGAATGGGTCGCTCTCAGGAGCTCAGTGAATTCAAGCGTGGTACCGTGATAGGTTGCCACCTATGCAAACTTGAGGACCGTGACCTGGTACTAACAGGGAGATAATCCCATCTCCACCATCAGGAGCTCTGGTGAATACCAGTTAGTGCCTAGACCCTGTGTCTTCCTCCAGGTTGACCAGCTTATGTACTTAACCTGCTGGTTGGACTAGTCAGTACTAGAGACTGGCGTAGAGTTCTATACCGACCTCAAAGGATTAACTGACCCCAATCAAACATTCATCATTTATTAACCAACTATTGGCCTCTCAGATATTTGCTGACCCCATTTCGACCCCAGACATTTTTAAAAAAATCCTGGATAGTCAGATCAACTATGCATGATCAATGCTGGCCAATTTGTGAAACCTTGCCTTAGAGAGATCTCTGCTCACTTTCCGTTGTGTCTTGAGACAACTCAAGACTACTCTTGCTGGTGGCTAACCATGCAACCCTGGGTAACACCATCTTACCATTAGTCACTGTGCCTTCAGGACTGGGGACTGGCATAGCGTTCTACATGATTAACTGACCCTACCAGGGGCGGACTGACAACTCATGGGGCCCCCGGGCAATAGGGGATCATGGGGCCCCTGTGTCCTTGCCCAAACTCAAAAAAGCCTATGAAAAAGGTACCAGGGTCATCTCATGCGGCCCCCTACTGACCCCTCGGACAGTGCCCGAGTTTCCAAATGGTCAGTCTGCCCCTGGACCCTACTCAACTTTTCAACATTTATTAACCACCTATTGACCCCCAGACATTTATTGACCCCCTTTTGATGCCATTTTTTTAACAAATAGAATAGAATAGACCCATCAATGCATGGAGGTCAATATCATTAATTTTCAGAACTGGGATGTTTTGTCTGTCATGTGTTTACCTTTATCTTACACCCTCTTCAGGCAAATGAAGCGTTGTGATCAGAGGCGGACTGACAACTCATGGGGCCCCCGGGCAATAGGAAATTATGGGGCCCCTGTGTCCTTGCCCACACTCAAACCACACCCAAAAAAGCCTATGAAAGATACCAGGGGCATCTCATGGGGCCCCCTACTGACCCTGGACCCTCGGGCAGTGCCCGAGTGGCTAAATGGTCAGTCCGCCCCTGGTTGTGATGCCACCTGTGTAGTATTGGCCTGTTCCCATCAGCCATACGCATATTATATATTTACATTTAGGACGTATATATGCAGACTCTCGGTGGGTGGGCTTTAAAATCAAAAGGCCCATATATATCCCAAATGATTTCATTTCTAGGCTCTTAGCACAGTTACCATAAGGTACCAGAAAGCTCCTGATGCCTACTTGCGATCGAGAACCTTCTGATCATGTGACCTTGTGAAATACCTTAATCAGGAAAATAACTCATTATGACCACTAGATGGTACTGATGATCAAAGAAAATAAACATATTAGAAAAATGATGGTGATTATTGGTGACGGCTGTGTAAAGGCTCAGACTAATAACTTTTTAGACCCCTTAGTAAATAAACAGGATCACTACAAGCACTTTCTCAAAGTTACAGTAAAACTGGTAATAGGATCTTCACATCAGAATATCACGCAAGTCTATTTTTACACATATAACAAACTAAACAGAGCCGAGTGAGGAATGAAGCTTATACAGCTAGGATGTTGTTTTTTTCACGCAAGGTTTGCATTAAGTCAATAGAAAATGAAGGCATAATTATAACCATTGTTATTTTTACATGTGTAAGTGAACACCACTTCATCCAGGTCCCCACCAACATACAGGCAATCTTTTCCCTGGGGGTATGCTGTATGTATTGTTGACTTTATGCTTTCTACAGCATTACTGGAGCTCAAAAAAGCTGGAACTTGTTTGATCTTATCTCTTGATGATTGCAAATGAAAGCCGCCAACCCCCAGAACACACGGCAGAGAAAAGGGGTTACTGGAACCCATGTCTGAAAGATTTATGCCAAGTTCCGACTCACATGAACACAAATCACTGTTTTGCTTGTTTGTTGGATTTGCTGTTCTCTTTAATTTTTTTTTCTTTTGTACAGCCAGATATAACCAAGCCAGGGTGAAGCAACATAAAACTTTTTTACATTATTTTCCTATTACATTTATATAACTGGATACTAACATTTATAGGTAAAGTTGATACAGGGAATATCCAATTGCCTCTCGCGGGATCAGGAAGGAATTTGTTTGCCTGCTGGAGCAAATTGGATCATGCTTTGCTGGGTTTTTTGCCTTCCTCTGGATCAACTGTGGGTGTAGGATTATAACTTTTTTTTTTTAATGGTTGAACTGGATGGACTTTTGTCTTTTTTCAGCCAGACTAACTATGTAACTATTTCCTTACAGGATGTCTTCAACTTACAAATTTACCACAATGCTCTGTTTAATTTCCAAAATGGCTGGGCAGAGTATCGGGAGGTTAGAACCTAAAAAAGCCAGTAAAGGTCCTTACAACTAGTGTAGGTTTCACTGATAGACAATTAAAAGGCAATGCAAATACACTTCATCAATATCAATTGTTTGCTCTTTACTCCTCTCTGGTAGATTTTGACAGATGCTTTCCTTTCTTTGTAAAAATAAAAACTAATTTTTTTTTTAGCATCCGTGTTGACTTTTTTAAATGACTTACTCTTCCACCTTTTCTCTAGTATAACATTCCTAAACTCTTACAGGTCTATTTATAAAAACATCTCATTCGCACAGCCATCGTGAATAATCCTAGTAACGTGTCTAATATGAGTATTTCCTACGTCTGTCAGCTTCATCTAGTGGCCATAGTGTGGTATTTTCCTGATTGCTGTAGTTCAAGAAAATACCATATTATGGTCACTAGATGGAGCTGACTATGATAAGAACGCACATATTAGACACATTACAGGGTTTTATTTGTGATAGCTGTGCGATTATCCTTACCTCATGAGGTGAAATCTTGCATGGAGCTCCAGACTGAGGGCAATTGAGGGTTATTTGTATTTCTTCCATTTGCAAATAATTGCTCCAACAGTTGTCTCTTTCTCACCAAGCTTCTTGTTGATGGTCTTGTAGCCCATTCGAGCCTTGTGCAGGTCTACAATATTATCCCTGACATCCTTTGACAACTCTTTGGTCTTGCCCATGGTGGTGCCCGAGAATTATTATTTATTTATTTCAGGTACTTATATAGCACCGTCAATTTATGCAGCGCTTAACCACTTGCCCTCCTGAGGATTTATCCCTCTTAATGACCAGGCCTCTTTTTGCTACTCGGCGCTGCACTAATTCAATTGATAATTGCGCGGTCATGCAATGCTGCTTCCAAACGAAATTTACATCCTTTTTTTTACACAAATAGAGCTTTCTTTCGATGGTATTTGATCACCTGTGCACTTTTTATTTTTCACGCTATAAACAAAAAAACCAAAAATTTTGAAGAAAAACTATATTTTTTACTTTCAGCTATAAAAAATATATAGTAAACTCAAAGTTAGTTATACATTTAGGCCAAAATGTATTCTGCTCCATGTTTTTGGTAAAAAAAAATCCCAATAAGTGTATATTGATTGCTTTGTGTGAAAGTTATAGTGTCTACAAACTATGGTATAGATACTGCAATTTACGCCATTTTTTTTGCTATACAGCGCTGCGCTAGTTTAACGGACAATTGCGCGGTCATACAATATGGTACATACATGAAATTTACATCCTTTTTTTCCCACAAATTGAGCTTTCTTTCGGTGGTATTTGATTGCCTGTGCGGTTTTTATTTTTTGCGCTATAAAAAAAAAAGGCTGACAAGTTTGAAAAAAATAAAAACTATTTATTGGACATTTTGCTATAAAACATGTCCAGTCATAAATTTCTGCCAAAATGCATTCTGCGACATGTCTTTGCTACAAAAAACCCCAATACATGTAAATTAATTGGTTTACGTGAAAGTTATAGCCTTTACAAATGGCAGGAAAAATACTGGGATTTTAATTTTTTTTATACTAATAATGGTGGCGATCAGTGACTTATGGCAGCGATCAGTGACTTATGGCAGGACTGAGGGACTGCGGCAGACATTCTGACACTGGGGGGGAACTGAGTTGTGGTCACTGACATCCCCAGTGACACCAATACAGTGATCAGTGCAAAAAAAAAACACTGACACTGTACTAATGGCACTGGGGAGGAAGGGGTTAACTTTATTATTCAGTGAAAGGGTTAACTGTGTGAGGGGAGTGTTTTACTAGGGGGCGGGGGAGTGTACTGCAGGGAACACCGCTGATCGGGACAGATAAACTCTTCTGTACCGATCAGCTTGTTCTGGTGCGGTTAGGGAACTGACAGAAAGCACAGTTATTGCAGCTGTGCTCTGTGTCATTGATTGCCGCTAATCGCCGGGACATAGCCGGTAACGACCGGCTGTGACCCGGCGACTGACATCCGCGGCCTCAAGTCATAACATTTGTATCGTGTTTTTTTAGGATTCTTGGTTGATATCCTGTCTCTATCATTTAAAATACACCTATGATAAAAATTATAGACCCTTCATTTCTTTGTGAATGGGCAAACTTACAAAATCTGCAGGGGATCAAATACTTCTTTTCCCCACTGTATATACCAATGCTGAAATCCTTCACTGCCAGAGAAAACTCATTGCTGAGCCCTTTTACCATAGAAAATATTTCAAGTCTTAAACCACGTTGAATGTCATGTTTTTGTATCATCTCTTCATTCTAACACACATGTTATGCAACTGTTCTGATGCCCTGAGGAAATGCTGTTATTATAATTAAAGCTGATGATGTTAAAGCTGGAAAATAATACTCTCTACATCATTAGTCACATCACTTTCCTGTAATGAAGGATCTCCCCAGAGGCATAATTAGAACCTTCAGGGCACTGGTGAAAGAAACCATGAAGGGCCCCCCTGGCTGGGGCCCTTCCCACTAATCCTGGGGTTCTTTACTCCCATCGTGGGACACTTTATTATGGTCCCACAGAGGGCCCCCTTCATGCTGTCTTGGGTTGCCCCCACAATGGCAGAACGCCAGGGCCCGGTCGCAAGTGCAACCTTTGCAACCTGGTAGTTCTAGCACCTATTTTATTTTTTTATTTTTTTTAGCAATTCTATTTTTTATTATTTTTCTAAATTTTTTTAGGACCATCACTGGGAGGCTTTGGTGAAATATCAAGGGTTTAAACATACCTCTGATGTTTCACCTTTGAGATAAAGAAAGAAGAGGACACCGCAATCTCCATCTCTGCGGCCTCAGCAGCACAGAATGAATGAACAGGAATAGGTATATACAGAATTTCCCATTCATTCATAAACTGAAGCATAGTAAACATGGTTTACTATGCCTCCACTCTGAATGAATGACAAAAACAGAGTCAGTGATCAATACCGGTCACGGACTCTATTAATTAATACATAGAAGGAGCTGGTAAATGACACATTTACTGGCCCACTTCCCTGCTCTCCATCCTGACAGTATCCCCCCGCAGCAGCCAGCGAGAGGTAGGAGGGGGGCCAGAGGAGTACACAGGGGCCTGGGGCAGCAGGACAGGGATAGGGAGGTGGCTATTTCCCTCCTGCAGCTGCTGAAAGTGTGTGGAACCCTGGCATCACTGTGCAGATAGACAGTCTGACCCGGAAGCTAGTGGCAATCACTGTTGTAGCCACAACTACTACATTGATTCTCTATTTCCACAGCAGTTCATTAGGTATGGAATATACATACTTATATTGGCCGAAGGAGGATCAATGTAACTATGCAATAGAAAGCATACATGGAGTTCATCTTCAAAGTGGTTGTAAACCTGAGACATGAAATATGAACAAATCATATCCCTCTATAGTGTATATTTGTCTCAATCCAGAGCACTAAGTGTAATTTCTCCCTGCCGCCTTGTTCCTCTATCAATGTGAGTCACTTCTGGCACGTTTTCCTCACACTAAGTGTAAAAAGGTGACAGGGAAAGGACCTCCAGCACAGAGCCTGTGATTGTGTCTCAGCTCTGTTCCTGTATGCTGTGTGAAGGGGAGGGTTCCCTTCCCTCCCCTCCAATCAGCTCTGCAGAGTGTAACTTCAGCTCCCTGCCCTGTTTTCTGAAAGCTCAGACAAGCTGAATAAATTCTGGACTTTGACCTGATGTAGAAAAGAAATGGCTGCAGATAAACAAGTGCAATGTAGGTAGGAGGATTTGTTTCATCTCTGTGTATCACCTGAGATCAGTCACTTCTCTAGGTTTATGTAATGGTTTACAACCACTTTCAGGAAGCCTTTCTAGACATACCGGATGTGGAGATAAGGACAAAGTCATCTGTGTAGCTCAGCATCACTCAAATTTGAAGTCAGCAGAACAATCAGAAAACTGGCATTTTCAGAAGGATGGATCAGTAATTGCGGCTACTGTCACTCCTCAGTACTGGTTTCTTTTAATGCAGAACTCTAGAAAAAAAATAGCACAATATAAAAAGAATAGCCCATTAAAAGATAAAATACCAAATCTAGTATTTGCTCTGAAAGTCAGCTTTGATTCAGACATCTCCTGAGCAGTACTTTTTTTCAGCCACTAGATGTCCTCAATCTGATGGCCAGCATCATTCAATCCACTTTCTCTGAGACCAGATCATCCTAGACCTGCCCCATCCTGTGGCTGGTCTGTGAAAAGAGAAGCAGTGTAGTGAAGAACCCTTCTCCCTGCCACTCTGATCTCTTCTCCTGTCAGCACACTTCTTGTCAATGCACAAACTGATCAGCTTCATGTGCTGCTTCTTCCTCTCACACTCCAGCCCTGTACAGGGACTGCAAGAGGCTGATACCAGGTGCATGTTTGCATTAAAAAAATGCATTAAATGATATATTAATGAATACAGATCTGCATTAATTTATGTATTTAGATCTACCTAGACTTCAGCTGTAAGTTGCAGCTATTATATCTATACCTCAGGTAGCAGTAAATCAAAATGTAATTATTTAAATGTAAAATATCAAACTCTGTCAAATAAGCCTGGATGCTCCCCTTCTCAGGTCCCCCTGCTGGCACTCCTGGCCCCTCTCTCCTGTCAGATGCCCCCACAGCAAGCAGCTTGCTATGGAGGCACTCGCTGCTCTGTGTATCCATTCACACATGGAGCCCCTTCCCCTCTCTCTTCTCATTGGATCACTGGCTGTGATTGACAGCAGTGGGAGCCAATGGCTCCCACTTCTGTCTCTGCCAATGAGGAGAAGGAATATGGGATAGCTGAGACTCCAGTGCATTTCGCTGGATCGAGAGGGGGCTTAGGTGAGTATTAAGGGCACGGGGGGGGGGGTGCTGCTGCACAGAGAAAGTTGTTTTTTACCTCCATGCCTAGAAAAACCTTCAGCCTTCACAACTGCTTTAACATATGACTTACAGACATATGTGGATTTCTAAGCACAGAGCACAGCAGGTGCTGTATCCTTTCAGACTATCTCTTTCTAATTGAAACTTTATATGAAGCCCTCTGAAGAGGTGGGAGAGGGTCACTCCTCTGATTCTTTGGGGTTGATTTACTAAAAGGAAAATAGACTGTGCACTTTGCAAGTGCCGTTGCACTTATTTCCCCAGTGCTTAGTAAATGTTGTGAAGCTCTGCTGATTTCCAACATCCAATCGTTTGCAAGCAAAGAGTGCTTTTTTTAATTTTCCTTGCACCTGATTGGGTATTCTTTACAAAGTGAAGCTTTGCCACATTTATTAAGTTCTGAGGAAAATTAGTGCAACTGCTCTTGCAAGGTACAAAGTCTGTTTGCCTTTAGATCAATGTGCAGCATTAAGCGCTTAGCACTGCATATTGGTATAAATCATTCTTACTATTGCGGACGTACAGTATATGAGATTGGCATTTGATGCATGGCTGATTTTGGTCATATTTTATATATTTAATATTAAGAGGGGAAGTTAGTTTTTTGTTTTTTTACATAGCAGCTTGTAAGATTGGTCATTTCAGTGTGGTTGTCTGTTTGCCTTTATCCACCCCATTTGCTGCTGACTGACACACCCGACATATCTGTTCATATGCAATTATTTCCATTTACCTGAATAACGATTCCATTTAACCACTTCCCATCTGGCCCATGTACATAAACGGTCAGATGGGAGCAGTGCAGTAGCGGGTTGCCGTTTATAAACGGCGCCCGCATTTACAACGTGTGCACGCTGTACGGGACTTCTGTGTGAGGTCCCGATCATGTGATCACTGATTGGCCAATCAGTGATCACATGAGCAGTAGTAAGTAAGATGTCACTTCTGTCATCATCGCTTACTACTAGTGAAATCTGTGAATGATCACAGAGATCACATGGTACAGGACTATTCACAACAGCCTTGTACCATGTGACAAGGTGTGACCAATCACAGCTCTCACAGTATTTCTCAATGGTTGCAAGAATGCAGCCAGAGAGGAGAAATGATTGCTTTTACAGCCTTTATGGGTGTAAAAGCAATCAGCGTAAAAAAAAATAAAAAACCTTCATCACCCCCCACAAGTAGTACAGTGTCACTATGGTGACACTGTTCTGCTAGGGTGACAGTATGTTTAAAAAAACAAAAAATATAAATAATAATCTAAAAAAAATAAAATTAAAATGTAAAAAAAAAATTTTGAAAAATTTTAAACTAATTTGGGTTATTTTTTTTTTTACTAAAAAGATAAATGAATAATTTTGGCCAAGATTTATGAAGAAAGATTATTTATTTGCAAAATTTTATAAGAATAACAATGTTTTCAAAATTTTTGGACTTTTTCGTTTATACAGCAAAAAAAATTAAAATTCCAGTGGTGAATAAATACCACCAAAATAAAGTTTTATCTGTCTCAAAAAACTGCTAAAAAATGCATATGGGTACAGTGGTACAATTGTCATTCACAGTGTGATAGCGCTGAAAGCTGAAAATTGGCCTGGGCAGGAAGGGGGTGAAAGTGTCCGGACATGAAGTGGTTAACTAAAAAATGAAAAAAAGAGCAATGCTTTTAAGTTTGCTTTTAGTCGGGACCATAACAAGAAAGAAAATGTAGAGAAAGCCATTATACATTCCTTTTAACCTTTCAATATCATCTTTAGACTGCTAGACATATACGGAAGGCACCTATAGAAGAAGAACATAATGGAGTTGATTTACTAAAGGCATGTAGACTATGCACTTTGCAAGTACAGTTGCTCCAGAGCTTAGTAAATGAGGTAATGCTTCACTTGACAAAGGATACCCAATCACATGCAAAGAAATTTAAAAAAAAATGAACAGCATTTGTGCTTTCACATGATTGGATGATTGCAGTCCAGGGGCGGACTGACAACTCATGGGGCCCCCGGGCAATAAGAGATCATGGGGCCCCTGTGTCCTTGCCCACACTCAAAGCACACCCAAAAAAGCCTATAAAAAGTACCAGGGGCATTTTATGGGGCCCCCTACTGACCCCAGGCCCTCGGGCAGTGCCCGAGTGCTCGAATGGTCAGTCCGCCCCTGTTGCAGTCAGCAGAGCTTCTTCTCATTTAGTAAGCTCTGGAGCAACTTCACATGCACATTTCACAGTCCATTTGCCTTTAGTAAATCAACCCCAGTGATTCCAGGCAAATATTGTAGGCAGGACGTTTTTTCAGCGGGAACACGGGGAACGCAGTTTCGGCACCTCCAGTACCTCCAACACTAAAGGTATGTAATGGCAAGGGGTGTTGGGGTGTGCTGGAGGATCTGTTGTTGCTGGCCTCTGAGGATCTATTGTCACCGAAGGGGATCTATTTTTGGGTGGTGGTCTATTGTTGCTGGGGAGATCTATTATTGCAAAACCTCCAAAAGAAGCCTCAAGGTACCTATATACTTAATCAAAAAAAGAAGAGTAAACTGGGAGTCCCTAGACACCAAACTATTGAGAAACTACACAAAAATAAGACAAGTTATGGACTCAACTGAAATGGGGGATTTGTGTATATACAGTTGTGCTCAAAATAATCGCAGTGTGTTGAAAAAAGTGAATAAAGCTCAAAATCCTTCTAATAGCTTTTATTTCCATACACACAAATGCATTGGGAACACGACACATTCTATTCCAAATCAAAGCATGAAGAAAAATAGATCAAATTTGTGTTGTTCCTCTAAAAAAAATTGAAGAAAAGTGAATATTAGACTGTTCAAAAAAATCGCAGTGTTTGTATTCCTCTTTACAAACTCAAACATTCACTATATAAACTGAAAAATGTTTGAAGATTTTGCTTTCCTTTGAATCACTTAATGAATATTTGGTTGTAGTCGCACTGTTTCTGAGAACTGCTGTACATCTGTGTTGCATGGAGTCAACCAACTTCTGGCCCCTGTGATCAGGTATTCCAGCCCAGGATGATTGGACTACATTCCATAGATCTATTGTTGCTGGTGGAGGAATCTATTCTTGATGGGGGTCAATTGTAGCTGGAAGGGATCTACTGTTGAGGGAGAGGTCTATAGTTCCTGGCTGCTGGGAGATCTGTTGTAGCTGCTGGGGGTCTATTGTTACTGGGGTTGTATTTTGTTTTGGGGCCCATTGTTGCTGAAGGAATCTATTGTTGCTGTGTGGGAGGGGGGTGTGGGTAAAATTGCTGCTGGCGGATCTATTTTTTTAATTTTCTTCTTATCATTAACAAATTCCATACAAATAATTTAGCACCACAAAATGATACTTAGCTTTGTATTCTCTAAAAGGAGTGGTACTGGGAGTTGGGTAGGGGGTGAAACCAAGTGAAGGTGCTTGGAGATGTGTAGGGGGTGGAACCAAGTGAAAGTGTTTGGAGGTGGGTAGGGGGTGGAACCAAGTAAAGGTGCTCGGAGGTGGGTAGGGGGTGGAACCAAGTGAAGGTGCACTGAGGTGGGTAGGGGGTAGAACCAAGTGAAGGTGCTCGGAGGTGGGTAGGGGGTGGACCAAGTGGAGGTGGGTAGGGGGTGGAACCAAGTGAAGGTGCTCGGAGGTGGGTAGGGGGTGGAACCAAGTGAAGGTGCTCTGAGGTGGGTAGGGGGTAGAACCAAGTGAAGGTGCTCGGAGGTGGGTAGGGGGTGGACCAAGTGGAGGTGGGTAGGGGGTGGAACCAAGTGAAGGTGCTCGGAGGTGGGTAGGGGTGGAACCAAGTGAAGGTGCTCGGAGGTGGGTAGGGGGTGGAACCAAGTGAAGGTGCTCGGAGGTGGTTAGGAGGTGGAACCAAGTGAAGGTGCTCGGAGGTGGGTAGGGGGTGGAACCAAGTGAAGGTGCTCGGAGGTGGGTAGGGGGTGGAACCAAGTGAAGGTGCTCGGAGGTGGGTAGGGGGTGGAACCAAGTGAAGGTGCTCAGAGGTGGGTAGAGGGTGGAACCAAGTGAAGGTGCTCGGAGGTGGGTAGGCGGTGGAACCAAGTAAAGGTGCCCGGAGGTGAGTAGGGGGTGGAACCAAGTGAAGGTGCCCAAAGGTGGGTAGGGGGTGGAACCAAGTGAAGGTGCCCGGAGGTGAGTAGGGGGTGGAACCAAGTGAAGGTGCCCGGAGGTGGGTAGGGGGTGGAACCAAGTGAAGGTGCCCGGAGGTGGGTAGGGGGTGGAACCAAGTGAAGGTGCCCTGAGGTGGGTAGGGGGTGGAACCAAGTAAAGGTGCTCGGAGGTGGGTAGGGGGTAGAACCAAGTAAAGGTGCTCGGAGGTGGGTAGGGGGTAGAACCAAGTGAAGGTGCTCAGTTGTCGGTAGGGGGTGGAACCAAGTGAAGGTGCTCAGAGGTGGGTAGGGGGTGGAACCAAGTAAAGGTGCTCGGAGGTGGGTAGGGGGTAGAACCAAGTGAAAGTGCTCTGAGGTGGGTAGGGGGTGGAACCAAGTAAAGGTGCACGGAGGTGGGTAGGGGGTGGAACCAAGTGAAAGTGCTCTGAGGTGGGTAGGGGGTAGAACCAAGTAAAGGTGCTCGGAGGTGGGTAGGGGGTAGAACCAAGTAAAGGTGCTCAGCGGTCGATAGGGGGTGGAACCAAGTGAAGGTGCTCGGAGGTGGGTAGGGGGTGGAACCAAGTAAAGGTGCTCGGAGGTGGGTAGGGGGTGGAACCAAGTGAAGGTGCTCGGAGGTGGGTAGGGGGTGGAACCAAGTGAAAGTGCTCTGAGGTGGGTAGGGGGTAGAACCAAGTAAAGGTGCTCAGCGGTCGGTAGGGGGTGGAACCAAGTAAAGGTGCTCGGAGGTGGGTAGGGGGTAGAACGAAGTAAAGGTGCTCAGAGGTCGTTAGTGGGTGGAAACTAAACTGCAGTGCTAACTAATTAGCCATCATGTCTCCCTGGAACTTCTAACCGATTGGCTTATTTACTAAAGCATACTACCGCAACTCATAGCAAACATTTAGCAGTATTTCATCGCTCTGCAAACTGCTAAAAAATGAGTTTATGTTTTACTGCACCATACACATTCAGCCTGGCCTACTGATGGCAGACGATGAAGTTCACATGAAGAGCCTCTTCTGTTCTTGTAGCTATGTGCTGCCTGCAGACACTATGGTTAATCATCTTTAATGCATCTCTGCCACCTAGTGGGCAAATATTATAATGGTCTTGCCGAGTACCACAATGACGTCAAGCCTCACTTTATTCTATGTGTGGTTTTTATCATGTATTTAGTTGTGGGGTTTTTTATTTTCTCAAATTTCATTCAACAAGGACTTTGCTGTCCTAATACTGTCTCTTTCTGCCCAGACTACAGACAGCATTGCAGTGTATAAAATCAATACAACATGCCAGAGGTTTCTAATTATTGGAAGAGTATCTATACCCAAGAACAAAAAAATATGACACATTGCAGCTTCCCATTCTATCAATTTGGAGGCTGCGTTAGTCTTTTTTTAGCTTTTTGGGTTTTTTTTTTTCATTTTCACTTGGTGCAGCAATTACACCGGGTTTACACTAATGCGGTACAGAACACGGCACACAAAAATAAAAATAAATCCTCCTGCGCTGTCAGTAACCAGTGTTAAGTCAAAAATAAAATAAAATATGATGCTGTGCTACTGAAAAAATAACCTTATAACAAAAACAAAGTAAACACCCCACAGAACACTCAAATCCATAATTAGTCGTCGTGACAGATAAATGATCACATAAACATAATACAACATAACATAATGATTATTTATCTGTCACAACGACTAATTATGGATTCAAGTGTTCTGTGGGGTGTTTAATTTGTTTTCGTTATGAGGTTATTTTTTGAGTAGCGCAGTGTTATATTTTATTTTATTTTTTATGTAATTCACAGAGTAATGGCACCGTATTCCTGTGCGAATTACAGGCGATGTCTGTGCGGTGCGATTTGAGCCATGTTTTTGTATGGCTCAAGTCGCATCTGCACCAAAAAGGTGCAGGAGCCTTTTTTTTTTACCTGTACCTGAAGCACATTGCATAGGTGTTCTCATCCATGCGATGCGATTTCTGGTAATCGCTCTGCATTTTGTGATCTGTTTCGGGGTGTCATTATTTAACATTGACACCCTTACCAGATTGCATGAACGCCATGCAATTACAATGTGGTGTGTTTCCCACACCTCATCAGTGTGAACCTGGTCTTAATAAGAATGAGAATGCTGAGGGAGGAGAGAGCAGAGTGTGCAGAGAGATTAAGACCAGGTTCACACTTATGCAGTGAACCCAGCTTCCCGCACTGCATTGCAATAGCAAGGCGTTAATGCAATCTGGTGCAGGTGTCAATGTTAAAGTAATGACACCCCAAAACAGATCCATGCAATGTGATGCAGGTGCAGGTAAAAAAAAGGGCTCTGCACCTTTTTGGTGCAGATGCGATTTGAGCCATACAAACTGTATGGCTCAAATTGCACCGCACAGTAATCGCATGTAATTTGCAGATGTGGCTTGTGTCCTGCAGATCCGGCCTGTGTCCCACAGTTCCGACGTGTCCCACAGATCCGGCATGTGTCCCACAGATCCGATGTGTCCCACAGATCCGGCATGTGTCCCACAGATCCGGCTTGTGCACAGAATATATTAATAAGCCTGGTCACCAATGCCTATAATAAACATGATATTCTCTGCAGTTTTGGGGTCGATCTAACCAATGTTTACATTTTGAAAGCTGAGGTCAGACGGCAATTCTGTTGCTATGAGAAATCACCAGGATTATTAAAGAGGCTGCCTGCCTTTCCCTATGGAATCCCTTCCTTGCAGCTGAGACATCAAGATGACACGCCATTGCTGGTCTGGGCACAGCAGAATATTGATCATATATTCCCACCCATATCACTCTGATCCTCCAAATTTTGGGGTCCCAAATAGGAAATTACCAATGCGGAGAGAACTACAAGTCATTCCTCTCCTTGACTATTTGACTGTCCTGCGTGGGTGAGACCCTTGAGTACGCCAAATATTTCCCTTAAAGGGACCATAGTCCAAATATGGGCGACACATAGCACTCATCCAGGACCCATCCTCAGCAGCCTGTACAATGCTCAGAAGTTTAAGAAATGGTAAACATTAAAGATTCAATACATTGGTGCTTGAAATGCAGATAATAAAAACTTGTACAGTGGGGAAAATTATTATTTGATCCCCTGCAGATTTTGTACATTTGTCCACTTACAAAGAAATGAAGGGTCTATAATTTTTATCATAGGTGTATTTTACATGATAGAGACAGAATATCAACCAAAAATCCAGAAAAAACCCACATGATACAAATATTATACATTGAATTGCAGTTCACTGAGTAAAATAAGTATTTGATCCCCTACCAACCAACAATAATTCTGGCTCCCACAGACTGGCTTTGTGCTCATGTGATACACAGATTAGTTCTGTCAATTTAAGAAGGTGCACCTAACGACAACTCGTTATGTGTATAAAAGACACCTGTCCACAGAATCTCTTTCTTCCATGGACAAGACCAAAGAGCTGTCAAAGGACGTCAGGGACAAGATTGTAAACCTACACAAGAGTGGAATGGGCTGCAAGACTATCAGCAAGAAGCTTGGTGAGAAGGTGACAACTGTTGGAGCGATTATTTGCAAATGGAAGAAATACAAAATAACCCTCAATTGCCCTCGGTCTGGAGCTCAATGCAAGATTTCGCCTCATGGGGTAAGGATGATCATGATAAAGTGAGGGATCAGCCCAGAACTACACATGAGGAGCTTGTGAATGATCTCAAGGCAGTTGGGACCACAGTCACCAAACAACCATTGGTAACACAATATGCACCATGGACTGAAAACCTGCAGCTCCCGTAATGTCCCCCTACTCAAGAAGGCACATGTAGAGGCCCATCTGAAGTTTGCCAATGAACATCTAAATGATTTAGAGAAGGATTGGGAGAAAATGCTGTGGTCAGATGAGACCAAAATTGAGCTCTTTGGCATTAACTTAACAGTTATTGAGCTCTTTGGCATTAACAGTCTGGCTTTCACTCACTACACTGCACTGCAACTGCCCTACTAAAACTCACTAATGATCTGCTAACTGCTAAAACCAATGGCCACTACTCCGTACTCTTACTACTTGACCTCTCCGTGGCTTTTGATGCGGTTGATCATCCCCTCCTCCTCAAAAAACTCCACTCTCTTGGTCTCAGAGACTCTGCTCTACTGGTTCTCCTCCTACCTATTGCAGCGCTCCTACAGCGTTACCTATAATGCTGCCTCCTCCTCTTCACTCCCTCTTTCTGTAGGGGTGCCTCAAGGATCTGTCCTTGGACCCCTTCTCTTCTCCATCTACACCTCCTCCCTTGGTCACTTGATAAACTCCCATGGCTTTAAGTACCATCTCTATGCTGATGACACACAAATCTATCTTTCTACTCCTCACCTCGCCCCTTCAGTCTCCTCTCGCATTACTAACCTACTAAGCGACATATCGGCATGGATGTCACTCCACTTCCTCAAACTCAATCTTTCCAAAACTGAGCTCTTAGTATTCCCCCCAGCCTGTGCCCCCTCCCCTGACTTCTCCATCAAGATCGATATTACAACCATCAGTCTCTCCCCTCATGCCAGGGTACTAGGTGTAATCCTAGACTCCCATCTGTCCTTTCACCCTCAAATCCAATCACTGTCCAAATCTTGTAGATTTCACCTCCGTAACATCTCCAAGATATGCCCGTTCCTAACCTCGGAAACCACTAAGCAACTTACTCACTCCCTGGTTATATCTCGCCTTGACTATTGTAACTCCCTCCTCATTGGCTGACCTCATCGCAGGCTATCCCCTCTTCAGTCTATCATGAATGCTGCTGCCAGACTTATCCACCTTACTAACCGTTCCGTATCTGCCACCCCTCTCTGCCAATCCCTCCACTGGCTTCCCATTGCCCAACGGATAAAATTCAAAACATTAACAATAACATATAAAGTCATTTATAACTCTGCCCCAAATTACATCACCGATCTTGTCTCTATCACCCAACCCGTACTCTCCGCTCCTCGCAAGACCTCCTGCTCTCTAGCTCGCTTGTCTCCTCCTCCTATGCTCTTCTCCAGGACTTTTCCAGAGCTTCCCCCATCCTCTGGAACTCTCTACCCCAATTTATCAGACTATCGCCTACTCTGCTCACTTTTAGGTGATCTCTGAAAACCTATCTCTTCAGGGAAGACTATCCTGCCCTCAGCTAATACTGGAATCTTCTGCTCTTCCAACCAGTCCATCCCCCACAGTTACTACCTTTTGTACCACTAGTCCCTCCCTCCTAGATTGTAAGCTCCAAGGAGCAGGGCCTTCCTAACCCTCTTGTATTGAACTGTATTGTTGCTGTATTGTCTCCCATTATAATGTACAGCACTGAGCAAACTGTTGGCGCTCTATAAATCCTGTATAATAATAATAATAATAACTTGACTCACCGTGTTTGGAGGAAGAAAAATGCTGACTATGACCCTAAGAACACCATCCCTACAGTCCAGCACGGAGGTGGAAACATTATGCTTTGGGGCGGTTTCTCTGCTAAAGATACAGGCCGGCTTTGTTTTGTTAACCTCTCGGATGAGAACCTTCTTCCCTCAGCCAGAACACTGAAGATGGGTCGTGGATGGGTCTTCCAGCATGACAATGACCCAAACATACGGCCAAGGCAACAAAGGAGTGGCTCAAGAAGAAGCATATTAAGGTCATGGAGTGAGTCCATCATCACAAGGTAAGGAAAAGAAACAACACAAGGAATATAACAACACTAATAATTAGTTAAAACAATAGAAACATTTGAAAGTGTACAATTCCTTTAAATATATGTTTTTGATTCTAATTAATTAGCACAATAAGGCTGAGTGTGACTAGTGAGCATTTGGAAAAACTGTAGATAAGTTTTATGTCACATGGAATAAGAGATCAACTGGGCAAGTATAAGAATGATTCCCAGAATCCTTGCCTCTGGATAATGAGAAAGAGATAAGAAAGCAACCTCTTGGATTACCTATACAGTCCACAAGGTGGAAGTAGAGAACTTTAATTGTGCTAAATTACTGTCTATCAATTACCAGCACAATGTCAGGAAGTACTCACAATGCACAATACATGTTTATTCATCTGCGAGGATCACAAATGTTATAACAATCCTGATTCTAGTAAAAGAAATAATTATGCAGATTGGGCTACAGATAGATTTCTTATTTATTTCAGGTACTTATATAGCGCCATCAATTTACACAACACTTTACATATATATTGTACATTCACATCCGTCCCTAACCCTCAAGGGGTGTACAGTCTAAGGTCCCTGACTCACATTCATACATACACATACTAGGGACAATTTTGACAGGATCATATTAACCTACCAGCATGTCTTTGTGTCAGAGGAAACTGGAGTACTGGAGGAAACCCACACAGGTACAGGGAGAGCATGCAAACTCCAGGCAGGAGGTGCCGTGGTTGGGATTCAAACCAACAACCCTAGTACTGTCAGGTAGAAGTGCTAACCATTTAGCCGCTGTGCTGCCCATGTTTATATAAATCTGTATTCCGCACTTTAGTAAGTATATTTTGTTGGGGTCACCCACATTTTCATGACCCCAAACCTGTATTGGATCCATAAAGTGCCCTATATAATTTAAAGTGGTAGTAAACTGCAGCATTAAAAAAAAAAATTTGAAAGGCAATGTCATAATGTGCTAGTATGCACACAAACAGGGGCGGACTGACAACTCATGGGGCCCCCAGGCAATGGGGGATCATGGGGACCCTGTGTCCTTGCCCAAACTCAAAAACGCCTATGAAAAAAGTACCAGGGGCATCTCATGGGGTCCCCTACTGACCCCGGACCCTCGGGCAGTGCCCGAGTTTCTAAATGCTCAGTCCGCCCCTGCACACATACTAGCACATTATGAAAAACGTACCTTAGAACAAAGCCCTTCAGCGGCGCACTGTCACTGCTAACAGGGCTTCCATCTTCCCCCGGTCCTCCTAACAGGTTCATGGCCTCTGGCTACATGAGTGGCCGGAGCCGCGATGACGTCACTTCCACGCAAGCACGCTGGAGCTCTTGACTGCGGCACAGAGCACTGAAGGAGCAATATGCCAGACCTTGAGAGCGCATGCGCCAGTGGAGGCGGGTGGGGTTTTAGGGTCATGTGACCGCTGTGATTCGCCATCACATGATCGGAAAAGGTCCCGATCGAAAGGACCTTTCCATGAGTCACGGACATGTGTGCTGGGAGCGCGCAGGGCGCACGCTCTCAACACATATGTATTTTCCAATTGCACGCAAATACGCAGCTGCTCGGCGTCAAGGCCCAATCTCCGAGAGGCCACATATTTGCGTGCTCTCGGAATCAAGGGGTTAATTACAATTTAATTAAAGTGGTTGTAAAGCTCAGACATGAAATATGAACAAAGCATGTCCCTCGATAGTGTGTACTTGTCTCAATCCAGAGCACTAAGCACCATTTCTGTCTGCTGCTTCGTTCCTCTGCTATCTGCATCAGTCACTTTTGACAAGTTTTCCTGACACCAGGGGTGGACTGACAACTCATGGGGCCCCCGGGCAATAGGGGATCTTGGGGCCCCTGTGTCCTTGCCCAAACTCAAAAAAGCCTATGAAAAAGGTACCAGGGGCATCTCATGGAGCCCCCTACTGACTCCGGGCCCTCGGGCAGTGCCCGAGTTTCCAAATGATCAGTCAGCCCCTGCCTGACACCAATAGAAAAAAGGTGACAGGGGACAGACCTCCAGCTAATTGACAGCCTCAATTCTGTTCCTGAGAGTTGTGTGGAGGGGGGTGTGTCTTTTCCCTCCAATCAGCTCTCAGACCTCTAATCACTGAGCTCTGCAGTGTGTCATTTCTCTCCCCCTTTTATGTGAACTCTCAGACAAGCGTTATAAATTCTGCACTTTTAACAGGTGTAGAGAAGAGAAGAAAGCAGATAAACAGGTACAACTTATGTAGGAGGATTTGTTTCATCTCTGTGTATTACCTGAGGATAGTCACTTCACTGGGTATATGTAAGGATTTACAACCCTATGATAAAGCAACTCAGTACAGGTTAGATTCATCAAACAAAGGGACAAGGGGGGCTCACTGTAGCCCAGGTGGTTGTAATGGGCAAGTGGATGGTTTGGGATGGTTTGGGCTGGCCAGCAAGGGACCAGGGAAATGGGTCACTTATCTGGTAGCAGCCAGCTACACTAGAAGTTTCACCAAATAGATTGGGGGTGGGTAGGTGCAGGGGTGGACTGACAACTCATGGGGCCCCCGGGCAATAGGGGATCATGGGGCCTCTGTGTCCTCACCCACACTCAAACCATACCCAAAAAAGATTATGAAAGGTACCAGGGGCATCTCATGGGGCCCCCTACTGACTCCGGGCCCTCGGGCAGTGCCCGAGTTTCCAAATGATCAGTCCGCCCCTAGGTAGGTGTCATCTAGGTGCGCTGTCAAGTGCAACTGGAATGGTGTACACACAGTGCGCCTACAGTAACTCCCATCTGTCATTTCAATGACACCGACTGTGCACCTGGCTGCCACGCACAGGTAACACTGCAAGGCTAGGTTCACACCTAAGCATTTTGTGATGCGTTTTGCATTTTGCAGAAACACACTTCAGTCCATTTAACATGATTTCCTATGGGATACGTTCACATCTCCGTTTTTTCACCCGGTGCAATTTTTTGGAAAAGGTCAGCCCTGGTTCACACTAATGCAATGCGTTTCCTGCACTGCATTGCAATCGCATGGCTTCCATTCGATCTGTCAATGTTAAATTAACAACACCCTGAAACAGATCGCAAAACGCAGTGCGATTACCAGAATTCACATCACATGGGATTCAGGTGCAAGAAAAAAAAGGGTCCTGCACCTTTTTGGTATGGATGCGATGCGATTGGAACCATACAAAATGTATGGCTCCAATACAAATTAAAAGAAATGTAATCTCCAAATACGGAAAAGTTTCTTCACAGTAAGAGCTGTGAAAATGTGGAATAGACTCCCTCAAGAGTTGGTTCTGGCCAGCTCAGTGGATTGCTTTAAAAAAGTCCTGGATGCTTTCCTAGATACACAGAATATAACTGGATATAACATTTATAGGTAAAGTTGATCCAGGGAATATCCGATTGCCTCTCAGGGGATCAGGAAGGAATTTTTTCCCAGCAGGAGAAAATTGGATCATGCTTTGCTGGGTTTTTTTGCCTTTCTCTGGATCAACTGTGGGTATAGGATTATAACTTTTTTTTTTCTATGCTTGAACTGGATGGACTTTTGTCTTTTTTCAGCCAGACTAACTATGTAACTATGTAACAAACATGTAGTATGTACTCAGTACAAAGTGTATGGCTCCAATCACACCACACAGATATCGAATGTGATTTGCACAGGAATGTGGTGCGTTTCCTGTGCGAATCGCATGCAATGTTGCGCACCGCATCAGTGTAAACCCGGGCTCAGGGACTTTTTTAAAAAGCAAAACATTACATTTTGATTCAATAGGCTTAAATGGAGACGCTGCAGAAATGCATGTAGTGTGTTTTTAGTGCATTTTTTTATGTGCTTTTGATGCGTTTTGCATTTTGAATCTGCCCAGCAACAAGTTGGCAAAAAAAAAGAAAAAACGCATCAAAAACACGTAAAAAATGCATGTGCTAAAATGGAAAACACAGTGCAAAAGGCACTGCAGAAATGGATTAAATGCAAACTGCATAGGTGTGAATGTAGTTTTAGTGTCACTGTATAGGTGAGAGTCAGGTGTACTTGTCAGTGTCACTTTAATTGTGTGTAAATTCTGTAGACCTACCTTTTAATCCCCAGACCCAAAATTTGATCAGCTATGTCCCCTTCTCTGCCTGCAATGTCAGGAATTCGAGATTCCAAAAGTTCCCAGGCGTATACACTCACCAGCCACTTTATTCAGCTCAATTGCTTGGTAACACAAATTGCTAATCAGCCAATCACATGGCAGCAACTCAATGCATTTAGGCATCTAAATGTGGTGAAGACGACTTGCTGAAGTTCAGACCGAGCATCAAAATGGGGAAGAAAGGGGATTTAAATGACTTTGAACGTGGCATGGTTGTTGGTGCAAGATGAGTTGAGTGTTTCAAAAACTGCTGATCTACTGGGATTTTCACACACAACCATCTCTAGGGTTTACAGAGAATGGTCCGAAAAAGCAAAAATATCCAGTGAGCGGCAGTTATGTGGATGAAAATGCCTTGTTGATGTCAGAGGTCAGAGGACAATGGGCAGACTGGTTCAAGATGATAGAAAGGCAACATTAACGCATGTCAATGTGGAGGAATTTTTCCAGCACTTTGTTGAATCTATATCACGAAGAATGAAGGCAGTTCTGACGGAAAAAGGGGGTTCAACCCGGTACTAGCAAAGTGTACATAATGAAGTGGCCAGAGCAGGGGCGGACAGACAACTCATGGGGCCCCCGGGCAATAGGGGATCATGGGCCTCCTGTGTCCTTGCCCAAACTCAAAAAAGCCTATGAAAAAGGTACCAGGGACATCTCATGGGGCCCCCTACTGACCCTGGGCCCTCGGGCAGTGCCCGTGTTTCCAAATGCTCAGTCCGCCCCTGGGCCGGAGAGTGTATATTTCTTCTCCAGAAACACTGTACAATGTTCAATTAACGTATAAACAGTTGAAAATCAGCATAGCTATCTGAATTTTTTATTTATTCTAATAAGTGGTGTTGGCCAAGGCTTTGAATTGGAAAGGTTTTCTTAATTAAAAAAAAAATCAGAGATAAAAGGAAGCCGCCTTTCAAAGCAGTTCAAAAATTCAATAGGCACATTTTAATAGGTTTATTCATCTTTAATTGATACTCTTTACGGACTGGTTATTCTGTCACCCTACTTTGTACAATGTAACATAAAAACGGTGCCATTGTGGATATTTTATAGAGTGATTCTTAAAGTATGTTAATCACTAAACTGCGCCAATTGATTCTTTTAAATATTCAATATTAGATCCAATCAGCTGCCACTTTAAATTACTATGTAAAACTTATTCCAAAAAATACCACTCCTAATATTAGTGAGAATTAGCGGCGCATTATATATATGTGTCACACTAATTCCTTTTGATGGTCTCTATGTGCAAACTTATTTACACAAATATTAAGTGACATATATGTGACATAAAATTACATGTGACAAAAAATAAACAAACAAATTAAATATGTTATAATAGTGCCCACAAAACACCGTAAAATATAAGTCCAGTGCAATCAATAATGAATTACAAAAAAAAAAAAAAATCTTCCAAAATAAAAAAATCGTCCAAAAAAATCTTCCACAATGTGAATCCTTTGTGACTCCCAGTGCAGAAATAAATAAACCACGTGCTGTGCTTTTCATACACCCCCTCTTAGGTGTACACTCACCAGAACATAGCCTGTAATGAGCCTTATTGCATAAATTCCAGAAATCAGGATCATCAGAACCAGGGGAGGACTGACCATTTGGAAACTCGGGCACTGCCCGAGGACCCGGGGGCAGTAGGGGGCCCCATGAGAAGCCCCTGGTACCTTTTCCATAGGCTTTTTTGAGTTTGGGCAAGGACACAGGGGCCCCATGATCCTCTATTGCCCGGGGGCCCCATGAGTTGTCAGTCCGCCCCTGATAAGAACACAGCCTTTTTTCCACTTTATACAGACTCCAAATTGTTAAGACTGGGAGGTTCCTCCAATAATCACCCATGGGAAGAATGGTAGCCAGGATCATAATATATATTCCTCTCCATAGTTGCATAGAAAGAGAAAACAATTAGCTCCAATCGTGTATTACCCAAGGTAAACAACTTTAATAAGCCAAAATATTGCACTTACAACATTCCGAAAATAGTTAAGATTTATTTAAAATAGCCTTTCAGTGAGACAGATATCGCAGGTGTTCTCACCACCTCCGGATCTGAGTGCCGTCTCGTCACTTCCAGTTGCGTATCTGCGTCACTACCGGTCTGCCGCACCACCGCACCCTGACATGTTTCGTCGTACCTGACTTAATCATAGGGATTGTGGATATGCTCAGTTATAACTCCAATTACAAAGCAAATACATTGATTCTGAAAAGAATTTCAAGTTTTCCTTTGCTTCCCTACATAACTTTTATAAATTCATAAAAACATACAGCCAGAACCACACCGAAAGGCACCAACATCCCTGCACTTTTAACCGCTTGCCCTCAAGAGGATTTCCCCCCCTTCCTGACCAGGCCATTTTTTGTGTACTGGCACTGCGTTACTTTGACAATTGCACGGTCATGCAATGCTGCACCCAAATTAAATTTACATCCTTTTTTCCCACAAATAAAGCATTCTGTTGGTGGTATTTGATCGCCTGTGCATTTTTTATTTTTTGTGCTATAAACAAAAAAAGACCGACAATTTTGAAAAAAAACCAATATTTTTGACTTTTTGCTATTAAACATGTCCAGTAAAAAAACCCAATATTTGTAAATTAATTGGTTTACGTGAAAGTTATAGCGTTTACAAATGGCGGTATAGATACTATAATTTTTTTTTTTTTTTTTACTAATAATGGCATAGATCAGAGACTTATAGCGGGACTGCGGTGAGCATTCAGACACTGGGGGGAACTGACATCCCCTGTGACACCAATACAGTGATCAGTGCTAAAAAAAAGCACTGACACTGTACTAATGGCACTGGGCAGGAAGGGGTTAACATGAAGGGTGATCAAAGGGTTAACTGTGTGCTGGGAGTGTTTTACTAAGGGGCGGTGTCTGTGTGCTTCACTGTAAGCACACTGCTCTGGATGGTTGTGCACAGCCATCCTGAGCAGTGTGCTTGAGCCGACAGGGAGGAGGACTGTTAGTAAAGAAAGCAGTTCTCCTCCCCGTTGGAGATCGTCGGTAATCACTGGGCGCCGGCGGGTAATCACCGGCCGGGACCCAGTGATTGACAGCTATGGCCACGAATGGTGGCGCGGGTAGGGCTCATGCGTGCCCCTACCTGGAAATGCGAAATCACGTATATATATATATATATATATATATATATATATATATATATATATATATATATATATATGTGTGATTTTGTGCACCCCTGCTGTCCTGTAGCAGTATATCTGCAGGGAAACGGTTAAACAAAAGAATACACTAGAGATGGGACCAGCGGCAGACTGACAACTCATGGGGCCCCCGGGCAATAGGGGAACATGGGGCCCCAGTGTCCTTGCCCAAACTCACAAAAGCCTATGAAAAAGGTACAAGAGGCATCTCATTGGGCCCCCTACTGCCCTGGGCCCTCGGCCAGTGTCCAAATTTCCAAATGGTCAGTCTGCCCCTGGATGGGACTATATAGATGCCTAACAATATACAGTTGTGTTCAAAATAATAGCAGTCAGACATCACTAACCTGATCAATCACTGTTTTTGGTAGAAATGATATTTCTACATGGCAAATAATTTACTAGCAGGTGTAGTAGAGTAATAGAAATCCAACAGACCCAACAGTCATGACATGCATGCTGCTGATTCTGTGTAATGGAATCACTAATTGAAAGGGGAATGTTCAAAATAATAGCAGTGTGGAGTTCTGTTAGTGAGGTCATTCATTCTTTGAAAAACAGGTGGCAATTATTGCCCTTATTTAAGGAAGGAAGGCAGCAACTGTTGTACATGCTGGTTACAGTGCATTTCTCTCTGAAATTCTGAGGAAAATGGGTCGTTCCAGACATTGTTCAGAGGAACAGTGTACCTTGATTAAAAAGTTGATTGGAGAGGGGAAAACATATAAAGAAGTGCAGAAAATGATAGGCTGCTCAGCTAAGATGATCACAAATGCTTTAAAATGGCAACCAAAACCTGAAAGACGTGGAAGAAAGCTAAAAACTACCATTCGAATGGATAGAAGAATAGCCAAAATGGCAAGGACTCGGCCAACAATCAGCTCCAGGAAGATGAAAGAAGGTGTAAAGTTCCCTGTGAGTACTGTTACAATTAGAAGACGCCTATGTGAAGCCAAGCTATCTGCAAGAAGCCCCCGCAAAGTCCCACTGTTGGAAAAAAGACGTGTGCTGAAGAGGTTACAATTTGCCAAAGAGCACATTGACTGGCCTAAAGAGAAATGGCGCAACATTTTGTGGACTGATGAAAGTAAGATTGTTCTTTTTGGGTCTAGTGGCCGGAGACAGTTTGTCAGACGACCCCCAAACACTGAATTCAAGCCACAGTACACTGTGAAGACAGTGAAGCATGGTGGTGCAAGCATCATGATATGGGGATGTTTCTCATACTACGGTGTTGGGCCTATTTATCGCATACCAGGGATCATGGATCAGTTTGAATACATCAGAATACTTGAAGAGGTCATGATGCCTTATGCTGAAGAGGAAATGCCCTTGAAATGGGTGTTCCAACAAGACAACAACCCCAAACACACCAGTAAACGTGCAACATCTTGGTTCCAGACCAACAAGATTGACGTTATGGAGTGGCCAGCCCAATCTCCGGATCTTAATCCAATAGAAAACTTGTGGGGGGACATCAAAAATGCAGTTTCTGAGGCAAAACCAAGAAATAGAGAAGAACTGTGGAATGTAGTCCAATCATCCTGGGCTGGAATACCTGATCACAGGGGCCAGAAGTTGGTTGACTCCATGCAACACAGATGTACAGCAGTTCTCAGAAACAGTGCGACTACAACCAAATATTCATGAAGTGATTCAAAGGAAAGCAAAATCTTCAAACATTTTTCAGTTTATATAGTGAATGTTTGAGTTTGTAAAGAAGAATACAAACACTGCTATTTTTTTTTGAACCGTCTAATATTCACTTTTCTTCAATTTTTTTAGAGGAACAACACAAATTTGATCTATTTTTCTTCATGTTTTGATTTGGAATAGAATGTGTCGTGTTCCCAATGCATTTGTGTGTATGGAAATAAAAGCTATTAGAAGGATTTTGAGCTTTATTCACTTTTTCCAACACACTGCTATTATTTTGAACACAACTGTACATATACACCATTATTAAAATTATACAAACGTATTCACACAATATTAAAAGTACAACACATTAGTGCCATGCATGACCTATTGGCAGATCCACAATGTTACATAGGTACACATTGTAATTGGTAAGGTTGAATAAAGACACCAGTCCATTCATCTCAACCAGCATAGGTGTGTTTGTGTGTTTATGTCTCTACCGTTTCTATATCACTGTATATTGTGTTTGCTAAGATGCCCATCTAAGATTCTTTTTATTATTGACATTTCCCGCTGACACCAGCAATTGTAGAATGGAGGTCCACATCCGTACCGCTCTGACAGTAAAGAACCCTCTACGCAGTTTAAGGTTAAACTGCTCCTCCTCTCCTACTTCATTAAGTGGCCCCGTGTCTTCTTTTACTCCCAGAGACAGAATAGTTTATTCCCTATGCTTGAATAACCATTGAGGTATTTGTATATCTCTATCATATCTCCCCTCAAGTGTCTCTTCTTCAGACAGAAGAAGTTTAATGTTTGTAGTTGTTCCTCATAACTGAGGTCCTCCAGTCCCCTTATTAGCTTTGTTGTTCTTCTCTAGACTCTCTCCAGTTCACCAATCCACCTCCCTCCTGAGGACTGGTAACTAGAACTGGACGGCATACTCAAGATGTGGCCAGACCAGAGTTTTGTAAAGTGGCAGAATTCTAGTTTTATCTCTGGAGTAAATCCCCATTTTAATGCATGCTAATAGTCTGCTGGCCTTGCTTGCTGAATGCAATGACATTTCATGCCATTGCTGAGCCTGTCATCTACTAGGACCCCCAGATCTTTTTCTGTCCTGGATTCCCCCCAGAGGTTCTTCCCCTAGCAAGAAACTTGTGTTCATTTTTTTAGCCCCCAAGCACATTACTTTCCATTTTTCATATTAACCACCTTGGAGGTATTCCCTAGTGTAGCTTTCAGCACAAACGGTAACCCCGAGCTACACTCGGGAATACCCTGCAGTGTTGCTCCGGGATCTCTTCCTTGTCCTTCGCTGCCGCGATGTCCCCCCTGCAGTGTCCCCGGCAATATCCTCCAGCGGATGCCGGCATCCATCTTCCGGGTTCCGTTCCCTGCGACGTCGGGACGTACAGGGACGGAACCGGCGGGAAATTTAAAAATGTCAAAAAGTGACATTCACTAAATACACTAAAATCACATAGTATAACATTACTGTATCAAACCATTTCACATACATTTTGTCCCGAGTGCTTTGTCCTGTGCCCTGCCTGCATTTTTACTGTTCTTTCTGCCTGGAAACTGAGAAACGTCCATGGCATCCAAAAAGCGTCCCTTTAGGACAAAAGTGGGTTTAGACCGGCTAGAGAACAGCGATAGTAAATCAGAACCACTTGCAGAATTGAGTGATAATGATTTGTGGGGAAATTCGTCATCAGACACTGAAAATGATTTTGCGACTTTCCTCAGTGATGTGCAAACTTGGCGCTATATTTCACATTTCATTGTTTTTGGTTTGATTATATTATTGAATTAAATGTATTATTATTATATTATTATTTTTTATGATTATTTATTAGATTATAATTTATGATTTCGTGTTTCAACTTTTATCATACCCGGGATGTTTACTAGACTCTTGTTCGGACAGATTTCAGTGAGTTATTGCTAAAAATTACAGGCCTACAATAAAAAAACTACAAATTTCCATGCAAAAAAATGTATCGTTTGAGCACAGAAATGCTGACATAATCAGACTGCTAGGGAGGCTACACCTCATTTGCCATGTAGTTACCCACTCCTTTATTTTATTGAGGTCTTCTTGTAAAGTATCTATATCTTGCTGTGAAATGATTGCCCTACTTAGCTTTGTATCGCCAGCAAACACCGAGATTGAGCTATTTATACATATCTTTATATCATTTATGAATAAATTAAACAGAAATTAAATAAATTGACATTAAAACACTTGGTCCACAGAATAACTTTGGCTTTCCCATCCTACTCTGAGAATACATACAGTATATCCTTTGTTTTAGTCACATCAGATGACTTCAAGATCCTAGATGACTGCAGCAGGGGGGATTCTCAACAGTTATGTCACAACACGTTTCGATGGTTCCAAATATTCCAGCTCCTCAGGCTCTGTAAAATACTTAAGGGGTCTCATGGAGTATCCCTTCAACATAAATTATATTATGCTATTCTATTATCCCTCTTTTATTGTCTCACAATAGATAGCTGGTTACACATGGGCCGAAAATCAACCGAAAATGGTATGTGCGACAGGAAGCAGCTGACTTTTCGTATGTGTGTATAGCTCCTTGTCTCACAACTGGCTTCTCTCAAAAGAGAATGCTGGAAAACCAGCATCCGATCAGCGTTGGCAACCAATGGCTGCGAGCACTGATCAGTGTGTCATGGCGGAGGGGGGGGGGGCAGTCCCTCTGTCAGAACGCAATAGCTCAACTGGCTTGCCTAGGGAAACACATATACTACAAGATGGTTTATTGGATGGTGGGAGGTTGTGATATGCAGCTATATAGCCCCTGTCTTCCCTAAGGATCACACACTATCTATTGTGGGACAATATAGACCATGCATAACACCAATGGGTTGTACTTTTAATATTTTGTGGATACATTTGTGTTGCACTCTCTAGGGGTACTAGAAAGTTAAATTTAGTTTGGCTCACAGTAGTGAAGTGAGCATGTCTGTTTGGTTTACATTGGATCAAGCTGGAAGGCTCTACGGGTTAAGTCTATGGCACCTCCCCCTGGTTCTGGAGTCTTCCAGAAGATTCTAGAAGCTAGTGAGCAGAGGGGTGGAGACCAAGATCTGCATATTTATGGGAATCTTACCAATCCCAGCCAGGAGGCCCAGCAGCATGGGAGATGGGCCCATAAATATGAGAGAGCCAAGCCACCAGGGGAGTCAGGTGATCAGGTGGAAGATGAGCTGTGGAGGATTGTGAGGCCTGGGAGGGGACTCCGAGGAAGGGGGCTTCTGCCTCCAGGCTGTAGGTGAGGAAGAGGAAAGAGAGGATGTTTAGACAGAGGGAACAGCACCAAAGGTCCTTTCCAGAGGGTGCCTTGCTCAGCATGGAGGACTGGCACAGCTTAAAGGCCGGAAAAAGCTGTTTTATGCCAATCTGCAAGATAGAAGGGGCAGAGTGAGTACCTCTACACCTCCAGGGCCTATAAGGGAGAAGGCTGCCAGATGCAATATTCAGCATTCTTTCACGGGGACAGTGTCACCACTAACCTAATCACCTTGCTCTTGGACACTTGCAAATCAGCCAGGTGGGATGGCATTTACTCACCAGCTATTGGGACTTTGTTAGAATTCACCCAAGGGGGACCTAGAGCTCACTTTGCTACTCATTTTTTAAGGTGCTGATACCACTCCGGCTGGAGTAGTATTCAGGATCCATCCTTTTTTTGTACATAAACACAGGAAGGTTGTCCTCAATGCATTCTATTTTCTCAAGTTGGGCATCCCATAACCCCTAACCCTATCCAAGTTGTTTTCCCCTAAATAAAACAACAAAAACAAGCCTGTTCACTGGATTGTTGACTTTGTATGTTTGCCAAAAATGCATGTTGCCTGGCTGTGCAGGAAACAGGGGGGACCCCAAATCCAGCGGCACCTTAGGGGGTAGTGCTACATTTGTATAATTTTATTAGCAGTATATATTATTATATGTATATTGCTGTATATTGCTAGGCACCTACTGTTTAGTCTATATATAATTGAACATAGATACAATTTTAGTTTTTTTCGGGTATTTACCAAAACGTATTAAGGCTATAGTTATAAAATGGATATGGGCTGAAAGTGCACAGTCTCAGATTTAATTTGAGGGTATGTACATCCAAATTAGAGGAAGGGTTTAGGAATTACAGCTCTTAAGAGTAGCCATCCCCCTTTTTCAAGGGACCAAACGTAATTGGGCAATTGAATCAAAAGCTGTTTCATGGCCAGGTGTGGGTTACTCCTTCGTTATTTCTTCATCAATTAAGCATGTAAAAGGTCTGGAGTTGATTCCAAGTGTGGTATTTGCATTTGGAATCTGTTGCTGTGAACTTACATCATGGGTTCAAAGGAGCTGTCTATGCAAGTGAAACAAGCCATTGTAAGGCTTAAAAAATTAAACAAATCCATCAGAGAGATAGCAGCAACATTAGGAGTGGCAAAATCAACAGTTTGGTACATTCTGAGGAAAGAAGAATGCACTGGTGAGCTCAGCAACATAAAAAGGCATGGACATCCATGGAAGACAACAGTGTTGGATGATTGCAGGATTCTCTATGGTAAAGAAAAACCCATTCACAACATCCAGACAAGAGAAGGACACTCTCCAGGAGGTGGGCATATCCTTGTCAGTCTTCAATCAAGAGAAGACTTCATGAGAGCAAACACAGAGGGTTCACCACAAGCTGCAAACCATTCATAAGCCTGAAGAATAGAAAAGCCAGATTAGACTTTACTAAAAAACATCTAAAAAAGCCAGACCAGTTCTGGAAAAGCATTCTTTGGACAGATGAAACTAAGATTAATCTGTACCAGAATGACGGGAAGAAAAAAATATGGAGAAGGCTTGGAACAGCTCATGATCCAAAGCACATGTAAAACATGGTGGAGGCAGTGTGATGGCATGGGCATGCATGGCTTCCAGTGACACTCGGTAATTGGTGTTTATTGATGATGGGACAGAAGACAGAAGCAGCCGGATGAATTCTGCAGTGTTTAGAGATATACTGTTAGCCCAGATTCAGCCAAATGCAGAAAAGTTGATTGGACGGCGCTTTACAGTACAGATGGACAATGATCCAAAACACACTGCAAAAGCAACCCAGGAGCTTTTCCAGGAAAAGAAGTGAAACATTCTGCAATGACCGAGTCAATCACCTGATCTCAACCCCATTGAGCATGCATTCACTTACTGAAGGCAAAACTAAAGGCAGAAAGACCCACAAACAAAGAACAACTGAAGACAGCTGCAGTTAGAGCCTGGCAAAGCATCGGAAAGGAGGAAACCCAGTCCTTGGTGATGTCCATGGGTTCCAGACTTCAGGCAGTCATTACCAGTAAAGGATTCTCAACAAAATATTAAAAATGAACACTTTATTTATGATTATATTAATTTTGTCCAATTACATTTGAGCCTCTGATAATGGAGGGACTGTGTATAAAAATGGTTGCAGTTCCTAAAATTTGTACTTGATATTTATGTTCAACTCCTTCAATTAAAGCTGAAAGTCTGCACTTCAAATTCATTTGGATTGTTTTCTTTTAATTTATTCTGGTGGCATACAGAGCCAAAAGTATGACAATTGTGCCTGTGTCCAAATATATATGGACCTAACTGTATAAAGTCACATCTCTAATGTAGTCTTTTTTTTTTTACATGACTTTTTATGCCGCCACTCGATGGAGGTCAGCCGGGGCTCCTGACATCCCATCCAAGATGGTAGCAGTTTCAGGATGTCTACACAAAGGAGGTAAACAACGTGCATAAAATACGTTAAATGTACAAAGAGTGAAGTTTTTCATTAAAATAAATGGTCTGGTGACAGGTTCTCTTTAAGCTTAATAACATTAGCCACCTACAAGATTTAAGCCTTCCAGCAGGTGAGAGTAGACAGAACAATGGAAACCAGATCCTGATTGGGTGATATATTACTGCATATTCCGGTTCTTTGTATCGGGTAATAAATGAGTCCAGTATTAGTGTGAGTACCTGTCTAGACGTGTTGTGTAAGACTTGCTGCTACTAGCTGTAAACAGACCATAGGTCAGCACAACCTTCTGGATCCAAGCCCACATTTTTCCTGACATTCCAGACAAGAACAAGAAGGGGGGGCACATGTCCAGCCCCGGGGTGGATGAAGATTCTGCTACAACTTCTTTTGCCAGATCAGCAATTACTGACTTCTTAAATTGGAACTCATGCCAATTTTTTTTGTAATTGTGGATAGAGGTGGGAGGAAGGTAAGAAATGCTTACACGGGTTGAAAAAAGACACATGTCCATCAATATCAACCAAAATGCAAAAATAAATTTGAAGGCAAAATTGTAATAAATGCTCCTACAATAATAAAAATAAATAAATGTACAATTATAAAAGTTTTGCATTGGAGCTGCAACTGTGATCAGTGCATTGTTGGTGCAATGCACAGGCGCTTGCAGACTCTTGCCCAATCCCCAGGTCCATGTGGCGGTACAGGCCCACCATTATGGTGCTGGAGAAAGTAAAAGACTATGTGGTGTTGTTCCTGCAATAGTGCTCTATTGAGATATATCTGTGGTGGAAGATGAGACTTGTAGTCTTTCCATTCATAGATCTTGTGAATGGATCTGTGAATGGATGACATAGTTGTGTGATCGCCAACACCTCTGTTAGATGTTCCCTGCCAGGGGTGGTGCTACTGCTGTTTACTGCTTGTCTGCCATGGGTTATTCAGCTGCAACAGATAGTAGATACATCCCTGCTGCTATTGAGAAAGGCTCCACGCAAGCACCTTAAAAGTATTTCCTCATACGAGGCATTCTGGCCTCCCTCTGCTCTGGTCAGATGAGTTCTACCATTTTGGCCTTATGGCATGGACCCAAGAGGGTGGCCACCTAGTAATGATCACTTGGGTTTGGCCTATGCTAGGGTTGTTCTGCAAGCACAGCAATCTGAAGAAGCTCACGTGCCTCAAACTCACTACTGCTGAGGACCCAGCTTCCTGTGGGACAGACTGCTCCCACCATCCACGGACAATAGCTGGGGATAACATTGGATGGAACGTTCATTGCAGAGCTTCTTCCCTATCCTCCTCTTCTACTGTACCAACACTTCCCTCCTCCATTTGTTTTACAGCCATGTGCAGAGTAGAACCCAGGTGTGTTGGCAGGTGTGCCCTTTATTTGTTGCCCCTCCCTTGGTGATGTAGTAGGTGGAATTAGTTCTCTTTTTATGACAGTTCAGGTTTGGAAACAGGATACCCCTAACCAACACCATGTAAGTCTATGTTCTGTGGTTAAGAAGAGTAAGCGTCTAGCTGGGCTGAACTCTCAAAAGGGATAGCTGTGGACACTTAGGCTGCATTCATACATTTTGTAGCTCGAAGCTCCAAAAACAGGCACCATAGAGCAGTGTTTTTCAACCTTTTTTGTGCAAAGGCACACTTTTTTCATGAAAAAAATCACGAGGCACACCACCATTAGAAAATGTTAAAAAAATTTACCTCTGTGCCTATATTGACTATATATAAAGTAATTCTCTTGAATAGGAATCAAACACAAAGAAATTATTTTATAATTACTTTATTATGAAATAATAAAGTATTTTATAATTGGACCCGGGGGCCGGACCAAGAGTAGATGAATGATGTGTATGTGTCATCCATAGTAAGTATAGTAATATTCCCCCATAGTAAGCATAGTAATTAATCCCCCATATAGTAATTCATCCCCCATAGTAATTCATCCCCCATATAGTAATTCATCCCCCATAGTAATTCATCCCCCATAGTAATTCATCCCCCATATAGTAATTCATCCCCCATAGTAATTCATCCCCCATAGTAATTAATCCCCCATATAGTAATTCATCCCCCATAGTAATTCATCCCCCATATAGTAATTCATCCCCCATAGTAATTCATTCCCCATAGTAATTAATCCCCCATATAGTAATTCATCCCCCCATAGTAATTCATCCCCCATAGTAATTAATCCCCCATATAGTAATTAATCCCCCATATAGTAATTCATCCCCCATAGTAATTCATCCCCCATATAGTAATTCATCCCCCATATAGTAATTAATCCCCCATAGTAATTCATCCCCCATATAGTAATTCATCCCCCATAGTAATTCATCCCCCCTATAGTAATTCATCCCCCCTATAGTAATTCATCCCCCATATAGTAATTCATCCCCCCATATAGTAATTAATCCCCCATATAGTAATTCATCCCCCATAGTAATTCATCCCCCATATAGTAATTCATCCCCCATAGTAATTCATCCCCCCTATAGTAATTCATCCCCCCTATAGTAATTCATCCCCCATAGTAATTCATCCCCCATATAGTAATTCATCCCCCATAGTAATTCATCCCCCATATTAATTCATCCCCCATATTAAGTCCCCAAGCCCCCCCTGTGTCAATTCACTTACCTTTGCTCCGCGCGTTCCTCTCGCCGTTCCGGTGTAGCATGAAAATCTGTCTCCTATGAGGATCTGTCCCCCTTGACGTATCTGCGCATGTGCCAGTTTCAGGCATTAGCAGCCGATCGGCGATCTCCGGCACATGCGCAGATACGTCGAGGGGGACAGATCATCCTGACAGTATCACGCTCCGCGGGCCGGATTAAAAGGTCTATGTTACGGATGAAATTGCAATTTTTCCCACGGCACACCAGACAATATCTCACGGCACACTAGTGTGCCGCGGCACAGTGGTTGAAAAACGCTGCCATAGAGAACAATTGATTTTTTAAGTTTAAGCTTTTTTCAAGCTTCAAGCTACAAAACACTCCAGTGTGAATGCAGCCTTAGGGTGAAGATGGAAGAACCTTGGCACCCCTGACCTTTGCTTAACAGAGCCTGTGGCTTGGTTCTGGATAGCCTTGGGACCTAAGACCTTGGGAACACCATATATGGGAAGCCACCTTTGGGTAAGATACTGGTGCAGTGCCCATCTAAATAGCTAGGGGGAGCTAGTTAGTCTTTTTAGCCAGAAAGGCTGAGTAGCAGCCTGGGCAATAGTCAGCTCAAGGACTGTTTACTGTCTGTGGAATGCAAGTCTGTGGAAAATGCATGTTGTCTGGCTATACAGGACTATAGGGGGACCCAAATCTTCAGCAACTCCTAAAGTGGTAGTGCTACACTGGTAACATCTGGAAAGATTGCTGCTGGAGATAGAACTGTGTCTTAATTGAGTGTTCTGCATTGTGATTCTGTAATGAGAAGAGATGGCTTTCTGTATTTGATTGAACTGTTGTAGTAGTGTTAAAGATGCTTTTGGCCTGGACACTCTTTATTCTGGGAAACAGGCCTCAAGCCGAGAACATGTGAGAGGCAGGCCTCAGGCCAGGAGGTACAGTGACTTGAAAAGGTATTCATACACCTTAAAATTTCTCCACATTTTGTCATGTTATAACCAAAAATGTAAAATGTATTTTATTGGGATTTTATGTAATAGACCAACACAAAGTGGCACATAAATTGTGAAGTGGAAGAAAAATTATAAATGGTTTTCAAAAATCTGAAAAGTGTGGTGTGCATTTGTATTCAGCCCCCTTTTCTCTGATAACCCTAACTAAAATCTAGTGGAACCAATTGCCTTCAGAAATCACCTAATTAGTAAATAGAGACCACCTGTGTGTATTCTAATCTCAGTATATATACAGCTGTTCTGTGAAACCCTCAGAGGTTTGTTAGAGAACATTAGTGAACAAACAGCATCATGAAGGCTAAGGAACACACCAGACAGGTCAGGGACAAAGTTGTGGAGAAGTTTAAAGCAGGGCTAGGTTATAAAAAATATCCCAAGCTTTGAACATCTCACGGAGCACTGTTCAATCCATCATGCGAAAATGTAAAAGGTATGGCACAACTGCAAACCTACCAAGACATGGCTGTCCACCTAAACTGACAGGTAAGGAGAGCATTAATCAGAGAAGCAGCCAAGAAGCCCATGGTAACTCTGGAGGAGCTTCAGAGATCCACAGCTCAGATGGGAGATACTGTCCACAGGACAACTATTAGTCATGCACTCCATATATCTGGCCTTTATGGAAGAGGGGCAAGAAGACAGCCATTGTTGAAAGAAAGCCATAAGAAGTCCAGTTTGCGAGAACCCATGTGGGGGACACAGCAAACAAGTGCTTTGGTCAGATGAGACCAAAATTGAACTTTTTGGCCTAAAAGCAAAATGCTATGTGTGGCAGAAAACAAATACTGCACATAACCCTGAACATACCATCCCCACCATGAAACATGGTGGTGGCAGCATCATGTTGTGCAAATACTTTTCTTCAGCAGGGACAGGGAAGCTGATCAGAGTTGATGAGAAGATGGATGGAGCCAAATACAGGGCAATCTTAGAAGAAAACCTGTTAGAGTCTGCCAAAAACTTAAGACTGGGTGGAGGTTCACCTTCCAGCAGGACAACGACCCTAAACATACAGCCAGAGCTACAATGGAATGGCTTAGATCAAAGCATATTCATGTGTTAGAATGGCCCAGTCAAAGTCCAGACCTAAATCCAATTGAGAATCTGTGGCAAGACTTGAAAATTGCTGTTCACAGACGCTCTGCATCCAATTTGACAGAGCTTGAGCGATTTTGCAAAGAAGAATAAGCAGAAATGTCCCTCTCAAGATCTGCAAAACTGGTAGAGACATCCCCAAAAAGACTTGCAGCTGTAATTGCTCCCCATCTGTATCTCACCTGAGTCCACTAGATTTTAGTTAGGGGTATCAAAGTAAAGGGGGCTAAATAAAAATACACACCACACTTTTCATATATTTATTTGTAAAGAATGTTGAAAAACATTTATATTTTTCCGTCCACTTCACAATTATGTGCCACTTTGTGTTGGTCTATCCAATACAATCCCAATAAAATACATTATGTTTTTTGTTGTAACATGACAAAATGTGGAAAATTTCAAGGGGTATGAATACTTTTTCAAGGCACTGTAAGTGACACAAGATAGTGGAATGAATCCAAAACTGCAGGTAGGTGACTATCCTATCCTACAAAAAGCTGGGTGGGTCCAGAGTCTGCATGTTGGGAAACATCATCCAGTAAGAGACCCTTACTGGCAAACTTTCTTTTTCATTTCTCAGACATAAAAAATCAAGCCTTTTCAGGAATTTGTTGCTCCGAGCTGATAGCTGTCATCTCACTTACATTAAGAGAGCTATATCTAAGGGTCAACTCATTAGAGCAAGATAGAACTGTTCCACTGTGGAGAATGTTTAAAGAGAAGCATCAGCAATGGAAAGGAGCTGCCTCTGGCAAAGCTACCAGAGGGCAATCTTTACTAGGTCCTATATTGCAACCAAAAAAACTCTGAGAGGATCTGTTAACCCTTTGAGGACCGTAAGGTTTTGGAATGCCAAAAGAATCAATTTTTTTGTTTTTAAAGTTCGTACACTTCAGTTGCTGTAACTAAGCCATTTCATGAAATAATTGGCAAAAAGCTAGATCCATTTGTTGTTTGTTGATAAGAACTAATATTTTGACTCAAACCAAAAAAAAAAAGAGTTTTAAGTTCTTAATCAGATGATACACGCAATTAAAAACATGGGACAAATACGTCCCTTGGTCCTCAAAGGGTTAAAAGATCATAGACCCAATTTAGGCAGAATACCTATCAGGAAATCTGGCCAGTAACTTTTAGTACTTGATACAGTTTAGAGTTTGAGGAGGTGAAATGGATTGTGAACAGGTATTTGCCCATCCTACGGGGAGACTCTGATTTTAGGGAGATCTTGTCCCAAAGAGTAGGCTTTGTAGCTAGGAAGGCATTAACACTTGGTATCCCCAAGCTTGCTCCAGTCTAAAACAAAAAGAAGTAATGTGACTAGACACAGTAGACATGTTTAGATGTGGCCAGTTCTGTTTCTCTAATTGCACTTTCTTGGGTGACTCTCATACTATTAATAATGACATACACCGATGGTGAAATGTTTCAAATTAGACAAATGGTTAATTGTCAAACGAAGTACATAATTTATGCTATCTCATGCACAGCATGTAAAAAACAGTACAGTATATTGGAAGGACAACCAGACGGTTGTGTGACTGTATACAGGATCCAACATTAGGACGCAAAAACAGGAATATGGCAAAACATTTATGGATCAACATAGATCTAGTACAGAATTTTTCAAATTACAAATTATTGAAAGGATAAAATATCACATTAGGGGGATCATTTTCCTTGAAGTGTACTGGATCTTCAGAATATAGAGAAGTTCCCCATACAAGCTGTCACTTGTTAAAAACAGCGCTGCCGTGAGAGGCTCCACCCACACAGATGCGTCATTCATTCACAGAAATCAATGAATGAACTAACAATCCCAATGCCATGGTAGTTCATTGATTCTACCTGTCAGTATTTCTGCTTGCCTGTACATCCCGTATGGGCAAGCAGATATACTGAGAGGTTTGCAGGAGACCTGCATGGCACCAGTGAACTGCTGATCGCTGATGCAATGCTTTACAGGCTTCTGCAACAAAAAATAATAAATGCATTTTTTTTTACCTGCAAAAAAATTAGCATTTATTATTTTTTGTCAAAAGGTGATCTTATCCTTTAAGTTTCCTTTGTCAAACACTGTGTCTATGGTCCTCAACATTGCCCTATTAATGGTGTATTCAATGCTGAGAAATACAGGCAGATACCTATCCATTATGCCATACCATCAGGGAGGAGTGTGATTGGCCCCAAATTTATTCTGCAGTAGGAACACAACCCAAAACATACAGCCAATGTCATTAAGAACTATCTTCAAGAAGATTTTAAAAGATAGTAAAAAAGAACAAGGAGTCCTGGAAATGATGGTTTGGCCCTCACAGAACTCTTATCTCAACATCATGGAGGCAGAAGGATTTGAGGCAGCCTACATCCACAGAAGATCTGTGGTTAATTCTCCAAGATGTTTGGTACAAAATACATGCTGAATTCTGTCAAAAAACACGTGTAAGTATACCTAAAAGAATAGATTTTGGTAACGGGTAGTCACCAGGGGCGGACTGACAACTCATGGGGCCCCCGGGCAATAGGGGATCATGGGGCCCCTGTGTCCTTGCCCAAAATCAAAAAAGCCTATGAAAAAGGTACCAGGGGCATCTCATGGGGCCCCCTACTGACCCCGGGCCTTCGGGCAGTGCCCGAGTTTCCAAATGGTCAGTCCGCCCCTGGTAGTCACTCCAAATATTGATTTGATTTGGATTCCTTTTCTGTTCATTTACTTTCCATTGTGTTACCTGATAAAAATAAACTATTAACACTTCCTGAAAGCATTCATCATTTATCGCATTTTTTTCACACCTGCGTAAAACGTATGTACAGTACTGTATTATATATATATATATATATATATATATATATATATATATATATATATATACACTTGATTTTATACACCTGTGACCATGGAAGTGATTGGAACACCTGAATCCAATGATTCGGAGGGCTGGCCCAATACTTTTGGCAATACCATGTGTGTATATTGTTATTATTATTATACAGGATTTATATAGCGCCAACAGTTTGCTCAGCGCTTTACAATAAAACGGAAGACAATACAGCAACAATACAGTTCAATACAAGAGGGATAGGAGGGCCTGATCCTTGGAGCTTACAATCTAGGAGATATATATATAGAGAGAGAGAGAGAGCGGAGACTGCGAGCCAGGCCTCCTCCCCCGACATCAGTGCCTGACCTCACAAATGTGCTTCTGGAAGAATGGTCAAACCTTACCATAGACACCCTCCTAAACCTTGTGGACAGCCTTCCCAGAAGAGTTGAAGCTTTTATAGTGGCAAAGGGCGGGCCAACTCAATATTGAACCCTACGGACTAAGACTGGGAGGCCATTAAAGTTCATGTGCGTGTAAAGCCAGCTACTCTAAACAGCTAGTGGCCACTAAGTATGAAGCTGGAAGCTTCCCAGTCCTGCTGGTTCACTTCCTACTCCAGCTTGTAATTGAGTTACATTTTTTGGGGGGTGAGCAAGTACCGATATTGGTCAGTACATGCTTCCACTTTGCAATCCTCACCTTGACAAAGATATTGTCCCTTTGCCCCGACCCCTCCCCTCCTGCAGTTTTCTGGGACACGTCATAGGCCCCAGGAGGCTGCAGGGCCATTCACAAAGTGCAATGAGGAGCCGGCTGTGGTTAGTCAGGAAGTCACAGCCGACTCCCATATCCAAGACAGCAGTGCTGGAGACCCTCAGCAGTAAGAAGGACCTGCTACAGAAAGACAGCATTGGCTCCAGGCACTGGTAAGTACCGATGTTTTAAGTCAGCAGCTACAGTATTGGTAGCTGCTAACTTTAAAAAGATAAAAAACTAACTGAAATTTCCCTTTAAGCTGCTAAGGCAGCAGATGGGGATGGGCAGTACTGCTTCCAAAAATGACTTATTTAGGTGAATCGGGCCCCAATGCCAGTGCATTTGTAGAGTGGTGGCCTGGGCTTTACAGGGTTAAAACAGGAGGTGCGGAGGCAGCATATCGCCTCACAGTTACATGTCAAATGCCCCTGAAATGTGATGATTCGGAGGGGTGCCCCAATACTTTTGGCAATACCATGTGTATATATATATATATATATATATATATATATATAGAGAGAGAGAGAGAGAGAGAGAGAGAGAGAAAGAGAGAGAGGGAGAGAGAAAGAGAGAGAGAGCGGAGACTGCGAGTCAGGCCTTCTCTTCTGACATCACTGCCTGACAAATGCACTTCTGGAAAAATGATCAAACATTCCCATAGACACCCTCCTAAACCATGTGGACAGCCTTCCCAGAAGAGTTGAAGCTGCAATGGCGGGCCAACTCAATATTGAACCCTACGGACTAAGACTGGGATGCCATTAAAGTTCATGAGCGTGTAAAGGCAGGCATCCCAATACTTTTGGCAATATAGCGTTTTGGGTTTTTTTACAGTACTGACTGAGGAGACTTGGTATTGTTAGATATAGAGGCTTAAAGTAAAGATTGTATATAATTAGTAAAAAAAAAAAAAAAAAAAAAAAGAAGATGGAAAATGTGTTAAAAAATGTTCCATATGTGTTTCTTATAAAGAATTGAAAAACAAAACAAAATAAAAAGTGGGTCAAACCATTATACCATTATAAATAGCTTTTCGCTATAGAGGATACTATATATGTAATATATATATATATATATATATTTATATTTAACATTACTTAATGGTAGCACACAACCGACTGAGGAGACCGTGGGTGCTGTACAGACACACAACACAAGTGTCTTCTGAATGACAGCCGGCATTGTGAATGTTGGATCACTTATCCCGAGCTTGTTTCTGCCAGTTTTCCCTCATTATACAGAACGGTTGAGCGGCATCGGCCCACACAGCCAGACCCACCATTGTCATGCTGCATTCTCTGCATGTTCCAGAGCCGACAAATAGCTTTCCACCTACTCCTTGCTGGAATGAGGCCCCACAGATCAGTATGTGACTGCAAGCTGACAATATTGCCTATTCTCCTCGAAGAAACACGTACTAACTAAGCGAGTCCTGTTGTTAGCAATATGCAACAAAATCACTAATAATATCCTTTGAATAGCCGGGCTCTTAACTGGCACTTGACAAGCAATTGTGATTACCAAGAGCTGAAGCTGGAGACTTTTGCTCCTGTACTGTACTTTGCCCATTAAGAACTAGAGCGTGGTTGGTAAGGAACCTGTAATTATCTACCATCTATTCCCCCAACAGAAGACACCCTATGATAGCCATGTACATTCTTTAGTAACACTAAAACCCTACCAATTCCTCTCTTCCCCATGTGGCCACTCAGGCACTGTGTACTGTGCACAAGGAGAGAGCCACTGTGCCTCCACATACAGTAATATTAGGTTTGGGTGAACTCTGTGTGTGAATGGACAATGCCCATTCACAGGTGCATGGCTCCTATGCCCCTATAGCAAGAGGCTTGCTATTGGGGGCACTTGGCTGGGGGGAGGAGCCAGAACCACCAGCAGGGAGATCCAAAAAGAAGAGAATTGAGGCTGCTCTGTGCAAATCCTATACATAGAGCATGTAAGTATAACATGTGTTTTTTTTTAGTTACAACCTTTAGAATCACTTTAAGACAAAGTATGTCTTTAGTGAGGAGAAGTAGTAGGGGAGCTATTGGCACAACCAGTACATTACTAGGGACCAGAGCTGTGGATAGACGTAGTTCTGAAAGATGAGGGGAATCAGTGCAGGTGTACCGCCCTCTAGGTAAGATAGATAGGATTTTTGTCAGTTAGAGGCTGGGTAGCAGCCTGGGATGAGTCAGCCTGGGAGTGAGGTAGTGAGCTCACCTCAGGACATGCTGGGAGGTTCTACAGGTCAGTGCTTCTGGAGCCCTCTAACCCTTCCAGAAATGTAGAGAACTTTCTGGAACAGACATGAAGGAGGCCCAGATGGGCATGTGTCAGGGATCGCGGCTCCAATGTCAAGGATCGCGGCTCCTCTCCCAGCGCACGCGCACTGGCGGCAGATCACGCCGGGACACAGGCACTAGGTCCCGGCGAGCCGCGGCTGACAGGACGCCGCGCATGCGCAGTAGGAGCCGCGGGCGTGCCTCAGGCATCCAATGACAGCCGGGGGCGCGTCCTGGCTGGCCAATGACAGTGCAGGGCGCACTATTTAAAGATGCCCTGCACTGTCACAGATTGCCGCAAGGTCTATCTGTGATCCTGAGTTCCTGTACCTGTTTTGTGACCCTGATTGCCCTGACTACGCTGCCTTCTCCTGTGATTTGACCCGGATTGCCCTGACTACGCTGCCTTCTCCTGTGCCTTGACCCGGATTGTCCTGACTACTCTGCCTTCTCCTATCCTGACCCCCGGCTTGTCTGACCATTCTGCGGACTGACTTACCCTGCTGACCCTGCGTGTGACCTGACTACTCTTCGCCTTCCGATTCGGTACCTCGCTTACCCCACGGAACCACGGCTAGTGACCATCCTGCTAGGTCCCGCCGTCCTCTTCACATCTGGCTCCCCCGGTACCTGCATACATCCCCGGAGGCTCCATCTGCCACTGGTGGGCCTGCTCGGAGGTCGTGACCTGGCCCTGGTCTGTTACAAGTCCATCCCCACCATCAGGGGCCCTGGTGAAAGCACAGACCGGGCTTAGACTCCACGCTCTTGGTAGGTCTGTCCAGTGGGCAGCCTGTGGCACCACCTGGCGGATCCTAACAGCATGTTTGAAGGACCTTGGCCAATCCCCAGGTAGGAGGCCGGGCATGGTGACCAAGGACAACCCTTAAATGTGCGAGAGCCTGTGCAGCAGAGGAGTCGGGTGGAAGATGCACTGAGAGGAATGCTGGAGTGTGGAGCCTGGGGGAGGGGGATCCCAGGAAGGGGATTCTACCAACAGGCTGGTTGCTTGACAGGAGGATCTTCACTGTTCCACCATCTCTTAGGAAGGACACCCTAAGCAGCAGGAAAGGAGCCATCCCAGAGAAAGGCCTGAAAGCAGCTACCAACCCACCACACTGACAGGATGGGACAGTGTGAGTACTCCTACACCCCCTGGGCCAGATAAAGGGATAGGATGGTCAGGTGCAAGACCCAACTAGCAGAGGGCAGATGTTGGAATCCCAGGGATACCCTCAGCGCAGCTGGGTGAAGAGGAGGATTCATCAGGGGGTCTGAGGAGATACACCAAGGGGACTTCGGTGCTCCTTCCCAGTTGCTATTTTGTTGATCCTTTTTTTCTACAGTATTGTTGCTAGGAAGTTTGTCCTCAAGTTTGCAGTTCCTTGAGAATCCCATATACCCCTAGACCCCATCCAAGTTGTTAACCCTTTATTAAAAACAACTAAAAAGCAGTTCAAGGACTGTTTACTGACCACAAGTGTGCAAGTGTGGAAAAATGTGTGTTGCTTGGCCGTGCAGAGCTTAGGGGAACCCAACAAATCCAGCGGCCCTCAAGAGGGTAGTGCTACACAGGCAATTCAATGTTAACATTAATTTTCCAGCTAAGCACTCTGTCCTCAATACCATTCTTTTTCAATATCTCAGAGCCTCAGTGTACATTTGAATGCCTCCCCACCCTCGGCCACAGAAAGCAAGAGCTGAAAGGGGTGGTCTATGAAAAAATTATGCAGTAACAATAATAATAACCATCACATTATTATATATTATTACACCTTTATTCATACTTCTGCACACAGTTTTTGCTTGTTGCAATAAACAGGGCTACTCAAGGCCCTAGAGCACTGTTGCTTGGAGCAGTGTCCAGGGGAACATGTTGGACCACTGGAGATCTGGTTTTCTGAGTGAAAGCAGCGGTCCAACTCTCCAAGCTGCTGTCGGCACGGACCTTTGCAGCAGCAAAAATTAAAATAAAAGAAACTGACTGCATTTCAGAAATAAATTTAAATGGTTCAGTTAGGCCTTAAAGCAAAGTTCTACCGAAAATAAAAAAAAATATATAAAACGCCAAATTTATATGCAAAATAATGGTACCGCTTTCAGCACCAAAAATCTGAAATAATCATACCACCAGGGAGGTTAATTGTTTAGTGTTTTGTGTAGGGTTGTGTACTAATGGGTGATTTTTTGCCTATCCCTGAGTTCTTTTTTAACTCTTTTTTTACTCTGTTTAAAAATGTATTAAAGGTTCAGTTTTGTTTAAAAAAAAAAATAACAAACATGTCATATTTACCTGTTCTCTACAGTGGTTTCACACAGAGAAGGCCCGATCCTCTTCTTCCCGGGTCCTCTGTTGGTGCTCCTCCCCTTAACCAGTTCCACCCCTCCCAATAGCAAGCCGCTTGCTATGGGGGAACTGGGGTGTGTTCTCTCTCAAACCTAGTTCTATGGGTCCATAAGACACATAGAGCCGTGGCTCAGCCCTGCCCCTTGCTCTCTCCTCATTGGCTCACTGGCTGTGATTGACAGCAGTGGGAGTCAATGGCTCTCACTGCTGTCTCAGCCAATGAGAAGAGGGAGTCCTGGGACAGCTGAGGCACATTGCTGGAATGAGAGGTGGCTCAGGTAAATATTGGGGGGCTGTGGGGGGAGCTGCACACAGAAGGTTTTTACCTTCATGCATAAAATGCATGAAGGCAAAAAACCTTCTACCTTTAGAACCACTATAATATAAATAAAAATAAAAAAGGAAAGGTCGTGTGTATGCACATCAGTACTGTAGAACATAGTAATCTCTTTGACTTGGCAAGAAATCCAAAGCTGGAATACTAATGGAGGTGGGAGGAAAACAATAAGATAGGAACAAATCATTTCTAAATAAAACGAGTAATCCTTTTTTGGGCAGACTAATCATGGACTGTCATTATGTTCATTTATCATGCCAATGGATGCTAGAATAGTTTGTATTCAGCTGAACATCGCCCATTCATGGCGTGCTCAGGAGACTATGTGGACATTTTCTACACTATCTTCTATGGGCAAAATAATTTAACAGCATCGGTTTTGGCAGAGATCAGAGAGGCTTTTTGTTCCCCTCTTGATTTGCATGAGAAGATTTTCTATCACATCTCTACTTTGATGCTGACATTCTGAACACATGCTTAGACACAATTTCAATGGACTATAAAATCGTTCCGCTAAATCTTTCGGCTTCCAAGTTGGAATCAGATAATTATACGTTTTTTGAAATAGTCTGAATTTAATGACATGATCAAGTAAAGAATGGCACTTCTCAGGGCTTTATTCATTGTATGGCCATAAATCTTATCTGCCTACATTAAAACAGACCATGCATCAGATATATTATTAGACAGAAACATAGAAGAGTGACGACAGAAAATGACCAAGTGTTCCATCGAGTCTGACACATTTTTATTTACCTTTTTGTGGCTAAGTATGATTGTACCAAGCATCCACTTACCATTGGCTGGAAGTCAATTCCCAACATTACATGTGATTTATTCCTCAAGTGACTAGTATTCTATCGTTTCTGTTCTCCCTCAGTTTCTCTCCCTCTTCATCCAATGTGACCCAGTGCTGATGGAAAGGGGCAGAGGATGGGGAAAACAAGGATGCTGTGCAGGCAACCGATGACTTTGGTGTTAGGATGTCAGTGGTTGGCCTGCGCGGTACCTAAAGTCGTAATGCTGCACAAAAAGTGCAAAAGTTGAAAAAGGCTGCTCTATTCCAAGCATCAAATACTCTTTCGGTAAAATAGTACTTTTTAGGACTCATTTTGAACGTTCTTCCTGCTATTTTGAGGTCATGTTCCCAAATCCTTGATCTTAGGTTCAAAATCTAAATATTTCCCACCTGAACCTTCATCTTAATGTATTTAAAGGTTTCAGTCATGTCTCCCCTTTTCCTTCAAACTATACATATGAAGTTCCTGCAGTTACTTCTGAGGTTTTATCCCCCAGGCCTTTCACCATTTTTGTTGCCCATCTATGGACTTATTCAATCTTATTAAAATCTTTTTTGTGTTAAAATGGTTATTCACGTACGTAGTTCAGCATTTTGGGGGAAGGGGTTGTGTCTTGCTCCTCCATTCATGTGTAGCACCCTCCTAGTTAGGCTGCTAGGCTGTTATGCAAAGTTAGTTATTTTGGGTTCCTCTGTACTCTGTGGAGCAGTTGTTGATTACCTTTGGCTGTTCTGGATCTCACAGGCTGCAGGTTTGATTGCTCTCCCCTGCCTTCAAGAGGCTTCTGAAAAATAGAAGGATGAGTAAGGCAAATGGGCAGCCTGAATATTTATTGTGCTTCTGCCAATCTCTGGGGAGGTGTGCCCAAAAGGTGGCTGGAGAGGCATATAAATAGTCTGGGATTGGTAGTAGCATGGTTCTTCCTATTCACTGGCTTTCCACCCCCACCTGCAGCACCAACTAACCTTAATTTAGCCTTCTTTCATCAAGGTCTCAGCTGTGGCAAAGAAGGGGGGCCTATTTACCAGGATCCCTGTTTTGGAGCTAGAGAGGGAACCTTCACCTGGAACCTAGTCTGGAGAGCTCACTAAAGAGTGCACAGTGGAAGTTAGAGTTTGGCTATCCTGAGGCACTGTGAGCACTAAGCTCTCCCTCACAAAAGAGTGTCCTGTGGATACTGGAAGGAGGCCTCCAGAGATCCGGTGACATGGTGATACTGATAGGCTGCATGTTTGAGTTGAGCATAAGTTTGACTCGAACATGGGCCATTCGTGTGTTCGTTGAACACACAAACAGTACAGGCATTCGGCAGGCTGTTCACCCGCCGCACCCCCCGAATTGCAGTAAGCCATGACAGTGCATTGTGATTGGCCAAAGAATTGCATCAGGTGCAATGCTTTGGCCAATCACAGGGCATGATGATGTCAAATGGGGGGAGGGGGTGACCCCACCCCCTTGTGACATCATCACCCTATTTACGGTGCAGCTGTTAGACAACGGGAGCCAGTGTTGAGGGCATGCCCCAAAGCACCCCCCCCCCCATGTTGAGGGCATGTGGCCTGGTATGGTTCAGGGGTGGAGGGAGCTCAGTCGTCCCTTTTCCTGAACTGCTGGGCTTCATGCTCGGATAAGGGTCTGGAATGGATTTTGGGGGAACCTCCACGCAATTTTTTTTTCTAATTTTGGCATTGGGGGTTCCCCTCAAAATCCATACCAGTCCTGAAGGGCTTGGATAAGAGGGGGGACCCTAAGCTGTTTTTTGCCAACAATTCTTTTGACATTCAGCTGTCAGCAGGGAACAATGAAAGAATGATTCACTACTAAAATACGGCATGCCTTAAAATGGTAACTCATGCAGTAGTTTAGTAGCCGAACGGTATCTTACCACATACTCAGATGCAGTAAGATACCGATCAGTAAATTGTCCCTGTTTGAAGTTTGCTTTCAAACTTCCTGTAGGTTTGAATTTTTGACCGCGAACTGAACAGGGGGGTGTTCAGCCCATCACTACATTGTGAGTACTGACCTGAACCCAAGGCTTTTGTGACTGTGTGTTATATCCCCTGGATAGATAAACCAGTAGTATTCCCACATGGGATAGCTTTTAGGAAGGGTCTCCGTCTCTGCTCTCTGCACTTGTTCCTGTGTAAAGACTGTTCGGAGAGATTTGGGAAAATGAAGTGTCCTCTTATATAGAGATGAGCGAATCGAACATGACGAAGTGGAATTCGTTCCGAAGATTTGGAAAAATTCTATTCGCGACGAATCCGAAGATTAGCAAACTTCGGATGCACGAATCGAATTTTCCCAAAAATGGCGGCGACATGTGTGGCGACAGAGAAGATGGGGCGGGGATCTCTGGGAAGGCGCGCAGACAAGGCGCGCTGACCCATAATGCATTCATGACCCATAATGCATTCATGACATGTGATCGCATTAGCCAATCAGCAGCCAGCCAGCACTGTGTAATGGTGGAGCTATAAATCGCGGCCATCTTAGAATTCTCCATTAGCCTCCGGTCATTCAAGAGAGACAGACCTGTGTGTATTAAGGGACAGAGTTAGGGCCACAGAGACTTTAGGGCCACAGAATCGTTACTCAGGGACACAGAATCGTTACTCAGGGACACAGAATTGTTACTCAGGGACACAGAATCGTTACTCAGGGACACAGAATCGTTACTCAGGGACACAGAATCGTTACTTAGGGCCACAGCTATCAAAGAATCGAAAATTTAAAGGGACATACACCCTTTTTTTTTTTGGTGGCTGTCGTGCACAGTTGGTGCTGCAATTGACCGATTGTGTACAATAAACTGACTTTCTGCTTCACAACCACTATTGTACGTTCAAAGAGTTAGATCCATTTACACGCCGGCTGGCGGTAATATTTTTTGGGTGATTAGTGCATTCCAGTGACATAAACGTACAGTTTCCAGCCAACGGCAAGCTGCAATTGACCGATTGTGTACAATAAACTGACTTTCTGCTTCACAACCACTATTGTACGTTCAAAGAGTTAGATCCATTTACACGCCGGCTGGCGGTAATATTTTTTGGGTGATTAGTGCATTCCAGTGACATAAACGTACAGTTTCCAGCCAACGGCAAGCTGAAATTGACCAATTGTGTACAATAAACTGACTTTCTGCTTCACAACCACTATTGTACGTTCAAAGAGTTAGATCCATTTACACGCCGGGTGGCGGTAATATTTTTTGGGTGATTAGTGCATTCCAGTGACATAAACGTACAGTTTCCAGCCAACGGCAAGCTGCAATTGACCGATTGTGCTAAATAAACTGACTTTCTGCTTCACAACCACTATTGTACGTTCAAAGAGTTAAATCCATATACACGCCGGGTGGCGGTAATATTTTTTGGGTGATTAGTGTATTCCAGTGACATAAACGTACAGTTTCCAGCCAACGGCAAGCTGCAATTGACCGATTGTGCTAAATAAACTGACTTTCTGCTTCACAACCACTATTGTACGTTCAAAGAGTTAAATCCGGTTTTATTTTTGGGGTGCTTATTGAATTAAAGAGTATGTCAGACAACACGCAGAGGAGTGGCAGAGGAGGCAATGTTTCAGGAGCGAGCAGACGTGGCAGCAGAGGAAGGGGTCGAGGCAGCACTAGTCGCAGCCAGAGGCCAGTGCTCCCGGTGTCATCCAGCGGTCGTGTCTCCACCGACAACCCTGCCGTCATCGATTGGTTGACTCGGTCGTCTTCCTCTTCCCAGGTCACCTCTGACACCTACAGCCAACGGTCGGTGGGTACGTCAGACACAACCGTTAGTTGGCATGGCCCGGGAGCAAACCCACTGAAATCACGTGTCCTCGACCTGCCCCTGTCCATTGGTGTTCCCTCACCAAGCGAAGTATCGCATGCTGTGGGCTCAGCCCCACTGTACAGTGAGGAAGAGCTAACAGAGGGCGGTCAGGAACGGGGGGAGACATCCGCCTCTTCAGCAGCCAGGCGAAGAAGTACTGGCGAGGAGAGTGGCTCGGTAGCCGGTCTAGAGACAGGTCTGTCTCCTGACCCACACGCAGCCTAGGGAGCTAGTAGTGACGCGGAGACCCTAATTGATGATGATGAGGCTGATCGCACTTGGCAGCCTCGTCGTCATCAGGCTATTGCTTCCGCATCATCAGGAGAAGAGGGTGCCAGCTTGCCAGCGAGCAAAACAGTCGGTGGGTTGCCCAGGAGGCAGCAGGGTCGCAGCAGTGTCAGTGGAGCCAAACGGCCACGGAGTAGAGCACCAGCTCCACTGCAGCCTACCACCACGGCCAGTAGTGGTGCCGGTGTGCACGGAGGAAGTAGCAGTCAGCCAGTGAGGAGTAGCGGGGGCAAAGTTTCCTACTCGGCGGTGTGGCAATTTTTCGTCACGCCGCCCGAGGAAGTAAACGTAGCCGTATGTCGACTATGTGGCCAGAAAGTCAAGCGTGGCCAGGGGGCCCATGTTGGGACTACAGCGTTGCGTCAGCATATGCAGCATCGCCATTCGGTGGCCTGGGAAAACCGTGATAAAGATACGGCGGTTCTGCCTGCCCCAGCCCCCGCTCCATCACCCGCTCCGTTACTTGCTCCCGACGTCAATCGCCCTCTATCAGCCAGTCAAGGCTCCAACACCTCTGCTGAGGGGAGTTGTCGCTCGTTGGCATCTTCCGCTCGTTCAGATGCTCCTTCTCCTGCTACTCCTCTTCATGGATTCTGTCAGCAGTCTTTCTTGGAATCCGTTTCCAAGAGACAACAGTTTGCGAGCACGCACCCGACGGTGCAGAAGCTGAACGTCCTCCTGTCCAAGTTGCTGGTGCTGCAGTCCCTCCCTTTCCAAGTGGTGGACTCAGCACCTTTCCGAGAAATGATGGCTTGTGCCGAGCCGCGGTGGAGAGTGCCAAGCCGGCATTTCTTCGCCAAAAAGGCAGTGCCAGCCCTGCATTCACATGTAGAAGAGATGGTGGGCCAGTCTTTGAGCATGTCGGTCTCTGCCAAAGTGCACGGCAGCGCCAACGTGTGGAGCTGTAACTACGGTCAGGGACAGTACATGTCATTTACGGCCCACTGGGTGAACGTGGTGCCGGCACAGCCGCACCAGCAACTTGGACAGGTCACGCCGCTTTTGCCTCCACGTTTGCACGTCCTTGGTCCAGCATAGATGTCCGCCTCTACCACCTCTTCTTCCGCCGTGTCCTCAGCCGCCACCCCCGTGCCAAGTCCCATTACCCGACCGGCATATCACATGTGCAGGGTGCAACGGTGTCACACTGTGCTGCACCTGGTATGCCTTGGCGAACGTAGTCACACAGGGGAGGAACTTCTGAGTGTAATGAACAGAGAAATCGACAGATGGCTGTCTCCGCGCAAACTGAAAATCGGAACCATGTTGACCGACAACGGAAAGAACATGGTGTCTGCTCTGCGTCAAGGAAGGTTGTGCCATGCGCCATGCATGGCTCACGTGTTCAATCTGGTTGTCAAGCGGTTCCTAAAATCCACCATCCCACTGCAAGACATCCTTAAAATGTCACGTAAACTTTGCATGCATTTCAGCCATTCCTACACCGCAAAGCACACCCTCCTTGAGCTGCAGCGGCAGAACGGAATTCCACAGCATCGCCTGATCTGCGACGTTGCAACAAGGTGGAATTCAACCCTACATATGTTAGACCGCCTTTACGAACAGCGAAAGGCCATCACCGATTTCCTGATGTTACAAGCGGATAAAGGTACTCCCCTGTGTAACTTAGATGTCAGCCATTGGCAGCTCATGCGTGACACCTGCCGCTTGCTCAGGCCCTTTGAGGAGGCCACGCTATTCATGAGTCGGCAGGACTATGGGATGAACGACGTCATTCCTCTGTTGCACGTCCTGGAACAAATGCTGTTAACAATGGCTGGTCAGGGTGCGGTAGACGTGGCGCACAGATCTCAACGCCACATGACCCCTGTGGGGGCAGGGCAGGAAGAAGAGGAGGAGGTAGAGGAGGACATTGGTGCTCAGGAATTATTGAGTGAAATGGGTGGTTTTTCCACTCAGCGGACAGGAGTGGAGGAGCAGGAGCATCTGGTAGAGGAGGAGGAGGAGACAGAGGACCCAGACGCACCGTGGCAGTATGCTGTGGAGATGGAGGCAGGGAGTCCCTCACATTCCTTGGCACAAATGGCCCATAGCATGCTCGGTTGCTTGCGTAGCGACAGCCGAATAATAACCATCAGACAGAGGGATGACTTTTGGCTGTCCACCTTGTTGGACCCTCGCTACCGTTCAAAAATGGTGGCCTTTTTCACACCTGATGAGAGGGAGGCCAAAATAAAGTACTATAAAAACCACCTATGTAGTCATGCAGTATATAGCCCTATCGGCCACTTTCTGGCATCCAGTTGCTGTAGCCCCCATCACCACACTGTGCCACGGGCCCCTGTACCGCCTTCTCATACTGCTGCCAGATCCATCCTCTGCCATGTGCGTCTTTGTCGTCTGCTCACGCTGCTGAGTTCCAGTTTTAAACCTAGGCCTGTGTATGGCTTCCGAATACTGCTGCCTCCACCGCCACCCTGCGCCATGTGCCTCTGTCGTCTGCTCACGCTGCTGACGGCTTCCGCTTTTTAACCTAGGCCTGTGTATGGCTTCCGAATACTGCTGCCTCCACCGCCACCCTGCGCCATGTGCCTCTGTCGTCTGCTCACGCTGCTGACGGCTTCTGATTTTTAAACTAGTCCTGTGTATGTCTTCCGAATACTGCTGCCTCCACCGCCACCCTGCGCCATGTGCCACTTTCAGGTCTCCTTACACTGTTGGTGGGTTCCATTTTGTGATAGGGTGCTGTATGGCCTTCCATTGCTGCTGCCTCCACCGCCACCCTGCGCCATGTGCCTCTGTCGTCTGCTCACGCTGCTGACGGCTTCCGCTTTTTAACCGACGCCTGTGTTTGGCTTCCGAATACTGCTGCATCCACCGCCACCCTGCGCCATGTGCCTCTGTCGTCTGCTCACGCTGCTGACGGCTTCCGCTTTTTAAACTAGTCCTGTGTATGTCTTCCGAATACTGCTGCCTCCACCGCCACCCTGCGCCATGTGCCACTTTCAGGTCTCCTTACACTGTTGGTGGGTTCCATTTTGTGATAGGGTGCTGTATGGCCTTCCATTGCTGCTGCCTCCACCGCCACCCTGCGCCATGTGCCTCTGTCGTCTGCTCACGCTGCTGACGGCTTCCGCTTTTTAACCGAGGCCTGTGTTTGGCTTCCGAATACTGCTGCATCCACCGCCACCCTGCGCCATGTGTCTCTGTCGTCTGCTCACGCTGCTGACGGCTTCCGCTTTTTAACCTAGGCCTGTGTATGGCCTTCAATTGAAGCTGCTTCTGCTCCGCCACTCTGCCATTGGACTCTTGATAGTCGTCTCCCCACGCTGCTGCTGGGGGGACTTTTTAACATAGGCCTCTGTATGGCCTTCAATTTTAGCTGCTTACGCTCCGCCACTCTGCCATGGGCCCCTGTACCGCCTCCTCATGCTGCTGCCAGGCCCGTAATCTGCCATGGGCCCCCATACCGACTCCTCATGCTGCTGCCAGGCCCGTAATCTGTCATGGGCCCCTGTACCGCCTCCTCATGCTGCTGCCAGGTCCAGAGTGTGTCATGGGTCCCTGTACGGCCTCCCATTGCTGCTGTTTCCATCGCCACACTCTGCCATGTGCCACTTTCAGGTCTCCTCACACTGCTGGTGGGTTCCATTTTGTCATAGGGTGCTGTATGGCCTCCCATTGCTGCTGCCTCCACCGCCACACTGTGGCTCCACACTCTGGTTTTGGCCCCGTGACTGCCCAAATGAGTGAAGTGTGCGGTGATTCTAAGATCGACGGCACTCATCTGCATGTCATACTGACTGGCAGTATTATTTCTCTTCCCCAGCAGACTCCAAGGGCATTTAAATTAAAGGTACAGTGTTCTGCACTAATATAAAGGCTCTCTGAAGCCTAGAAACACCCTTTTTATAAGTTAAATTCGCAGCGAATATATTCGGCTCGAAGCGAATTTTTTCGGCGAATTCGGCGAATCAGCCGAACCGAATTTTTGAATAATTCGCTCATCTCTACTCTTATACATACACTGCTCAAAAAAATGAAAGGAACACTTTGAAAACACATCAGATCTCAATGGGGAAAATATAATGCTGGATATCTATACTGATATGGACGGGGTAATGTGTTAGGAATGTAAGGATGCCCCATCGTTTGATTAAAATTAAAACTATCAACCTACAGAGGACTGAATTCAAGGACACTCCAGAAAATCAAAGTGAAAAAGTGATGCAGCAGGCTAGTCCATTTTGCTGAAATTTCATTGCAGCAAATCAAAATGGTCCTCAGTAGTTTGTATGGCCCCCATGTGCTTGTATGCATGCCTGACAATGTCGGGGCATGCTCCTAATGAGACGATGGATGGTGTCCTGGGGTATTTTTCTCCCAGATCTGGACCAGGGCATCACTGAGCTCCTGGACAGTCTTCTGGTAAGCCGCGGATCCTTACATTGTTTATTCTTTCTCTATTTTCTTGGTCTTCTAATTTAAATGCAAGCTTTCTCTGTTCTCTTTGCGTATTTTCTATCTGCGTCTCAAGTTTAGTGATCCAGAGCTCCTGTGCTTCCATTTTCCCCTCGACCAATTTTCGACCCAGATCTTTACGTTTTGCCAACAATTCATTTTTCATAGATACCTCCAATTTTGCAAACATATCTGCCATATCGGCTTTTGTTAGTGTTTGTGATGTAGCTCCTTGTTGCTCCATAACACTTTGATCCGTTGTACTTTCCGCACTTGTCGGGTCATAAGTCTGGTGCGTGTCTTGTGTTCCCAGTGACATTCTTGCATGGTCTCCCACCCCTTTCCTAGTTCTCTCCTGTTGTTTCTCAGGGGTTAATTTCTATGGGCTTTTCTCCTGCAGAGGTAGGTATTTCCTTATTGTGCTAGTATTCGCACATGCTTGGGGGGTTTTTACTCCCCCCCCCCCTTTGACGGATTTGCTCCTCATCTCTTATGCTTTGCCACTGAATTTATTGTAATACACGGCTGCTTTATTATCTGTCCCCCTGAGAGACTTTCCCTCCTATAAAATACTTTGGGAGCAGGAGTGATCTATCTGATTCCACCACCACTGAGAATCACTGAGAACCCCCCGAATACAGTCCTCTAACCCCCTAAATACTCAGAAGTGCATTTAGACTATAACATTAACACCAGATGAATCACAATAGAGAAAGTCCTGCCGTTACTCACAGCCAACCCCTTTCATATTGATAGATTCGGATCTCGTCTTCATAGGGCGCACACCATCCCAGCTGTTTCCGCCGAGCCCGACTCCTGATGGGGTTAGATAGGTTAAAGAAATGAACGAAGGGTCTGTTTCTTTAACATCTGGGGTGTCTCAGGGTCTCCCAAGGCTGCTAGCCAGGTCTTTAATAAAAAAATGTTTTATATTCTGCCTCTTCTTCAGCTGTAAAGCCACATCACTCTTCTGAAGTTTTGAACTTGCCTGTCACTTATTCAAAATTGCCACCTTTCATCACATTGGCTGTCACCTGGTAAATCACATGGGTGGTCACATGGATGTCACTGGGACGCTCTCACTGTCCACATCTCCTCTACTGTTGCCGCCTCCTGCTCCCGGATCACTGCCGATCCTCACCGCCCCACCATCTCTCCCAATGGCACTGGACCGGACCGCTACCTCCGAGACCAGCTCAGCACCCAGACCCAATGCTGCTACGGCTCTCCTGTCCACTCCGCTCCCACCGGGTTTCACGGGATGTTAGAGATTGTCTGTGTTAGGAATGGAGATTTTTTATTATGTATTGATGTCATACATATCCATCAGACTTATGCATAAAAGTATAAATATAAATAAATAAATAAATAAATACAAAACTCAACAGAAAGGAAACTAAAATGTCCCAACAGTCCCTGGGGAAAAAAAACAAAAAAAAAAAAACAAAAACAAAACTCAAACATAGCCTGAACGGCTCATAAATAAAAGTCCATAACCTGAAAGGAAAAAAAAACGGAAACTATATACAATATTTACAGTACAAGGCCTTTATGGCCGAGACCACATGACTAAGAGCCTTTATGGCTCAGACAAAAACATAAACCATATGCAATTTCCATATTCAAACCTGCTGCTTACGGCCTATATGGCCTAAACCATATACAAAGGACCTAACCATACTATTATATACACCACAGGGGAGGGCTAAGGAACCCGCAAATCTTCCACGTCTGACCCCTACAACCTACCATGCAAAAGGCTACCAAAAAGATCCGAACGCAAAAATCTAGGGAGTGCTGAAGGCAGAAACTAGGGACAGATCCCACCACCCGAGATCAACAGACCGCAGCAACAGGCTTGATGTTCCTCCACGCCTCCATCCAAGCTCTGCGTCGCAGCCTGTCTTTCTCAAGACCCCGAATTTTCCCCACCTCACCAAGGATGTCACTCGCCACCACCTGAACAGGGAGGACCTTCTGCCGAATGGAGACCTGACACCGTGCCATCCAAGTGTAATAACGGACAACTAAGCTGACTAAAAACAGGGTGTCCAAATTAAAACCCATGCGACTCTCGAATGCTCCGTACACCCACTCCGCATACGACATGCGATGGAGGAAAGGAACACCCAGAGCCCCTCCCACCTGTTTATACACCTCTACGTTAAAGGGGCACTGAAGCAAGAAGTGGTCCATAGTCTCCACTTCACCCCCACACTCCGACCTCGGACAACCACGGTCATCCGCAGGACGGTACTTCAGGTTACCCCTCACGTAGAGCCTGCCATGGAAGGCGAGCCAGGCCTGGTCCCGCAACTTCAGGGGGATCCGCTCCAGATTTATCAACCGCAAACCCTCCCTCATAACATGGCCCGGGCAATCTCTCAAGGCCAGCGGCGCATGGAAAGCAGATGCCACAATCCTCTCACCCAGGAGCCTCCTGGGGAGGGACCGGACCTCCTCCGCAGTCACATGCCACCGCCGGAGTAACTTCAGGCACAGGGCCACATAAGCCGGGAGCTTACCATGCTTGACCCGCAGGCTTCTCACTGGCCCACCACTCTCCCAACTGTGCAGAAAGGGTCCAAACCAGATCCGGAACAGTCCTACCCATGCAGGCGGTCTCTCTGCCAGCATATTACCAAAGTTATGTTTCAAGAACATCAGAGAGAAAAAGACCACCGGGTTGACCATACCTAGGCCACCCTCCCGCCTGGATGAGTAAGTCACGTCCCTCTTGACGAGGTTCAGCCGATTCCCCCATAACATCTGGAAGAAACAGCTATAGATCCTCGTATAGAGCGATTCTGGCAAGAGGCAAACGAAGCTGACGTACAAAAAGACTGGGAGCAGGAAAGTCTTGATCAAATCAACCCTTTCCCTCAAGGAGAGCCGCCACCCCTTCCAACATCTCACTTTGACCTCGGCATCCGACAGCTTGGATTCCCAATTTTGCTTGCTGTAATCAGCAGAGCCAAAATTGATGCCCAACACTTTGATGTTCGGCCGAGGCACCGGTAAGGCGTCCGGGAGTGAGAAGCTCTCACCCTCCCTACCCATCCAGAGAACTTCACATTTGTCCTGATTGACCTTGGAACCTGATGCCTCGGCATACTGATCCATTACTGAAACCACCTCCTGCGCCTCCTCCGGTCCAGAAATGAAAACAGAAACGTCATCAGCATAAGCCACAACTCTCAAAGGCGGATCTCCAGTGGCACCCACCAGCACCCCACTCACCGCCCCGCCATCTAGCCTCCTGACGAAGGGGTCAATGGCAAAGGCATAGAGCAAGGGACTCAGCGGGCACCCCTGGCGCACCCCAGATCCAACCTCAAAGGGCTGCCCAACCCAACCATTCACCAACATGAAGCTCTCCGCCCCTTGGTACAATGTCTTCAACCAGCCGATGAACCTCCCCTCCAAACCATACCGGTCCAGGAGATGCCAGAGGTACTTGTGATCAACTCGATCAAAGGCCTTTGCCTGATCCACCGCCAGCAAGTACTTTCCCCATCCTTCAGCCTTACATCGCTCCAGAGCCTCCCGGACAGCTAACACCGCTGTGAAGGTACTCCTGCCCCGGACCGAGCAATGCTGCTGACGAGAAAGCAAACTGTCTGCCACTGACGACAAGCGCCAGAACAAGATCTTCGCCAGAACCTTTCTATCGACATTGAGGAGGCTGATGGGGCGCCAGTTCTCAATAGCCGAAGGATCTTTACCCTTTGACAGGAGAATAACTGCAGACTGTCTCATGGAAGGAGGGAGAGATCCCTCATCCAGACAGCTGTTATACACTTCCGCGAGACGAGGTGCCAGGCGGGATTTAAAAGCCTTAAAAAATTCGGCAGTCAGACCGTCTGGTCCAGGAGTCTTTTTAATGGCCAGACTATCAATCGCTCTGGACACCTCTTCTGCAGTAATCTCCCCAGTCAAACTCGCCAGAGGGACATCACTGTCCAGACCAGGCGTGGATTCCAAAAAGCTCGACATCCCTGTCCGGTCAAGGTGTTTCTCACTCAGTAAATCCGCATAAAAGGACCTGGAGACCTCCAGAATCCCTGACCTGGATTTAGCCAGGGACCCTGTACTATCCCTCAGAGCAGAGATCGTCTTAACTGCTGCACTCTGTTTGCAATTCTGGAAAGGGTCAGGCGAGTGGTATTTCCCATAATCCCTCTCCAGAACCAAAGAGGCACGCCGATCATACTGGAGTTCCCTAAGGAGAAGCTTCACCTCCGAGATTGCCCCCGAATCTCCACCGCTAGAAACAAGGCGGTCGAGCTTCCTCCGCAACCGCTGGTAGGCGTTATACTGTTTAAACTGCCGTCTCTTACCAATAGCCTTGAAAAACCTGCTGATCCGCACTTTGGTGAGCTCCCACCACTCAGACTTACTGCCGCAGAAATCCAGCACCGTCTCCTGCGCCTGAAAGAACTCCTCGAAAGATCGTCTCACCTCCTCGTCCTCCAGCAGAGACGAATTCATCCTCCAGATGCCCCTTCCTCTCAGCGGCGTGTCTGAAATATTCAAGGTGACAGATAGCATAAGGTGATCGGAAAACTCCACCGCCTGACACTCAGGTGCCGAGAAGGCAGAGTTCTCCTTCAAAAAAAACCTGTCTATCCTACTCTGGCTATTACCTCTCCTAAAGGTGAAACCCGTGCCGTCTGGGACACTTTGAATCCAAGCGTCAACCAGACCTGCCTCCCTGACTATAGCATTTAGAAAATTGCTATCATATCCCAGCCCGTCAGTGAAGCCTCTCCTGTCCTTGGGCCTAGTAATGGTGTTAAAATCACCTCCAAAGACTACCAGCCGGGATGTAAAGAGGTAAGGTTTAATCCTCGCAAAGAGGTTCTTCCTGTCCCACTTGGACTGTGGGCCATAGATATTAATGAGACGGAGCTCATGCCCCCTTACGAGAACATCCAGAATCAGACATCTTCCGATCTCTACCTCAATTATCCGCCGACACGTTACCATGCCGGTAAAAAGCACCGCAACTCCGCTGTAAAGCTCAGCCGCAAGAGACCAGTAGGAGGGCCCACGCCTCCACTCACGCTTGGCCAGATGGACATCAGCCAAGGTGGGCAACCTGGTCTCCTGCAAAAAGAAAATATCAGCTTCCATCCCACTGATCAAAAATAAGGCTGTTTCTCTAGCACTTACAGACTTTATGCTGGCAACATTAATGGTTGCCACCTTTATCGGAGCGGGAACTGGCATTAAGATAATTGAGAGGGACGTTTCTTAATCCTCCTCTTGACTTTCTTGGCAGGGTCCCTCACTCTCTTAAGAGACCCCCCAGCATCCTCGTCCTCCATCGGGGAAGCGGGATCACTTGACCCCTCCTCCTCCCCCGACAAAGCCCCAAACCTATTCCCCAGGGCCACCTCCCCCGCCTCTAAAGAGGACACCGACCCTGCTGAGGACAAAACTGGCTTACTCCGCCTACCCACCAGGGACCACCCCTCCTCCACCCGAGCCCCTACCGGAGCAGAACCTTGGGACTCACGGGACTCCCTACCGGGCCTCCTACTCCGCCGCAGCGGCAAGAGCAAGGGGGGAGCAGACACTGAGGGACTAGACCTAGCCTCAACCATCCCGGCCCCTTTAGCAGCCTCCCTCAGCTGTTTCTTAGTCCTGGGAGGAGGAACCGGCACACAAGGGGGAACAACAGGGGACTCCAAAGGGGTAGACGAAACAGGGGGGACAGAGACAGGAGGGGCCACAGAAACCTCCCCTTCCCTCACAAGGGCCGCCACAGCAACCGAAGCCGCTCTCTCCAATGCCGCCTCCGCCTCTTCAGCATCTACCCGATCCAACTCTGCTTCAAGCTCCCCCACCGGAAGGTTGTGGAGGGCCTCCGGGCACTGGTTGTATGAATGCCCAAGCTCCCCGCAGAGATTGCATCGGACAACATTGCAGTCCCTGGCCAGGTGTCCTATTTCCTGACACAGGGAACATCTAATGACGGGGCAGGTGGCCGCAAAATGCCCCTTGCCCCCACACCGGTGGCAGACCCTCGGCTGACCCGCATAAAAAATTATCAGGCGGTCCTTCCCTAGAAAAGCGGAAGAGGGAATGTGCTGGAGCACATTTCCAACCACCTTTAAGCGGACGGTGGTCGTCCACCCACCTGTCCATATTCCCCTCTCATCCTTGATCTTCCCAAGGGGCCCCATCACATCCCCATATCTGCTTAGCCAGACCACAATATCTGATGCAGGGATGGATTCATTTCTCACCAGCACCGTTATTTTTTTAATCAGGGACTGGCGAGAGACGAGCCTCGGGGTTAGGCCCACCCACCTAGGGCTGGTGACAAAGGTGGCCTCATACCTCTGCCAAAAGAGGTCCAACAATTCTGGCCGCATGAAGGACACGTCATATTCTCCAGTACCAACTGGAGCAATAAACGCAAAAATATCTGCGGCATGGAAGCCCATTTCTAATATGCGGTCTATGACCTCTCTCCTGCTAAGGGGGGGGCCCTCCCCTGACCATTTCAACTGAACAACATTTCGCCTTGCGGCGGAAGTGGGTAGGTTACCTGCCCTTGCCCGGGCCGATCCCACTGACCCCTGACCTCCCCTAACTGCAGCAGAGTAACTGAGCCCCGATCCAGCCCCAGGGGCACTCAACATCAAGGGGGCATGACCAGGGGAAGCCGCCACACCAGCAGCAGCAACTGAAGGGGCAGATGCTGATGAGCCATGACCTGGGGGAGCCCGGGGCTGGGGACCACCCATACCAGCAGGAGAACCCACCTGAGCCGGACCCGCAGGAGCCTGGACCTGAGAACTTGGAGCCCCCTGAGGAGAAACCGGGGGACCTGCTGGTTGCACACCAGAGGCCACTATGCCCCCCAAAGGGGCGGGGCCCAGTGGGACCACCACCGGAGGGGAAACACCCTTAGCCAGGACTGTAGGGCTAACCTGCAGCTCAGACAATTTTGCAGGCATTATACCCGCTACCCCAGTGTCCAGAACCATCTCACCAACACAATCAGCAGAGTCCTTCTCCCCTTCCAGTGGCTCCCCTGCCTTTGCCAACACGTCCTTGGGGATGCGTTGCAGCATGACAAAGGCAGCATGCTCTTTCACCACCGGCTTAGCCGGCTTGCGGGGGATGACATCACTTTCAGCTTCTTCCTCTGAGTCCTCGGACGTAAACCTGAAGTCGGCTCCACGCAGCTCTGCAACCGCCTCTGCCAGGAACTGCAATCCGCCCACTATCTCCTCCTCCTCCACCTGGGTCCCCCAATCCACAGGCAGCTGCCCAGGGGGGAGGGACTCTGATGATCCTGCCACCACGCTGTCTTCCATGATAGATGCCATTTCCTCTGAGGGTGCTGTGGGCTCAACCTGCCCCTGCTCGCCTTCCACCAGCAACTCCCCCGACAATTCCTCCACCGAAGAGGCCTCCTCCACCGGACCCCGCATCGCCGCAACACTGCGGCTTCTTGCAGCCTTAAATCTCGCTTCATTCAGATACTTCTCGCTTAGGACGCCGCTCTGGCGCTGCAGCGCCGCCACATACCTCCCCTGCTGTGACACACGAAGTTCCAGCGCCTCCAGGTCCGGTTTCATGGCCTGCCGCTTAGTAGACCATACACGGTCGTAGGATGACCGGAGCTTCTTTAGCTCCAGAGTCAGCTTCTGGAGCTTGGCTTCCTCCTTCTCTATTAACCTGGCCCGAGCGGCCACACGGTCCCGGTAGGCAGAATAAACTTCCCCCTTCCTAGGGGCCATTCCCAGGTCCTCTACTGGTGGAAAAGAGAGGCCGGTACTAGGCCCCTCCAGGGCCTTCTCCCCGCTGGACCCAGGCCCAGGATCCGCCATCCTGCCTGGGCTGGGCAGGGCACTTTAGCCCCAGGCTTCTCGGGCCTTTCTGGAGCTCAGCAGACAAGTGCAACACACCCTCTCTCAGGAATGAATTCACCAATAATGGTGGGACTCAGCTGCCTTGTGATCTGCAGTACCAGGGCTGGCCAGCGGGTGCTCCCAGCAATCAGAGACTCAACCTTTCAGCCAGCTAACACCTGGAACTGATGATACTGGTGTATTTAAGGGATGGCCAGACTTGCAGACTCTGCCTTGGTGTTGTGTTTGGCCTGGGCCCTGTATCTGTCCTGCATCCTGTTTCTGTTCCTTTGCTGACTTCTCCTGCTCTGATCCTGGCTTGTGACCCTGACCATCCCTCTGTCTGACCCTCTGTACTACGCTGCTTGCTACCTGTTCTGATCCCTGGCTTGTGACCCGGACCATCCCTCTGCCTGACCCTCTGTACTATGCTGCTTGCTACCTGCTGAACCTGGCCTGTGACCCCGACCATTCTCCGCTTGCTCCCCCTGTACCTACCTGCCCAATTGATATTGACCCGGCCTGCCTGACGACGCTTGCTTGTATACACTGTTATCTGTGGGTGGTTTGGTTTGGTTTGTTTGCACCGTATTATGTTTAGTATTGCACTGCATTTATGTTTGTACTGTTAGTGTTAATAAATTATATTGTTTATAACATATCTGAGGTCTGCGTTTCCCTGCTTCAGTCACACACCTCTGGTCATACCTGGGAGCCCTGACATTACACCAAGGCCAATCCTGACCAGAAGTGGCTGCACAGGGAAGCCATCTTGGCTTGTTGATGGGAAGGATGGATCTTGATGAGGTTGAGTATTTATATCTGCTAGTGTTTGATGACAGGGAGTATGCTTATCAAACTCTGAAGGAGTATACCCGGGATGAATTGCTAGAATGTATACGGCTCGCTCATGTTCTAGTAGATCAGGGCACAGTGTTCTCTGAGGTGCAGCCATTGATTGAGGTTTGTGCAGAGTTGGTTTCATCTGGTTCCCCCGAATGCAGGGATGAATTTTTGCCACCATTTAGTGCAGACCAGGTAGAGTCCCTGGTGTGGTTATTAGAGGATGATGTGGGTTACTTTCTGGAGCGTTATTCCACATGTTCACCACAGACACTGAGAGATTGTATAAACGCAGTGCAGTCATTGACCAGACAGGCTTTGTGTAAGCTCAGCTTTGTTCAACCCCTACTGCAGACATGGACAGATTTGTTGCACCCAGCCTCAGTCAGCTTACAAAGACCCAGTCCTGCTTCTAACTCTACTCCTGTATTCCCACCAGCTCCTCCAGTTACAGCCCAGTATACTTGGCTATCTACCGCATGTCAGTACCCTGTTCCCACTCGCTGCACCTATCCTGCCTTTAACCCTGTAAAAAAGCCCTCTGTAGCAACTGCTCCCTCTCCTGTTCCATCCTCCAGTTCTTCTCTGTCTCCAGCTGCTCCATTCGTTTGCAGACCTGCGTTTACTTGCAGTGCTCCAGTAGTTAAAACCAGAAAAAAGCGAAAATTCTTTCCAACCAATACCATCCTGCCAGTATCCAAACCGGTGAGCCTGCCTTCCGTGGTTCGGCCTGATGCCTGTACTCGGCCTGATGCCTGTACTCGGCCTGAAGCCTCTCCTCGGCCTGAAGCCTCTCCTCGGCCTGAAGCCTCTACGCGGCCTGAATCCTCTACGCGGCCTGAAGCCTCTACTCGGCCTGATGCCTGTACTCGGCCTGATGCCTCTACTCGGCCTGATGCCTCTACTCGGCCTGATGCCTCTACTCGGCCTAATGCCTCTACCCAGCATGATGAACTGATCCAGCCTGACGATCCTATTAGGCCAGTTGACTCGATGCCCGCTGTTGATCCGGTACCTGATCCGGTGCCCGCTGTCGTGCCAATTGACTCAGAGCCCGCTGTCGTACCTGGTGACTCGGTGCCCACTGCCTTGCCAGATGACGCGGTGCCCGCTGGCAAGCCAAATGACCTGATGCCTGGTGACCTAGTGTCCCCTGTCATACCTGATGACCCGATGCCCGCTGTCGAGCCAGACAATCCGGTACCTGATGACCCGGTGCCCACTGTCGTGCCTGTTGACTCGGAGACTACTGCCTTGCCAGATGACGCGGTGCCCGCTGTCGAGCCAAATGACCTGATGCCTGGTGACCCGATGCCCGCTGTCCGGTCAGACGATCCAATGTCTGACCCAGTGCCCGCGGTCATACCAGTTGACTCGGAGCCCACTGCCTTGCCAGATGACGCGGTGCCCGCTGTCGAGCCAAATGACCTGATGCCTGGTGACCCGATGCCCGCTGTCCAGCCAGACCATCCAATGTCTGACCCAGTGCCTGCGGTCATACCAGTTGACTCGGAGCCCACTGTCGTGCCTGGTGTCTCGGTGCCCGCCGCTCCGCCTGGGGGCCCGAGACCTGTTGCTCCGCTTGGGGGTCCAGCGCCCGCCGCTCCGCCTGGGGATCCGGCGCCCGCCGCCCCGCCTGGGGGCCCGAGACCTGTCGCTCCGCCTGAGGGCCCGAGACCTGTCGCTCCGCCTGGGGGTCCGGCACCTGCCACTCCGCTTGAGGGCCCGAGACCTGTCGCTCCTCCTGGGGGTCCGGCGCCCGCCGCTCCGCTTGAGGGCCCGAGACCTGTCGCTCCTCCTGGGGGTCCGGCGCCCGCCGCTCCGCCTGAGGGCCCGAGACCTGTCGCTCCACCTGGGGGTCCGGCGCCCGCCGCTCCGCCTGAGGGCCCGAGACCTGTCGCTCCATCTGGGGGTCCGGCGCCCGCCGCTCCGCCTGAGGGCCCGAGACCTGTCGCTCCTCCTGGGGGTCCGGCGCCCGCCGCTCCGCCTGAGGGCCTGAGACCTGCCGCTCCGCCTGGGGGTCCGGCGCCTGCCGCTCCGCCTGAGGGCCCGAGACCTGTCGCTCCACCTGGGGGTCCGGCGCCCGCCGCTCCGCCTGAGGGCCCGAGACCTGTCGCTCCTCCTGGGGGTCCGGCGCCCGCCGCTCCGCCTGAGGGCCCGAGACCTGTCGCTCCATCTGGAGGTCCGGCGCCCGCCGCTCCGCCTGAGGGCCCGAGACCTGTCGCTCCGCCTGGAGGTCCGGCGCCCGCCGCTCCGCCTGAGGGCCCGAGACCTGTCGCTCCGCCTGGAGGTCCGGCGCCCGCCGCTCCGCCTGAGGGCCCGAGACCTGTCGCTCCGCCTGGGGGTCCGGCGCCCGCCGCCCCGCCTGGGGGCACGATGCCCGTCGCCCCGCCTGGGGGCCCGATGCCCGTCGCCCCGCCTGGGGGCCCGATGCCCGTCGCCCCGCCTGGGGGCCCGGTGCCCGTCGCCCCGCCCGGGGGCCCGGTGCCTGCTGCTCCGCCCGGGGGCCCGGTGCCTGCTGCTCCGCCTGGTGGCCCGCTGCCTGCTGCTTCGCCTGGTAATCCGATGTGCCTCTGCCCGGAGTCCTGCCCGATGTGCCTCTGCCCGGAGTCCTGCCCGATGTGCCTCTGCCCGGAGTCCTGCCCGATGTGCCTCTGCCCGATGTGCCTCTGCCCGGAGTCCTGCCCGATGTGCCTCTGCCCGATGTGCCTCTGCCCGGAGTCCTGCCCGGTGTGCCTCTGCCCGGTGTGCCTCTGCTCGATGTGCCTCTGCCCGGAGTCCAGCCCGGTGTGCCGCTGCCCGGAGTCCTGCCCGGTGTGCCAGTCTTTGATATCCCGCCAGTTGCCAGACCCGGGCGGTGGAACATTTTGCCCAGCTAGGACTGTTTGGAGCGTCCTGAGGCCGCTCCTTGAGGGGGGGTACTGTTAGGAATGGACTGGCCAGCAATGGTGGGACTCACCTGCCTTTTGATCTGCAGTACCAGGGCTGGCCAGCGGGTGCTCCCAGCAATCAGAGACTCAACCTTTCAGCCAGCTAACACCTGGAACTGATGATACTGGTGTATTTAAGGGATGGCCAGACTTGCAGACTCTGCCTTGGTGTTGTGTTTGTCCTGGGCCCTGTATCTGTCCTGCATCCTGTTTCTGTTCCTTTGCTGACTTCTCCTGCTCTGATCCTGGCTTGTGACCCTGACCATCCCTCTGTCTGACCCTCTGTACTACGCTGCTTGCTACCTGTTCTGATCCCTGGCTTGTGACCTGGACCATCCCTCTGCCTGACCCTCTGTACTATGCTGCTTGCTACCTGCTGAACCTGGCCTGTGACCCCGACCATTCTCCGCTTGCTCCCCCTGTACCTACCTGCCCAATTGATATTGACCCGGCCTGCCTGACGACGCTTGCTTGTATACACTGTTATCTGTGGGTGGTTTGGTTTGGTTTGTTTGCACCGTATTATGTTTAGTATTGCACTGCATTTATGTTTGTACTGTTAGTGTTAATAAATTATATTGTTTATAACATATCTGAGGTCTGCGTTTCCCTGCTTCAGTCACACACCTCTGGTCATACCTGGGAGCCCTGACAGTCTGGCGTCTGGAGCTCATGCTGCTCACAGCGCCATGTTTATGCTCCTCCCCCGTCCACCTTCTCAGGAATTTGGCTTCTGGCTGGACGAGCTCCTGGACAGTCTGAGGTGCAACCTGGCATCGTCAGGTGGACCAACACATGATATCCCAGAGGTGTTCTACTGGATTTAGGTCAGTCGAGTGTGGGGTCCATTCAGTGGTATCAAATCCTTCATCCTCTAGGAACTGCCTGCATACTCTCGCCACATGAGGCTGGGCATTGACATGCACCAGGAGAAACCCAGGACCCACTGCACTAGCGTAGAGTCTGTCAATGGGTCCAAGAATTTCATCCCGATACCTAACGGCAGTCAGGGTGCCATTGTCTAGCCTGTAGAGGTCTTTGCGTCCCTCCATGGATATGCCTCCCCAGACTATCAATGACCCACCACTGAATGATGTTATAGGCAGCATAATGTTCTCCACGGCTTCTCCAGACCCTTTCACATCTTCCACGTGTGCTCAGGGTGAACCTGCTCTCATCTGTGAAATGCACAGGGTGCGAGTGGAGGGCTTGCCAATTCTGGTGTTCAATGGCAAATGCTAATCGAGCTCTATGATGCTGGGCAGTGAGCACAGGGCCCACTAGAAGACATAGAGTCCTCAAGCCACACTCATGAAGTCTGTTTCTGATTGTTTGGTCAAAGACATTCAAACCAGTGGCTTGCTGGAGGTCATTTTGTAGGGCTCTGGCAGTGCTCATCCTGTTCCTCCTTGTACAAAGGAGCAGATACCGGCCCTGCTGATGGGATAAGGACTTTCTATGGTCCTGTCCAGCTATCCTATAGTAACTGCCTGTCTCCTGGAATGTTCTCCATGCTTTTGAGACTGTGCTGGGAGACACAGCAAACTTTCTGGCAATGGCACGTATTGATGTGCCATCCTGGAGGAGTTGGACTGCCTGAGCAACCTCTGTTGGGTCCAGGTATTGACTCATGCTACCAGTAGTGACACTGACCCTAGCCAAATGCAAAACTAGTGCAAAACAGTCAGAAGAAATGAGTAGGAAAAAACTGTCAGTGGCCTCCACCTGTAAAACCATTCCTGTTTTGGGAGCCGTCTCATTGTTGCCCATCTAGTGCACCTGTTGTTAATTTCATTAACACCAAAGCAGCTGAAACTGATTAACAACCCCCTTTGCTACTTAACTGACCAGATCAATATCCCAGGAGTTTAACTGACTTGATGCTTTCCTCTGATTAAAAAGTGTTCCTTTAATTTTATTGAGCAGTGTATTTAGTGAATCTGAAATATCCCATACTACCCTACACCTCATTCAAGTTCCTGAATAATAAAACACCTAAAAGACATCCTCTAGACCAGCCTTTCGTGCCTTGAGGTTTCAAGGGTACCTTGGCAAAATTTCTAAAAATTACCCAAAACTTATATACAAGCCAGCAGATGGAACAAGCTTGCATTGTAGTTGCACAAAGCCACAGGTTTTCATTGTGCACCATTACGACCTTCTAGCTGCTGGCTTCCTGACAACCAATGACATCATCAGTTGATAAGGAGGATGTCAGTTGTCTGCACACCATCCTAGTTTGACCCTCCCCTGCCTCTCTCCATCAGTGCTGGGGTCCCATTAGCTCAGTGATGGAGAAAAACTGAGGGAGAACAAAACATTGGAATCCTACTCAGTACCAGTGTTTAGAATGAGGTGCCTCAAGACTGTCCATAATTTTAAAGGGTGCCTTAGGACTGTCCATAATTGTAACCCCTTCCCGCCTGCTCCTCCTGGCCCTTTAAGAGTTTCAGAAGCTGGGAGGCGGGGCAGGGTTTCGGGATCATGTGACCGCCATGACGTGTCGTCACGGAGGTCACATGATCAGGAAAGGTCCCGATCGAAAGAGCAGACCGGGACCTTTCCGTGAGTAGCAGACATGTGTGCTTGGAGCACGCAGGGCGCACGCTCTCAGCACATATGTTTTTTTCTTACCTGAACACAAATGTGCGGCCGCTCAGCCTCTAGGCCCAGACGCCGGGAGGCCGCACATTTGTGTGCGGCCGGCATGAAGAGGTTAAAGGGTGCCTTGACTGGAAGAAGGTTAAGAAACACTGTTCTAGACGAATCATTGAGCCAGTATGATTGAAATGTAGCTGTGTGCCTGGCTGCCTCTGTACTAATCATGGGAACAAACTGGTTGAATTACAGCGGCCACCTTCAGGTGTTACACTATACATGGAAAGACCAAGATTTTGATGGCAGCAGAAATTGGAATGGTAGGAGACCTCAGAGGTCCCTAGCAGAGGATGGTAGGTTCATTTTAATTTATATGACAGGTTTGCTTTAAAGACAATAGATAACTCTTCCAGAGACCTATGGCTGTTAGAGGCTGGAGACTAAAAAATGAATTTTCCCTTTCCTTTCACTGATTTTGAAAATAGCGCTGGGGTGATATCATGCGGTCACCTTACATATAACCAGTGATTTGTGGCGTTCTTTGTTTTTGTAAAATTAGAAGTTAGTTTAAACCTAGACGGTTTTATGGATATGTCATAGTAATATTCCAGTGCTACAGGGTCATTTGCCAGTTTATACAGACGATTCTATTTTAGGAAAACTGAAAACACTGTTATTATGAAACAGAGCAATAACATAATTGTAGTATAATCTGCCGCTGTCAGTTCACAAAATAACCCTAAAACCCGCTAGCACCAGGATTAAAAATAGAAACATTTAAAGCTTCAAATCTTCCCCACAAATAGGCTGGAGAACTGAACGGATGGAACTGTTTAATGGCAGAAAGCACAGAATATGGATGTGCTATAAGATGGAACAAGTGAAAAACTTCTGTTGGGCCTGGGCAAAAGTCAGTCCAGGGGCCAATCTATATGTCACTTCTATTGCAAGAAGATAATATGGGGATATTTTGATTGAGGAAATTGATTAGACTGCTTCTGCAGGGTCACAAATAAATGACCCCCCACCCCCATTAGGGCAGAATTGGGTTATGGTACCCTGTGGGTTTTGTTCTGGTTTCCTTTGGACCAGTTGGTGAGTGGGGAAACTTGATAATAATGATTTAAAGGATGACTACATACATAAAGTAGCATAGGTGATTCAACAAACCAAGTAAACAGTGCCTATCAGTGGGGGCCCATGGCCACTGCCTTCTAACAGCCGGCTTCCACAGATGGTCTTGCCACTGAGCCTACCTCATACTGGCCATTTTCCTCAAGGCCAATAAACACACTTCTGATGACGTGTCAGTGATGTACTGCTGCGGTTGCCATCATACACTCAATGACTACAGTTTGGATGTGTCTTTAGACTTAACTATCTAAGTATTACCTTGATTTTCTTCAGAATTACCATTGAAAGTTCAACACCATCTCACTGTTTCTGAGTTTGACTACTCCAAAAAATTAAAATTGCCTTGGAATTGATCTGACTTGGAACTATCATATGATGTTTACTTTCTCCTCATTTGAAAGGGAGAGTTTGAATACTTTTGTTTTCTTTAGAAATGCTTTTCCCTCCATAAGAGTTGACGGTAGTGCCAAAGTGGATTGCAGCATAGAAGGATGCCAATTGCAGGTTAGAAGAAGGTGAACTGCAAGTCTAATGCCTCTATGAAGGAGGCCAGATGGAACTCAAAAACATCTCAAGCTGATCTCAAAAGCATGGAAAATGCACCTAAAAACACATTGCATTTGCCCATCCAAACAAGTCATAAAATGGCCTTAAGTTTATTTGGAATGAATGTTTGAAGTCCAAAGAAATTGGCAATCCTCAAAGCAAACCATCCTGTTTAGCAAATTTCCCTGGCTTTTTAGGGGATTCTGAAGAGCATTTATGACACATTTATGCTATTGGTTTTTTTTAGGTTCATTTTTGATTTGATGCAACAAGGGCTATTACTGCTATATAAAAAAGCATGTACACACTGTTCATTCATGTCCCGAATGGCAGTGCTAAGTTTCCCATGACTTTTTTTTTTCTTACCTTGGCTATTAGCCCTATAAATGGGCATGATATTCTAATAATTGCTGCCAGCTTTGGGTTCTTCAAATTTTAAACAGTATTTACAGAACCCTCGGCAAATTGAACCTGGGCAGTTCCATTGAAGTCTAGCAAAAGCAAATTTCCATGTTATTTTTAATGGCAGCAGGGGTCACCTCTAAAACTGGCCATGCATAGATTTATTTCACTGCAAGTCTTGTTGATATTCCATGAAAATGTGTATGACCTGGTTGTCACACTGACCTGGTTTCAATATGACGTTAATGACCCAGAACAATTGTGCAGTCCAGACTTCACTAGCTGCCTGCCTGGTTCTGTGACCCAGAAAAAGAGACAGCCAGGCAGCTAGCAATTTCAGATGGTCAGAATTTTCTGATGGCCCATGTCGCTTACCTTACGTCTGTACCAGCCTATGTCAGACTGTTTATTATTTAGAATTTCCAGGAGTGTCGATTGTGTCCACCACCATGCGCCATGGTTCCATCCTCCAACCCCTACGTTACTGCTGGGCCATGAAGTGGCACCTGGGTTGGAGTTATGGCCTACAGTAAGGACACAGACATCCCACACTCATGGAATTGTCAAATGTCAAAGAGACTTACGGAGGATACAGCTGGAACAGAAGATTGATAGGATATACAGGCTGCTACTGAAGTGAGTATAAGAGCCCCTCTATTGTAGGGAGGCGTTGTTTAGGTATTTTTGACAGACAGACTGGGTCACTTTAAAGATAAAGCTGGATTTTTTTTTTAATTAGGTGTTAAATCATTCATACACAGCTGACATTTTAAAGCAATATTAATATTTAATGCACACGGCCACTTTATTTCTTGTAGGCAGGTTACAGTATAACAACTAAAAATGCCATCTTTCACAATGGATTAAAAAAAATCATTCATGCAGATTGAAGACATTTTCCACATCAATGCCAATGCATGCAGAGCCTGCCTTGATTTGTTCAAGGGACAGTAATACTTTATTCTGAAATACCAAGAGGGTAACTTTCTATTTCTTCCAGTTATTTTCTTTGTATGTAAGCAGAATTTTCTGAGGACACAGAAGACCATTTTTTTAAATGGTGGTTCACTCTGCCTATGGTGGCTCTGCTCTTCTGCTAAAGTTGCAACCGTAGTGGTGGTGGCACAGAATATATGATAGCCCTCCCCCCACCAATCTATCATTTCCTTAAACAGGGTTCTATGGCTGGCTATACTTGCCTTGGTCAACAGGCTAGCATCCAACCCCAAGCATTACTGTTTTATCATGTGGCCAGAGATCGGCTTTAACTTAGGAAACATTAAAGTGATTCTAAAGGGTTTTTGTTCCGTAAAATAACAAAAATGCCTATACTTACCTGCTATGTGCAGTGATTTTGCATAAAGCAGCCCAGATCCTCCTCTTCTCAGGTCCCTTGCAGGCTCCTGGCCTCTCCCTCCTGTTGGGTGCCCCCACCACAAGTCTCTTGGTATGGGGGCACCCTCTGCTCTGTGTGTCCATTCACACACGGAGCTGGGGCATGGCTCCACCCCCTCTCTCTCTCTCTTTGGAACCAATGGCTCCCGCTTGCTGTCTCAGCCAATAAGGTGGCAGAGACCCGGAACAGCCGAGGCTGGATCACAATGAGGCTCGGGTAAGTATTGAGGGGGCTGAGGACACTGCTGCACACAGGTGGTTTTTTTTTACCAACCTTCAGCCTTTACAACCACTTTACATCCTCTGTGAGCCTTTTCAAAGAAATTCATAGTAGAGACTTGGTCATAAGTTACACAGTCACATTTTTTTTTAAACTCTAGTCTGAAGAATACTAGTATTTTCTAAGCATTTTTGAGATTGGCCAAATCGTGTCTTAGAGCTTAGTAAATGCTTACCAAAGCTTGCTAGATGCCCAGAGAATGCCTATTAAATGCTTGCTATAGCTAGTTGTGGGCAGCACATTGACTTAGTGGTTAGCACATATGTCTGGCAGCAAAGGAGTACTTTGTTCAGAAACCTATCTGCATAAAGTTTTCTCTTTTTTTTGTGTGAGGGTACTCCACTTTCCTTGGTAGGTCAATTGGCTCGTGTCTAAATTGGCCCTAGTATGTATTATCTAATCCCAAGCAATTTGAGAGGGTTAAGGAAAGACCTGGCAACCTACTTCATAAGCATTTGCCAAAAAATTATGTGGAAAAAGGCTTTCAAGAACATCAGTCAAGGTGCCCAGAGAGCTGAACCACAGAAGTGGCAGGTGCTGAATACAACTGAAGAGACATATACATACAAAGCTACAGTCCAGACATTTCTTCATTAAGATTTCTGCTTAGCACTCCCAGGGGTAGCAAAATTCAAGAAATCAATTTCAATTTTGAAATACTTTGCATGCTAATTATAAGCGAAGAGTTTTAAAAAAAAAAAAAAGCATGTTTACTACAAATATTCTTTAGGTTTAACCTAATGGAATGTCACTAAATTCATGGCACAGTCACCTTTCTAAAAAGAAGAGGAAGAGTCTATCACTCTGTTAGAAAATTACAAAAGGAGTTTTGTTGCTCCACACACATGGTTGATGGATGACAGGAACCATACGTAATTTGGTTACACCGTATATAGGATATGCCTTGAATGGAATGTAGAGTGGTTGTTTCATTTACACCTTTCCAATCCATTGCAGTTTGGTGACATGTATTACATCCTATGGATAGGCTGCCAACACAGCACTATGGATAGAAAAAAAAAAAAATGGACATGCACAATTTTTGTAGCACAACCCATAGTGCAGGGATGTCCAAACTATGGCCCTCCAGCTGTTGAAGTACTACAAGTCCCATCATGCCTCTGGGTGTCTTGCCTGTGGATGTCAGAGTCTTGCAAGGCCTCATGGTACTTGCAGTTCCTCAACACCTGGAGGGCCATAGTTTGGATACCCCTGCCATAGTGGTTGCACATTGCGGTGCACTGCAACCTATGTGCGTGATACAAATCCTATGGGCTCACATAGTCATGACCAGAATTTTTAAAAATCAGCCAGCAGATGGAGCTCTAGGGGCCCTTTCAAATATTCAGCTATTTTAATTTTTATCCTCACTGAAAAAGCCCAATGAGTCTAAAGCAAGTCAGGGATTTTGACTTTGTACCAGAGAAAAGGAAATGCAAAAATAGTTCTGTGTTTGTTCCACTCCATAGTGCTTTGGAAATCCTTTGTTATGCATTTCTAAAAAAAATACTTTATGTAGAAGAGTAGCAGCAGAAGAGAAAAAAAAACCCCTCAAAACCTGAAAAGAAATGAATGAAAAAACCCATTATAGTTTCTCTTTAAATCAGTTTGCAGGTGTCAAACACAATGAAAACCTGGCTGGAAATGTCAAGCACTCTGACAGCTCTGCTAGGAGAGAATCTGATATAACCCTGTGTGGCCAATCAAAGGTCTTAAAAGTGCGCAACTCCACAGGGATACTAGAAGTGCTTATTTTATGTAACGCCTCACATGCCAAGGGCAAAGATCTGGGAGATCACATGCAGGGCCTAATGCAGATGGGAGCAAATCCAACCAAACTATGGAGGGCAGCTCTCAAAAGAGGGGGGGAGAAAAAAAAAAAAGACAATGGGGTGATATCTGCAAACTTGCTCTATTTGTCTTATACTGTAGAAGTAAAGCTGTTAGTATGCTATAAAAGCCATTATCCTTCATAATGGATGATAAACATCTGACCAGGTCACACAATAGCTATTCATGCCAGTCATTTCTTTAATGCTAAAAGACCTGAGTGCACCACTTCAGTGAAATTCTCCCATACCTACAAGAAAATTACAATTCTAGTATTTTTTTGTGAGAAATACTTTAATAAACTTTTTTTTTTTTTTTTTTTAAACCCAATTGAACCTTTACATTTTAAAAACAGTTGAATTTGGTCAGGCTTTCTTAAAAAGGTTGTTTTTTAAATGATTAAAAGTTCTAGTGCTTTACTGCTATACTAAGCCAGCCTGTGCTAGAAGGTACCCTTGAGATCCAAGTGCAGCAGTCTGGTTCTCGATGCGACACACCCCCTGCACATTCCTCCAATCAACAACCTCATGTAGCTTGGAGCAGCAGTGGTGATCAAAGCATATTTCTGGGTGTGTCAGAGAAGAGCATTCTGGATCTCCAGTGTACGGCCAGTACAGAGCAACTTGATATAGTGTTAGAACATAAAACAATATATTTAAAAAAAAAAACTTTACTTTTTAGGCCACGGTAACTGAACCCCCCCTGCCCTATTAAAATTAAAAGGTTCAACTGGGCATTAAATTGCTGCCACCAGCTGTATACAAATATGTAGCAGAATGGACATGGGCTTTAACACCGAGCTACTACTTATACAGTCAGGTCCATAAATACTAGGACATCGATACAATTCTAACATTTTTGGCTCTATACACCACCACAATGGATTTGAAATGAAACGAACAAGATGTGCTTTAACTGCAGACTGTCAGCTTTAGTTTGAGGGTATTTACATCCAAATCAGGTGAACGGTGTAGGAATTACAACAGTTCGCATATGTGCCTCCCACTTGAGGGACCTAAAGTAATGGGACAATTGGCTTCTCAGCTGTTCCATGGCCAGGTGTGTGTTATTCCCTCATTATTACAATGAGCAGATAAAAGGTCCAGAGTTCATTTCAAGTGTGCTATTTGCATTTGGAATCTGTTGCTGTCAACTCTCAAGATGAGATCCAAAGAGCTCTCACTATCAGTGAAGCAAGCCATCATTACGCTGAAAAAACAAAACAAACCCATCAGAGAGATAGCAAAAACATTAGGCGTGGCCAAAACAACTGTTTGGAACATTCTTAAAAAGAAGGAACGCACCGGTGAGCTCAGCAACACCAAAAGACCCAGAAGACCACGGAAAACAACTGTGGTGGATGACCGAAGAATTCTTTCCCTGGTGAAGAAAACACCCTTCACAACAGTTGGCCAGATCAAGAACACTCTCCAGGAGGTAGGTGTATGTGTGTCAAAGTCAACAATCAAGAGAAGACTTCACCAGTGTGAATACAGAGGGTTCACCACAAGATGGAAACCATTGGTGAGCCTCAAAAACAGGAAGGCCAGATTAGCGTTTGAAGGCTTTTTTAGATTTAGTTTGGTACAGTTCTGGAACAACATCCTATGGACAGATGAGACCAAGATCAACTTGTACCAGAGTGATGGGAAGAGAAGAGTATGGAGAAGGAAAGGAACTGCTCATGATCCTAAGCATACCTCCTCATCAGTGAAGCATGGTGGTGGTAGTGTCATGGCGTGGACATGTATGGCTGCCAATGGAACTGGTTCTCTTGTATTTATTGATGTGACTGACAAAAGCAGCAGGATGAATTCTGAAGTGTTTCAGGGCAATATTATCTGCTCATATTCAGCCAAATGTTTTTTTTTTTTTTAAATAAAATAAGGAGATAAGAACCCCAAGGCAACGCTGCACTGCAAAAGACCTCTAAAAAAATAAATAATAATAATAATAATAGGTGTTCAACTAATTACGGCAGTTTACCAACATTCTCAACATCAGACAGATCATATCAGGAGCAGATAGATTTTAAGTCATTTTATTTTGAAAAAGAGCAAAATCAGAGAAACTGAAGATTTGTTTTTGACTCATCTTTTGAGTTGGTTTATTTGAATGAAAAATACAAATGGGGGGCAAAAAAAAAATAAAAAAAAACACAAAACACAACACTGGGATTCTGATGGGGAATGTTGATAACACTAGTGGTCTATGTGCTTTGGCACATGATAGTATGGCTCTCAGAGCACACAAGGTAGACTGCACTTATGTAGCATATGTAAACCCAAAAATATAAATTGAATATATTACAGCTTACCAGTATTTTTACCTTGAAATTCTACCAGTAATACTTCCTGACCTAGGATGACAATACTCACTCCACTATATCTTTGGAGAAGCAGCACTGTCACTCTAGGCTGCTCTACTGATTTGGACTACAAATATGTCCTCTCTTCATCCCCTTTAAAAAGGAATTGGGGGTATTTGTAGTTTACACTAGATTAATTAGATGGAAGATAAAATGGTTTGAGATTTGTTTAATTGATGAGAAGGACACTGCATTTCTGACAAGATCAACAGGTATTAGACAATGTGATTGCATTTGTTTTCTTTTTTTCAAGTACATATTCAGCAAATGTCAAAGAACAGGTAAGGTGCAATATATTACATTTAATTTTGTTCAGTCCCTGCTGAACTGTCTGGGATTCAATCCATCTATGGCTGGCCTAAATCTGCACTTTTAGAGCCGTTTCGGTTCTTGCGCGTTAAAGTGGTTGTAACCCTCAGACATGAAATATGAACAAAGCATATCCTTCTAGTGTGTACTTGTCTCAGTTAAGAGAACTAAGTGTCATTTCTGTCTGCTGCTGCATTCCTCTGCAAATCAGCATGAATCACTTCTGACAAATTTTTCTGACACTGAGAAAAATGGTGGCAGGGGGAGGGACCTCCAGCAGATTGACCTCAGCTCTGTTGCTGTAAGCTGTGTGGAAGGGAGGTATGTTACTTCCCTCCAATCAGCTTTTAGAGGTCTTCTCACAGGGGGGGGAGAAATATGCCAGATGCCCCTAGAAACATTTAACAAAAAAAAAAAACACAAAACAGTGTACATGAGGCCGTAAAATGCATTTTCACTTTTGCAGCTGAAACCTCTTCATATCTTCCTTTGACTAATTTTTAGAATTTTAAAAGGTTACAGTTTACGGTGGTCACCCTTGAAAACTGCAATGATATTCCTAGACATGGTCCACCTTGCTAGAACTTCAAATCAGTCACTGTTTTTTTTTCAAAGACTATGGCAGTGGCAGCACAAAAAGGCAAGCTTTGCTGTATTTGTAGTTTTTGTATTATTCACCTAAATATTATTTTCATGTGATGACATTTCCTGTGCCATGATCATTTCTGATCCATGTTTATAGACATTCCCAGCAATGCACGCCTATAGATTAGGCCATGAAATCAGCTTGCAATCATGTTGAACTGCAGTGATCACATTAGATAAGCCCTCCAACGAGTATATGGTGGTTTATACTCGTGGTAAAAATCTAAACTATATGGCCCATACACCTGACCATCAACATCTATAGGGAGCTTGCTGGAAATCCCATCCCAATTTGTGGCCGTTCAGGTGTTGGATGAGAAGACTTGACTCACAACTGGTGACCCACCTCAACACAAAAGTTGTTCAAGTAGGGTTGAGGTCGGGGCTCTGAAGGCCACTTAAGTTCCTCCAAGCCAAATCCACCAAACTGTCTCTATGGAGCTGGTTTTGTACACAGAGGCAGTGTCAAGCTGGAACAGAAAAAGGACCTTCCCCAAACTGTTACAAGTCAGAAGCCCACTATTGTCTACAACAGCCATTCACAACAATTCTAACATGGAGGAACCCTTGATATAACTTTTTGTCTCCAGGGAACCCCTGCTGGGTAAATATATTTACAGCTCACAGTAAATCAGTACGATGGTCAATGGGAAGAATGTTTTGAATTTTTGGTCAATGGGAATAATCCCCCCCTTACAAATAGCTAAAAGATCAATGGTGTCAGTGGTTACTCATCTGAGAGGCAGAAATCGCATATTGCTCAAGGAACCTCTAGCAATCTCTGAAGGAACCCTAGGGTTCCATTAAACACTGGTCTAAAATGCCTTTCTATGCTGTATTATCAGTATCAAATCACTGGAAACACCTGAACTCAAGTTGTAGGTTGTCCACGTGCTTTTGGCCCTATAGCACGTCCACAACATGGACATTCTACTATAAAACGGAGGAATAAACAGGAGGCTTTCATGTATGTTGAAGCCCTATGTGGACACTCATGGTGCCATTTAATATCCCCAAGGAACAATATAGATTTTTCAACTAAGATCTAGGATCATTCAACCGCTGACTGTACAAGTCAAGGATGCTATGAAGACATACAATGGCTACCCCATATGACCGGAGCCACTAGAGATTAGTAAGCATAGCATGCATACATAATGAGCAAATATAGCTGCCCTTTGTAAATATATAAAATCACACACAACACTTAGAACAAGACTTAAGACCAGTAGCACATGAACACACATTAACCAGATCTATCTACGTTACGTCAATGGCAAGTACATTGGTATACAAGAAAAAAAAAAAAAAAAATCTGTAAAAAGTCTAATCAATACCTATACAGCTAAAAAGGAGACATGGCAAACAAACACAGCCTTATGTCGCGGAGAGGCACACAGCTGTTCGACCTGATATTCTTTTATTGAATGTTTTTGTAGTATTTGTCATAGAAGGCACTTACAATACAGAGAAAAAGAATTCAAAAAAAGGCACCAAGTGTGCATACAGTAACCAACAAAAAACATGAAAAGGACTGCGGAGCACCTTCCCCCGTTAACAATACAGTACATGATTCTGCTACAGACCTCTCGTGATGTAAAACGGTTAGGATTTTTCTTACAAAGATAAAAATTCTTCTACTATCTAGATTAAAAAAAAAAAGAAGGAAATGACAAAGATAAAAACACACACTGGCAGGAGTCACAAGTGACGTGGTTCTTTAATCACTGGAGCTCGCTCAGTTTTTGCATGGCAGGAGATCTTGGTACATTTCGGCAAGGTGGGCCGCCTCCCTCTGGCCAGAGAGCAAAGCACCGTGGGTGGTGGAGTAATACTTTCGATGGGTGGCCTCTCCAGAAAACATCACCTGCATGGGCTGGAGAAAAGTTTAGGCGTCATCATATCAGTACCGGTATTAGAATATAAAATAGAATTATTATAATAAAAAACTAAATAAAAACTTAAATAAAAATATAATATAAAAAACTAGATAAGTACCGTATTTTTCGCTCCATAAGACGCACTTTTTTCCCCCCAAAAAAGGGGGGAAAATGTCAGTGCGTCTTATGGAGCGAATATAAAGCGGCCGGTCCGGTATTTCTGCCACCATGTCAGAATACCGGGCCGGCCGCTCAGCTGTTCTCTCCTGCAGGGCCTTACCTGTTCCTCGCTCCAGCACTGCACAGTCTTCCCGCGCTGGCTTCTGCGACAGCCGGGTGCCCACTGCGCATGCGCTGTGCTTTGTGAATGATCCGGTGTCTTCTGGGACACATGACAGGTCCCAGAAGGCGCCGGGCCATTCACAAAGCGCAGCGCTTCTCGCGCATGCGCAGTGGGCACCCGGCTGTCACAGAAGCCGGCCCGGGAAGATGAGGGAAGGACAACTCCGCGGAAGTGGGAGCGGGTACCTGTCAAATTCAGGTACCCGCTCCCCCTCCCTCCCCAAAGGTCAGCAGTCTCTGGTCATCCCCTGCACTGTGTCCGCAGTCTCTGGTCATCCCCTGCACTGTGTCCGCAGTCTCTGGTCATCCCCTGCACTGTGTCCGCAGTCTCTGGTCATCCCCTGCACTGTGTCCGCAGTCTCTGGTCATCCCCTGCACTGTGTCCGCAGTCTCTGGTCATCCCCTGCACTGTGTCCGCAGTCTCTGGTCATCCCCTGCACTGTGTCCGCAGTCTCTGGTCATCCCCTGCACTGTGTCCGCAGTCTCTGGTCATCCCCTGCACTGTGTCCGCAGTCTCTGGTCATCCCCTGCACTGTGTCCGCAGTCTCTGGTCATCCCCTGCACTGTGTCCGCAGTCCCTGGTCATCCCCTGCACTGTGTCCGCAGTCTCTGGTCATCTCCTGCACTGTGTCCGCAGTCTCTGGTCACCTCCTGCACTGTGTCCGCAGTCTCTGGTCACCTCCTGCACTGTGTCCGCAGTCTCTGGTCATCTCCTGCACTGTGTCCGCAGTCTCTGGTCACCTCCTGCACTGTGTCCGCAGTCTCTGGTCACCTCCTGCACTGTGTCCGCAGTCTCTGGTCACCTCCTGCACTGTGTCCGCAGTCTCTGGTCACCTCCTGCACTGTGTCCGCAGTCTCTGGTCATCTCCTGCACTGTGTCCGCAGTCTCTGGTCATCCCCTGTACTGTGTCAGCACTCCATTGGTTCAGAATATTTTTTTTTCTTGTTTTTCGCCTCTAAAACCTAGGTGCGTCTTATGGTCAGGTGAGTCTTATGGAGCGAAAAATACGGAATATATTTTTTCTGTAGTTTTGGAGGAGTTTGACGTTTTTGGAGAGCTGGGATTAGAACCCCTGTCAGGTTATACTGTGGTCTGTATACATGGTGGAGAAAGGCACCCTAGTTGTCCTGGTGATTACCGTCAGCGAGATAGAGTGGTGGGACAGCAAAAGTATTACAGTTGGCACCAGAACAGGAGGCGAGGGGAAATATTCCAATGGGGACACCTGTTTAAAGGTAGGATTTCCCCTCACTTTGGAGAATAACTCTTACTTCCTGTTGTGGCAATAGGACAGAAAGTGAAAGGAAACCTGCCAGGGACAGAAAAAAATAAAAAATACCGACAGATGTTTTAACGATTTCCTACTGTATCCGAAACAAAAAATAGGTTTTGGCTAGGGATAAACCAGTCCCAACTAGACTTGTGCATGAACAGAAGTATTCAGTTTTGAACAGTTTCTTCTGTCTCCTCTTTTTTGACCACTAGATGGCTCAGTTCAGTGTGTGGCCTTCTTGGGCTATACATTGATTTAACGGTTTGATTTGCCATCTTGAGACGCTAGATTCCCTGTTCATCTCCAAGCGAGACTCGGATATTTAGGGGTTTTTGCCTCACTTCTGGCTTCCCTGTGACCATTCTTGATAAATGCTGCATGGTGACTAAATATGGCTACCTTGCACCAGAAGACCATTTATGATGAAACGCGTAGGGTAAGCCAAGTTTGTGATGTCATCATGCATCTTGGGGAGTAAAGAAGTGGATCATTTGATCCCCAGGACTGCCTTTATTTTATATACGAACTACATGTCCATACTTGTGAATATTTTGGCTTTTTAATAAAAACTTATCCATATGGTTTCACACCATGTGGCACTCTTGGTTTTCTTTTTGGAACATTTTTTCTTTTGGAACATTTTGGAGAATTGGAGGGTGATCTATAGAGATCTATATGTGACGAGTACTACACCTTACCATGGAGGATCTCCTGTATACAAATATTAGGACTATTAAATAGAGAGGGTCAATTTGCTCAGGTAAGCATGTTCTAATGAGCATGCAGTGGATGAACACTGTGGTGTGATGTCTATAAATGTGAAGAACTGCCCTTCCTTCCTGAGAGAGATAGAGAGATATATATCTCAAATAATTTGTTCTCACGCTTCACTGAATGGCGGACTTTTATATATTTAATTTTTTTGTATACAGTGGACTGGATTCTAGTATTTTCTTCATTATATTGTGTTTTCATGAGCACAGCACTTTTAAGAGTTTAACTTTTAGAATTTTAAAGGTCATTTAATATAATGACCCTTAAGCCTTGTTCACACATGCATGAATACAGCATACATCCATGTATGGGCCATAGTGCCCAGGTGTTCCACGTATCCCCTGTGCAAGCACGCTCATGACACAGCTGCACGTGCAGTTTTCCTGACCGTCTGAATACACATGGGGTTTCCCATGCATGCGTTCCCCATCTGTGCACACACGTGGCAAATGTATTGTGCATGTACATAGGCACCGAAAGGCTCAGCCAGGACCCGAAGGCCAGGCAAAGTCCTTTGACGCATGTGTGCTGGAAAGTATAATACAATTAACCACTTCAGTACTGTGCACTTTCACCCCCTTCCTGCCCAGGCCAAATTTTCATCTTTCAGCGCTCTGACACTTTGGGTACAGTGTTGCATGACCGCACAATTGTCATTCAAACTACATTTTTAGCATTTTGTTCACACTAGAGCTTTTTTTTTGGTGGTATTAAATCACCACTGCGGTTTTAATTTTTTGCTAAATTAACGAAAAGGCAAAAAACACATTTGTTTCTGTATGCAAATAACTGTTCTTCATAAATTTAGACCGATATGTATTCTGCTAAATTTCTTTGGCAAAAATAATTCAAAACAGTGTTTTAGTCTGTAGGAAAGTTGAGTTCAAACTATTTTATATATCTGAAAACTGATTAATCCTGAAGTACTGACAGACAGTCTAATTTCTTGAGGCCCAAAAATGTCAGGACAGTACAGATATCCCCAAAAAAAACCCTTTTTGCCAAGTAGACATGAGGTATTTAGTAAGAGGCATGGCAAACTTTTTTGAAGTTGTAATTTTTTGGAAAAAGAAATTAAACTTTTTTTTTTTTTTCACACTACACATTATGATTGCTTATAGCAAAAAAATTCTTTGCTATAAGCGAGCACTTGACTGAATGAAAAATCGATTCATTCAGGTTTTTTGTTGCGATTAGCCACAGCTAATCACATGACACCGATGGGCTGTGACTGGCCCAGTCTGTACATTTGATCACTGTGGCCAATCAGAGCTAGTGACAATTATATTACAATGAATGGGAAGAAAGGAAGCCATCCATTATCTACAATTGTCATGTGACCTGCTGTGACTGATTACAGCAGGTCACATGGTACTGGCAATGGGCCAGTACACAGATCTGTCAAGGGCTATGTCCCAGGTACACAGCCAGTGAGATCTTGGCACAGCCTGACCCCCCCGGGGCATGATCCAGGAAAGAAGTCATATGAACAGGTAAAAAAAAAAAAATAAATGCTATATTTTTTTTTTTTATTACATTTTTGCATAGAACTGCAATCAGTGCATTGCATGTACGATGTGCAGGCTCCAGAATGGTTTACATCTCAGCCCCATGTCTGTACAGAGGTATGGACCTTCTGCTATGGGGCTAGAAGAAGTAAACAATGGACTACAAGTGCAGTGCCAGTGGACTACAAGTCCCTCTGCTGCTGTGGAAGATAGGATTTGTAGTCTTACCATTCACATATCCCCATCAGTCCAGGGAGAAGCACCTCGTGATTCAGGTAAGGAGGATGAAAGCGGTTTGAAGATGATGGGTTGGGGAATGCAAGCATGTTTGTTACACCCATATGTAGGGTGTGTCATGAGAGGCCACCTTTGTGACAACGTCTTTATATGACATTGACCATGAACAGGTAGAGATGAAGAATTTGGCTCCGATGCTGCATTCCTGTTCCAGGTGTATAACATACAGGTGTACCTCGGTTTATGAACGCCTCAGTTAATGTAATTTTCGGTTTACAAATGAAAATCCATTGGAAATAATGCCTCGGTTTACGAATTTCTCGCAATACGAAGTGTATGTCGGTGCCGATTTTTAAATGCAATGGTTGCTTTTTTTTTTACTTCACTATAGCTCACAGAATTAACTGTCACTTTCCCCGGAGCTAAAAGGATACTTTGTTTTTTATCTCAGGAAACAAACTAAAAGGAAACATTTTTTCTTTTAAATTGGGGAAATAAACGAAAAAAGGAAACTTTTTAGCTGGGGGGGGGGGGGGGGGGGGAGTGACAGCAAGTTCTCTGAGCTATAGTGAAGGGAAAAAAAAAAAAAAAAAACCTGGTAATTAAATTTAAAAACCTGCACTGATTTATAGTGAGACTTTTATTTTTCCTTTTCTTTTTACTTTTTTCTGACCTCCGGAACGGATTAATTGGTTTTCAATGCATTCCTATGAGAAACCGCAATTCGGTTTACGAGTTTCTCACAATACGAAATGTCCCGGAGAACTCATTAAATTCATAAACCGAGGTACACCTGTATACTGAAGCCATGTACAGCCCAACATGTAGAATTTTCAGAAGAAGCCCCTGTATTTCTCTTAGCAGGTATATTTCAATCTCTCTTCCAGGAGATGCGGGGGGGGGGGGGGGGGGGGATGTTAATGTTCATGTAATGTGTTCAATATATGTCTATCTACTATGTATAATAGGGACACAGTAAGTGGTTGTGCCAGAGTGCTGTTTCAGCATTATACAGTACATTGACAGAATGAGAGAGATTTGTAAGGTAGGCAGCCCTTGCCTGGGTACTTACAGCAGTTTTGGAGCTCTCTGTATAAGGCAGTGGCTTGACCAACTTCTCCACATCTGCCCCGCTGGAGCCCACCTGCGTGTAGGAATAGGAGCCAAGGAAGTGCGGGTTACTGCCCCAGAAGGACCTCAGGATACGTCGAGGTTTTGGAATGTTTGGATTCCCTGTCAAAAAAAAAAAAAAAAATCAAAAAAGCAGATAATAAAATGTGTAACATGAACAATACAACCTGGCTGTAAAGTGCAATGGTTTTAGGTGAAAAAAAGAAGCGTAAAACAATTTCTGAAAGTAAATGTGTCATTTTGATTTCCAAGCATACTGCAGGCATCCTCATATGCCAAAAACAAAACATTCCAAGAAAAAAACAAAAAACAAAAAAAAAAAAACACAACACACACACAACACACCCCACAAAAATCATACACCTGTACCTTTTTAGTAAGCGGTCATATTTTACCACCACGTGTCAGTTATGTTGCTCAAACATTAAAGCCTATGTGAACCCTCACCTTGTAAAACAACCCATTCAGTTTAAAATAGAAACACATTTGTGTTATAACTGTGCCTGTGTAGGTTTCCTCCGGTTTCCTCCAACACTCCAAAGCCATGATAGTAAGTTAACTGGCTCCTGTCTAAATTGTCCCTAGTATGTGTATGTATGAATGAATGTGAGTTTGGGACCTTAGATTGTACACCCCTTGAGGGTTAGGGACTGATGTGAATATATATATATATATATATATATATATATATATATATATATATATATATATATATATATATATATATATATATATATATATATTTATTGTGTGTGTAAAGCGCTGTGTAAATGGACGGCGCTATATAAAGTACCTGAAATAAATAAAAAAAGCATTTATAACCTTTAAGTGATCAGATTGTCTCTGTTCTTAGCTGTATATGGATCTTAGAGAGCTGGAGAAGAAACAGCACAGTGGTCCTCCCAGTGAATGGATGTGCGGGGGGGGGGGCGGTGGTGAAGTCAGAACAAGTCTTTATATCTTGATGATCCAGAGAACAGTTATACATTGTTACAAAGGAGAGCTCAAGGAAATATAAAGGAGGGAAAGGACTAAGGCTTGCCAGGATGGCTCGGATTGTATCAGTTTCTTGCTGAAATCTGAGCTGTGGGTTGCTCAAAAAAATTGGATTTAAAATTGCCATAAAAATTCTCGACCGAACACTCACGGCATCCTATCAGGTGCGGCCACTGCTCAGGTTTCCAGGCAGCAGTAGGTGCTACCATTGCCTAAATACAACGCCTGTCAGGGGAGATTCCTCCATCCACGCTGTGATTGATTTTCACTTGTTCAGCACGTGGTAAAAATCGTGTATGAATAGTTTCAAAAGGCTCACTTACACTTGCCGTGTGGGACAGTAAAAACATACATTTAAAATCACGTTATTATGGCCTCCTTTTAAGCTACAAATGCAGCAGAGGGTGGTATCAAAATGTTTTGAGACTAGTTTTGTAACATGCCAACAGATGGCAGCACAAGGGACAGTCACAGGGAGCACCGACCTTCATAAGTCAGTGTGCTAAAAGAAAAGGAAAAAAAAAAAAAAAAGACAGTCCTGTGTACATCAGGAGCTGTGTAACTGGTGCCATTTTGACAACATGCATTACCACATCTGTTATTTCATCATGGACTAGTTAGAACAATGAGCAAGTGTGAAACTGGGTAAATCTGCCACAGAGGTGTTAGACATGATTCAACAAGTTTAAGGCGATGCTGCAATGTTTTGAGTGGCACGTGCACTTCAAGTGGGGAAGAACATTACTAAAAGACAACTAGAGATCAGGAAGACCTTTGACGAACTCAACTCTTGAAACCATTCGGCAACTTGTGCATGATGATATCTTGTCTCCAAATATCACCCAAACCGTCCTCTCTGCTCCTCGCATGACCTCCTGCTCTCTAGCTCCCTTGGCGCCTCCTCCCATGCTCATCTCCAGGACTTCTCCAGAGCCTCCCCCATCCTCTGGAACGCTCTACCCCAATCTATCAGACTATCGCCTACTCTGCCCACTTTTAGGCGATCTCTGAAAACCTCTTCAGGGAAGCCTATCCTGTCTTCTGCTAATAACTGAAGTCTATTCCTTCTACCAATCCATCCCCCACAGTTATTACTTTTTGTACCATTTCCCACAGTTATTACCTTTTGTACCACCAGCCCCTCCTTCTTAGATTGTAAGCTCCAAGGAGCAGGGCCCTCGAAACCCTCTTGTATTGAACTGTATGGTCTCCCTTTATATTGTAAAGCGCTGAGCAAACTGTTGGCGATATATAAATCCGGTATAATAATAATAAATAGAGAACAGTTCACAACATTGCTGCCATTGTAGGTGTGTTATACAGGAAAGGCCAGCCTCTCAACCAGGGTGCCTTCAGGCTTCTTCAGGGGTGCCTTGGCAAAATGCCCAAGAATTGTATACAAGCCAGCAGGTGGATCAATCCTGCCTTTTAGTACATGGCCACAGGTTTTCATTGTGCACTTTTATGATCTTCTAGCTGCCATCATCTTAACCAATCACATCAGTTGATGAGGACATGGGGTGCCTGCACATCATCCTTGTTTGGCCCTCCCCTGCCCCTCTCCGTCAGCACTGGGGTCACATTAGCAGAGTGAAGGAGAGAAAATGAGAGACACTGGAATACTAGTCGGTACCAGTGTACAAAGGTGTATTTACTTTGGAAGAATAAATCACCTCTAACGTTGGGTGTGCAGAGATTCAGGGTGAATAGCAGAAGGTGCAGGAATGCTGGGAGCAGGGGCGGACTGACAACTCATGGGGCCCCCAGGCAATAGGGGATCATGGGGCCCCTGTGTCCTTACCCAAACTCAAAAAAGCCCATGAAAAAAGGTACCAGGGGCATCTCAGGGGGCCCCCTACCAGGAGCGGACTGACCATTTGGAAACTCGGGCACTGCCCAAGGGCCCGGGGTCAGTAGGGAGCCCCATGAGATGCCCCTGGTACCTTTTTCATAGGCTTTTTGGAGTTTGGGCAAGGACACAGGGGCCCCATGATCCCCTATTGACCGGGGGCCCCATGAGTTGTCAGTCCGCCCCTGCCCCCTACTGACCCCGGGCCCTCGGGCAGTGCCAGAGTTTTCAAATGGTCAGTCCGCCCCTGGCTGGGAGCGCTGTATTGCGGTGCAAGGGGACTTTTTTGAAGGTGACCGTGTTATATTGTAAAGCGCTGAGCAAACTGTTGGTGCTATATAAATCCTGTATAATAATAATAATATACGTAGATAAAAGTACTTTTTTGTAAATGGGATGTGTATGGTGTGGTATCAAACGGTTTCAAGACTAGCTCCAAGGCTGCGATCCCCACCTGCATCTGGTGGGCAGTACCATTGCTGAACACGACCTATTCAATCCGAAATGGGCTGTGCGGCAACCGCCCCACAACCGCGGGTTGCAGTGCATTGGTGCGGCATTTACAGAGTTAAAAACAGGGAGGTGCGGAAGACATCACCTCCCAAAACGCAGTGATAGCTGCTACTGTAAACCTAGCCTGAGAAGCAAGTTTAATGTGTTAACACTTACTGCCTTTCCTAAGATACGGCTCCCCGAAAACTGGGACTGAAATGCAGTGGTACCGTTAGCTCTATGGGCATTCACTCCAGCATCTAAAAAGGAGGTCAGCAATTTCTGCCCACATATCACGCTCACTGCACATTTCCCTGAAGCTACATTTTGAAATATTATAATAAATCATTCAAAGAGCAAGGTCACAGACCTCGAACCAGGGCCAGGAAGGGGGTGGGGCTGTGATCTTTATATTATGGACCTCAAGTCATGCCAATGGTTACTGAAAAATTGAACGGATGACAGCTCACTGGAAATACTGGGGTTTATTTGCTAAAACTGGAGAGTGCAAAATCTGATGCAGGTCTGCATAGAAACCAATCAGCTTCCAGGTTTTATTGCAAAAGCTTCATTGAACAAGCTGAAGTTAGAAGCGGATTGGCTCCCATGGAGTGCTCCAGTTTTAGTAAATCTACCCCACGGTCTGCAAATTTCTAGCAATAGAAGAAACCTAAACAAGTCAAAGCAAAATCCATCAGGATCCTTGTTTTGAACATATGACAATTATTTGCAGTCTAATGAGATCTGAACAATGATCACATGGTTGAAAATAACCTGAAAAGGATAAAAAATAAATAAATGAGATATATATATATACACACACACACACACACACACACACACACACACACACACACACACACACACACACACACACACACACACACACACACCCTTTGTCCTTGACATATTTAAAAAAAAAAAAAAAAAAGTGACGTCTACAAACATGTTATACTTACCTGCTCTGTGTAGATATTAAATTCAATTTTCAACTTTCCATGTATTAAAGACAAGAAATATGAACAAAGCATATCCCTCGTCTCAGTTAAGAGCACGAAGTGTCATTTCTGTCTGGTACCTCATTCCTCTGCTATCAGCATGAATCACTTCTGAAAAGCTTTCCTGACACTAAAATAAAAAAATGACAGGGGAGGGACCTCCAGCAGATTGACAGCCTCAGTTCTGTTCCTGTGTGCTGGGGAAAGGGGAAGTTGGGGGTGTGTCTCCTACTGCCAATCAGCTCTCACAGCGCTCCTCACCAAGCTGTGCAGTGTGTAATTTCAGCTCTTCCCCCCCCCTTTGATGAACTGTTAGACAAGATTTAAAATTAGGCACTTTGAACGGACAGAGAAGAGAACACTACAGATAAACAGGTACAACGTACGCAGGACTTTGTTTCATCTCCGTATCACCTGAGGTCAGTCACTTCACTGGGTATATGTAAGGGTTTACAATGACTAACTGCTTCCCAACTGTGCTATAGCTGAAAGACAGCTACAGCGCGGTTGTCCAGTTCTGGGAAGGTGGACGTGACCCCTGCGCCCCCCCAGCAGTGTGCACTCAGCGCCGTCGGTGATCGATGTGTCCTATGGACACAGTTGATCACGTGAGAAGGTAAAAGGCCAATCACAGCGGCCTTTTACTAAGTGATCAGCTGTGTCCAGTGACACAGCAGATCACAAGGAAATTACAGTCACCGGTTATCAGCTGTCAGTGTGAGGAGAGTACTGCTGATAACCGGCAAATGTGACAGGGGAGATATGCAACAATAATCCGTGCCCTGATTATCAGTGCCACCCAGCAGTGTCACCAGTCAGTGCCCATCATTGCTGCATATCAGTGCATCATCAGTGCCTCGTTATCAATGCCGCCTCTTAAGTACTTACGCTGAATGAGAAAAATTATCTGTGCTAAATTTTATAATAAAAAGCACTTTTTTCAAAATTTTTACCTTTTTTACATTTACAGTACAAAAAAAAAAAATATAAAACCCCCAGTGGTGATTAAATACCACCAAAAGAAATCTATGTGCGAAAAAAATGATTAAAAAAATTTCATATGGGTGAAATTGTCAAAGTGTGACAGCGCTGAAAGCTGAAAATTGGCCTGGGCAGGAAGGGAGTAAAAATGCCCGATAGGCAAGGGGTTAAGCACAGCACATATGGAATATTCGTGCTGAGATATTAATTTTTTTTCTCTTTTTTTAAGGCAATGTTTCAGGCACTTGTCCTTCTGGTTTCCATACCTTCATCAGTGACCTGGAACAAGTCATGATTCTTGGCACTTCGCTGCCTGAAAGCTTGTTCCAGGTCAGTGACCCGGCAAGGGTCCTACAACTTGCCCCTCAAAAAAAAAAAAAAAAAAAAAAAAAAAAAAAAAAAAATATCCCACAAAAAACAGCAGCTCCCATTTTGCTATCCTGAAACGTTTATTACTAATGGACCTAGTCCTAGGACATTTTTTGGGGCACTAGTAAAAAGCACTAGTCCATTATGGTTCACCTTTAAAGCAGTAGTAAACTAAGACCCCCCTGGGTCTGCGAGCTCCAGTTAGCTGACTGGCCGAGCCACGATGACGTCACTCCGTGCGAGTCTCGGTGGCGGACCGGCACAAGTATGCAGTTCCATCAGAGTGCATGCACCGGTGACGTCACCGCCTGCTGCTCGGCAGACCATCTCCTAAACTGTGCACGTTTAGAAGATATTCATTTTACTGACAGGTAAGCTTTACTGTAGGTAGAAAAAAAAAAAAATTTGAGTTTATTACCACTTTAAAAGCAGAGTTCTGGGCACAAAAACATTCACATATTCCTTGAGAGCCACAAAAGATATAAAATTCAATGTATGCACCAAATGTCTTTGCAAACCCAGTTATTACCTTGTAAAAAGTAGAAGCAACATTGTGCTGTATATGACCTGCAAAGCTGTAGGAAAGCCCAGCAGGCTCCACCCACCAGCAAAAGCACAGGAGGGGTGGAGACCAGACCAGTCACTCTGCACAAGCAGTAGTGACCGGTCTTTATTACAGGAAGCTCCTACACAGATCTGGAATACACAAAGCAATCCAAGAAAGAATACATAGAACTCGTATTTGTTTATCCCAGAGTTCAGCTTTAAGTTTATGTTGTCATACAATTAGCTATGTGTGGCACTTTAAAAGCATCCAGCTCAATAAAATAGAAACCCTCATTAATAATGTCAGTTATCCTAATCACTACTATCCTGACCTTCATGTGGACAAGCGGAAACTTAAACTGTACTTGTAAACATTTCTAGAAGACAGATTGTATTACACGGCACAGGCAGCTCGCTGGAGAACAGAGGGCACCAAGGACTTGGCAGATCACATATGTGACATAACAGACTATGCCACCGAAGCCCCCGTTTATTTTTTCTCTAAGAATATAGGTACCTTTTGTAAGCCAAACATGTCTGTTCCTGCGGCCGCATTGCTACAGAAAATTAAATGTCTCCATACAGAGTGAGGCCTATCAATATAGTGATGGGTCATTAGTAGAAGCATAGGCTGACTCCTGAAACCAACAGAAGTGTTCAAATTTGCATACAAACTCCCTGGGGAACAAGACCAGACATGGAGGAATGGGCGGGCATCTGAAAGTGCCAGTTTTTAATTTTTAGGTGTGAATAACCGTTGCGTGAATACTATGACAGACTGCGTTATATATGTCCTTTAAAGAATACGTAAGCCCAACATTTCATTTTCCTGATATGTGCCTGCTGTACCATGTACTAACACACACACACACACACACTTCTTTGTTTCACTTCCTTTGTGTGCCTGCCAGTCCTCCCACTCTCTATTAAAAACTGGCCACACTAGGCTTGAGAGTACAGCATGGTTAGTTTGCTGGCTGTGCTGGGAGCATAGTCTGCTCTCCTGCAATGATCAGACTTCTGATGACACCCCACCCCTGCACAGATATCACTGGGAAGATCAGTGTCCTGCTGTTTCTCCTCCCAAGCTCTGAGCTCCTTATTCAGCTAAGAACAGAGGTTATGTGATCACTTATACAAATGTTATAAGAAAAAAAAAGGGAGGGAGGGTATGTATATCTATACACAAATGTTTTACCTTTCATTTTTGTAAAATAAAAAAAAAGTAAAAAAAATTGTGTCCACAGCAGGTAATCAGAGTAGATCAGCCATAGGCATTGATGTGTGACTCAATTGAAAATGTAAATCTCAGCAGTTAATAATGAAGTCCCAAAAGTCTTCTCCTGCAGTCCAGCCATCTTCTTGATCAATTGAAGCCCAGTGACAACCCATTATGAGCCAAGGACCCTGGGTTTCACAGGAGAAGGCTTCAGAGATTGATGCTATTTCACTACAAGGCACCATTTTCTGCAGTATTCAGGACTTTCCCACTGCTCAAGAAGAGAAGAGGTCCCTGAGCATCACATGGCTGGACCAAAGACCTTAGGAAAAATGGTGTATATAACAAAATTTGGTTTAAAAAATATTTGTGGGGGGGGTTTTAAAGTGGTGGTGGAAAATTACAAAGGTGGAATTGGCTTAAATCCAATCATGAATTTACACAATTCAACTACTTTGGTGTGGGAGAGGTGTCCGTGCTTTGAATTACATAGCTGAAAGGTCAAATCACTGAAACAGATATTAGGCGGTATTATATGTGGGTGACAGGTGATGTGCAAGGCATCTACCCATGTTAAAAGATAGTCAATGAAAACTTTTACAGATATAAAAATTAAACATGATCCACATTAGGAAGCGTGGAACAAGAGGAGCAGATCCACATTAGGAAGCGTGGAACAAGAGGAGCAGATCCACATTAGGAAGCGTGGAACAAGAGGAGCAGATCCACATTAGGAAGCGTGGAACAAGAGGAGCAGATCCACATTAGGAAGCGTGGAACAAGAGGAGCAGATCCACATTAGGAAGCGTGGAACAAGAGGAGCAGATCCACATTAGGAAGCGTGGAACAAGAGGAGCAGATCCACATTAGGAAGCGTGGAACAAGAGGAGCAGATCCACATTAGGAAGCGTGGAACAAGAGGAGCAGATCCACATTAGGAAGCGTGGAACAAGAGGAGCAGATCCACATTAGGAAGAGTGGAACAAGAGGAGCAGATCCACATTATGAAGCGTGGAACAAGAGGAGCAGATCCACATTAGGAAGCGTGGAACAAGAGGAGCAGAACCACAGAAGATACCCCAATTGTGACAGGACAGCCTCAAACTTGGTTGAGAAGAAGAGTATGGAATTATGAAGGGAGATCTATCCACTGCAGAGTTCAATATGAAAATTGAACCGGCTACTCCGCTAACCAAAACAAAAATCTATACCTGATGTTTTTGACAAGACTTTTTTTTTGGTTTAATACCTTTGTTTTAACATGGAGTACTGACCTGTAAATTTTCTCAACAGTTCAGTGCAGGTTTCGGCAACAGTCTCGTCGTCACACTTCTCCATGATCAATGCCTCCTCCCCACAGATCCAACCGCTAAGCACATAACCGTATCGCTCTGGAGGGTACAACACATCGAAGCTGCAGATCTTCTTATACCACAAGTCCTCTGGATATGTCAGGCTCTCACTTTCTGCCTCATCCTCCCAGACGAACTGGATGCTGTTACACTCTGGGCTCCAGAATGGCTCTTCGAATTCTAGGAAGATCTTATCGGTGGTGCTGATCCCTAGCTTCTCGATGGCCAAGATTTTGTCTTCTGGAAGGCGTGGGTGAAACAGTGTCTCGTGGAATTTCTTCAAGACTCCCAGTGAAATCGTAACTATCACATGATCGGCAGGGATGAACTCGTAGTCTTCGCATTCAACAAAGACGGGATAGCCCTTGTCCTCCATCTGGTCGTTGTTGTGGTCAGCCACCCCCTCAATGCGCTTGCAGATGGAACGATTCCAGTGGATGCTTTTGACAGGTTTGCGCAGTTGGATGACAGACTGTGGGATGGAGGACGACAAGAGTTCCACAATCTTAATGAAGCCACAGGGAATGACGTGATGGGCACCAGGAATTTCTGTCCACTCCCCAAACTCGCTGAGTGACACTTCATCCATACTGTGTGAACTGCTCTCGCAACTTTCCACCTGGGAATAAAAATGTGAGATTCATAACCAAGAATGTTCAAACAACAACAACAACAACATGTGGAGAGGAATATACAGACATAACTAGAAACATTCAAGCATCATACTGGCCATTTCCTTCAAATGTAACACTTCATGTCTACTCAGGGTGCTGCAACAAAAGCCCATTAAGTGCAAGTGATGTAGTCAAGCATTACTTAAGAAATGGGCCATGTGGAGATTGACAGGTGTAATTAAATGTTTAATTGTCCACAGGCTGAAAACTGAGATAGTTGACTAAACTCAAACTAACACTTGCTTTCTACTCCAGGCACCAACAAGTGTCTACACATCATTGTAGAGCCTTTGTAGAGTGGCCCTGGACCCCACCAAATTGGTAGTACTCCAATGAAAATAGCATCCTGGTCACTGTGTGAAGCCAACTCGCTCCTTTACTATTGGTTAGTGAGGCCACTGGCAATCGTGACGGGCCAATGGTAAAAGGAGAGCAGGTCAGAAATGGCAACCTCCAGCTCAATATTGTTCACTCCTGATAAGCCAGCACCTGCTAGTGGCTCCCAATTCCACTCCATTCACATAAATTCCCAATTATTTGGCATTAGCTCTTCTTCGCTCATGCTTGAAATATGATTTGAGCAAAAAAAAAAAGTCAAATCTAGGTTTTTTGGTACACCTGCTCTTTCCTGCTTGTCACAGCAGGACTGAACAAGGTTACATTTCCATTCTGGATGCAGAGTGGTGGGTTTAAATCAGCCACTAGTTTTGTATAGCTCTCAAGGAAATGGGTCAATGAAATATTTCCTGTTAACACAACCAGACCCAGGATTAATAGACAGACCCTTTCTCCGCATAGACACAGCAGAAGCTTGGGGGTCCCCTGTCGCCAGCAAAACTGGCCCCGCTGACCCACCTAACATACTACCACTGAAACCCCTATGAGTTTTGAGATGGGATGGACTAATGCCACAGCATTAACTTCTCTGCTCTGGCTCCCACCTCCGCTGATTGCCCCATTCCCTTAGGGTTACAAATGAAAGAAGTTGTATTTACCTCATTTTCTACTTTTAAACCTGGTTCATTGTCCAATGTTTCTACCAGGTTTTGAGACCCCTTCTAGATTCCACTAGTGGATCCAGAAAAAGTTTTACAGATGCCTATACTCTTCTCAATTCCAATGGGATTAAACCTTTCGAATAGTTCTGGGAAAAAGTTTGAGCAGCCATTGCAAGGAATCTTCCATTATATACAGTTTAGACATTATCACACAAGTGTTGCACTGGCCTGCACTTTCCAAAAAACGGGACAGCAGAAAAAGAAAGTGATCCATTGAGTCGCATCTCATTACTATATCCTGGAGGAGGATTTGAAGGAATTTTGGTCCTCTACATCCACCAGCTCCAGAAATATAGTGGTTTTGAACAATTCCTATGAGGTCCTTATGCACTGGTACATGACCCATGCTTGCATTTCTAAACTTTTCTCCAGAGGCTCCCCCCGGATTCTGGAACTATGGACAGGAGAAAACAATGGCGCATATATGGTGAATCTGCCCGAGGGTATGGAGGCTGTGGATTAAGGTGTTCGTGCAAATAAACATGATTCTTCATTTTAAATTTATTAAAAAAGGACCCAGCTGGAGGCCCTGTTAAACCTATTCAGGTGGTACTTGAGAAACAGGCTAAACTTATTGACTTTATTTTTACGGCTACTAAACCAACCATCTGCCACTATTGGAAAACTCCTTTGCAAAATTTCCAGGGAGTTAAAACCCGTCTGAATGGCACAATGGTAATGAGAAATTAATATTTGAAGACAAAAACATGAGATTCCTGAAAATCTGGGCCCCATGGATATATTAATGGCAACCTGACCACAGGGCAATGCACCTTTGATGCTTTCCCCTATGCTGGGGCATGAGATAGGTCTGCCTAGGTTCGCAGAGGCATTTTGAGACTTTCCCTCCCCCCCCCCCCCACCCCCCCACCTTTTTCCCATTCTTCTTCTGTCCTTCTGGCTTTTCCTTTCTGGACTATGTGCAACTTACTCCCCCATCCTCTTTTTTTACCCCCTTGCTCTGTGTGTATATATGAAAACACACCTTCACACCATTGTTTCTGATCTTTATGCATTCTCTCATTACTTTACAAGGTCCTGTAAACATGACACCTTACTGTTTGAGCATAAACCTTGAGGCCTTCCATGTAAGGGGCCCCATTTTTGGGTCTTGAGTGCTCCACCCTGTAATCACTCTACATTTAACATTTGTCATAATGTGTGTTCACCCTTGTGTTGTTAGGTTACATGATGTACTGTTTGTACAACCTCAATAAAAACATTTATTGAGCCAGAAATATTCCCTGTGAAGTTCCCAACCCAGAGGTGGGCTTTAAGCTAAAGGTAGAAAAAAATATATATAATGGCGCCTATGGAAAGAGGAAAAATTATATATAAATCACTTATTAGGATATACCAGCTGCAAAAATCCACCATAAAGTGTAACAATTATTACAAAAATTATTTTGCGCTAGTAAATATAAGAATATATCCGTGAAACAAAAAAAAATATATATACATGAATAATAATTAAATGAGGAAAAGTTCAAATAAATAGTCCACACTTAAGAATATATGTAACACAAAAAATGTGCACAAAATTATCTAAATGTGACAACCACCACCAAAAAACTAAATAAACTCACCAGAGCTATAAAACAAAAACATGTATTGCTCTGGGAGCGATAATATAATGGTAAGTCATTCGTAGATAAAATCTTCAAGAAATGATATTCTGCAGAACCCCGATCCACATAGACCAATTTCAGATGGAGCAAAATACTTTCAAATTATCATCAAGGAAATCCACTTCTCCAAAAAAGCCACCCTTAATCGTATCCAAGGAAGAAGATGCCAGACACTCGGAAGAAACAAAAGAACTTCATGGTGCAGTATTATTAAAAACCAACTTCCTTTATTAGGTACTCATTGCACTTAACTCAGGAGGTGTCCCAGCCGACACCAGCGTCAACAGCATACAGCAATCACAGAAAATGGACTCAGCTACTCAGCACATGCGCAGTAGCCTGTAGACAAACGTAATGACGTCACATCAATCAAGCTCCGCCCTACGCGTTTCGTCATAGACGTCCTCACGGAGCGGATGGATGTGAGACGTCGCAACTTCAATATGCACTGCACAGGGAACGATCAGCTGGCATCAATGGGGAATCAAGCGGACAACTCTAATAATAGGGGAACTCTAATAATACAACAAAAACGTACAAAAAATACACAAAAAAATATAAAATAAAGTTAACAGGCAAGTATATAAAATTAAAAATTTGTGAGAAAACAATTTAAATCTATATCAACATTTAACCCATAAGGCTGCAAAGAATTTAACTCATAAGTCCAAAAGTCTCTTTTTTGGAAATTTCATTAACAATTTGGAAATTGTTTTCTCACAAATTTTTAATTTTATATACTTGCCTGTTAACAGTGATATTTTTGTGACTTCATTTTAATTTTATATTTTTTGTACATTTTTGTTGTATTATTAGAGTTCCCCTTTATTTTTGTTTTAATATATAACTGGCCCTTTAAATTTTTCTTATGAGTATTTGAGATGGTTTTGGAGGGTAATTGGCCCTTTAATTGTATATTTATTTTATTTGGTTATTTAATTATAATTTTCCCTTAATATATTCTCTTTTTTACCTTTTATGATGTTTAAATAGATTATATATACTGTGTACCATCTGCGGATATCTGTCATCCATGGGGCGGCTTGTCCGCTTGATTCCCCATTGATGCCAGCTGATCGTTCCCTGTGCAGTGCATATTGAAGTTGCGACGTCTCACATCCATCCGCTCCGTGAGGACGTCGATGACGAAATGCGTAGGGAGGAGCTTGATTGATGTGACGTCATTACGTTTGTCTACGAGCTACTGCGCATGTGCTGAGTAGCTGAGTCCATTTTCTGTGATTGCTGTATGCTGTTGACGCTGGTGTCGGCTGGGACACCTCCTGAGTTAAGTGCAATGAGTACCTAATAAAGGAAGTTGGTTTTTAATAATACTGCACCATGAAGTTCTTTTGTTTCTTCCGAGTGTCTGGCATCTTCTTCCTTGGATACGATTAAGGGTGGCTTTTTTGGAGAAGTGGATTTCCTTAATGATAATTTGAAAGTATTTTGCTCCATCTGAAATTGGTCTATGTGGATCGGGGTTCTGCAGAATATCATTTCTTGAAGATTTATCTACGAATGACTTACCATTATATTATCGCTCCCAGAGCAATACATGTTTTTGTTTTATAGCTCTGGTGAGTTTATTTAGTTTTTTGGTGGTGGTTGTCACATTTAGATAATTTTGTGCACATTTTTTGTGTTACATATATTCTTAAGTGTGGACTATTTATTTGAACTTTTCCTCATTTAATTATTATTCATGTATATATATTTTTTTTGTTTCACGGATATATTCTTATATTTACTAGTGCAAAATAATTTTTGTAATATTTAAGCTGAAGGTGCAGTCATCTTTTGAATAAGTTGCTGATGCTCTTGCATAACATTGTGGGATGAGATTTAGATCAGCACCGAAGTGAAAATCCAAGGGAAACCATGTAGAATGAAGGGTGGAGGAGTTTCATACTTTTACACACTTGAATGCGTAAGAAATAAACACAGAACAGTACATTACAAGAAAATACAAGTCTGCATGTTTTTTTTTTTTTTTTTTTTTTTTAAGTTTTCCTCATTTAGAACTACACAATGTAGACGGTGAATTAACCCAGTAGACGTAACTTAGAAATAAGGACTTGAGAGAAAAAAAAAAAAAAAGTCAAAAAAGGCCATGAACAAACCTGACAGTGCACAGAACACAGATATTTGTGAAATTAGACATACTGTGTTGAGCTAAGCATATAGTAATGGATCAGCAAGCCAAAAGGCATCATGAAATATTCAAACGTGCGTTGCTGGAGCAGTGAAACCCCCCCCCAAAAAAAATACACAGAAAAAAAAAGAAAAACTCCACACAAACAATGTGCATCCAGTAGAGTAATTATATACACTTACACTCCGCTAAACTGCTTTATCATAAGCTGAAATGAAGAAAATTAAATAACAAATATCGCTTAGCCAGAAGTACAGAGTACACAAAATGAATGGGCTCAGGCTAAAAAAAAAAAAAAAAAAAAAAAAAAAAAAGAAAGGCACAACAAGGCAAAAAGGAAAATATTCTTATTAGGTCAGTGCAAAAGAATGAATAAAAATGTTCTGTTTTTTTTACCCCCCCTATGTACTTATGTTCTCTACATTTAAAAGTAGATGTGAACCCTAGCTAACTGACATGGAGTTTGCTCTATGTATAGTCAATGGCCACATGCAATTTTTAGGGCGGGTTCCTGAATAACATTGGGTCTTAATGTCCTAGCGACAATGATCACTAAAACAAGACATCCTACATTGGGACATAGCCAGCAATAAAAAGGGTGAGCATTTCTTTTGAGTTTGTCAGTTGTTTGTTTCAAGGCGTTTCAGGGGTCCATCCAGGATGAAAATATGGAAATTAAGTCTTTAACTTTTGCAGTGAGGAAGTCTTTCACAGCACCAACCAATTTTTTGGTTAATTGGAACTGAACAGAGGTATGAAAATAAATTAATAAAATGTCCTGACTGAGGTGAGGCAAAAACTACCATAAGCATGAAGGAAATCCTGGTCCTCATCACTACCTTCTTCGAATGCAACAAAATTGCAGGATAAGGCCACCAGTTTAGACAATCACCTGGATTCATGCTACCAGCTGAGGAAATCAGCCTGCCAATTGTTTATGTCTGGAATGTACATGGCCAACAAGGCAGAACATGAAGAATTCAAGAGGCAGCTTGTACTGTTCAGAATAAATTGCAAAGGACAGACTGGATGTTAATGCTCTTTGAAGTCAATGTACTACCGAAGGCAGAACGTGAAGTTCTGTTTAGGACACAATACAATCAACCACTCTTGCCATAGCATAACTTCAGCCTCTCTGTTAAGTGAGGAATTCCACCTCTGAGGTGTTGTCTGACTGAATCTGGATCGGATAAACCTCCAATAGGATGGTCCAATGCTCCGAAGACACCCAAAAGCATCCTAAGTTCCAGGATGTTGCCTGAAAGAAGAGACTCCAAAAGATCAAACCTCCTGCACTGACAGGGTGCTCAGGACTCCCCAACCAGACAAGCTGGAATCCGTCAAAGGAATCCTCCAAAAAAAAAAAAAAAAAAAAAAAAAAAAAAAAAGACAGGAAGGAAGGACTTCCTACTCAACAGCTGGTTTCTTGAATGACCAAGCTTGTTGGTGACAAACAAACAATCAATCTGTGCAGAGACCAGATCGACCAGTCCCACAATGACAGAATGTTACGTTAAAGGGGTCTGGAGTAAAACTGGGCAAATAGAATTTCCTCAAAAAGACTATCAGGTCAAGAACTCTCATGGTTAATAAACATCCACCCACTCTGGAATTGGGGGGGGGGGGGTTTGTGTACCTCAATGCCAAGGAAGGCATGTCTGAGGCTTTGACAGAGAGCGCTGCTGGACTAAGAGCCACAATTGGGTGGTAGGAGGGTCTCAAACTGGAGGCTGAACGAGTGGGGAGATTAAATGAATAGTGCCCAGCAATAAGGGAGAAGACTCCAGTCTGTTCCTTCGGCTTTTTTCACTGTGAAAGCCATCAGTAAATCTTTGAGAATGCCATCTAGAGTTGGTTTGAAAAAGAGGTTGTCCCCTGAAGGCCATGCAGACATCTGCAGTCCAGCACTTTAGCTAAAGTGCCCAATGTATATGTACTGACACGAGAGAAGTGAGAAATAAAAAGTCACAGCCAGGACTGGGTAAAAAGACAGGACCAACTAGAGAGATCAAAGCTCTAGAAAGGGCTTCCACCAGCTTATTGCTTGGGACCTTGAAGACAGGTGCATTCTCTACCAAAATCATAAGGCCTCTAGAGACAGCTTGTACTGTTCAGAATAAATTGCAAAAAAAATTGGATGTTAAATGCACTTTGTATTCAATGTGCTACCCAAGACTTGAGATCCCAGTGGAAGCTGGAAATCACTGTTGTAGGCACCGCTGTTACAGTGAACTCCACTATCTTTCAGGTCCTGTGCTGGGCAGCTGTCCTGCTGTATTGTGAACATGGGGGTTGACTGTCCGGCAACTGAACCATTCGGAGAACACTTTGCATTTTCGCAATAAATGCAAAGCATTCAATTGTCATCACCCGTGTCATCTACTGGCCACGAAGGTCCACTGATGTGGACCACCTTGTACCTTTTCTTGTTGGTTTTCTGTATTCTAACAGTTAGAGTTTTTGTTCCATGTCTTTGTAAGTGCCAATAAACAGACTGAACAAGAATGCAAAGCATTCTCTGACTGGATGAGGTGGAAAGGTAGGGCCAGGACATCAAAATCTCTACCTAGTCCAGTCAAAGAAGAAAAAAAAAAAGTACCCCTTCAAATTGAAAGAAATATTGGATGGATTAAAAAAACTAACCAATGGTTCATAGATGCCAATTTAGCATAGTCTGTTTTATTTCACCTTCGTTACTAGCTGCAATACAACATTTAAAAGCCTAGGTCCACTATACCAGTACAGCTATACTCTAGGTACACAATATCGATCATGGGGAAAAAAAAAACGGAAAAAAAAACAAAAAAAAAACCACCACCACACACGCTTACTTTTAAATATTGCTGTATCATGGCCAGCTTGAGCCTCTTTGTGGTCTCCGAGTCATCAGGATCGTCCTTGATGCGTTTCCGCACCACGTCCCGGGTAAAGACACCCACGCTGTTTTGACTTTCTGCGTTAACTGGTTTTCCATACTGAAAAAACTCCTGAGTCAGGTTATAGACCTAAAGAAGAGAGAAAAAAAAAAAAAAGTTATTTGTTGATCATCAGAGACAGAAGAAGCTGCCTGCACAGGACAGATTGTGGGAGGAAATCTGAGAATCTGGAGGAAACCCAAAATTAACCCAGGAAGAGCACACTGTACAGACATCATACAGATAAAGCTCTGATGGGAATCCAATCTAAACACCAAACCACACCGCCAACAGTTCAACCCATGCGAGGACCTGACGTGTACCTACTGGTATGTTGTGCTGCTGTACTTACTGTTATAGCCTTCAAAGCAGACAGAAGACTGGCAATATCTAGTTTTGGAGAAGAAATGCTTTGGGGGACAGCTCCGATTTGACATTTGCTACTCAATATCTATAATCTGAGGAAGGGTCTGATCATACCGGGAGCAGCCTGCATGGAGGATCTCGTGCTAGATCAGTTGGATATACTCTACTGCGTGTTTTGGCCGATCCTTTGAGCGGTCAAACCTTCTGGTCAGAGGCCAATTTTTTTGGGGGGCGAAAGTTGATAGTCTTTCTGGATCAGGCTTTTTTCTTCATGCACCAGCTTCTGCCTCCATATGGACTTTGCTGCCACTTACGTGCGTTTATTATTGAGTTTTTTTGCTATACCATTAAGATGCATGTACAGATCATGCTGCAATTAATTTGTTAATACATTGACTATTGGTTATATTATTCCGTATTTATAGTACCAGTATACTTTGAGTAACTATACAAGGGGCCCACATACCCTTCACCTCAGTCTGTACCTTACTGTAGCCCATAAAGTCCCTACTTAAAGGGTATGCAGATAATACAGCCAATTTAGACAGAAGACCAGTGGTGTTAGTGAGTGGCAACATCATCCCCCCAGTCATGTGACCGTGCTCAGGCCTAGTGATTGGCTGCTAGGTATTCAAAAAGTGTAGTATTTTCTTTGTGACTCTAGCTTGCTTTTCCATATTTTTATATCAGTGACCACGTAACATGTGCAGCATCAGGGAGGGTGGACCTTAAAGCAAAATTAAACTGTCCAATTTTTTTTTTTTTTTTTTTTTTTTTTTAAAGGGGCCCCTAGGAGGTTTATGCCATAAGGTGGTAATATGCACTGCATATCAGCACATAATGGCAGCTTTACCGGTCAAATAATGCCCTCCAGCGCTGCAATGTCAACATTTCAGCTGGTCCCTGGTGCTTCCATCTTCCCCCAGTCTCCAATCTCAGCTTGCTTTTTTTTGGCAGCTTGAATGACTGGGTCATTATGGCATCACTCCCATGCATGTGCACGGGAGTCACTTCATCATGGCACAGAGCGGTGCCCTAAAATGTACTAAGTGGCTCAGTGTACATTACTACCAACAGAAAAGAAGCATTTGAGACAGAAGAGACCACTGGGGTCTCTGGTGTTATAAAAACCACGCCTATCAGCTGTTTTTCACAATTTTAAGTTTGATTCCACTTTAAAAATGGCCATACATATGCATCCATAGGGGCCAGGATTTCTGTGCTTAGAGCACACTCACAGCACACTGACAGCTCCTGGTCTCGGTTTCGCAGGATGAGCTCATGATCACGGTCACAGTCAAGTGATTGGAAAGTCTGTCCCACCTCCCAGTTCAAGGCTACCAGGAGGGGGCTGGAAGGGGGTTAGCAATTAGAGACAGTATTGATTTGCAGGTTACAATTACTCTCATTTATTGAAGAGGACCTTCACTTTTTTTTTGCTTATATATCCATCTAAGGTTCCCTCCCCCCATCCAACCCAGATTTTGCACATGCTTCGGATGCCAAAAGAGTCCCATGGCACAGCTGTGCATGTGCAGCTTTCCCATGCATGCGTGAAGATGGTGTGGGGATAAAGTCACAAAACCCAATGGTTCTTTGCGCATGCGCAAAAAAACCTGTGTCTGGATGGTTTGGCTGGGCAGAGCTATTTGGCACATCTGTGCAGGTGCCAGATCAATAAAGGTGCCAAGGGAAGGGAGGGGTTGTAGTATAGGGGACTATAGTTCCTCTAACCATTGTTGAGATAATACAATTAGCCAAAAACAGACCAAATATTTTTTTCCCAATGAGTTGACTGACAAACTTGCATTGGGAGAAGAAGCAATAAAGCACAACCAATGTATTGCAAAGCAGGAAACAGACTGTGCATGTAATAAGCAAAATAGCTTCCACCATGTACATACATTTTAAAACATATTAAAAAGGAGTTAACTTACGAAAAAGGGAAAGAAAAAAAAAAAAAAAAAAAGAAGGGAAAGAAAAAAAAGGAAAGGAAAAGGAAAGAAAGGAAAGAAAAGAAATAAAAAAAACACACAAGGCTCTGATAAGATGATGAATGGGTAAATCTATATGGAAATAGCTGTGGCTGGGAATAGAGCGGCAGGGATTTGTGAAATCTTAGGCTGGTGAGAGCGAGCTGTCTCCGCTTCCACCTCACTACCCTCAGGGCTGATCTGTTAGGTGAACAGAAAAGTACATTTGTCGAACATGTAAGCTCAGGCCAGCCAAGTACAGCGAGCCATCCCTCCACTGAAATCATTCCGCAGCAAGAATCTCACGTGTCATGTGGAGGAATTTATACGGCAAGCAAGGTCAAAAAACATGGTTTTGTTTTTTTTATAAAAAGGAAAAAAAAACCTAGGAGGATCAGAAGGTAAAATGGTTTAGACAAATTTTCTGTGTTCATATCCAGATAACAGGCATAGTAACCTACTTACAGACATCCATCACAGTCCGGGTCAAATCTTATGGCAGCTAACAGTGGCCTCTTTTTGCCTTGGTGCATTTGCTCTCAGCTTCTGAAAAATTTCAGCACCACGGATATCCGCATATGAACATTCCGCAAAGCTTGCTAGATCACTTGTGCTCGTCACAACCAAAAAGAGTAGTGTCACCTTTAATCTCAACACATTTCCGAGATCTAAATCTAACACTTACTGCAGACTCATCAGATTGCAGCAATATATAAAAAAGGAGGAAATCTAGTGAGAAAATATTTGAAGCACACACTGGGTACGACCACAAGATACCTTTTCTAGATATCGGACTAGAATCTTGACCTTTGCCCTCAATGCTAAAAGGCGGTTTAGCCAGAGTCCGAGGGTATTTCTTAGCTAGAAGTTATCACTATGTCAGTGGTCTCCAAACGGCAGTCCTTGGGGCACTATTGCTCACAATGACAAGTTTTGACAAATCCTTCCATTGATACCAATGGGGCAGAACTTCTCGCCAACAATGACACCAACAATAAGGCAGATTTCCTCCCATCGACACCAACAATGGAGCACAGCTGTGGAGAGCCATTCAGGCAGTAGAGCACAGGCAAGTAAGCTCACCTACCTCCTCATTTGTTTCTTCTTTCCTAGTGATGTATTCACAGGGAGACAATCAGGTTGATCAGAGAGGAAACAGCAGGGGGGTGGGGGGAATTTACCTTGGGGACCCTGAATGCCCTTCTGCCACCACAGCCCCACCTAAACACACTATGGCAGAAGTTTTACTGGTGATAAAGATGGGGCACCATTGCTCCCACTGACACCAGAAATGGGACACCATTGCTCCCACGGGGTATTATACCCACCTCCTGCTTACCACTTGTGTTAGGTAATTTTTGTTTTTTAAATTTTAACTACCACTAATATCCAACCCTGGGGGCTTTTTGTTGTTGTTTTTTTTTTTTTTTTACTTTCACTGACCACAGTCTGGTCCCCCTAAAATCCACAGGACAGTGAACTGGCCCATTGTATGAGGACCCCCGATTTAAGGCTAACACCTCACCCCAAAACACAACCATCAGAGCTTTGGTACATAAATCTCCAAAAACCATCAATCCCAAAAGGTGCAGACTGGAGAGCCAGTACCTAAATCTTCTCACTTACTGTATGAGCTGCTTAAGAACCAATGTTAAAAAGTAGGCCGTTAGAGCGGATGATCAGCATCTAATAAAAGGGGAGTTACATGTAATTATGTTTTATAGGCATATTCAATGATATCCATTTTATGCAAAGGAAGCTTTGCATGGAGCTAAGGGGAATTGCACTTTTGTACACCTTAACTACCAACATATGGAGGCTAATCAAGCACATTTCCAAATGCAGACTTTCACATACAGGTTGTATGGAAGAGCCGCAAACCATATGCCCGATCTGAAGTGAAAGTGAAGAGCAGCCTCAGCTTTCGCTCCTCCCAATTGTTTCACCCCACCCCTGGGGCTTAGTCACAGAGGTGGGATCACAGAACAGAATGTGGATATTTATGCATCATAACCTTTCACATATTTCTTTATTCTTGTCCTCAGAGCTGTACTGGGGATCATCAAGGGTCTTAACAGTTCAAATCTACACCTTTTGGATACAAGGATCTGCAGGAGTCTGAAAATGGAGTTAAATCAAAGAAACCATCCTAAAACTACCTTTGCGCTCTTGCCTAGCAAGGATAAGAACTTGCACAACCAAAGCTACCCATACATGGTTAGCTTTTCTATTTTGTTCAGCAATTCACAGAAAATAGGTGAATGAAGAAATACTGACCATTTGCTCCAGCTGATTGGCTGCAGCCTCTAATCAAAAAGTTTTCCAACCTGTCCCCTCAACAGAAGTCAATTAAGCAATTGACTTTGTCAATGGGGAGGGGGGTCCCACGCATGTCAATGGCATGATGACTTTAGGGTTGCTGGCACAACTAGACCAACCAGATACAAAAAGCTCCAAAACACATGTTTTATCACAGGGGTGCACTTATTCTGCAGTAACAGATTTGTTGGCTTTTAAAAACAAGGCACTTACTGATTAATAGCTAGACATTTCAGTAGACTTTTCCTAAAAACACCACAAGCTGCTCCCGCATTTGTCTCCCGACTTGGAGTCAGTTACATCCTTGTCTATAGAGTAATTTACCGCGACTCGTGCCCTGAATATCAATGGGTGACCTGTGCCCGCTATGCGCATGCATGCTAATTGTAAATCATCCCCTCTGCCGTAACAAGGGGACTTTGAGGGCTCATTAATCATTGGGACTGCATTAGTAATAAATTATGGCCTACACAGAGCCTCATCTCTTATTAGATTTTACAATTATCCAAACTGGAAAATCCCAAGGGGCTACACCAGCTTCTATGATAAAAGGCCAATAAATGAACCTAAAAGCACATCATTTATAATCTTCAGAAATATAGTCCTTGATGGGAAATTCCGGGCAAGTGACTTCACCTATACATGCTTTCACCCTTACTGTGGTGCTCTCTGGTCCCCAAGCAAGATTTGCATGCTTATGTATAGGTGGGTCTTCTAAATCCACAGCAGCCATGTCATAACCCACAGCTCTTGGGGTTATTGTTGAGAGACAGATTGCTTGTATTTGAAAATGCATCTTTGCATCAACTTCTAGGCATACTAAAAGGCCAAAAAAAGACATAGGATGCACGATCAGTAGCATTATCACAGAAGTCTGTTTTTTCGAATCCTCCTTCACAGTTTTATTACGTGTTCAGCCTGCCATTAATGGTGACCATACACTATATACAATGTGATCATACCATCTCCTTTAGGCCTACCATCAACTAAGGGTCTGACTGATTTTAAAAGGGTGCAATGAATGGTTTAGGTCTGCCTATATTACACAGTTTTGGCAAATTCCCAACCGGTGTATGTACACACACATGTCCTATGGAAGTGATGGTGATATCGGGGCCATGGCTGCAACTGGAGATCCTGAGAGCAATTTTTTCCAGGCAGCGATTCTCTACAAAAGTAAAAAGTGATCCGAGCAGCTGTACTAATGCTCAATCGCTTTTGCACGTGGCAGAAGGGGAGGGGGGGGGGGTTTGCGGGTAAACCGTGGGGTTTAGATGCCACCCAAATGCTAGTGTGAACAAGCACAGGACGCATCTTCTGGCCAGATCACCAGATGGGAAGATAAAACAAAACCAGCACAGTGGCTAAATGGTTAGCACTTCTACCTGGTAGTACTAGGGTTGTTGGTTCGAATCCTAACCACAGCAGCTCCTGCCTGTGCGGGTTTCCTCCAGGTACTCTGGTGTCCTCCCACACTCCAAAGACATTCTGGTAGGTTAATTGGATCCAGTCTAAATTGGCCCTAGTATGTGTATATATGAATGTTATGTATGAAGGGACCTTAGATTGTATGCCCCTTGAGGGTCTGATGTGAATGTACAATATATATGTAAAGCACTGAATAAATTGACAGCGCTATATAAAAAAGGACCTGAAATCACACACACACACTTTTGTTTTTGGGTTTAGATATGCTTTTTACTGCCCCACAACTGCAAGTGTTCCCAAGGCCTTAGGCCACATTCACACAGGCATATAGGGCCACCTTTGCCTGCACGGGTTGCACAGGTGTCCCAGTTTGACAGCCATGTGTGTGCTGATGTGTGTCCCCAAATGAAGTGTGCATTCGGTGAGATCTACCCGCACGGCTGTCAAATTGGGACCAATGACTGTGTCCAAGCAGCTGCTGCACCCCAACAGACAGTAATGGGACTGCACAAACACTTGTGCATTCTGTGTGAGCAAAGATGGCCCTTTGCAGGGGTATACACATAGGTGCGCCTGTGTGAATGAGGCCTCAAAGTGATAAAAGATGAATTAAAAAAAAAAAAAAAAAAAAAAAAACCCCAACACACCACACAGAACAAGCATGTTATACCTTCCTGCTCCATGCAATGGTTTTGCACACAGCAGCCTCAATCATCTTCTCATGTCCCCTGCCAATGCTACTGGCTCCTCTTCGTCTCGGAGTGCCCCCATAGCAAGCGGCGTACATGCAATAAGACACAGAACGGGGCTTGGTCCTGCCCCCTCCTGATTGACAGCCAATGGATCGCACTGCGGCCTTAGCCAATGAGGAGGCAGAGCAGCCGCTCTTGTGCACATCGCTGGACCACAATCAGGCCCGCGTAAGTATTGGAGGGCTGCAGGGAAAGCTGCATACTGAAGGTTTTTTTACCTTTATGCACAGAATGCATAAGCAGGTTTTCTAAATGCAGGAATTTAGATAGGTTTAGGCACAAACCAGGACTTGGGATATGTTGCCCAGGAACCAGAACTGTATGGAGGGTGGGAGAGGTTAGCTTAGGTTTGCCAGGTACCTGGAAGTTCAGGCCTTTGCAGGGGTCTACAGCAGTGGGTCAGGGCAGTGAGGGAGCATCTTAAAAAGGTAAAAGCAGGCATCATACGGTGTGTTGTACAACCATGTGAAATTGGATTTCCTTGTATACTATACATGTTCAATTCTGGGACCTGTAACCTTTTGAAAGTATGGTCTCATAACCACGGAGGTTGAAAACTCACTCAATAGCTATACTATCTGCTCTACAACTCACCTCGTTATAAAGATCACTGAATTCTTCAACCAAATCTTTCGGGATCCTCTGGCCACTGCTGGTGAGGTAGTGTGCCACTCCATTCTTGGAGTAAAGGCTGATGCGACCAACACTTCTCTCTCCATCGGTGGTTTCCTCCAACAGGCCATTGTCTTCTGCTAGATGATAGATGGGGTTGCCATTTGACCCATGGATCCAAGTAGCTCCCAGTTCAAAAGTAGCGTGGTCTACAAAAAAAAAAAAAAATATGGAAATGTGACCAAAAAACTAACTTAAACCACAAATTTCCATAAAAATAAGTAACTGCACCATTATAAAAAGGTGACCATCGAAAATTTTTGAAAAATGATAATTAAGTACATTCTAGGCTCTCGTTTTATGCTTCCTGCATGTTGGATACAATCATTCAAAAAAAGAATGCAAAAAAGGTATAGACACTCACCAAGTTTTATACTTTGTACTCTGCCTCCTATCCGATCAGATGCCTCAAGGATGGTGACATCCGTGAATCCTCTGTCAAGGAGATATTTTGCAGCAGACAGGCCCGCAAGCCCCGCACCTATAATTACTATTCGCGGTTGTCGGTTTCTCCGTGGGCCACTACTAAGAGGATCATCAGTGCTGTCTGAAGATATTTCACAACTTTGCATGCCGTCCTAGCTCTCTTTTTAGTTGACCTGTGGGGGAAAGAAGACAGACATTCAAATAATCTGGGGGGGAGGAGGAAGAAGGACTAAACCTAAAGCCAGCCAGCCATGGATCAAATCTCCCTGCTGAACTGCCCGACTTATTTTACCAAAGTCAATACAGCTATCAACTTTGGTACAACCAGCCTGTTGGATTTTTCTACATGTGATTACTACTATCATTGTGTTCTGCCCGCTGGGAAGACCCCCCGCAGCCCCCTAGTGGCAGAACACAAGAGCCATACGGGAGGGCTCCCCCCATGATCACTGACTGGAAACATATCAATTTAATCAAACTTCTCAAAATGACCAAAGAATAAATGACTGATGTTCATCTGATGCCAGCACGTTAATGTGGACAGTATGGCAAGCTTCTGATGAACAGTAAAATTGCATGTAATATTCAGGTTTTGGACATTAGCCCAGAATGACCAACCTAACCAGCCAATATGCGTACACCAAAGACTAAGTTGCATCACTAACCAGGTTATTTATAGTGCACCAACATAGAAAAGTGCTTTCAAAGAATGGATTGAATTGACTGTCATAAGAGCTCCTTCTTGAGGAAGTTGAAGGCCACCACTATTAAAATAGAGCTGTCAATGACATAAGATATAACCAATGCATACAGTAACATTTTGTAGTATTGAGCCCTGTTATTCAGCAAAGGGGAACCAATGAAACCATTATGATATGGTCCATTGAAAGCATGGAATCTCAGTTACAACCTTTTAGTATATATGTTGAAGGTACAAACTAGGTCTCCATTCTACTCTAAAAAAAGGCGATCCAAAACTAATACACATACAGCAAGTATAAAATACAGCTCAACGTCACAACAGAACAAAATGTAGATAAATGGATAGGTCATCACATCGCCAATATGGCCTGACCAAAGGACATGATCAGATTATGAGCTACATACTATGCTCTGTGCATAGAATAGGACACCTTCCACAATACCCAAACTCACCTGGCACACAAACATAATACAATGCTATTACACTTCATACATAGAACACTATACACCTCAAACATCGGTTGGCTCAACCACTGGTCAAGATAACAGTATAAAAATACAGTAACACACATGCTTAAATTTTATTCTAAAATATATATATATATATATATATATATATATATCTCTATCTATATATATCTATATCAGGAACTCCCCCCTACGGAGTTACTTCTTGTTTTCGCCCCCTACCCACCTCCGAGCATGGTCCTTTTGTTCCACCCCTTACCCACCTTCCAGTACCATTCCTTTCAGAGAATACAAAACCAAAAGTATAATTTGATGATAAATATACAGTATATATGGTAGAGCACTGCAACCCCAACATGACCGACCACTAGACATAATCAGAATACAATTCTATTATAATCTATATGCAGAGCATTACACCTCCAACATGACCAACCACTGGACGTGATCAGAAAGCAATTCTATATGTAGATCACTACAACTCCAACATGACCAACCACTGGACGTAATCAGAATACAATTCTATATGTAGAGCACTACACCTCCAACATGACCAACCACTGGACGTAATCAGATTACAATTCTATAGAGTACTACACCCATGTCCAACCACTGGACATAATCATAATACAATTCTATTACAATCTATATGCAGAGCACTACCCTTCCAACATGGACAACCACTGGACGTGATCAGAATGCAATTGTATTACAATCTATATATGTAGGGCTCTACACCTCCAACATGACCAACTACTGGACGTAATCAGAATACAGTTCTATATGCAGAGCACTACACCTCCAACATGACCAACCACTGGACGTAGTCAGAATACACTTCTATTACAATCTATATGTAGAGCACTACACCAACATGACCAACCACTGGACGTAATCCGAATACAATTCTATATGTAGAGCACTACACCTCCACCATGAACAACCAACAGACGTAATCAGAATACAATTCTATTACAATCTATATGTAGAGCACTACACCAACATGACCAATCACTGGACGTAATCAGAATACAATTCTATTACACTATTCATAGAACACTAGACCCCCAACATGACCAACCACAGGACATGATCATAACAATTCTTACAGTCTTCTACATACATCTCCATGACCAACATGTTCATCTCCAACATGACACGACTCCAACACAAGGCTATTACAGTCTATACGTAGAGCATTACCCCTCCAACACATGCAAAATGTGTGATATGTCCTTTAAGATGTAGCGGTCATCTCATGCATGGTCCAATGACTCAATCAAATCTTATTTTCTGGTAAGAAATTGCATATCGGCAGCTTTAGAATTTCAAAATAGGTTCTTTCCACAGAATGTTTCCCTCAACAGTTTACTTTGTTATCAGAGACTGTAAAAAGCTGCATAAAACTGCCGATGCTCCAGAAATAAACGCAGCCTACTTGGCAGAGGATGTCAAGTACAACAACGAGAGGAAGAAAGGAGCAGGCACAGCGTTTCACAGAAGGAAAACAAATTAATTTTGTTGTGAAAGGAGCCTTCGCGCTCTTGTTCTACACACAGAGATGAAGCAAAGGCTCTTATTAACCCACCCGGACAGCCTCCTATAATCAGAGGGCTTAGGAAGCAGAAAGACTTGGCATGATTCAGATGCAGTAGAGAGGAAGGGGTTCTCACAATCCTGGAGATGGAGATGCATGTACTTGCTGCAATAATGGGGCACAAAAACGTGGGGAAGGGCTAAAAACACCGCAGTAACAGATTTTCTGAGAACAGGCTGTGCTATGATAAAGGGGGCTGGATTCAAGGCTTTACATATCAGACAACCGCTGAAGTGCAGAGACTTTCCCTGGAATCCATTGAATTTCATAGGAGCTCATTAGAAATCTGTCTCTAGGTCTGTGCGACATATGGTGCAGCTTGCGACAGATTCATGTAATGGTTGGCAAGGTGAATATGAATCCCCTACAGAGCTGCTGGAGACAGAAATTTTCGAATCAAAGTTTTGTCTACGACACCATACTTACATTACTTACTCCCAACATGGAAGAGGGCTTCAATACCTTTTCGTATCAGCGGGGTATTTGTCGGAGTCCTAGCACAAAAATGTAAAACAAAAATTCCCACAAAAGGAGCAACCTGAATTTTTTGCATGCATTTCAGGAATTTGGCATAGGACTTTCTAGTATGGCAGGCTACATTCACTTTTCATTCAGGTCACTGCACAGCGACATGCAGTGCCATCCAGGGAATTACAGAAAATGCAAACACTGAAATTTTCCACACTCAGCACCAGTGTAGAGGCACAAAAGGAGCACACAGAAAAATAAATTGTTTCCTATGTGCATTAGCAATGACCTGCATTTATCGTGTGTGTGTCTGTCGTCGCAAATACTGTCAAGACCTAAAAAGGGTTGAAAAAGTTTTCCGAATCGCCCTCTGTTTATTTTAGATCAATGGTCTAGTGAGACTGAGTACATTAATGTACACACACACACACACACTTAGGTCCAAATATATTTGGAGACAGGCACAGTTTTAATTTCTCAGGTATTTATTAAAACATATCCAAGCTATAGTTATATAATGGATATGGACTGAAATTGCACACTCTCAGGTTTAATTTGAGGGTATGTACATCCAAATTAGAGGAAGGGTTTAGGAATTACAGCTCTTAAGAGTAGCTCATCCTTCCAGCCGTCTGCCTGCTCTGGTGGTTTGACAGTTCTTAAATATGTAAGGGGCGGGGCGGTGGCAGTGACGGCAGGCATCATGATTGACGTTGGATCTACTGCGGGGGACATTTGAGTTTTCTTTTAATAAAGGACTTGTCAAAGACAGTGTATGGCCTTTTTTCACACTTTTGTTTTTTTTGTGAACGAGTAGGGGTACCATGCACCCCATATTCATTCACATGGGGGGGGGGTCTGGGATCTGGGGGCCGCCTTGTGAAGGGGGGCTTCCAGATTCCGATAAGCCCCCTGCCGCAGACCCCCACAACGCCCGGCCAGGGTTGTGGGGGAGAGGCTTTTGTCCCCCCCCGCCCCAAATCATCCCCCCCCCCCCCATGTTGAGAGCATGTGGCCTGGTATGGTACACACACACACACACACACACACACTTCCTGACCTGCCAGGCTGCATGCTCAGATAAGGGTCTGGTATGGATTTTTATTTTATTTTTTTTTTTTTAGTTTTGGTTTTTAGTTTTGGTGTGGGAGTTCCCCTCAAAATCCATACCAGACCTGCAGGCTTGGTATGAATGGGAGGAGGGACAACACACCATTTTTTTTTTTTTTTTTTATTATGGTGCTGGTTTTTAAATTCAATTACCGCTTTTTTTTTCCTTAACTATAGCTCAGAAAGTCAGCTGTCACTTCCCCCAGCTAAAAGAAAGAAAGTTTTTTTTAGTTTATTTCCCGGCGGTATGAGAAACAAATGTTTCCTTTTAGTTTCTTAAAAGAAACAGTTTCCCATCAATTCCGGGAAAGCGACAGCTAATTCTGTGATATATAGTGAAGAAAAAAAAAAAAGCCAACAATTGAATTTAAAAATCAGCACGGATATACACTTTGTATTGCAAAAAAAAAAAAAAAATCCGTAAACTGAGGCATTATATTCAATGAATTTTCATTCATAAACTGAAAATTATGTTAACCGAGGTATTACTGTACACACACACACACACACACACACACACACACACACTTAAAAGAATGCCTGTGATCAAAAAGTCGATTTTAAGAAAAACACATTTGCTTGGTGCTACTAACGTTTTACATTTCAGACTGTAATTACAAAAGGATTTCTGCCATAATAAATTTGTACACTGCTAAGTGTTAATGAATTACAACATACTGCTGAGCCATCACCGCTGAACCACACAAGAGGACATGACGCAGATTGAATCACACACCACTTCCAAGAAGATTGCCTCATTATACAAACACGAAGTGCCGTGCTGGAGAATGCTGCTATTTTAGTTTCCACTCATCCTACATCCATTCAACATCCCAGTCATCAGTCTATAGTGCACATTCCACGTAATGCAAAAAAATAAAGTAATAAATGCACACATTTTAATAAAATAAATATGTTTATGACATTTTTGCATTGAAGCCTAAAGAATAGATCATTTCTGTGATCGATGTATTTTGGGTGCAATGCACAGGCTCCTGTAAGCTCTTCCCTCAGCCCTGGGTCCATATGGAGGTACGGACCTTTGGCTATAGGGCTGGAGGAAGTAAACAATGGCCTAAAAGTGCAACAGCGCTTGTGCTCCATTGAGATCTGCAAGTCCCTCTAGCGTGGTGACAGATGTATTCTTCCCATTCACAGGCCGGTGTAGGTGGATGGCCCTGCTGTGCGAGCTGCAACTAAGGGCTCATGTACACGGGGCGTTTGGAAAACTCTTCTGAATTATGGAAACTGACTGCTGGAAAACGTAGGTTAAAGTCAGTTTAGCTGCGTTTGCATACCGCGTTTGCGTTTAGAAGCGTTTTTAAAAAGAACCTCAGGAGACCTTCCAAAATGCCCAGAATGTGCAGAGAAATGGTAAAAAAATTAACTATTTCAGACATTTTGAGAGAAATAGAGAGCAGAAGCAGTATGTGTTGAGATGACCTGTCTTTTCTGGTTGTATTCACTTTGGATCCCATCATGAGCATAATGCAGCGCATTCTACCATTTTTTCCTTCACGCAAAACCTGGTATACCGGGTCCATTTGAATACATGGAAAATGCTTTGCATGCATTTCTGATGAAAAAAGGCTCTGTACAGCATCTGGACATGGAACAGTTAAAAAAAAACGCTTCTAAATGTGGTTAACACGCGTTTACAAATGTTTGAAACACTGATAAAATTTACTCCTGAACGCAAGCTTGGTGCATTTAAAAAAAAAAAAAAACACGCTGAACAGCTCCTGATCGTACGTTTAGGAGCTGCAGTGTATTTGAGCCCTAAAAGAAAATAAAATGGAAAAAAAAAAATTACGCAGGTAATTGGAGGCCTGTAGACTGAATGGGCCATGTGTTTATGCAGCTTGAGCCACCAGGTACTGCATGCAGGCAGCCGATGCATGTATGGGGATGCAGCAGCTGCACAGACACAGCCGCTCATCCCAATATGACAGGCGTGCGAGTGTTTGTCCCTGAACATACACGGTCGGCCCCAAGGTCATGTCATGCTAGCTACAAGATCACCAAGAGAAAACTCGCCATGCTGTAGAAGGTGAGCCTATTACTAAGAGGTTGTCACCTACAAAAAGGATTGCTTGCAGTATTACCAACCACATTTAATTAAAAGGCAGATCTGGAATTGAATGATGGACGTGAGGAAATTCTTAAAGCGGAACTTTACCCAGAACTTGAGAAAAAAAAAAATTATGTTCTTTAGCGAGGAACATACATTCCACATTCATAATCATGCTAACAAACTAGCGTGTGCTATAAATTGCCGCCATCATTGTTCCTCTTCTTGCTGGAGGCAAGAAGAGGAACAGTATATCCAGTATAGGCACTCTTAAGGTTTTACACAGCTATACCTGCAGAAGGGTCCAGCTGAAGGGATCGCTCAATTTTCTGACTAAAGTTCCACTTTAAAAAGAGGATCAGTCACTTTAATTTTTCATGGAAACCAGACAGGAGCTGGTGAAGGTCCATCCCCAGCTACCAATACTCACCTTGACATGTTCTACCAAACACTCAAAAGGGACTATATTTCTGAGAGGTCCCCAAAACAAAGTACGGGGGACTCAGTGACTTTTCCTTTGTAAGGCTAGGTTCACATATACAGTTGCAAGAAAAAGTATGTGAACCCCTTGGGATTACGTGGAGTTTTGCATGAATTGGGCATAAAATGTGCTCTGAACGTCATCCAAGTCACAACAATAGAAGAACACAGTCTGCTGAACATAATACTACACAAATATTAGATGTTGCCATGGTTTAATTGCATATAACATGTAAACATTCACAGTGCAGGGAGGAAAAAGTATGTGAGGCCCTAGCTTAATGACTTCTCCCAGAGCTAATTGGAGCCAGGAGTGAGCCAACCTTGACTCCAATCAGTGTGATGATATTGGATGTGTTGCTGACAGCTGTCCTGCCCTTAAAAAACACACACCTGTTTTGGGTTTACTGGTTTCAAGAAGCAGTCTGATGTGAACCATGCCTCACAGAAAAGAGCTCTCAGAAGACCTGCGATCAAGAATTGTTGACTTGCATGGAGCTGGAAAGGCTTACAAGAGTATCTCCAAAAGCCTTGATGTTCATGTGTCCACGGTAAGACAGACTGTCTACAAATGGAGAAAGTTTAGCACTGTTGCTACTCTCCCTAGGCGTGGTCGTCCTGTAAAAATGACTGCAAGAGCACAGCGCAGAATGCTGCATGAGGTAAAGAAGAATCCCAGAGTGTCAGCTAAAGACCTACAGAAATCTCTGGCACATGCTAACATTTTTGTTGACACATCTACAATAAGGAAAACATTAAACAAGAATGGAGTACATGGGAGGACACCACGGAGGAAGCCATTGCTGTCCAAAAAGAATATTGTAGCACGTTTGAAGTTTGCAAAAGAGCACCTGGATGTTCCACAGCACTACTGGCAAAATATACTGTGGAGAGATGAAACCAAGATTGAGTTGTTTGGGAAGAACACACAACACTATGTGTGGAGAAAAAAAGGCACAGCACACCAACATCAAAACCTCATCCCCACTGTAAAACATGGCGGAGGGAGCATCATGGTTTGGGGCTGCTTTGCTGCCTCAGGGCCTGGACGGATTGTTGTCATTGATGGGAAAATGAATTCCAGAGTTTATCAAGACATTTTGCAGGAAAACGTACGACCATCTGTCCGCCAACTGAAGCTCCGCAGAGGATGGGTGATGCAACAGGACAATGACCCAAAGCATACAACTAATTCAACAAAACAATGGCTGCAACAGCACAGAATACAACTTCTGGAGTGGCCCAGTCAGAGTCCTGACCTCAACCCGATTGAAATGCTGTGGCATGACCTTAAGAGAGCGATTCACACCAGACATCCCAAGAATATTGCTACACTGAAACAGTTTTGTGAAGAGGAGTGGTCCAAAATTACTCCAGATCATTGTGCAGGTCTGATCTGCAACTACAGGAAAAGTTTGGTTGAGGTTATTGCTGCCAAAGGAGGGTCAACCAGTTATTAAGTCCAAAGGTTCACATACTTTTTCCTCCCTGCATTGTGAATGTTTACATGTTATGTGCAATTAAACCATGGCAACATCTAATGTTTGTGTAGTATTATGTTCAGCAGACTGTGTTCTTCTATTGTTGTGACTTAGATTACGTTCAGAGCACATTTTATGCCCAATTCATGCAAAACTCCACGTAACCCCAAGGGGTTCACTTTTTCTTGCAACTGTATGTGCGGGTGGTGCCGCTGCAGATCCGCACAAAAATCTGTACCACCCGTACTGAGGAATGCGGACCCGCGGGTGGGTGCCATTAATTCTAATGGCATGCCGTCCGCACTGGAAATCGCAACCGAGGTTCCTGTGCGGGCTGCGTTTCCAGAAGTGCAGGGACTTCTTTCCTGCATGTCCCAGGGCACGGGAGTCCAATCAAATGAATGGGCTCTCGTGCCCGCGCAAAACACGAACTGCAGGAAGGCGGATATGTGAACCAGGGGCAACACCATGCCGTGTTCAGGCCTCCTGGAAGGCCAAGTTCCATTGAAGCATGAAACGTTACAACAGCTTGTCTCCTAGAATCTTTTATCTGCGACGCCAGAGCACACTGCGGTCCCCCTTTATCTTCTGTTTAGCGGACATGTAGCACTAGAACGTTCTTAGAAACCCTTACGTTGTCTGATTACAGACATGTAAAAGGAAATAAAGATAAGCAGCCAAATACGGATGAGGCCTAGTGACCACAACCATTCTGATAAGACATACCAATGCCCAGAAGCAAGGGGAGGAATGCAACACAGAATTTTGCAGCCAGTCATTCATAAAAAGAGCTTCGATTGTGCAGCTCAATGTTATCTCTTCGGCATACCTAGGGCCCGCGCCCAGTGGATGAACTCTGGAGGACATGCATGGGAGTCGCGGTATTCAGCATGAGCCAACATGGCCGAAGACCTGGCATCCAGAAGGTGAGCAGAAGACGTCAGCACCAGCAAGGGAAGGCGAGTACTGCAGACTATCGCTCAGCTTTAACTTGACAATAACTGTAGATTTAATTTTGCGATTGACAGCAGAGCTTGAAAAACACAAGTGCACATGCCAAGTTCTTTTCTGCAAGGTCTATTAACAGTCTCACGGCAAGGAGCATTTTACATTTGGACATCTAAAGTCATATTGTGGTCATGAAGGGGTTAAAGTATCTAAACCTAAGAATTTACTAGTCTTTAGATGTGGTGGCCCCTTCCTGTTCGCCTAGCAATCCTGCCGCATACAAGCGTCCTATTCTAGTGGTAACAAGGCGCTGTAGCGAAAGGAATACAAAAGTGGGCATAACTATTAACCCCTTGCCCTCCAGAGGATTTACCCCCCTTCCTGACCAGGCCATATTTTGCATAACGGCGCTGCGTTACTTTCACTGACAAAATTGCACGGTCATGCAACGCGGCACCCAAATTAAATTGACGTCCTTTTTTCACACTAATTGAGTTTTCCTTCGGTGGTATTTGATCGCCTGTGTGTTTTTTTTGCGCTAAAAAAAAAAAAAAAATTCCCTCTCTCAAAAACACAATATTTTTCACTTTTTACTATTAAACATGTCCAGTAAAATTTTTTATTTTTTTTTAAAAATCCAATTTCGACATAAATTTAGGCCAAAATGTATTCTGCTACATGTCTTTGCTAAAAAAAAAAAAAAAAATTCCCAATACGTGTAAATTAAATCAGTTTACGTGAAAGTTATATCATTTACAAAATGGTGGTATATATACACTGGGATTTTTTTTTTTTTTTTTTTTTTTACTAGTAATGGCAGCGATCAGCAGCTTATAGCAGGACTGCAGCGGACAATCTGACACTGGGAGGAACTGACTTGGTGTCATTGACATCCCCACTGAAAGCAATACAGTGGTCAGTGCTTAAACCCCCCCCCCCCACACACACACACACACACAACAGCATTGACACTGTACTAATGGCACTGGGCAGGAAGGGGTTAACATGAGGGGCGATCAAAGGGTTAACTGTGTGCTGGGTGTGTTTTACTATGGGGCAGTGTCAGTGTGTTTCACTGTGCCTGAGCTGACAGGGAGCAAAACTGTTCGTAAACTAAAGAAAATTAAAAAAAAAAAAACCACACCACACACACTTCTCCCTGTCAGAGACCTCGGAAATCAACGGCTGGGACCCGGTGATTGATAGCCGCAGCCACAAATGGCATTGTGGGTAGGGTGCATGCGGCTCCGGCACCCCCTACCCAGAAACACACACACACACTCTGCTATAGAGCTGTTGGCTCCTGGTGGGTTTTTTTCCCCTACAGCCAGTAAACACCTCAACATGTTATTCTATGTGTGAATGCACACAAAGGCTTTAAATCAGCGTTTGGCAGGGGTGTTTTTAGGCTGGGAAAAAAAAAATATATCAGAACTAGTGGGTTTCAAGAGGAGTTTAGCTGTAAAATTGATCCAGTGCTGGTAAATCTGGTAAACCACCATTTGAGCTTTTTTTTTTGCCAAAAGTATAAACAAAAAACCAAAAAAGAAAAAAAAAAAAAAAGCTGTGTTAGGCGGTATCCATCACGCACTTGTATGTAAACCCCAACTATAGTCTACATATTCAGTGCAATCTGGGTGTAATTAAAATCCAAGCTGGATCTGATCTATGCCAGAACTTGTTTTTAGAAACATTCAGCATAAAAAATGAACTTGTGTTTATGCTCACTTAGATATGCTTGTACAACGTTTAGAATAGAATTCTTTATCCACTCCTCCAGCTTCATTAGAATTTACACTCATACATGTCTTTATGAGCATTTACCAGCATGCAAGAATATGAGGCTAAACGCCGCTGTGTGTGGACAGGTGTGCATGGCTATAATAGAGCGGTGTTCTGAACAAGGTTTGCATGTATAGGCCCCAACACTCCCAGGGGGCTTCCAATGTCACATGATTCAAATTCTACTTGACCACCTCCCATCCGCCAGCTGTATATAAACGGCCGGACGGTGGCAGTGCAGGGTCGGGTGGACGTTTATAAACGGCCTCCCCACACCCTGCTTGTGCACGCTCCCTGGGAGCGCGAACCGGTGCCTGCTGTGTCCTCCGGACACAGTGAAACACCAATCGGACGGGACCTCTGTACGAGGTCCTGATCATGTGATTACGGATTGGCCAATCAGTGATCACATGCAAAGTAGTAAGCAAGATGTCACTTCTGACATCATTGCTTATTACGTGTGAAACCTGTGAATAATCACAGAGATCACATGGTACAAGGCTATTCACAACAGCCTTGTACCATGTGACAAGCTGTGACCAATCACAGCTCACACAGTAGTTCTCAATTGCTGCAAGAATGCAGAGAGAAAGAAATGATTGCTTTTACATCCTATATGGATGTAAAAAAAATAAATAAATAAAATCTTCTTCACCCCTCCACAAGTAGTACAGTGTCACCATGGTGACACTGTACTGCTAGGGTGACAGTATGTAAAAAGAACACATATAAAAAAAATAAAATTAAAATGTAAAAAAAAGGTTTAAAAATTATAATTTTTGGTTATAAACTAATTTGGCTTATTTCTTTTTTTTTTTACTAAAAAGATAACGGAATACATTTTGGCCAAGATTTATGATGAAATATTATTTGCAAAATTTTATAAGAAAAACACTTTTTTTCCCAAAATGTTTGAACTTTCATTTACATAGCAAATAAAATAAAAATCCCAGCGGTAAATAAATACCACCAAAATAAAGCTTTATCAGTCTCAAAAAAATGGTAAAAAATTCATATGGGTACAGTGATGCATGACCGCGCAATTATCATTCGAAGTGCGATAGCGCTGAAAGCTGAAAATTGCCCTGGTCAGGAAGGGGGTATAGGCAGGATCTTTCCCCAGCCTGGACTGGCTAAGTGACATCAGCTGACCTTAGCCCACTGTCAGCTGGAAACGGGACACAAAAGTGCAGAATGGACTGTACTCCTGTGATCCACAGAAGTACAGCCAAAACGAGCTTTGGCTGTACTTCTCCTTTAACCCTTTGGCACCGACAGCCTCCGGGCCCTTCAAGGCTTCTAAAAGCCGTGAGGAAGATGGACATTTGGGTCATGTGATTGCAAGTATGCATCAGGAGCTTACAGATCCCCGCTGGCTACCATGCTGGGAGTGCACTCTCAGCACGGTAGGTAGTCTTAACAGGTCTGCATATATGCAACTGCTCGGCGTTAACGCCCACCTACCAAGCAGCTGCATATATGCATACTGCCGGTGCCAAGAGGTTGCAGACTCCTGTCACACTAGCAGCAGTGTAAATCAGCTCCTGAGCATAAAATAGTCAGGAGAGGACCGCGCCGCAACCACATCGCAATGCAGGCAGGACAGAGTTAAAATTGCTGCACAATGAAACAAAGCAATGTGGCTCCAGAAATGTGTACACGACTAAGTAGCACCATGTTTGCTTGTAGAGGAGCAAAGTGATGGGTCATAAAAAACATGAATCAATATCCTGTTTTTACCATCCCCCGGCCACCTGTGTAATAGGGAGGCTAAAAAATAAATCACATTTCAGGGGGATCTCAACAGCCGGCTGGCAAGCTGTTCTAACCCTATAACGTTTACACCACCGTGTGCATTGTATGCGGATGGTGGGATGGCTTCATTTGCATGGGTTAGATTTAAATTTATACTCCCTGTCTGGCTAGAAAGTGGTACTAAGAATCATGACCATGGCATGTGTACATCTCTTTGGCCACTGTGTTAGATTAAAGGGGGACAGTTGGGGCTCTTTGGGCCATAACTGTAAACCTGGCCTTTGGGTTTGCTCACATCAGCCTGCAAGCTAAAAACAGGTCTGTGCTGGTGTGCAATATGTAGGGGCAGCGAAGGGGCAATGCATTGGTCCTGGTGTGCAACATGTAGGGGCAGTGAGGGGGTAATGCACTGACACTAGAAAGCAATGTGTAGAGGCAAAGAAGGGGTGATGTGTTGGTGCTGGTGTGCAACGTGTAGGGGCAGGGAAGGGGTGAGGTGTTGGTGCTGGTGTGATGTGAAGAGGCAATGAATGGGTGAGGCATTGGTGCTGGTGTGTGATGTGAAGGGGCAGTGAATGGGTGATGTGCCAATGCTAGTGTGCGAGGTGAAGGGGTGAAGCTTTGGTACTGGTGTGTGAAGTGACAAGGTGTTTGTGCTAGTGTGCAAGGTGAAGGGGCAGTGAATGGGTGATACCTCAGTGCTGGTGTGTGAGGTGAAGGGACGAGGCGTTTGTGCTGGTGTGCGAGGTGAAGGGGCAGTGAATGGGCAATGCGTCGGTGCTGGTGTGCGAGGTGAAGGGGCAGTGAAGGCGTGATGTGTTGGTGTGCAACGTGTGGGGGCAGTGAAGGGATGTGTTGGTGTGCAACGTGTGGGGGCAGTGAAGGGATGTGTTGGTGTGCAACGTGTGGGGGCAGTGAAGGGATGTGTTGGTGTGCAACGTGTGGGGGCAGTGAAGGGATGTGTTGGTGTGCAACGTGTGGGGGCAGTGAAGGGATGTGTTGGTGTGCAACGTGTGGGGGCAGTGAAGGGATGTGTTGGTGCTGATTTGTGATGTGAAGGGGCAGTGAAGGGGTGAAGTGTTGGGTGCTGGTGTGTGAGGTGAAGGGGTGAGGTGTTGGTGCGGGTGTGCAATATGTAGGAGTGGTAATGGAGCAGCGAAGGGGTGATGCGTTGTTTCTTGTGTGTGATGTGTAGGGGCAATGAAGGAGCGGATGTGTAGGGGCAATGCGTTGGTGCATATCAGCATTTTTACACAACGCACGACAACCCATCTCAAAGCATCACTGTGATGTGAAGAGATCTCAAAGATCACGTGAGCAGGTCCTTAAAATTAGTCCCAGCCTCTGTCCCTGTCACTATGACTGGAGCATACCTTTGGGCATCTGATGACGTTATGTCTACCTCAGCCATTCCCATCTACAGATTTACAAGCTACAGAAATTTCTACATTCCTAGAATTTTACTATAGGAACTTGTTCTCTATACATCATAACAATGAACACAATTGTCCCAACCAATGATTCACAGCATGAAAATTCATACTGGATTACACAACCCCTCCCAGGATTTGTACAAAATGTGAATGAAAGGTTAGGATTACGTCATTTTCATTACGAAACAAAGCAAACACCTCGAGAACAAACTATTTCCAAGCACGGTTTCCCTGCGTCTTCTGGGCAAGTCTGTACACAATAGAGAGAATTCTGGGAGAGTTCACGAGGTCCTACGCCTAAACTGATGGAAGGAATTAAGCTGAATGCTAAACATGAAACAACCATTTAAAAAAAAAAAAAAAAAAAACACACAACACAGCAACGAGTTAACAGAATTAGCATTTTAGAATAGGAGACCTTTATTAAATAATGCTGTCTATAACCAAAAGTAGTAATTCTAAAAGAGAACCGGTCACGCTTGGATTTCGGTATACAAAATAATTACTGACTTTATTCCATTCACTCTCTTGGATCTGCAACGTTTAATTTATGTATTTTTATATAGCAGCAACAATTTATGCACTGCTTTATATATTATACATTCACATCAGATCCTGCCCTCAAGGAGCTTACAATCCAAGGTCCCCAACTCCCATTCATATACTAGGGTCAATTTGGACAGGAGCCAATGAATCTACCGGCATATCTGTGGAGTGTGGGAGAAAACTGGAATACCCTGAAGAAATACACGCAAGCACAGGGGGAACATGCAAACTCCATGCAGATCGCAAACTAGTTGGGACTTGATCTGAGTACCCCAGTGCTGCAAGGCAGGAGCGACAACCACCAAACAACTAGCATTTTCAGAAACTTTATAGAAAATATAGACCAAAACTGGCAGTCATATACACAAATCAGCCATAACAATATGACCACTGGCAGGTAAAGTTAGTATAATGGACAATGGTATCTGAAAATAGGTGGGATATATGAGGCAGCAAGCGAACATGTTGTCACCCTGAAGTTGGTGTTTTGAAAGAAGAAAAATGGGCAAGTGTAAGGATTTGAGCAACTTTATCAAAGGTCAAATTGTAATGGCTAGAGGACTGGGTCAAAGCAATTCCAGTACTGCATCTCTTGTAGGACGTTTCTGGTCTGCACTAGTCAGGACCAACCAAAAGAGGCCCAAGGAAGGTAAACTAGTGAACTGGCAATGGGGACATGGGCAGCCAAGGCTCACTGATGCATGTGAAGAGCAAAGGATGTCTCATGTAGTCCAATCCAATAGAAGAGCTACTGTAGCTCAAAATGCTGAAAAGGTTCAAAATGGCTCCGATAGAAAGGCATCAGAACGCAGTACATCGCAGTTTGTGGTGTATGGAGCTGTGTAGCCACAGACTGGTCAAGGTGTCCATGCTGACCCGTGTCCACAGCCAAACGTGCCTACAATGGGAATGAACATCAGAACTGGACCACAGAGCAAAGGAAGAAGGTGGTGTGGTCTGATAAATCATGTTTTCCCTTACATAAGGTGGATGGCGAGGTGCATATGCATCACTTTCCTGGGGAAGAGATGGCACCAGGATCTACAGTGGGAAGACCAATCCATGGAGGCTCTACCTTGCAACTTACAGGACTTAAAGTGTTACAGACAGCTTGATGCCACATACCACAGCATATCTTCAGAGGTCTAGTGGAGTCCATTTTTTGACAGGTCAAGGAAAGTTTTTTTTTTTGTGGGCAGAAACCGATCAACTCTAAAATTCCCCATTTCTTCCTCAGGTTGGAAGATGGCAGGGAAAATTACCATCGCCAATTTATATAGCGCCATTGTGACCCATACATAGCATTTCACAAAAGGATATACAACAAAATATCCTTACATCAATACAGATCAGGACACAATGGGCCTGACCAGTCCATTACAGCTTACAATCCAAGGCAACTTCTCAACCTTTTTGAGACAGAAGAACCATTAAAATAACTTTCCGGTCTCAGGGAGCAGCTTCTAAAAATTACTATATCTAATCAGGACACAGTGTGATGATCAGTGAGAAGAATGCTCCTTACACATGGTCATTGGGAAGAATTACCCCCTTACAGATAGCTAAAAAGATTACTGGGGTCAGTGGGAACTCATCTGAGAGGCAGAAATTGCTGATTGCTCAAGGAACCCCTGGCAATCTCTAGAGCAGGGGTGTCAAACTGACGGCCCTCCAGCTGTTGCCAACTTACAAGTCCCATCATGCCTCTGCCTTTGGGAGTCAACTGTCAATCTTGCAATGCCACATGCGACTAGTAGTTTGGAAACAGCTGTAGGGCCACCAGTTTGATACCTGTGCTCTAGAGGAACCCTAGTTGAGAAACATTGATCTAAAGGCTCTTTTACACCAGCCAGGGCACAATGTGTAGGGGCAGTGAGATGCATTGTTACAACACGCTATTTTTGAACAATGACAAGACCTGATCACTTTTAAGCATTCAGGAATTTCATAATCTATCCTTTAGTAGAGGTAACACAACCAGGGCTAAATGACAAACCCTGGTCAGCTACCATTAAAAAAAAAAAAAAAGCCTGGGATCTTTCATTTAGCGGTGCTAGCACAGCAGTACTGCCAGTGCTACGTGATAAGATCACAAAATTCACACCAGGGGACCATAGGTGACATCTTTGACCAAATAGGATTATAACAAGCTTTGATCAAAGCCTGAGCCTGTGTGCAAAACAGTAGTTAGCCGGTGATCTGTTATTTAGCTTGAATTATAATGCAAAATGAAGGATCTCCAAATCAGATGGGGATCTGTTGTTTAGTAGAAGCAGCAGCATTAGAACAGTGGTAGTGCTACTGTGGCTAAAAGACAGATCATGAAATTGATATGTACAGCAGGGAATCATGGCAACATCATGGGGATCATGACTACAGGGATATTGGGTGGTATCAATGATCAAATATAGGCATGATCCCCATGATGTTACCCATGATCCCCTGCAGTTCATATGGATTTGATGTAATTTAGCCATAGCAGCACTACCACCGTTCTTATCGCTGTGTTACCCCGTGCATTGGTAGTACTACTGTCAGTGACAGATCAACAGACGGCTATTTGAAAAACCAGGGATCCTGCGTGACTCAAGAATCAAACAGTAGCCGACTGGTGATCTGTCATTTAGGGGCAGTAGTACTACAACTCTAAATTAAAGATCCCCAGCCAGTTGCTGTTTGTAGTGGGTGTAGCATTAAAACAATAGTAGTGCTACTGAAGCTAAAAATGACAGATCATGAAATTCATATGAACAGCAGGGGATCATGACTATATTTGATCATTGATGTCACCCAGGATCCCTGGCCCGATTACAATAACAGTACCCTGCTGGTAATCTGTCATTTAGTAGCGGTAGTACTGACAATCCAAAACAAAAGACCCCTAGCTAAAGGCAGTAGAATTAGAACGGTGGTAGTGCTAAGTGACAGATCACAAAGTTTACACACATTTTAAAAGTGGAAAATCCAATGAACAGATGACTAGCATGCTTCACGATTCTCATCCGAGATTCCTTAAGGTTTTTGAACCTTGGATACGTTATTCCTTGCCATCCCTGCCTCCTACTAGTTATGGCTTCCTATAGTCGCTGCCTATGCTAGCCCGGATCCGTGATCCTTCTAGTTTCCCTTCTTTCATGTTTTCTTTCGGATTCCCTGTTTTATTTTTTTTTTCTTCTAACCTCTTTTTTTTTTCCCTTTTCTTTTTCCGATATTATGTTGGATTACTTCTGCCATTTGGTTCGGCTTTTTGATGTCCCTTCTTGATGTCACTGAACATTTCGTTATTTGACTAATACAAGTCAGGAGGATGTCTCTGTATCCGTTATTGTTCTGCTCTGCCCCTGGGAGGGCATATTTTGAGCTTGTTATATTCTTAAAAACAAACTTTCTTAATAAAAATATTGAAACAGAAAAGTGGAAAATCAACCAAATCTAAGTGAAAAATACCAATACTAAGAATAGTCGTTATTGAAACAATGCTGCCAATAAGATTCAGACCTCAGAAAATAACAGCTAGTTCAGAAGGGTAAAATCTGATACAGGCTGCTATAAAGCATTACTAACAAGTTCTTGTAAAAGGCACTTGGGTAGATAAAGGCCATAAAGCTTTGGTGTTACAAAGATTTTCCTCCTTCCACATAATTGGAACCAATGCCAGGAAGGGTTAGACAAGGACATGAAGCCACGTCGGTCTTTCTACTCTACGTTATCATAGTGGAGAAGAAGAGAGGATGACTGACTCAGCATTGCAACGTCACCACCCAGAACAATATCTACTCCAGAAGGACCTTCGAAATGGCTCCAACGGGATCCTTCCTGATAATCAAGGCTCATTAACGTCTTAGGAGCATAGACCAATCCTTGTCTTAATTAGATCTGGTTTCAGGGATTTCAAGTTTATACAAGAAATAAAAGATTCCAGAAAGAACCTTCTGCTTAATGTTACCATGGAAACCAAATAAATTCAGTAAGAGAGGGGTCAGTAGTATAACAAATGTGTGGAATTAAGAAATACAAAAATCAAAATGTGCAAAAACATAATAACCTGTAACATTTTACATTTCAGTTTTTGCTGTAGCACAATCAGATAAAGATATGATTTTCTGGTTGGTTGCCATGGGTTACTGCAGTTTGTAGATTAGCTCTGTTCTTCTATACCAGTGTTTTTCAACCTTTTTTGTGCAAAGGCACACTTTTTTTCATGAAAAAAATCACGAGGCACACCACCATTAGAAAATGTTAAAAAAATTTACCTCTGTGCCTATATTGACTATATATAAAGTAATTCTCTTGAATAGGAATCAAACACAAAGAAATTATTTTATAATTACTTTATTATGAAATAATAAAGTATTTTATAATTGGACCCGGGGGCCGGACCAAGAGTAGATGAATGATGTGTATGTGTCATCCATAGTAAGTATAGTAATATTCCCCCATAGTAAGCATAGTAATTAATCCCCCATATAGTAATTCATCCCCCATATAGTAATTCATCCCCCATATTAAGTCCCCAAGCCCCCCCTGTGTCAATTCACTTACCTTTGCTCCGCGCATTCCTCTCGCCGTTCCGGTGTAGCATGAAAATCTGTCTCCTATGAGGATCTGTCCCCCTCGACATATCTGCGCATGTGCCAGTTTCAGGCATTAGCAGCCGATCGGCGATCTCCGGCACATGCGCAGATACGTCGAGGGGGACAGATCATCCTGACAGTATCACGCTCCGCGGGCCGAATTAAAGGGTCCGCCGGGCCGTATACGGCCCACGGGCCGTAGTTTGCCCCTTGCTGTTCTAATGATTGGTCTATTTGTGAGCCGAGGCCACATGTTACGGATGAAATTGCAATTTTTCCCACGGCACACCAGACAATATCTCATGGCACACTAGTGTGCCGCGGCACAGTGGTTGAAAAACGCTGTTCTATACCAAGTATACAAAAGAAATAAAATAAAAAAGTGTGAAAAAAATTAAATAAAATGTAAAACATTTTTTTTTTTTTTTTTAGTTTTGGATGAGGGTTAGATTTAACTTTTATTTCCATTTGTGTCCCTACTGGTAGGATGCACTCCTACATTTTCCTGGTGACCAATATCACAAGAGCAGAAAGTGACAGAAAATACAAAATGTTATAGTGGTCACTAGAACAAGAGCAAAGGGAATTCTTCCAACGAGGGACAACTATTCAGGTAAGAATTGGCTAAAGCAAAAATAAAACAAGTTAAAATGTAATGGGGTTTCTAAAGTTTTCTACTTTAGATGCACATTTTTTTTTCTTATGTTTCAAAAGAACAAAAACAATTTACTCATCCGATTTGAATGCCAAAGATGATGTATGAAAAAGTATATAAGACTGATTTACAGTCTATGTTTGATGAGGAGTCTTTGGTCAGAGGGAGCAGAAATAATTAGCCTATGGCAAAGACAGGGTGGAAGGCCAATCTGGCGCCAACAAGCGCCTGCTGCTGCCGCCCCCCCAGAGAAGCGCCAGCAAGCGCCTGCTGCCGCCCCCCCCCCAGAGGAGAGGCGCCAGCAAGCGCCTGCTGGCCCCCCCCCCCCCCCCCAGACGAGATGCGCCAACAAGCGCCTGCTGGCCCCCCCCCCCCCCAGAGGAGAGGCGCCAACAAGCGCCTGCTGGCCCCCCCCCCCCCAGAGGAGAGGCGCCAACAAGCGCCTGCTGGCCCCCCCCCCCCAGAGGAGAGGCGCCAACAAGCGCCTGCTGGCCCCCCCCAGAGGAGAGGCGCCAACAAGCGCCTGCTGGGCCCCCCCCCCCAGAGGAGAGGCGCCAACAAGCGCCTGCTGGGCCCCCCCCCCCCCAGAGGAGAGGCGCCAACAAGCGCCTGCTGGCCCCCCCCCCCCCCAGAGGAGAGGCGCCAACAAGCGCCTGCTGGCCCCCCCCAGAGGAGAGGCCAATGAACTGACTGAACCTAGGAAGAGAAGTCAATGTATTGTCCGGCCCTCAGAGGAGGCACCAATGCACCAGCCAGACTACCAGGAAGCCCTTTTTGTGGTTCTGCGGTTTCTTCTTATGAGATCCACAAATACAGTTGATTTACCAGCATGGCCAGTGAAATACCAGCTAGGTAGCAAACCTATCATAGTTGGAGGACGACTACCATACACTTTCATAACTAGAAGGGAAGTCATTTCTGTAAGACCGCCCCACATAGGGGTTTGTGGATTCTGTAGGAGTTCCAGAACCTGTGTTCACCATTACCACTGATGTTATTTGAGGTCCACCACTCCTATCTTTCCCTGTGCTACACTCTACCTCTCAGGCAATGGCAAACTATAATTGCTCAATGACATCACTGAACACCAAGTAACTGGAGAGTGGCTACTAATATCTAAAGTTAGCCATGAATGCTACAATTCAAATGTACAATCTCTCTACAAACGACTGTAGATTTACCAACAACCAGGTATTTTGAGGGCTTACCTAAAAATCCATCCTAAAAACCAATCAGGCAAGTCCTTACATTACATAGTTGTTGGTAGATCAAAAGAAGAGTGGAGTCTACAATCGGGGGGCATGGTGTATGTTCAGTTTTCATCTTCTCACACTACACACTGGATGGCATAGAGCTCCATAGAAAATCAAGCAGTCGAAACTAAAAAGGCACCTACATAAATTTGGAGGATGATCTGACAGTCTGCCCAGTTTTGGGTGGACAGTACAACAATCTAACGACGATCTCACAGGTCCGAAATACCATTCTTGGGGACAAAATGAATAGGTTTGGAAACCTGATAGAGATTGTTCACTTCAACCAAGTACCAGAGCTTTTAGCACTTACCTCCCCCACTTGAACATTCCTTATTTGGAAGAATCAGGGCCAAAAGACATTGCAAGACTAGGTCTACATATCTGACTGTCCTATAATGGACCACTTGGTCTTCAGCCATCGGTCTTCTACGTTTCTAGGATATCTATGCCAATTCTAACCCAAGTGGTCAAGTAAGTTCCAATACTTGAGGACTTCTACAGAACGTTGGGATTTTTTTCACAAAATAAAAACAAGAAGAAATGACTATAAGGCCTCATTCACGTGGGCATAAACCAGTGTTAAAGGGCCATCTCTACCCACATGGGAGTTCTAGCCACAGGCAGCCCCATTCATACCTATTGGAATGCAAGCGTAAAAAGTACAAGCCTACACTAACTGCAGAAATAACCAGAAACAATTTGTGAATGGTTCATAAAATTAAAGATCAAGCTGTATGCCCTGTAAACACTAAGAAAATCGTACGAAAACTTTTGTACGAGGACAGATCGTCTGATAAAATCGGATTGTTTGTACACAGCTCTCGAAAGCCAATCACGACAATATCTGAAGGGACAAGCGCAAAAATGTTTCTCGTACGATACCAGATCATACGATTTTCATTTAATCAGTACAGTAGTCATCCAAAAATACAATACAGGACATCGCTTTTGAAATGCCTTTCTTTCACAGGAGAATTTTCATATCTTTAGTAGCCTTTTCACTTTCCACGTGAGACTAGCAGGCCTAAACAAAAAACAAAAAAAAAAAAAAAAAAAAACACACGGGTGATCATTCGTCTGATATTCTCATGAGTATAGGGCCTAAGATGATGCCCCCCTCCCCCCCAAAAAAAAAAAAAAAAAATCCATTAACCACCTCCCGTCTGGCCGTTGTATACAAACGGCCAGACGGTGGCACTGCAGGGTCAGGTGGCCGTTTATAAACGGCCTCCCCGCACCCTGCTTGTGCGCGTTTCCTGAGAGCGCGCAGCACCATGATCTGATGCTCGTCACAGTGAAACACCGATCGGACGGGACCTCTGTACGAGGTCCCGACCATGTGATCGCTGATTGCCCAGTGATCACATGCAAAGTAGTAAGCAAGATGTCACTTGTGACATCATTGCTTACTACATGTGAAATCTGAATGATCACAGAGATCACATGGTACAAGGCTATCCACATCCATGTGACAAGCTGTGACCAATCACAGCTCAATCAGTAGTTCTCAATGGCTGCAAGAATGCAGGGAGAAAGAGAAATGATTGTTTTTACATCCTTTATGGGTGTAAAAGCAATCAGTGTAAAAAAACAAAAAAAAAAAAAACCACCTTCATCACCCCCAAGTAGTACACTGTCACCATGGTGACACCACTGTACTGCTAGGGTGACATTATGTAAAAAAAATAAATATAAAAAAAATAAAATAAAAAAGTTTAAAAATTATAATTTTTGGTTATAAACTAATTTGGCTTTTTTTTTCACTAAAAAGATAACGGAATAAATTTTGGCCAGGATTTATGATGAAATATTATTGATTTGCAAAATTTTATAAGAAAAACACTTTAAAAAAAATTTGGACATTTACATAGGAAAAAAAAAAACAAATCCCAGTGATGAATAAATACCACTAAAATAAAGTTTTATCGGTCTCAAAAAAAAAAAAAAAATGGTAAAAAATTCATATGGGTACAGTGTTGCATGACCGTGCAATTGTCAAAGTGTGATAGCACTGAAAGCTGAAAATTGCCCTGGACAGGAAGGGGGTAAAAGTGTCCGGACTGGAAGTGGTTAAGAATGAGTTTGATACCTTACATTTAAAGAGCACCTGTCATTTTAGATCCATCATGGCAGCGCCTATTAGCGACTCACCTGCTGCCGCCACGTCCCTCACCTCGTGTCACTGCCGCATCACCAGCCATCCCATTAAAATGAATGGGACCATCGGTGAGTCAGAGGAGGCACCGCCACGGGACAGAGATGACAGATGTGCTTCACAAATTACGATTTAAAAATCGAGCCTTTTAACTACGGATTTAAATGATGATTAAATCAACTTGCTTTAAATCAAATCCACCCTGCTGAAAAGCAACTAACGATGCCCAGCTGAAGTGTGAACGCAGTTTTGTTTTAAACAGAATGCAGCTCTATTGTCTTCTATGGACTCGTGCGCATGGTGCATAGAGATCAGTAATGCTCTGTTGCTCTGTGCAGATCCATAAAATCAAAAACAGGAAAAACCCCGTGTCTGAGCTCAGCAATTGATGGGAGCATGCCTAGAGAAGCCTGGACATGCACACATTTACATTCATAAATGTCATGACATGGGAAGATCTCACCATCTAACTGCCAGCACTGAACTGACCATTTCATGGTTTATTATGGCGGATCTTTCTGCCAAGACCCTGCGCAGAGGATCGTTAGTATCTCCATGGCCGCGTACATATCCCTTTAACTGCTGCACAGAAATGTCATTCCTCATTTCATGACGGCGCCATGCGCCTTATTACTGCAGCTCCCAGTGTTTGGTACCGTTTGATGTACAGCGGAGATGTTCTGTGATTGCTTTGTTAATTGCTTGCCGATCGCTCTGTACGAGTGCCAGCACACGCTGCGTTCCACTACACCGCCGCACTTTACATCCACACAGCCTGGCTTGGCAGATGTTGCAGGCTGACATTAAAATGCCATGTCTCACCATTCACACAGGCTCTGACCCTACAACACAACAGCGTGCCGTGCCTGGACGCAATCAAAGGGAAAAGCGCAGTGTTCCCGGATTGCAAGCTTCCAGGGTCGCGGAAAGTCACTGGCAGAGCCATTTCTATGCTGGGATTTGTGCTAAGCAGGGAAGGGGATTGGAGCGCAATACAGTCAATGCTGGCTTTGTGCGCAGAGTTTACCAAAGACACGAGTGTGGTTTACACATCTGACAACCGAACTCACATACGACAACCGAACTCGCATACGACAACCGAACTCGCATACGACAACCGAACTCGCATACGACAACCGAACTCGCATACGACAACCGAACTCACATACGACAACCGAACTCACATACGACAACCGAACTCACATACGACAACCGAACTCACAAACAAGAAAAAAATGAAAGGAGATCAGAAGAAAAAAAAAAAAAAAGGAAGGAATGGCCACTGATGGATAGGAAGCTACCATACACCAGGGGATCAAATCTCTGCATTAGGAAGGATCAGACCTTCAAAAAAAAGGTTCATCTGCATTCACACATCCAGAGAAGAGGGAATCTGCCTGTGCACCCACATTCACACATCTATAGATGATGGAACCTGCGTGTGCGCCCATCAGCCCACATTCACACATCTATAGATGATGGAACCTGCGTGTGCGCCCACATTCACACATCCAGAGAAGAGGGAACCTGCATGTGCACCCATCAGCCCACATTCACACATCCAGAGAAGAGGGAACCTGCATGTGCACCCATCAGCCCACATTCACACATCCAGAGAAGAGGGAACCTGCGTGTGCGCCCATCAGCCCACATTCACACATCCAGAGAAGAGGGAACCTGCGTGTGCGCCCATCAGCCCACATTCACACATCTATAGATGATGGAACCTGCGTGTGCGCCCACATTCACACATCCAGAGAAGAGGGAACCCGCATGTGCGCCCGTAAGCCCACATTCACACATCCAGAGAAGAGGGAACCTGCGTGTTTGCCCATCAGCCCACATTCACACATCTATAGATGATGGAACCTGCGTGTGCGCCCATCAGCCCACATTCACACATCTATAGATGATGGAACCTGCGTGTGCGCCCACCAGCCCACATCCAGAGAAGATGGAACCCGCATGTGCGCCCGTAAGCCCACATTCACACATCGGGGTCCATTTAGTAAAAAGAAAACTGCATTTATATTCGTCCAGCAAATCTGCATGAACATTCGCTCTAACCTTTGGGCAAAAAATTAATGTTTTTTTTTAGGTCAGGGCTTCTCAATTTTTTTTTTTTAAATTAACTTCACGTCAGAGTCCCCCCCCCCCCAATCACATCAGAATCACCCCCAAAAATCAGAGGCCTCCCCTCATGTAATCATCACCCCCAACCCATCAGAGGCCTGCCATATACATATGCCCTCCTTCATATCAGAGCCCCCTTTATATCAGAGCGCCCCCCCATAACATCAGTGTCTACCCTATTCAGAGGGCCCCCCATCACAATAGAGCTAATCAATCAGCAGCACCCTCATGCCAGAGTTGGCCCCATCACATCAGAGTCCCCCTGTAAATGAGTCCAGCCCATCCAATTAGGGAACCCCCCCAATCACAAAGCCTGCCTATTACATCAGAGTCTGGCCCATCCAATCAGAGCCCCCCCATCACAGAGCCTACCCAATACATCAGAATCACCCTTACATATCGGAAATACCCCCAAAAATCAGAGGCCCCCCTTATGCCAGAGTTGCCCCAACACCATCAGAAGGGTGCTATAGATATACCCCCCCTTCACATTATGGCCCACACCATTCAGAGCTCCCCCCCAAAATCACATCAGCTGCCCGAAACCAATCAAAAGCACCCCCGTCACATCAAAGTCCCCCTATAAATGAGTCCAGCCCATCCAGAGCACCACCCCTCCCCCCCCCCCCCCCCCCCAATCACAGAGCCTACCCATCAATACATCAGAATCACCCCTAACCAATCATGTCATGGGCCCTTCATACAGGAGTCCCTCTATAAATGAGTCCACACCATCCATTCAGAGCCTCCCCATTAGATCAGTTGCCCCTGTACATCAGAACTGCCACTCATCAACCAGAGGTCACCTCATATCAGATTAACCCCTTCACATCAGAATCACCCTCATATCAGAAGCCTATATACATGAGTCCCCCCATCACGAGTCCCCCTATAAATGAGTCCATCTTATCCAATCAGAGCCCCCTCCCCCATCACGAGTCCTCTATATCAGAACGGCCCCGTGCCACATCAGAGCCCTTCCTTTTGGCTCCAGCAGCATGGTAAGGGTGGGAAGTGGAGGATGCAGAATTGGCAGTTCGTGCCACCTGCCCTGGAGTCAGGAGTCAACATGTGAGTGAGCGGGCCGCCATCACCCCAGGATCCGATACCACTTCGTCCAGACTCTTCAGCGCCATAGGTTGTTATGGTGCTGGCAGTTGGCCCGCCCCAACCATGGCAACTTACAATACTGATCCCGGGCAAATGGTCCCAGTGAACCCAGAGGGCCCCCTGGTCAAGAAACATTGTTTTAGCCCCGGTTCACATAAATGCAGTGCGGGAAAATGCGCCGAACCCTGAGCGTTTCCCGCACTGCATTGAAATCTCCCTCCGGTCATTCGATCTGCCATGGGTGTCAAATGTTAAATTAATGACACCTCAACAGGTTGCAAGAATCAGATCGCATGGGTGTGGCAAAAGGTTTCCCGCACCTTTTATGCAGGTGCAGGGAATTGACAAAATGAATGGGCCCAAATCACACCGCGTGGGAATGCAGCACGGTGCGCTTTTCGTTCTATGGACTTCAATGGAGACTCTACAGAGCATGTAAGGCGTTCTGATGCGTTTTAACCTGCCCAGTAACAAGTTGGGGAAAAAAAAAAAAAAAAAACGCAAAGAACACAAAAAAGTGGCAAAAACGCATATTTAAAATGCACCGCAAAATGCACCACAGAAGCTGATCAAACGCAAACTGCATAGGTGTGAACCTAGCCTTGGGCCAATTCCTCCAATGATACAGATGGGCACCAGTGAGGTATTTACCTCATTATGGCCACTAGATGGAGTGGAAGAGCACAGGAAACAAGTCTGTATCAGGAGATACATTGTAACAGTTTCTAGAAAACTCTAGAGGGAAATCGCTAATTTATGGAATTTTTTTTTGCATATTTTTCACCAGCTTTCCGATCGCGTGACAAGCAATCCCAGCGGTCACATGACCCTAAACCACGCCCCCACCATCAGAAACCCCTTAGGTCAGGAGCAGCCGGTGCCAAGGGGTTAATGGTGCCCTAAACATGGAGCGATTTTGCTGCAACTTGTGTAGTAATCTGCATTTAACAAAGCGAGACACCCAAAAAAGGTGCTCGAGCTTCCTTTACATGACAAACGTGTACATGTGGAATCGTGTGAAAATCATGGATTCTATGAGCCCGTCGGAGGGCGCGGGGCCGCCGGAAAAGGACGATTCTACAAGCCCGTCGGAGGGCGCGGGGCCGCCGGAAAAGGACGATTCTACAAGCCCGTCGGAGGGCGCGGGGCCGCCGGAAAAGGACGATTCTACAAGCCCGTCGGAGGGCGCGGGGCCGCCGGAAAAGGACGATTCTACAAGCCCGTCGGAGGGCGCGGGGCCGCCGGAAAAGGACGATTCTACAAGCCCGTCGGAGGGCGCGGGGCCGCCGGAAAAGGACGATTCTACAAGCCCGTCGGAGGGCGCGGGGCCGCCGGAAAAGGACAATTCTACAAGCCCGTCGGAGGGCGCGGGGCCGCCGGAAAAGGACAATTCTACAAGCCCGTCGGAGGGCGCGGGGCCGCCGGAAAAGGACGATTCTACAAGCCCGTCGGAGGGCGCGGGGCCGCCGGAAAAGGACGATTCTACAAGCCCGTCGGAGGGCGCGGGGCCGCCGGAAAAGGACGATTCTACAAGCCCGTCGGAGGGCGCGGGGCCGCCGGAAAAGGACGATTCTACAAGCCCGTCGGAGGGCGCGGGCCGCCGGAAAAGGACGATTCTACAAGCCCGTCGGAGGGCGCGGGGCCACAGTAAAGGCGATTCTACAAGCCCGTCGGAGGGCGCGGGGCCACAGTAAAGGCGATTCTACAAGCCCGTCGGAGGGCGCGGGGCCACAGTAAAGGCGATTCTACAAGCCCGTCGGAGGGCGCGGGGCCGCCGGAAAAGGACGATTCTACAAGCCCGTCGGAGGGCACGGGGCTGCCGGAAAAGGACGATTCTACAAGCCCGTCGGAGGGCGCGGGGCCGCCGTAAAGGCGATTCTACAAGCCCGTCGGAGGGCGCGGGGCCGCAGTAAAGGCGATTCTACAAGAACGTCGGACAGCGCGGGGCCGCAATAAAGGCGATTCTACAAGAACGTCGGACAGCGTGGGGCCGCAATAAAGGCGATTCTACAATCTTGTCGGGCCGCCGTAAAAGACGATTCTATAAGCCCATCGGACAGCGTGTGGCCGTCGTAAAGGCGATTCTACAAGCCCGTCGGACGGCACGGGGCACCGTAAAGGCGATTAAACAATCCGGTCGGACGGCGTAGGGCCGCAGTAAAGACGATTTTACAAGCCGGTCGGACGGCGCGTGGCTACAATAAAGGCGATTCTACAAGCCCGTGGGACAGTGCAGGGCCACAATAAAGGCGATTCTACAATCTGGTTGTACAGTGTATGGTCAGCTTAACATGAGGACGCCAACAATAAAAAGTGATTGTACAGACATTGAATTGAAGGTCACCTCCATCCCTCCTGAACGTTACCGATTGGTCACGTAAATTCCTAGTTGATCAGACAGTGTAAGGCTACGTTGGCAGTAGCGCGGGTCGGGAACGCTGACACACACACTTCTCTGACATACAGAAACGAGCCAATCTTTAGCCAATTGCGATCGTTAACGGCACCCCAACGCACTCGCAGAACACAGAGCCCCGTCATCGTGCGTTTCCACGCTGGGTCGGGGGGCTACCTTTTTGCGTGTAGGGCCACCAATGAAACGAATGATCTTCTCTACACGTGCCAAGCGGAAACACGATCATACAGTAGTGTGATCAAAGTCTGCAGATCATCATACACAGTGCAATCGACTTCAGATTTACCAAATCTATGTAATGTAAGGTCAAACCTAGCCCATCCAATCACCGTGTTTCCAATCGGGCCCCTGTACTGCAAGGCTGTTGGTGGATCTAATGGCGGCCATACACAGAACAATCTGATGGCTAATACAATCTAAAAAGACAAATTCCAGCATCCAATACCTGTTTGGGGCTCAGAACGAGCTCTTCCATCTTCTATCGGGCACTAAATTGGTCTACAAGGCGATGGGGCATAAAGTTGCTGTGTGTATGGCCAGCATGATTGTACGGTGTATGGCGGAGGGCAGATGAAGGGTGCACACCATGCAGTGTAGCGGGTGAGGGGCGATGTGATGGAGAAGATGGGCAGCCACCATAGAAGGTCAGATCAGAACAGTGCCTGATGGAGGACATCGTCCATGGAGGGGGATGGGGAGCATCTGCAGCCCCCCAACCCAGCATAGCTCCCCCATTCCAGGTCAGATCTCCCCGCCCCCTCCTCCCGTTTTCATGGAGCAATCAGCTCCCCTCCCCCCACCACACTGCAGGGACCCCCATGACGTCCTCTGACAGCCATCCCCCACTGCAGATGGCACTGCAAAGAGCACCTGTCTACAGCCAGCCCGACCAATACCTTCCTCCGAGCCCCGGGGTGAACACAGCTCCGCTCCCTGGATGTCTCCGTCCGACCGTCCGCTCCGATCACCGATCCGCCGTCACTGACACCGCAACGACCTGCTCTGTGTTTATCAGTGTGGAGGGACCGCCCACCGGGAGGACGGGACCAGTTCACCCGACCCCGCCTGCTCACTGATATCACCGCCTCCTGATAGCCGTGCATACGCCCCCTTATTAATATTAATATGGCTCTCCTTTCTACATTTAGAACAACCTCCTTCTGTAACCTGTGCGATCCTTCTGTTCATGGACAGTACGTCACATTGCATGACCGCCTCCTCATTACTATGTCACAGACCACCTCCCCTGTCGTTGTGTGCACCAGCCTCCTCATTATTAGGTCGCAGACCACCTCCCCCTGCCGCTCTGTGTACCCGCCTCCTCATTAATTATGTCACAGACCACCTCCCCCTGCCGCTGTGTGCACCCGCCTCCTTATAATTATGTCACAGACGACCTTCCCTCTGCTGCTGTATGCACCCGCCTCCTCATTATTATGTCGCAGAACACCTCCCCCTGCCGCTGTGTGCACCCGCCTCCTCATTACTATTAAATCAATCTTGCCCTATTCCTACAGATATAACATTGTGTAACCGCCTCCTGAAAGCTGCGCGATCCATCACCATTACCACACACATCTGGCCTCCTCCTTCTCTGTACAGTATGTCAGAGTACCGCCTCCTCCTGCAGGCTGGGCACCGCCTCCTCATTAACATTACAATCAGCTTTCTGCATTCAGATATATTACATAGAAGGACCGCCTCTTCATTAATATTACAAACACCTTTCTCATTCTAACATGTATAGCATTGGATTACCAGCTCCTTATTATTATATTATAGCCAGGGGCGGACTGACAACTCATGGGGGCCCCGGACAATAGGGGATCATGGGGCCCCTGTGTCCTTGTCCAAACTCAAAAAAGCCTATGAAAAAGGTACCAGGGGCATCTCATGGGGCCCCCTACTGACCCTGGGCCCTCGGGAGGTGCCCGAGTTTCCAAATGGTCAGTCCGCCCCCGATTATAGTATTACCTCCCCCCCCATTATTATATTATAGTATTACCTCCCCCATTATTATATTATAGTATTACCTCCCCCCTAATATTACAGTATAGTTTTACCTCCCCCTATTATTATAGTATAATTTTACCTCCCCCCTATTATTATTTATTTATTTCGGGTACTTATATAGCACTGTCAATTTTAATATATTATAGTATTACCTCCCCCTATTATTATATTATAGTATTACCTCCCCCCTATTATTATATTATAGTATTACCTCCCCCCTATTATTATAGTATTACAGTTTTACCTCCTTAACTGGTATAGTTATTGGGAAAAGCTTTGGCATGCCTAGAATTTGCTGAGGATACGATCTTGAAACAAAAGAACAACACAAAGCAGAGTTTTCCTCAACAAAAGGACAGCAACAGCTCTCAGCACTGAGGGGCTTCCTCTATGGCGCAGCCATAGCGGCTAGGTCTGGAAAAGTCCCATGTCCAGAAGGGGTGCACAAGCAAGACTGACGGTCTTGGGATTCTCTGCATCCTACTTGTGACGGTCGCGGCGTCAGACCCCAGACCTTCTCACCAAACTCGTGACCGTAGGACTAGCCACTCTAAAACTGCGATGTCACGTGCGTAACAATGCCACGCCGAGCTGCACCCTGCACAACGATTTTCCAGCTATTGGATCACAATCGATGTACCTGCAGCCTGAGCGCGATTGTTACTGGGTCAGGTTAATTACACAATTAACCCTTCACACTGCCACCACATCCTTTTTATACAGAGAAAGAGCAAATTCGGCAATATCAGAAATACATTATGATGTTTGCATAAGCGTCGGTATACCACTGTCACCACAGGCAGAGATATACCAAAGTTTAAAACACACACACAGTAGCGCTCTTCAGAGGCAGGGGTGCTTATTTTGCATTAAAGAGCTTTAGAAACAGTTCAACACTTTTAGAAAGTACGAATTATTACTAAAAGGTCAAAAGCATGCAATAAAAATATTTACAGAAAAAGATGTAGCCTATATATAGATATATATATATCTATATATATATATATATACAGTATAAATATACAGAAAACAATAACACAGCAAAGAGATAACAGAAAGGAATTGAGATAGATAAAGTACTTGCCAAAAGCCTTGGGTTAAGCAGCTTTCACGTTTTCTGAGCAAAAGGGCGTTTTCTCCCAAAGTTGGTTCCGATGTTAAAAAGGGAGAATTCTTCAACTTAACTCAGCTCAGCTTAGGTTTTCCAAGCAACTCCACAGGGTGTCTCCCTGAAACAGAGAACCAATCGCCTCCTTTGGGGAGGGAGTTGTAGGTGGAGACCTCAGGCTATGACCAAAGCCTGCACAAATTATATTATGGTTCATAACTTACGCTGGATAGATATAACATGCTATCCATGAGTAGATTAATACGCAGAATCTTCTGCTGAACAGTTAGATATGAAATATGAAATTTCCGCTTGAATGGTTACGGAAATATAATTTTCTCTGTGTGCATGATTGCTACACTACTTGCTGTGATCCGTGTCACAAGGTATCCCAGAAAGATCCACTCTGAATGTTGCTTTGACGTTCTTCCATCTTCAGAAGGATGAGTCTCCTGCCCCTTGGTGAGGGCGAGACATCAGCGGTCTCCTGTAGGTCTCTCCTAAGCCTAGGAAGGTTAGACAACATTTCCAAGCTGGGTCAACCTCCTGCTGGTGAAGGACCCGACTACTCTCAGCCCCCCGTTGGCCATTCTTTTTTACCATGGTTTGGCTGAGACAGTATCTATTTCAAACTGAATAGGTTGTTTTACAAGGTGAGGGTGTACATATACTTTAATATCAAGCAAAAGTCAATCTGCTCAGTCTAAACACTTACTGTATATCATGGATGAGAACACAAGCAGAAGAAGTGATTTCACAACACTCTCACACTCTCTTATGACTTTCAAATATTAACAAATGAAAAGAATATATTAGCAATATACATGTGATCTACAAATCAACACAGAATTCTACACAATACTAATCAGTGAGAAAGAGTAACAAATACTGTATTTTTCGCTTCATAAGACGCACCTAGGTTAGAGGAGGAAAACAAGAAAAAAAATATTCTGAACCAATGGAATGCATACATAGTACAGGAGATGACCAGAGACTGCGGACACAGTACAGGAGATGACCAGAGACTGCGGACACAGTACAGGAGATGACCAGAGACTGCGGATATAGTACAGGAGATCACCAGAGACTGCGGACACAGTACAGGAGATGAACAGAGACTGCGGACACAGTAGAGGAGATGACCAGAGACTGCATAGTACAGGAGAGGACCAGAGACTGCAGACATAGTACAGGAGATGACCAGAGAATGCGGACACAGTACAGGAGATGACCAGAGACTGCGGACACAGTACAGCAGATGACCAGAGACTGCGGACACAGTACAGGAGATGACCAGAGACTGCGGACACAGTAGAGGAGATGACCAGAGACTGCATAGTACAGGAGAGGACCAGAGACTGCAGATATAGTACAGGAGATGACCAGAGAATGCGGACACAGTACAGGAGATGACCAAAGACTGCGGACACAGTACAGGAGATGACCACAGACTGCGGACATAGTACAGGAGATGACCACAGACTGCGGACACAGTACAGGAGACGACCGGAGACTGCGGACACAGTACAGGAGACGACCGGAGACTGCGGACACAGTACAGGAGACGACCGGAGACTGCGGACACAGTACAGGAGACGACCGGAGACTGCGGACACAGTACAGGAGACGACCGGAGACTGCGGACACAGTACAGGAGATGACCAGAGACTGCAGACACAGTACAGGAGATGACCAGAGACTGCGGACACAGTACAGGAGATGACCAGAGACGGCAGACCGAGTACAGGAGATGACCAGAGACGGCAGACCGTATTTGACAGGTACCCTCTCCCACTTCTGCTGCGATCGCCTCTCTCCTCGTAGTCTTCTGGGACACACGACAGGTCCCAGAAGACTATGAGGCCATTCACAAAGTGCAGTGCTTCTCGCACATGCACAGTGGACACCCGTGTGTAAAGCCGCAAGCTGTCACAGCCGGGTGCCCACACTAAAGATGAGGTGATGAGGACACCGCTGGACTGAGGAACAGGTAGGACCAAGGAGCAGGTTCAGCTGCACAGAAGAGCCGAGCGGCCAGCCCGGTATTCTAACATGGCGGCGATGGGGGAATACCGGGCCGGTCACTCCATATTCGCTCCATAAGACTCACAGACAAAAAGTGCGTCTTATGGAGCGAAAAATACGGTAAGTCCTTAACCCCTTCACGCCGACGAGTACGTAAATATGTGGCTGTGTATTTGTGAACCAAAATGTAAACAAGCCTGTGCCGAAAGAGCGAACCCTGCGTGCTCCCGGCACAGGTACCGATGCCTGACATAAAGCTCCCAATCATTACTTGCAATTGGGAGCTTTCTGATCATATGATTGCTGTGACAGCCAATCACGGTGCTCACATGATCATAAACCCCGCCCAGCCTTCCAGTATCAGAAACTTCTCAAAGGATCGGGAGGTACCGGCGTTAAGGGGTTATTGAAGTAGAATCCATCAGATCAAAGAAGATCCGTACCAGTCCTATCAGTGCCAAAATCTTTCCATTATTATATGCTTCCATGCCATGCTATGGCAGAAATACTGCTACAGGGCGGTGCAGGTGCACAAAATATACGTGATTTTGCAGTTCCGGGTAGGGGGCGTGCATGCGCTGTGCACACGCCCTACCCGCGCCGCCGTTCCTGGGCTCGACTGTCAATCACCGGTCCCGGCCGGTGATTACTCGCCGGCACCCAGTGAATATCTCCAACGGGGGAGCGACCTGTATGTAAACATTACAGATCTCTCCCCTGTAAGCTCCTGCACATTGCTTTGTATGCCTCTGCATAGCAGAGCCATACAAAGCAGTGTGATTACAGTGAAACATTCACAGCCCCCATAGTAAAACAGCACACAGTTAACCCTTTGATCACCCCTCATGTTAACCCCATTCCTGCCCAGTGCCATTAGTACAGTGTCAGTGCTTTTTACTAGCACTGATCACTGTATTGGTGTCACTGGGGATATCAGTGACACCAAGTGTTCTGTCTCTCCAATCTAAGCATTGATAGTGTGATCTCTGTAACTTACAGTTGTGATGAGATAGCGATAACTTCAACCTCAGTTGGATGCCACAGTCAGTGACTCAATCGATAAGACATCTTTTAGATCTTGTGAAGTTTATTCCATAAGCTGAGAGAATCTTACAACATGAACATTCGATAGGTCAAAAGATCATAATGTGATCTACTTCATGACATGAGGCTAGAGCTGCAATGCATTTCTTGGAAAGGGGCGGGGCTATCTATACGGCATTAACTAAACCAAAGGAAAGGGAGGAGCAGAGACAAAATATAGAAACACTTAAAGGCGTATGACAGTCAATATGGCAGTCATGTGAAACATGACACCAAGTCAGTTCCCCTCAGTGTCACAATGTCCGCCGCAGTCCCGCTATAAGTCGCTGATCGCCGCCATTACTAGTAAAAATAAATAAATAAAAATTCCAGTATATATACCGCCATTTGTAAACGCTATAACGTTCACATAAACCAATTAATTTACACGTATTGGGTTTTTTTTTAGCACAGACATGAAGCAGAATTCATTTCGGCCTAAATTTATGAGGAAATTTGATTTTTTTACTGGACATGTTTAATAGCAAAGAGTCATGTTTACAGACATGTTTATAGCGCAAAAAAAAAAAAACGCACAGGTGATCAAATACGACCGAAAGAAAGCTTTATTTGTGAGAAAAAAGGACATAAATTTTGTTTGGGTGCAGCGTTGCATGACCGTGCAATTGTCAGTTAAAGTAAGGCAGTGCAGTATCGCAAAAAATGGCCTGGTCAGGAAAGGGGGTGAAATATGGAGGGCAAGGGGTTAACAAGTGAACAGCAGGGGCGGACTGACCATTTGGAAACTCGGGCACTGCCCGAGGGCCCGGCGTCAGTAGGGGGCCCCATGAGATGCCCCTGGTACCTTTTTCATAGGCTTTTTTGAGTTTGGACAAGGACACAGGAGCCCCATGATCCCCTATTGCCCGGGGGCCCCATGAGTTGTCAGTCTGCCCCTGGTGAACAGTATGAAATATGTAAATCCCTAGTAAAGTAGGATACAACAGATCAAAGGAGATCCGCAACAGTCCTGTCACCAATAAAAAATGCTTATATGATGGTGATCCCCCATGCAGTGAAAGGAGAGCATTTCCCCCCAGTGACATGTAAATGTGCTCACCTGCATTATGACCCCTGCATATCATAACAGGTGAAATAAGCATCACCTACTTACGATTTATTCAGGAAGTCCATGTATAGGAGAGGAGCTGTTTGCTGCTGACGTCATCACGCTTGGTACATTGGAGTTTGGTGTGAGCTGGACTACACAGAGTTTTGCTGTAAAGTAGGCTGGTTTTTAGAGCCATTATTATTATTATTATTATACAGAATGTATACAGCAATAACAGTTTTTGCAGCATTTTACAATCTAAAGAGACAGTACAGTTACAATATAATAATATACAAGAGGGTTAGGAGGGCCCCCCTCACAAGAGCTTACAGTCTAATGAATCTATTTTATCATTCGAGTGTATATATGCCTTTGCTTTCTCAATAAAGTGAGCGCTATCAGTTTCTTTGCTCTATGCATATGTAGCGCTATCCCTTTGAGAGTTGCTGGGTTTGGGTCCCCTACAGGGGCGGACTGACAACTCATGGGGCCCCCAGGCAATAGGGGATCATGGGGCCCCTGTGTCCTTGCCCAAACTCAAAAAAGCCTATGAAAAGGTATCAGGGGCATCTCATGGGGCCCCTACTGACCCTGGGCCCTCGGGCAGTGCCCGAGTTTCCAAATGGTCAGTCCGCCCCGGGTCCCCTATTTTCCTGCACAGCGAAGCAACATGCATTTTCCAACTTTCATGCAGATTCAGTAACCGGTTTTTGTTGTTTTATTTGGGGATAACCAACTTGGATGGGGTCTAGGGGTATATGGGATGATGGGATGGCCAACTTGACTAGAACAATAACCATGAGAACAAAGTTCACAAAATGTAGGATCCTGGGCTTTGTACTCCCTCCAGTGTGGCAGCAGTCTCTTCATGGACCATTAACAAAGTCTCTGTGAGGAGCTCTTGGTGCCCTCTAATGAACCCAGCTAGAACTATCCATCCACCTGGCTGTCTTTTGAAAAGTGTTCCGAAGCAAGAGGTTCTGGAACAGGCTTTCAGCACTGTCCCAGGGAGAACTGGTTGGGTATAGCACCTAGCCACCCTCTCTCCTGTAGGCCTCGGGGGTGTAGATGTACTCACACTTTCCTTGTCTCCTGGAGCTTTGGATGAACTGCTTTCAGGCTTTTGGTGGGCTGGTTCCCTTCCAGGCTAACAGGCTATCCTTCCTTGGTGGACTATAAGACAGTGCAGCTCCCCCTGTCAGCTTCCTCCCGACCTCCAGCCTGGAGGCATAACCCCCCTCTCCTGGGGTCCCCTTCCAGGCTACACAACAGCACTCATCAGTACTCCATCACCACCCGACTCCCCTGCTGGCCAGGCTCTCATATTTATGGGCCAGTCTCCCACACTGCAACACTTCCTGCCTGGGATTGGTCAGACCCCATGAATATGCACATCAGCACCTCCTGGTCTCCATCCACTGGCTTCTAGAAACGTCTCCAAGCTTCTAGAGCAGGGGGAGGTACCTGTACAGCCCTCCAGCCTGTCCTGAAGTAAACCCTATGACTCACACCCAGACTTCCAACATGCCTCTAACTATTCTCACAAACTATGTACACAAGAGGGCGCTACACATATCTGCTTGATGTAATGTGCAGGGGAGGAGAGTTGGAGAATTATAACTGGAGAGCGAGCTATTGGGATCGATTCTTTATGGGATGAATGCCTATTTGAACTCTTATTAACCACTTCCCGTCCGGCCCAGGTATATAAACATCCTCCCCGCTCCTCGCCTGTGCACGCTCCCTGGGAGCACATGGCGTCGCGATCCGGTGCCCGCTGTGTCCTCCAATGATCACATGCAGAGTAGTAAGCAAGATGTCATTTCCTGACATCATTGCTGACTACTAGTGAAATCTGTGAATGATCACAGAGATCACATGGTACAAGGCTATTCACAACAGCCTTGTACCATGTGACAAGCTGTGGCCAATCACAGCTCACACAGTATTTCTCAATGGCTGCAAGAATGCAGCCAGAGAGAAGGAGAAATGATTGCTCTTACAGCCTTTATAGGTGTAAAAGCAATCAGTGTAAAAAAAAAAAAAAATCTTCATCACCCTCCACAAGTAGTACACTGTCACTATGGTGACACTGTACTGCTAGGGTGACAGTATGTTAAAAAAACATAAATAATAATATAAAAAATAAAATAAAAATGTAAAAAAAATTTTGAAAAATTATAATTTTTGGTTATAAACTAATTTGGGTTATTTTTTTTTTTTTACTAAAAAGATAGATGAATACATTTTGTCCAAGATTTATGAAGAAAGATTATTTATTTGCAAAATTTTATAAGAAAAACACTTTTTTTTCAAAATGTTTGGACTTTTTCATTTATATAGCAAAAAAATAAAAATCCCAGTGGTGAATAAATACCACCAAAATAAGTTTTATCTGTCTCAAAAAAATGCTAAAAAATTCATATGGGTACAGTGTTGCATGACCGCGCAATTGTCATTCAAAGTGTGATAGCGCTGAAAGCTGAAAATTGGCCTGGACAGGAAGGAGGTGAAAGTGCCCGGACTGGAAATGGTTAAGTTTAGGGCTCGTAATTGAAGGTGAGCAGATTTCTGTGTCGCTGGGTGGAGTGTTTTTATCCCCCTGTAAGGTAGAACACCATCATGGAAGATTGTGTTATTGGTGACTGTTGCAGATCTCCTTCTATCTGTTGGATCCTACTTCACTAAGGACTTTTTCTTGCTCACTGATTAGCCCTGTGTATAATTCTGTGTTGGTTTGAAGATCACGTTTATTGCCAATGTATGCTCTTCATTTGTTAATATTTGAAAGTTATAAGAGAGTGTGATATTTCTCACTTTTTGGGTAGTGCTGCACTATTTGACATTATCTAGACCTCCCTCTGCATTAGCACTGACTGCCGTGGATCTGTATAAGGGCTCCTTTACACTTGTGTCATCCTCTGAAGAGCAATCCGCAGTTGATCACATTTCAGGGGCATTTGACATGTAACTGTGAGGCGATATGCTGCCTCCGCACCTCCTGTTTTAACCCTGTAAAGGCCAGGCCACCACTCTACAAATGCACTTGCATTGGGGCCAGGGGCGGACTGACCATTTGGAAACTGCCCGAGGGCCCGGGGAAAGTAGGGGGCCCCATGAGATGCCCCTGGTACCTTTTTCATAGGCTTTTTTGAGTTTGGGCAAGATCACAGGGGCCCCATGATCTCCTATTGCCCAGGAGCCCCATGAGTTATCAGTGGGGCCCGATTCACCTAAATAAGTCACTTTTGACAGCAGTACTGCCCATCCCCATCTGCTGCCTTAACAGCTTAAAGGGAAATTTCAGTTAGTTTTTTATCTTTTAAAAGTTTGCAGCTACCAATACTGTAGCCGCTGACTTAAAACATCTGTACTTACCAGTGCCTGAAGCCAATGCTGTCTTTCCATAGCAGGTCCTTCTTACTGCTGAGGGTCTCCAGCACTGCTGTCTTGGATATGGGAGTCGGCTGTGACTTCCTGACTAACCACAGCCGGCTCCTCATTGCACTTTGTGAATGACTCTGCAGCCTCCTGGGGCCTAGGATGTGTCCCAGAAAACTGCAGGAGAGGAGGGAGCAAAGAAACATCATCCTTGCCTAGGTGAGGATTGCAAAGTGGAAGCATGTACTGACCAATATCGGTACTTGCTCACCCCCCAAAAAAATTTAACTCAATTACAAGCTGGGGGTAGGAAGTGAACCAACGGGACTGGGAAGGTTCCAGCTTCATACTTAGAGGCCACTAGCTGTTTAGAGTAGCTGGCTTTACACGCACATGAACTTTAATGACATCCCAGTCTTAGTTCGTAGGGTTCCATATTGAGTTGGCCCCGCCTTTTACAGCTATAACAGCTTCCACTCTTCTGGGAAGGCCGTCCACAAGGTTTAGGAGGGTGTCTATGGGAACGTTTGACTATTCTTCCAGAAGCACATTTGTGAGGTCAGGCAGTGATGTTGGATGAGGCTCACAGTCTCCACTCTAATTCATCCCAAAAGTGTTCTATGGGGTTGTGGTCAGGACTCTGTGCAGGTCAGTCAAATTCCTCCACCCCAAACTCACTCATCCATGTCTTTATGAACCTTGCTTTGTGCACTGATGTGCAGTCATGTTGGAACAGGAAGGGGCCATCCCCAAACTGTCCACACAAAGTTGGGAGCAAGAAATTGTCCAAAATGTCTTGGTATGCTGGCACCTTAAGAGTTCCCTTCACTGGAACTAGGGGGCCAAGTCCAACCCCTGAAAAAGAACCCCACACCATAATCCCTCCTCCACCAACTTTACACTTGGCACAATGCAGTCAGGCAAGTACCATTCTCCTGGCAACTGCCAAACCCAGACATGTCCATCATCGGATTGCCATACACAGAAGCACGATTGGTCACTCCAGAGAACACGTTTCCACTGCTCTAGAGTCCAGTGGTGGCGTGCTTTACACCACGGCATCTGACGCTTTGCATTGCAGTTGGTGATGTAAGGCTTGAATGCAGCTGCTCGGCCATGGAAACCCATTCCATGAAGCTCTCTCCGCACTGTTGTTGTGCTAATCTGAAGTCCGCACGAAGTTTGGAGGTCTTTAGCTATTGACTCTGCAGACAGTTGGTGACTTCTGTGCACTGTGCGATTCAGCATACGCTGTCATGTTACGTGGCTTACCACTTGGTGGCTGAGTTGCTGGTGTTCCCAGTTGCTTCCACTTTGTTATAACCCCACTAACAGTTGAGCGTGGAATATTTAGTAGCCAGGAAATGTCACAGATGGACTTATTGCACAGGTGACAACCTATCACAGTACCACGCTTGGAGTCACTGAGCTCCTGAGAGCGACCCATTCTTTCACAAATGTTTGTAGAAGCAGTCTGCATGCCTAGGTGCTTGATTTTATACAGATACTAAAGTGTGGGGTCTTGTGAGCTACTATGGCATATGCTAAGTGTTAATAAATATTTAAATATTATCAATAATAAAATTGTGGTAAAATCAATACAATAGTGAAAATAAAATTATAGTAAAAAAAACTGTGAAAATTAGTGGTTCGCTTAAACTCTACACATACTCATACCATTGTGTCACAGAGAATAAAATAAATTCAGAAATGGTGTCGCTCTCCACTACCAATTGCAAAAATGTAAATTAATCACTATTAAATAAATAACAGTCCAGCTTCGAAAGAGTGCATATCAATATCTCTGCAATTATATTACTGCTGCAAACATGTCCTTATTAAGTCCGTGACCTTGACACTTCTTCTAGTCCTGTGATATGAAATAATAACTGTGCAGTTCACCAATCATAAAAAATACTATGCACCTTCAGCGGTTGTGCTCTCACTTGGTGTATATGACCACGCCGTTAAGTGAGGTCATAAAAGGTTTGTTTCCTTTTAATAGGGCTTAGAGGTAAATGGATGGGTTAACCCTCTTTCCCTGGGATGGATGGATGGATGGATGGACGGAGTGTTCCCTCTTTCCAGCAGGGGGTCTCCTCGCCTCCTTATGGATTTTCCTGAATCCGGATGGATGGACGGGAATATCCTTCTTCCCATTAGGGGGTCTCCTTGCTTCCTTAGGGATTGTTTTCCATAGGTAAATGACCATGGAATGTAATAAAAAAATATAGTGCCTTGTCCTCTTTAAAACATAATTTATTAAAAATATAGTAGTGCACTCACATGTATTACAAGTAGAGATGAGCGAAGAAATGAAAAATTCGATTCGACTGATTCGGCGAATTCGTGGACAATATTCGATTCGAGTCGAATAAATTCGCTGTGAATTTAACTTAAAAAAGGGTGTTTCTAGGCTTCAGAGAGACTTAATATTAGTGCAGAACACTGTACCTTTAATTTAAATGCCCTTGGAGTCTGCTGGGGAAGAGAAATAATACTGTCTGTCAGTATGACATGCAGATGAGTGCCGTCGATCTTAGAATCACTGCACACTTCACTCCTTTGGCCAGTCACGGGGCCAAAACCAGTGTTTGGAGCCACAGTGTGGCGGTGGAGGCAGCAGCAATGGGAGGCCATACAGCAACCTATGACAAAATGGAAACCAGCAGGAGCGTGAGGAGACCTGAAAGTGGCACATGGCAGAGTGGGAGCAATGGGAGGCGGTACAGGGACCCAGGTCACACTGTGGGCCCAGCAGCAGCGTGACCAGGCGGTACGGGGGCCCATGGCCGATATGGGGCTTGGTGGCACCTATGGAAGGCCTGTAATCTGCCAGCAACCTATGACAAAATGGACAACCGCAGGAGTGTGAGGAGATTTCAAAGTGGCACATGGCAGAGTGGAAGCAATGGGAGGCCGTACAGGGACCCAGGTCACACTGTGGGACCAGCATCAGCGTGAACAGGCGGTACGGGGGCCCATGGCCGATTTGACCTCATTCATCCCATAGTCCTGCCGACTCACGAATAGCGTGGCCTCCTCAAAGGGCCTGAGCAAGCGCAGGTGTCACACATGAGCTGACAATGGCTGACATCTAAGTTACACAGGGAGTACCTTTATCCGCTTTTAACATCAGGAAATCTGTGATGGCCTTTAGCTGTTCGTAAAGGCGGTCTAACATATGTAGGGTTGAATTACACCTTGTTGCAACGTCACAGCATGAGGAGTCGGTACGGGGGCCCATGGCAGATTACATGTCTGGCAGCAGCAATGGGAGGCCCGTAATCTGCCAGCACCCTATGTCAAAAAATTTAACACACCAGCAGTGTGAAGAGACCTGAAAGTGGCACATGGCAGCAGAGTGTGGCGATGGAGACAGCAGCAATGGGAGGCCGTACAGGGACCCATGAGAGACTCTAGACTTGGCAGCAGCATGAGGAGGCGGTATATAGGGGCCCATGGCAGATTAGGGGCCTGGCAGCAGCTATGTGAGGCCCGTAATCTGCCTGCACCCTATGTCAAAAAATTTAACACACCAGCAGTGTGAAGAGACCTGAAAGTGGCACATGGCAGCAGAGTGTGGCGATGGAGACAGCAGCAATGGGAGGCCGTACAGGGACCCATGACAGACTCTAGACTTGGCAGCAGCATGAGGAGGCGGTATATAGGGGCCCATGGCAGATTAGGGGCCTGGCAGCAGCTATGTGAGGCCCGTAATCTGCCTGCACCCTATGTCAAAAAATTAAACACACCAGCAGTGTGAAGAGACCTGAAAGTGGCACATGGCAGAGTGTGGCGATGGAGACAGCAGCAATGGGAGGCCGTACAGGGACCCATGAGAGACTCTAGACTTGGCAGCAGCATGAGGAGGCGGTATATAGGGGCCCATGGCAGATTAGGGGCCTGGCAGCAGCTATGTGAGGCCCGTAATCTGCCTGCACCCTATGTCAAAAAATTTAACACACCAGCAGTGTGAAGAGACCTGAAAGTGGCACATGGCAGCAGAGTGTGGCGATGGAGACAGCAGCAATGGGAGGCCGTACAGGGACCCATGAGAGACTCTAGACTTGGCAGCAGCATGAGGAGGCGGTATATAGGGGCCCATGGCAGATTAGGGGCCTGGCAGCAGCTATGTGAGGCCCGTAATCTGCCTGCACCCTATGTCAAAAAATTTAACACACCAGCAGTGTGAAGAGACCTGAAAGTGGCACATGGCAGCAGAGTGTGGCGATGGAGACAGCAGCAATGGGAGGCCGTACAGGGACCCATGACAGACTCTAGACTTGGCAGCAGCATGAGGAGGCGGTATATAGGGGCCCATGGCAGATTAGGGGCCTGGCAGCAGCTATGTGAGGCCCGTAATCTGCCTGCACCCTATGTCAAAAAATTAAACACACCAGCAGTGTGAAGAGACCTGAAAGTGGCACATGGCAGAGTGTGGCGATGGAGACAGCAGCAATGGGAGGCCGTACAGGGACCCATGAGAGACTCTAGACTTGGCAGCAGCATGAGGAGGCGGTATATAGGGGCCCATGGCAGATTAGGGGCCTGGCAGCAGCTATGTGAGGCCCGTAATCTGCCTGCACCCTATGTCAAAAAATTAAACACACCAGCAGTGTGAAGAGACCTGAAAGTGGCACATGGCAGAGTGTGGCGATGGAGACAGCAGCAATGGGAGGCCGTACAGGGACCCATGACAGACTCTGGACTTGGCAGCAGCATGAGGAGGCGGTATATAGGGGCCCATGGCAGATTAGGGGCCTGGCAGCAGCTATGTGAGGCCCGTAATCTGCCTGCACCCTATGTCAAAAAATTTAACACACCAGCAGTGTGAAGAGACCTGAAAGTGGCACATGGCAGCAGAGTGTGGCGATGGAGACAGCAGCAATGGGAGGCCGTACAGGGACCCATGAGAGACTCTGGACTTGGCAGCAGCATGAGGAGGCGGTATATAGGGGCCCATGGCAGATTAGGGGCCTGGCAGCAGCTATGTGAGGCCCGTAATCTGCCTGCACCCTATGTCAAAAAATTAAACACACCAGCAGTGTGAGGAGACCTGAAAGTGGCACATGGCAGCAGAGTGTGGCGATGGAGACAGCAGCAATGGGAGGCCGTACAGGGACCCATGAGAGACTCTGGACTTGGCAGCAGCATGAGGAGGCGGTATATAGGGGCCCATGGCAGATTAGGGGCCTGGCAGCAGCTATGTGAGGCCCGTAATCTGCCTGCACCCTATGTCAAAAAATTTAACACACCAGCAGTGTGAAGAGACCTGAAAGTGGCACATGGCAGCAGAGTGTGGCGATGGAGACAGCAGCAATGGGAGGCCGTACAGGGACCCATGAGAGACTCTAGACTTGGCAGCAGCATGAGGAGGCGGTATATAGGGGCCCATGGCAGATTAGGGGCCTGGCAGCAGCTATGTGAGGCCCGTAATCTGCCTGCACCCTATGTCAAAAAATTTAACACACCAGCAGTGTGAAGAGACCTGAAAGTGGCACATGGCAGCAGAGTGTGGCGATGGAGACAGCAGCAATGGGAGGCCGTACAGGGACCCATGAGAGACTCTAGACTTGGCAGCAGCATGAGGAGGCGGTATATAGGGGCCCATGGCAGATTAGGGGCCTGGCAGCAGCTATGTGAGGCCCGTAATCTGCCTGCACCCTATGTCAAAAAATTAAACACACCAGCAGTGTGAAGAGACCTGAAAGTGGCACATGGCAGAGTGTGGCGATGGAGACAGCAGCAATGGGAGGCCGTACAGGGACCCATGACAGACTCTGGACTTGGCAGCAGCATGAGGAGGCGGTATATAGGGGCCCATGGCAGATTAGGGGCCTGGCAGCAGCTATGTGAGGCCCGTAATCTGCCTGCACCCTATGTCAAAAAATTTAACACACCAGCAGTGTGAAGAGACCTGAAAGTGGCACATGGCAGCAGAGTGTGGCGATGGAGACAGCAGCAATGGGAGGCCGTACAGGGACCCATGAGAGACTCTGGACTTGGCAGCAGCATGAGGAGGCGGTATATAGGGGCCCATGGCAGATTAGGGGCCTGGCAGCAGCTATGTGAGGCCCGTAATCTGCCTGCACCCTATGTCAAAAAATTAAACACACCAGCAGTGTGAGGAGACCTGAAAGTGGCACATGGCAGCAGAGTGTGGCGATGGAGACAGCAGCAATGGGAGGCCGTACAGGGACCCATGAGAGACTCTGGACTTGGCAGCAGCATGAGGAGGCGGTATATAGGGGCCCATGGCAGATTAGGGGCCTGGCAGCAGCTATGTGAGGCCCGTAATCTGCCTGCACCCTATGTCAAAAAATTTAACACACCAGCAGTGTGAAGAGACCTGAAAGTGGCACATGGCAGCAGAGTGTGGCGATGGAGACAGCAGCAATGGGAGGCCGTACAGGGACCCATGAGAGACTCTAGACTTGGCAGCAGCATGAGGAGGCGGTATATAGGGGCCCATGGCAGATTAGGGGCCTGGCAGCAGCTATGTGAGGCCCGTAATCTGCCTGCACCCTATGTCAAAAAATTAAACACACCAGCAGTGTGAAGAGACCTGAAAGTGGCACATGGCAGAGTGTGGCGATGGAGACAGCAGCAATGGGAGGCCGTACAGGGACCCATGACAGACTCTGGACTTGGCAGCAGCATGAGGAGGCGGTATATAGGGGCCCATGGCAGATTAGGGGCCTGGCAGCAGCTATGTGAGGCCCGTAATCTGCCTGCACCCTATGTCAAAAAATTTAACACACCAGCAGTGTGAAGAGACCCGAAAGTGGCACATGGCAGCAGAGTGTGGCGATGGAGACAGCAGCAATGGGAGGCCGTACAGGGACCCATGAGAGACTCTGGACTTGGCAGCAGCATGAGGAGGCGGTATATAGGGGCCCATGGCAGATTAGGGGCCTGGCAGCAGCTATGTGAGGCCCGTAATCTGCCTGCACCCTATGTCAAAAAATTAAACACACCAGCAGTGTGAGGAGACCTGAAAGTGGCACATGGCAGCAGAGTGTGGCGATGGAGACAGCAGCAATGGGAGGCCGTACAGGGACCCATGAGAGACTCTGGACTTGGCAGCAGCATGAGGAGGCGGTATATAGGGGCCCATGGCAGATTAGGGGCCTGGCAGCAGCTATGTGAGGCCCGTAATCTGCCTGCACCCTATGTCAAAAAATTTAACACACCAGCAGTGTGAAGAGACCTGAAAGTGGCACATGGCAGCAGAGTGTGGCGATGGAGACAGCAGCAATGGGAGGCCGTACAGGGACCCATGACAGACTCTAGACTTGGCAGCAGCATGAGGAGGCGGTATATAGGGGCCCATGGCAGATTAGGGGCCTGGCAGCAGCTATGTGAGGCCCGTAATCTGCCTGCACCCTATGTCAAAAAATTAAACACACCAGCAGTGTGAAGAGACCTGAAAGTGGCACATGGCAGAGTGTGGCGATGGAGACAGCAGCAATGGGAGGCCGTACAGGGACCCATGACAGACTCTAGACTTGGCAGCAGCATGAAGAGGCGGTATATAGGGGCCCATGGCAGATTAGGGGCCTGGCAGCAGCTATGTGAGGCCCGTAATCTGCCTGCACCCTATGTCAAAAAATTTAACACACCAGCAGTGTGAAGAGACCTGAAAGTGGCACATGGCAGCAGAGTGTGGCGATGGAGACAGCAGCAATGGGAGGCCGTACAGGGACCCATGAGAGACTCTGGACTTGGCAGCAGCATGAGGAGGCGGTATATAGGGGCCCATGGCAGATTAGGGGCCTGGCAGCAGCTATGTGAGGCCCGTAATCTGCCTGCACCCTATGTCAAAAAATTAAACACACCAGCAGTGTGAGGAGACCTGAAAGTGGCACATGGCAGCAGAGTGTGGCGATGGAGACAGCAGCAATGGGAGGCCGTACAGGGACCCATGAGAGACTCTGGACTTGGCAGCAGCATGAGGAGGCGGTATATAGGGGCCCATGGCAGATTAGGGGCCTGGCAGCAGCTATGTGAGGCCCGTAATCTGCCTGCACCCTATGTCAAAAAATTTAACACACCAGCAGTGTGAAGAGACCTGAAAGTGGCACATGGCAGCAGAGTGTGGCGATGGAGACAGCAGCAATGGGAGGCCGTACAGGGACCCATGACAGACTCTAGACTTGGCAGCAGCATGAGGAGGCGGTATATAGGGGCCCATGGCAGATTAGGGGCCTGGCAGCAGCTATGTGAGGCCCGTAATCTGCCTGCACCCTATGTCAAAAAATTAAACACACCAGCAGTGTGAAGAGACCTGAAAGTGGCACATGGCAGAGTGTGGCGATGGAGACAGCAGCAATGGGAGGCCGTACAGGGACCCATGACAGACTCTGGACTTGGCAGCAGCATGAGGAGGCGGTATATAGGGGCCCATGGCAGATTAGGGGCCTGGCAGCAGCTATGTGAGGCCCGTAATCTGCCTGCACCCTATGTCAAAAAATTTAACACACCAGCAGTGTGAAGAGACCCGAAAGTGGCACATGGCAGCAGAGTGTGGCGATGGAGACAGCAGCAATGGGAGGCCGTACAGGGACCCATGAGAGACTCTGGACTTGGCAGCAGCATGAGGAGGCGGTATATAGGGGCCCATGGCAGATTAGGGGCCTGGCAGCAGCTATGTGAGGCCCGTAATCTGCCTGCACCCTATGTCAAAAAATTAAACACACCAGCAGTGTGAGGAGACCTGAAAGTGGCACATGGCAGCAGAGTGTGGCGATGGAGACAGCAGCAATGGGAGGCCGTACAGGGACCCATGAGAGACTCTGGACTTGGCAGCAGCATGAGGAGGCGGTATATAGGGGCCCATGGCAGATTAGGGGCCTGGCAGCAGCTATGTGAGGCCCGTAATCTGCCTGCACCCTATGTCAAAAAATTTAACACACCAGCAGTGTGAAGAGACCTGAAAGTGGCACATGGCAGCAGAGTGTGGCGATGGAGACAGCAGCAATGGGAGGCCGTACAGGGACCCATGACAGACTCTAGACTTGGCAGCAGCATGAGGAGGCGGTATATAGGGGCCCATGGCAGATTAGGGGCCTGGCAGCAGCTATGTGAGGCCCGTAATCTGCCTGCACCCTATGTCAAAAAATTAAACACACCAGCAGTGTGAAGAGACCTGAAAGTGGCACATGGCAGAGTGTGGCGATGGAGACAGCAGCAATGGGAGGCCGTACAGGGACCCATGACAGACTCTAGACTTGGCAGCAGCATGAAGAGGCGGTATATAGGGGCCCATGGCAGATTAGGGGCCTGGCAGCAGCTATGTGAGGCCCGTAATCTGCCTGCACCCTATGTCAAAAAATTTAACACACCAGCAGTGTGAAGAGACCTGAAAGTGGCACATGGCAGCAGAGTGTGGCGATGGAGACAGCAGCAATGGGAGGCCGTACAGGGACCCATGACAGACTCTAGACTTGGCAGCAGCATGAGGAGGCGGTATATAGGGGCCCATGGCAGATTAGGGGCCTGGCAGCAGCTATGTGAGGCCCGTAATCTGCCTGCACCCTATGTCAAAAAATTAAACACACCAGCAGTGTGAAGAGACCTGAAAGTGGCACATGGCAGAGTGTGGCGATGGAGACAGCAGCAATGGGAGGCCGTACAGGGACCCATGACAGACTCTAGACTTGGCAGCAGCATGAGGAGGCGGTATATAGGGGCCCATGGCAGATTAGGGGCCTGGCAGCAGCTATGTGAGGCCCGTAATCTGCCTGCACCCTATGTCAAAAAATTTAACACACCAGCAGTGTGAAGAGACCTGAAAGTGGCACATGGCAGCAGAGTGTGGCGATGGAGACAGCAGCAATGGGAGGCCGTACAGGGACCCATGACAGACTCTAGACTTGGCAGCAGCATGAGGAGGCGGTATATAGGGGCCCATGGCAGATTAGGGGCCTGGCAGCAGCTATGTGAGGCCCGTAATCTGCCTGCACCCTATGTCAAAAAATTAAACACACCAGCAGTGTGAAGAGACCTGAAAGTGGCACATGGCAGAGTGTGGCGATGGAGACAGCAGCAATGGGAGGCCGTACAGGGACCCATGAGAGACTCTAGACTTGGCAGCAGCATGAGGAGGCGGTATATAGGGGCCCATGGCAGATTAGGGGCCTGGCAGCAGCTATGTGAGGCCCGTAATCTGCCTGCACCCTATGTCAAAAAATTTAACACACCAGCAGTGTGAAGAGACCTGAAAGTGGCACATGGCAGCAGAGTGTGGCGATGGAGACAGCAGCAATGGGAGGCCGTACAGGGACCCATGACAGACTCTAGACTTGGCAGCAGCATGAGGAGGCGGTATATAGGGGCCCATGGCAGATTAGGGGCCTGGCAGCAGCTATGTGAGGCCCGTAATCTGCCTGCACCCTATGTCAAAAAATTAAACACACCAGCAGTGTGAGGAGACCTGAAAGTGGCACATGTTTGAGGCATGATTCATGGCGGATTTAGTCAGTTGTGTCAGGAACTGGTGGTTTGAAATCCAGACTAATCCACGCCTGATTCATTTTCACAAACGTGAGTCTCTCCACACTTTGGGTGGACAGTCGTGTCCTCCGCGGAGTTACAATACCTCCTGCCGCACTAAACACGCGCTCCGATGCCACGCTACTGGCCGGGCATGACAGCCTTTCAAGGGCAAATTCAGCTAGTTGGGGCCAAAGGTCAAGTTTCGTTGCCCAGTAGTCAAGGGGATTGTCTACCTCGGTTGGCAGGGTGCTGTCCAAGTAGGCCCAAGCCTGTTGTTTGAGCTCCTGCTCCAGGTCCACCTGATGCTGCTGCTGCTGCTGCGGCTGGTTAGTAGTTTCCTCACTGCGCTGGTGAAGAAAGCTACTCATCATCGACTGCAGACTGAGGCAGCCACTGCTGGTGGAGCTGCCACTGCTCCTACCACCCCACCCCTCCCCTGCTGCCATGCCAGCGGAACGCGAGCGCACAGGGCCCACAGTGTCTGAGGATGGACGTTGGCGCACAAAGGCAGAGACCAACTGACTACATAGGTGGTTTTTATAGTACGTAATTTTGGCCTCCCTCTCAGCAGGTGTGAAAAAGGCCACCATTTTGGACCGGTAGCGAGGGTCCAACAAGGTGGACAGCCAAAAGTCATCCCTCTGTCTGATGGTTATTATTCGGCTGTCGCTACGCAAGCAACCGAGCATGCTATGGGCCATTTGTGCCAAGGAATGCGAGGGACTCCCTGCCTCCATCTCCACAGCATACTGCCACGGTGCGTCTGGGTCCTCTGTCTCCTCCTCCTCCTCCTCTACCAGATGCTCCTGCTCCTCCACTCCTGTCCGCTGAGTGGAAAAACCACCCATTTCACTCAATAATTCCTGAGCACAAATGTCCTCCTCTACCTCCTCCTCTTCTTCCTGTCCTGCCCCCACAGGGGTCATGTGGCGTTGAGATCTGTGCGCCACGTCTACCGCACCCTGACCAGCCATTGTTAACAGCATTTGTTCCAGGACGTGCAACAGAGGAATGACGTCGTTCATCCCATAGTCCTGCCGACTCACGAATAGCGTGGCCTCCTCAAAGGGCCTGAGCAAGCGGCAGGTGTCACGCATGAGCTGCCAATGGCTGACATCTAAGTTACACAGGGGAGTACCTTTATCCGCTTGTAACATCAGGAAATCGGTGATGGCCTTTCGCTGCTCGTAAAGGCGGTCTAACATGTGTAGGGTTGAATTCCACCTTGTTGCAACGTCGCAGATCAGGCGATGCTGTGGAATTCCGTTCTGCCGCTGCAGCTCAAGGAGGGTGTTCTTTGCGGTGTAGGAATGGCTGAAATGCATGCACAGTTTACGTGACATTTTAAGGATGTCTTGCAGTGGGATGGTGGATTTTAGGAACCGCTTGACAACCAGATTGAACACGTGAGCCATGCATGGCGCATGGCACAACCTTCCTTGACGCAGAGCAGACACCATGTTCTTTCCGTTGTCAGTCAACATGGTTCCGATTTTTAGTTTGCGCGGAGACAGCCATCTGTCGATTTCTCTGTTCATTACACTCAGCAGTTCCTCCCCTGTGTGACTACGTTCGCCAAGGCATACCAGGTGCAGCACAGCGTGACACCGTTGCGCCCTGCACATGTGATATGCCGGTCGGGTAATGGGACTTGGCACGGGGGTGGCGGCTGAGGACACGGCGGAAAAAGAGGTGGTAGAGGCGGACATGCTTGCTGGACCAAGGACGTGCAAACGTGGAGGCAAAAGCGTCGTGACCTGTCCAAGTTGCTGGTGCGGCTGTGCCGGCACCACGTTCACCCAGTGGGCCGTAAATGACATGTACTGTCCCTGACCGTAGTTACAGCTCCACACGTCGGCGCTGCCGTGCACTTTGGCAGAGACCGACATGCTCAAAGACTGGCCCACCATCTCTTCTACATGTGAATGCAGGGCTGGCACTGCCTTTTGGGCAAAGAAATGACGGCTTGGCACTCTCCACCGCGGCGCGGCACAAGCCATCATTTCTCGGAAAGGTGCTGAGTCCACCAGTTGGAAAGGGAGGGACTGCAGCACCAGCAACTTGGACAGGAGGACGTTCAGCTTTTGCACCGTCGGGTGCGTGCTCGCAAACTGTTGTCTCTTGGATACGGATTCCAAGAAAGACTGTTGACGGAATCCGAGAAGAGGAGTAGCAGGAGAAGGAGCATCTGAACGAGCGGAAGATGCCAATGAGCGACAACTCCCCTCAGCAGAGGTGTTGGAGCCTTGACTGGCTGATAGAGGGCGATTGACGACGTCGGGTGACGGAGCAAGTAACGGAGCGGGTGATGGAGCGGGGGCTGGGGCAGGCAGAACCGCCGTATGTTTATCACGGTTTTCCCAGGCCACCGAATGGTGACGCTGCATATGCTGACGCAACGCTGTAGTCCCAACATGGGCCCCCTGGCCACGCTTGCATTTCTGGCCACATAGTCGACATACGGCTACGTTTACTTCCTCGGGCGGCTTGAGGAAAAATTGCCACACCACCGAGTAGGAAACTTTGCCCCCGCTACTCTTCACTGGCTGACTGCTACTTCCTCCGTGCGCACCGGCACCACTACTGGCCGTGGTGGTAGGCTGCAGTGGAGCTGGTGCTCTACTCCGTGGACGTTTGGCTCCACTGACACTGATGCGACCCTGCTGCTGTCTCCTGGGCAACCCACCGACTGTTTTGCTCGCTGCCAAGCTGCCACCCTCTTCTCCTGATGATGCGGAAGAAATTGCCTGATGACGACGAGGCTGCCAAGTGCGATCAACCTCCTCATCATCAAGTAGGGTCTCCGCCTCACTACTAGCCCCCTCGGCTGCGTCTGGGTCAGGAGACAGACCTGTCTCTAGACCGGCTACCGAGCCACTCTCCTCGCCAGTACTTGTTCGCTTGGCTGCTGAAAAGGCCGATGTCTCCCCCCGTTCCTGACCGCCCTCTGTTAGCTCTTCCTCACTGTACAGTGGGGCTGAGCCCACAGCATGCGATACTTCGCTTGGTGAGGGAACAGCAAAGGACAGGGGCAGGTAGAGGACACGTGATTTCAGTGGGCTTGGTCCCGGGCCATGCCAACTAACGGTTGTGTCTGACGTACCCACCGACCGTTGGCTGTAGGTGTCAGAGGTGACCTGGGAAGAGGAAGACGACCGAGCCAACCAATCAATGACGGCAGGGTTGTCGGTGGAGACACGACCGCTGGATGACACCGGGAGCACTGGCCTCTGGCTGCGAATACTGCTGCCTCGACCCCTTCCTCTGCTGCCACGTCTGCTCGCTCCTAAAACATTGCCTCCTCTGCCACTCCTCTGCATGTTGTCTGACATACTATTTAATTCAACGATTAGGTGTCCCTGAGTAACAATTCTCTGGCACTCAGTAACAATTCTGTCTGTCCCTGAGTATGAATTCTGTGGCCCTGAGTAACAATTCTGTGTCTGTGCGAGTAACAATTCTGTGTCTGTGCGAGTAACAATTCTGTGTCTGTGCAAGTAACAATTTTGTGTCTGTGCGAGTAACAATTCTCTGGCACTCAGTAACAATTCTGTCTGTCCCTGAGTAACAATTCTCTGGCACTCAGTAACAATTCTGTCTGTCCCTGAGTAACAATTCTCTGGCACTCAGTAACAATTCTGTCTGTCCCTGAGTATGAATTCTGTGGCCCTGAGTAACAATTCTGTGTCTGTGCGAGTAACAATTCTGTGTCTGTGCAAGTAACAATTTTGTGTCTGTGCGAGTAACAATTCTCTGGCACTCAGTAACAATTCTGTCTGTCCCTGAGTAACAATTCTCTGGCACTCAGTAACAATTCTGTCTGTCCCTGAGTATGAATTCTGTGGCCCTGAGTAACAATTCTGTGTCTGTGCGAGTAACAATTCTGTGTCTGTGCAAGTAACAATTTTGTGTCTGTGCGAGTAACAATTCTCTGGCACTCAGTAACAATTCTGTCTGTCCCTGAGTAACAATTCTCTGGCACTCAGTAACAATTCTGTCTGTCCCTGAGTAACAATTCTCTGGCACTCAGTAACAATTCTGTCTGTCCCTGAGTAACAATTCTCTGGCACTCAGTAACAATTCTGTCTGTCCCTGAGTAACAATTCTCTGGCACTCAGTAACAATTCTGTCTGTCCCTGAGTAACAATTCTCTGGCACTCAGTAACAATTCTGTCTGTCCCTGAGTATGAATTCTGTGGCCCTGAGTAACAATTCTGTGTCTGTGCGAGTAACAATTCTGTGTCTGTGCAAGTAACAATTTTGTGTCTGTGCGAGTAACAATTCTCTGGCACTCAGTAACAATTCTGTCTGTCCCTGAGTAACAATTCTCTGGCACTCAGTAACAATTCTGTCTGTCCCTGAGTAACAATTCTCTGGCACTCAGTAACAATTCTGTCTGTCCCTGAGTAACAATTCTCTGGCACTCAGTAACAATTCTGTGTCTGTGCGAGTAACAATTCTGTGTCTGTGCAAGTAACAATTTTGTGTCTGTGCGAGTAACAATTCTCTGGCACTCAGTAACAATTCTGTCTGTCCCTGAGTAACAATTCTCTGGCACTCAGTAACAATTCTGTCTGTCCCTGAGTAACAATTCTCTGGCACTCAGTAACAATTCTGTCTGTCCCTGAGTATGAATTCTGTGGCCCTGAGTAACAATTCTGTGTCTGTGCGAGTAACAATTCTGTGTCTGTGCAAGTAACAATTTTGTGTCTGTGCAAGTAACAATTCTCTGGCACTCAGTAACAATTCTGTCTGTCCCTGAGTAACAATTCTCTGGCACTCAGTAACAATTCTGTCTGTCCCTGAGTAACAATTCTCTGGCACTCAGTAACAATTCTGTCTGTCCCTGAGTAACAATTCTCTGGCACTCAGTAACAATTCTGTCTGTCCCTGAGTATGAATTCTGTGGCCCTGAGTAACAATTCTGTGTCTGTGCGAGTAACAATTCTGTGTCTGTGCAAGTAACAATTTTGTGTCTGTGCGAGTAACAATTCTCTGGCACTCAGTAACAATTCTGTCTGTCCCTGAGTAACAATTCTCTGGCACTCAGTAACAATTCTGTCTGTCCCTGAGTAACAATTCTCTGGCACTCAGTAACAATTCTGTCTGTCCCTGAGTATGAATTCTGTGGCCCTGAGTAACAATTCTGTGTCTGTGCGAGTAACAATTCTGTGTCTGTGCAAGTAACAATTTTGTGTCTGTGCGAGTAACAATTCTCTGGCACTCAGTAACAATTCTGTCTGTCCCTGAGTAACAATTCTCTGGCACTCAGTAACAATTCTGTCTGTCCCTGAGTAACAATTCTCTGGCACTCAGTAACAATTCTGTCTGTCCCTGAGTATGAATTCTGTGGCCCTGAGTAACAATTCTGTGTCTGTGCGAGTAACAATTCTGTGTCTGTGCAAGTAACAATTTTGTGTCTGTGCGAGTAACAATTCTCTGGCACTCAGTAACAATTCTGTCTGTCCCTGAGTAACAATTCTCTGGCACTCAGTAACAATTCTGTCTGTCCCTGAGTAACAATTCTCTGGCACTCAGTAACAATTCTGTCTGTCCCTGAGTATGAATTCTGTGGCCCTGAGTAACAATTCTGTGTCTGTGCGAGTAACAATTCTGTGTCTGTGCAAGTAACAATTTTGTGTCTGTGCGAGTAACAATTCTCTGGCACTCAGTAACAATTCTGTCTGTCCCTGAGTAACAATTCTCTGGCACTCAGTAACAATTCTGTCTGTCCCTGAGTAACAATTCTCTGGCACTCAGTAACAATTCTGTCTGTCCCTGAGTATGAATTCTGTGGCCCTGAGTAACAATTCTGTGTCTGTGCGAGTAACACTTCTGTGTCTGTGCAAGTAACAATTTTGTGTCTGTGCGAGTAACAATTCTCTGGCACTCAGTAACAATTCTGTCTGTCCCTGAGTAACAATTCTCTGGCACTCAGTAACAATTCTGTCTGTCCCTGAGTATGAATTCTGTGGCCCTGAGTAACAATTCTGTGTCTGTGCGAGTAACAATTCTGTGTCTGTGCAAGTAACAATTTTGTGTCTGTGCGAGTAACAATTCTCTGGCACTCAGTAACAATTCTGTCTGTCCCTGAGTAACAATTCTCTGGCACTCAGTAACAATTCTGTCTGTCCCTGAGTAACAATTCTCTGGCACTCAGTAACAATTCTGTCTGTCCCTGAGTATGAATTCTGTGGCCCTGAGTAACAATTCTGTGTCTGTGCGAGTAACAATTCTCTGGCACTCAGTAACAATTCTGTCTGTCCCTGAGTAACAATTCTCTGGCACTCAGTAACAATTCTGTCTGTCCCTGAGTAACAATTCTCTGGCACTCAGTAACAATTCTGTCTGTCCCTGAGTAACAATTCTCTGGCACTCAGTAACAATTCTGTCTGTCCCTGAGTAACAATTCTCTGGCACTCAGTAACAATTCTGTCTGTCCCTGAGTAACAATTCTGTCTGTCCCTGAGAATGAATTCTGTGGCCCTGAGTAAGAATTCTCTGGCACTCAGTAACAATTCTGTCTGTCCCTGAGTAACAATTCTCTGGCACTCAGTAACAATTCTGTCTGTCCCTGAGTAAAAATTCTGTGGCCCTAATAACGTTTCTGTGGCCCTAAGTAACAATTCTCTGGCACTGAGTGAAAATTCTGTCTGTCCCTGAGTATGAATTCTGTGGCCCTAACTAGCGTTTCTTTGTCCCTAAATAACGATTCTGTGGCCCTCATTAACAAGTCTGTGTCCCTGAGTAATGGTTCTCTGTCCCTAAGTAACTTCTCTCTGTCCCCAATTCTCGTTTCTGTGGCCCTAACTCTGTCCCTGTCCCTAGTACAGAGCGGTCTGCCTCTGTTCAATGACTGCAGGCAAATGAAGATTTCCAAAATGGCCGCTATATATACCTCGACCATTACACAGTGCTGGCTGGCTGGCTGCTGATTGGCTGATGCGATCACATGTCGTTGAGGAATGCATTATGGGGCAGCGCGCCTTGTCTGCGCGCCTTCCCCGACATCCCCGCTCCGTCGCCGCACATGTCAGCCGCCATTTTCGGAAAAATTTCGATTCGCGCGTCCGAATTAGGCTGTTTTTCGGATTCGGCACGAATGGAAATTTTTCCGATATTCGACTCGAATTCCACTTCGGATACTTCGATTCGCTCATCTCTAATTACAAGTTAAACACGCATTAAAATGTTGAGATTTGAATCCACAGTAAAGTTTTCCAATGTTGTTGAATACTTGCTGTATGTTGCTTTAAGCATCGTGACGTCAGAGCCTCTCCCCTACGCGTTACGCCACCGCGTCATGTGCCTTCATCAGGGTGAAGTTGCATAATATTTTTTATGATGTGTGAACTGCAGAGTTATTATTTCGTATCACAGGACTAGAAGAAGTGTCAAGGTCACGGACTTAATAAGGACATGTTTGCAGCAGTAATATAATTGCAGAGATATTGATATGCACTCTTTCGAAGCTGGACTGTTATTTATTTATTCACATTTTTGCAATTGGTAGTGGAGCGTGACACCATTTCTGATTTTATACATCTGTGGCCATGGAGGTGATTGGAACACCTGAATCCAATGATTTGGAGGGCTGGCCCAATACTTTTGGCAATATGATGTATCTTGCAAATGGCCGAAAGGAAGGGAATCAAGGGCCAGATATGGAATTCATGGGAGATTTTGGAAAAATGTTACTAAAGGTCAACTTACACTTTAAGCTGATAAAAATTAGCCTACTAGAAATGCATATAAATCATGTAAAACACTTTTTTTTTAAATTATTTTGCTTAGAGAGGCACTTAAAGGTTGGTAGACTGGACAGACAAAATCATTCTGTTCATCCTGTGGCTGGAATACAAACTCCTGAAGATATACAGATTCTGCAGAGTAATAAATCTGATCAGCACCAGGGGCGGACTGACCATTCGAGCACTCGGGCACTGCCTGAGGGCCTGGTATCAGTAGGGGGCCCCATGAAATGCCCCTAGTACCTTTTTTATAGGCTTTTTTGAGTGTGGGCAAGGACACAGGGGCCCCATGATCCCCTATTGCCCGGGGGCCCCATGAGTTGTCAGTCCGCCCCTGATCAGCACTGTCTGTGTTCTGTACACATGGTATCTGTCATCACCTTATATACTCATGAAAAATGAGACGGGTCAGTTGTCCTGCAACAGGTACAAGTAAGTGACCCTGATACTTTGTCTAGTATGGAAAATGTTCACTTTAGGTATGTTGTATTAACAGGTATGCTGTGTTAATATTTACTGTGTGTCCTATATTTGAAGGCAATATAAGGAACTGTCTACTGACCTTTCCTCCCTAATTAAGAGAAATGATCAGCATACATGATGGCTGTGCAATTGAACCATATTGCACTCCACGGAGCATAAAAACAGTGCGTGCATTTGAAATAAAAATCCTTAGTCATCGCTGTTTACAGAAGTAACAAGAGCACAAAACACACACCTACTCATTAATTATACAAATTACAAAAGATAACAAGTCATGAAAAGCAACAAATTCCACACAGGAAAACACTCCGCAAACCCCAAAAATAACCACTTAGGTATGTAGACTAATACGCTGCTGAACATTCAAACAAGAGTGCATCCTGTTTTTAAATAAATTATTTAGAAGGCTTCTGTGTTTAAAAGTTGTTTTCCTTTACCTCACTTTACTTGTGTCTCCAGCAAGTTAACTCTCCTAGTGCCTAAAAAAAAACAAAAGGTGTCAGTGCTTCTGTAATGAGGTAAGCAAAATGGTTTTTGGGCAAATGAAAGGTCAACCACCCCTAGGTCACTTTAAAAGACCAGGTGTCTGTAATGATCATCAATGGGTCTATACCACCTCCTTAATATTCAGCATTGCGGCTTAACTGCACACCTGCCCTCATCAGCAGTGATTAAGTTGACTGATGGACATTCAACTGTGTCTGATCAACTGGTTAGTCTGTCTGCTCATGCCCCAGATTCAGGTTTTTCTGACTTCTGTTTGTTCATTCTATCAGTTAGTCCTGCAAATTGATTAGTAAAAGTTTGTACTCTGTGTTCATCCTGATCATTGGCTGGTTATCTTTGTTTTTGTCAGGTATCGGTCCATTTACCTGTCTGGCACATGGACTTTGTTTGAAGGCTGGTTCACACCATGCCAGCACAGAAATGGCACAGGAACACGCTGTGCTTTCCTGTGCAATTCATATGCAGTTCTGTGTGGTGCGATCTCAGCCCATTCATTTTGGGCTAAAGCTGCAGTGCATTGCCCCAAAAGTAGTGCATGTGCTACTTTTAGAAACGCATTGCAACCGGATCGTACTTTGCAATCCAGTGCAGGCAAGCGCAATGTATTTGTGACCTGCGTTTGGGGTGTCATTACCTTACTATTGACGCCTTCTGTAGATTGCATTTGCAATGCGTTTTGAATGTGGGTTTTCCACACCTCGTTCTGGTGTGAACCGGCCCTAAGATCAGTTTGTCTTTGCCTTGTCTGCTGATCAGCCTGCTGACTCAACCATTCAATGCTGTTTGCTCTGACCAGCTGTTTGTGGACTTACACCATTCTAGCAAGTGTCTTGCCTATTAGATGGATGTGGCCCCAGTTTACATGATGGGGGAGAGTTACAGAATCTAGTGTAGCTGTGCATAGTAACCAGGGGCAGACTGACCATTTGGAAACTCGGGCACTGCACGAGGGCTCGGGGTCAGTAGGGGGCCCCATGAGATGCCCCTGGTACCTTTTTATCATAGGCTTTTTTGAGTTTGGGCAAGGTCACAGGGGCCCCATGATCCCCTATTGCCCGGGGGCCCCATGAGTTGTCAGTGATAGTAACCAATCAGATTCTAACCTCAGCTTGTTCAATTAACCCCTAGACGCAAATCGCACGCAAATATGCGGCCTCTCGGCATCTGGGCCTTGACGCCGTGCGGCTGCATATTTGCGTGCCATTATAAAATACATATGTGCTGAGAGCGCATGCCCTGCATGCTCCCAGCACGTATGTCCGCGACTCACGGAAAGGTCCCGAACTCCCCTTGCGATCGGGACCTTTTCCGATCATGTTACCGCCATGCCAAGGAATCACGGTGGTCACATGACCCTAAATCCCTGCCCACCTCCCGGCTTCTGAAACTCTTAAAGGGTCAGGAGGTGCCGGCGCAAAGGGGTTAAGCTTTGACAATAAGTCCTCATTTACACTTGACATTTTTACAGAAGCTGTTTTTGGCTTTTGACTTTTTTTCTACAGCTAATAAACCCCCAGGCTTGTTATCCTATGTGTCCATACACACATAGACTGTAATCAACGTTTTTTGGCTGGAAAAAAAACCCAGGACTAGTGGGTTTCTGGGAGTTTTTTTAGCTGTAAGAGCGCTCTAACGCTGAAAAACATGGCAAAACGTGGTAAACTACCACAAACCGACGTTTCTGGAAAAAAAAAAAAATTTTTTTTTGATAAAAAAACCACTAAAGAACGCAAATGCAGCTAAACGCAAAAAACTCAGCTAAGTGCTAAAACACAAAAAAAACGCTGAAAACTCATGTTTTTAACATGACTTTACACAGCTAATGTTACCAGCGTTATCAAAATGACCCGTGTGCATGAGGACTAAAACCTGGAAACTGATTGGTTACTATGCAGAGCTGCACTAGATTCTTTGTGCGCCAGTTTTAATAAACCACCCCCAGTGTGTGCACAGAACTCCACCCAGTTAGCCTCCCTACCCACACCACCATTGGTGGCTACAGCTGTTGATCACCGGTTCCTGGTGGGAGATTCCCCACTGGCACCCGGCGATCGCCGAGGAACAGTTACAGGGGAGAGGTCTGAATGTAAACAACACAGATCTCTCCCCTGTCAGCAGGAACAGGCTTGCTTTGTATTGCTCTGCACAGCAGAATAATACAAAGCAGCTTGTCTCCCTAGTAAAACACAACACAGCACACAGTTAACCCTTTGATCACCCCAGATGTTAACCCCTTCCTGCCCAGTGCCATTAGTACAGTGTCAGTGCTTTTTATTAGCACTGATCACCAGGGGCGGACTGACCATTTGGAAACTCGGGCACTACCCGAGGGCCCGGGGTCAGTAGGGGGGCCCATGAGATGCCCCTGGTACCTTTTTCATAGGCTTTTTTGAGTTTGGGCAAGGACACAGGGGCCCCATGATCTCCTATTGCCCGGGGGCCCCATGAGTTGTCAGTCCGCCCCTGCTCCTGCCTGCATTTATTTTTTTCTATTTGCAGAACTGAATTGAGCTTCCCTTGCTTCAGAGTCTCATTTTAGTAGATTGGAGCAGGGGTTGAACCGTTGTGTTTTTATGCTGAGTGCTTGTTATGACCTTATTCACACAGTATTTTATTGCCAGCTGCAGCAAGATGTTCACATGGATGCAGATAGTTACAAAGAAAATGACAGGCTGACAGTGGACGCCCCTGAAAGCACATTTTGGGTCTAAAGGAGGTATGGGGACCTTAGGGTCTAATTTCTCTTAAATTTTATGTAAGGGGCCCATATGGAAGAAAATTATATTTGAAATATATTCTAAAAATATTCTTCCCAAATATTTTATATATTGCCATTTATTTGAAATACTACAGTTTTGGCCATATTCAATATATTTCAAAATATATTTCAATATATATATACTGTATATATACTGCATGTTGAAATGTGTTTTTATTACAAAATACATGAAAAGTATTTTTTAAAATACATTTCAAATATACTGTATGTCTTTAAAAATACAAATGTACATTTTTGGAATGCATTTTCAAATCTATGTAAAAATATATGTTAAAATTCATTTTATATGTTAAAACAAATCTGAAGAATATATTTAAAAAATATATATTTTTTAAATTGTGGTATTTCAAATATATGGCAATATATTTGGGAAGAATATTTTTAAAATATTTAATTTCAAATATATTTTTCTTCCACTCTAATGGGGACTCTTATATAAGAGGGGGCTGTAATGTAGGAGGGGCTTTGATTTGGACTTTGATGTAAAGAGGCTTTAATGGGGAGTCTGATGGGCTCAAGTTTATTTGGAATTTCATTGTTTTGTTTTGGTGAAGTTTTTTCTTCTGTTGTTCTAAATCATATTATGCAGATTGCAAAAACTCAAAACTCTATTTAAAGGTGATATGTTCATTTATTTTTTTTTCAGCTCATGAATATTTGTAAAATAAATGATGTGGCAGCTCGTACAGAAAAGTGTAGAAACCCCTGTTAGAGAGCAAAAAAAGGCACTTTGCTGCTCCTGTGTGAGGATACTACAGGTCCTTTGAATTTACACTTGGAATCTGGCCAGGCGGAGTTGGATCATTTAAAATAAAATGTAATGTATAGATCCCTTTAGATTTTTGCAGGGCCATCTACTTGCACTATTTTCTTCTTTCACACAAACCAGCAATGACCCAACCTCATCATGCCAGCATCTCCGTCTCTGATTGCATCAATTTTCCACACTTCAGACATTCTCCAAGGGAACTGTTTGAGTTTCCATCTGGAAAATTCTTTGTCATTCTGTAAATATCTCTCTTTTCCTAGACAGCTGCCTCCAAGAAAAAGTGTTAGCTGAGGTTACGGCCTTTACTGTCAAAAATGTTTAATCATTGCTGGAAAGGCACAACTGTCTAGGTGGCAGCCGAAAAAAAAAATCTTGTTTCCCACAGAAATAAGATTTTTCCACCCAGTTTTTACCTATAAAAATAATGCCTAGAATCTGTCTGTACAAAGACACATTTATTTATGTTCTATATGTATTTACTGTGTAGGCTATAAGCAGGGTTGCTGTTAGAAACCACGGGGCCCCATACAGCCAACCTGACGAGTTCCCCCAAAAAAACTGTTTACTATGCTTCAGTTATGAATGAACAGTTTACTATGCTTCAGTTATGAATGAGCACAGGGAGTGATCGGTACACTCTCAAGGGGGGGATATGATCTCCATGTATAATATATAAGGGGGGATATGATCTCCATGTATAATACATAAGGGGGGATATGATCACCATGTATAATACATAAGGGGGATATGATCTCCATGTATAATACATAAGGGGGGATATGATCTCCATGTATAATAGATAAGGGGGATATGATCTCCATGTATAATACATAAGGGGGGATATGATCACCATGTATAATACATAAGGGGGGATGTGATCTCCATGTATAATGCATAAGGGGGGATGTGATCTCCATGTATAATACATAAGGGGGATATGATCTCCATGTATAATACATAAGGGGGGATGTGATCTCCATGTATAATACATAAGAGGGGATATGATCACCATGTATAATATATAACGGGGGATATGATCACCATGTATAATACATAAGGGGGGATGTGATCTCCATGTATAATACATAAGGGGGGATATGATCTCCATGTATAATACATAAGGGGGATATGATCTCCATGTATAATACATAAGGGGGATATGATCACCATGTATAATACATAAGGGGGGATGTGATCTCCATGTATAATACATAAGGGGGGATGTGATCACCATGTATAATACATAAGGGGGGATATGATCTCCATGTATAATACATAAGGGGGGATATGATCACCATGTATAATACATAAGGGGGATATGATCTCCACGTATAATACATAAGGGGGGATATGATCACCATGTATAATACATAAGGGAGGATATGATCTCCATGTATAATACATAAGGGGGGATATGATCACCATGTATAATACATAAGGGGGATATGATCTCCACGTATAATACATAAGGGGGGATATGATCTCCATGTATAATACATAAGAGGGATATGCTCACCATGTAGAATACATAACGGGGAATATGATCACCATGTATAATACATAAGGGGGGATATGATCACCATGTATAATACATAAGGGGGGATATGATCACCATGTATAATACATAAGGGGGATATGATCACCATGTATAATACATAAGGGGGGATATGATCACCATGTATAATACATAAGGGGGATATGATCACCATGTATAATACATAAGGGGGGATATGATCACCATGTATAATACATAAGGGAGGATATGATCTCCATGTATAATACATAAGGGGGGATATGATCACCATGTATAATACATAAGGGGGATATGATCTCCATGTATAATACATAAGGGGGGATATGATCTCCATGTATAATACATAAGGGGGGATATGATCTCTATGTATAATACATAAGGGGGGATATGATCTCCATGTATAATACATAAGGGGGGATATGATCTCCATGTATAATACATAAGGGGGAATATGATCACCATGTATAATACATAAGGGGGATATGATCTCCATGTATAATACATAAGGGGGGATATGATCACCATGTATAATACATAAGGGGGGATATGATCAGCATGTATAATACAGAAGGGGGGATATGATCTCCATGTATAATACATAAGGGGGGATATGATCACCATGTATAATACGTAAGAGGGGATATGATCACCATGTATAATACATACGGGGGATATGATCTCCATGTATAATATATAAGGGGGGATATGATCTCCATGTATAATACATAAGGGGGGATATGATCTCCATGTATAATACATAAGGGGGGATATGATCTCCATGTATAATACATAAGGAGGGATATGATCTCCATGTATAATACATAAGGGGGGATATGATCTCCATGTATAATACATAAGGGGGATATGATCTCCATGTATAATACATAAGGGGGATATGATCTCCATGTATAATACATAAGGGGGGATATGATCACCATGTATAATACATAAGGGGGGATATGATCTCCATGTATAATACATAAGGGGGGATATGATCTCCATGTATAATACATAAGGGGGGATATGATCACCATGTATAATACATAAGGGGGGATATGATCTCCATGTATAATACATAAGGGGGGATATGATCACCATGTATAATACATAAGGGGGGATATGATCTCCATGTATAATACATAAGGGGGGATATGATCTCCATGTATAATACATAAGGGGGGATATGATCTCCATGTATAATACATAAGGGGGGATATGATCTCCATGTATAATACATAAGGGGGGATATGATCACCATGTATAATACATAAGGGGGGATATGATCTCCATGTATAATACATAAGGGGGGATATGATCACCATGTATAATACATAAGGGGGGATATGATCTCCATGTATAATACATAAGGGGGATATGATCTCCATGTATAATACATAAGGGGGTATATGATCAACATGTATAATACATAAGGGGGGATATGATCACCATGTATAATACATAAGGCGGGATATGATCTCCATGTATAATACATAAGGGGGGATATGATCAACATGTATAAATACATTAGTGGTTCATATAGTGAACTCGGTGTAGAGTCATTCACCCTGAGGTCATCACAGAGGACAAGGGGGCACACTATATCTTTAAAAGGTTTCTTCACAGTGAGAATGTGGAATAGACTCCCTCAAGAGTTGGTTCTGGCCAGGTCAGTGGGTTGCTTCAAAAAAGTCCTGGATTGTTTCTTGGATACACAGAATATAACTGGATACTAACATTTATAGGTAAAGTTGATCCAGGGAATATCCGATTGCCTCTCGGGGGATCAGGAAGGATTTTATTTCCCTGCAGGAGCAAATTGGATCATGCTTTGCTGGGGTTTTTTTGCCTTCCTCTGGATCAACTGTGGGTATAGGATTATAACTTTTTTTTTTATTGAACTGGATGGACTTTTGACTTTTTTCAGCCACTGAAACTATGTAACTATGTAACCCAAAAGCAAACATTATAATATTGCAGCTTACCAATTCTTAGATGTGATGGCTGCATTGGTTTTCTTTTTCAGGCTTTCGTTCTTTTATTTGCACCTGGTGAGTTGCCCCGTAAATATATTGTTTTTCAGTAGAACAAGCTCTCCTGCAAATGTGGGCAGCACAGTGGCTAAATGGTTAGCACTTCCACCTGGCAGTACCAGGCTAAAGTTTGCATGCTCTTCCTGTGCCTGCGTGGGTTTCCTCTGGGTACTCCAGTTTCCTCCCACACTCCAAAGACATGCTGGTAGGTTAATTGGCTCCTGTCCTAATTGACCCTAGTATATGAATGTAAGATAGGGACCCTAGACTGTACACCCCTCAAGGGTTAGGGACTGATGTGAATGTACAGCATACTGTATATGTAAAGCACTGCATAAATTGACAAACTGTACACGTACCTATAATAATAAATGTAGCAGTTAGTGCATGGAGACAAATCATTTACCATAATGATCAGCTTTCATTTATTCATATAAAATCTTTATCCCAGAAGAAATAAAATGTTGCTGTAACTGCTACAAAACTGCAGTGTGAGCTGTAGTTTAACTTCAATTTGTTAGTGTATCTAAATCTGCTAGTACATCTAAAGATGCCCTGTGTGCCCCTTCATCCAGAGTGGGGGTACTCTAATACAGGAGGTTTGTTACTGGACAGATCACCAGGTGAAAACAGAGGGAAAAAACATAAAAAAGAAAACGAATGCAGCCACCACATCTATTGATTGGTAAGCTGCAATATATTACATAGGGTTCACCTAGCGCAGTATCCATTTGAATTCGGTTTTTAAGAGTCAATATCCTCTTATATACTTGCAGCTTTGTGACTTCAGTTGATTGGGGATTTGTGCGGTTTGATTCCCTATTGCCCTGGGGCCCCATGAGTTGTCAGTCCGCCCCTGGTTCTCAAATAGAAGAAAAATATATTTGAAATATATATTAAAAATATTCTTTACAAATATATTGACATATGTATGTATATATATATATATATATATATATATATACACACACATATACAGGTGAAACTCGAAAAATTAGAATATCGTGCAAAAGTTCATTTATTTCAGTAATGCAACTTAAAAGGTGAAACTAATATATGAGACTCATTACATGCAAAGCAAGATAGTTCAAGCCGTAATTTGTCATAATTGTGATGATTATGGCTTACAGCTCATGAAAACCCCAAATCCACAATCTCAGAAAATTAGAATATTACATGCAATCAATAAAACAAGGATTGTACATAGAACAATATCGGACCTCTGAAAAGTATAAGCATGCATATGTACTCAGTACTTGGTTTGGGCCCCTTTTGCAGCAATTACTGCCTCAATGCGGCGTGGCATGGAAGCTATCAGCCTGTGGCACTGCTGAGGTGTTATGGAAGACCAGGATGCTTCAATAGCGGCCTTCAGCTCTTCTGCATTGTTCAGTCTCATGTCTCTCATCTTTCTCTTGGCAATGCCCCATAGATTCTCTATGGGGTTCAGGTCAGGCAGGTTTGCTGCCCAATCAAGCATAGTAATCCCATGGTCATTGAACCAGGTTTTGGTGCTTTTGGCAGTGTGGGCAGGTGCCAAGTCCTGCTGGAAAATGAAGTCAGCATCCCCATAAAGCTCGTCTGCGGAAGGAAGCATGAAGTGCTCCAAAATCTCCTGGTAGACGGCTGCGTTGACCCTGGACTTAATGAAGCACAGTGGACCAACACCAGCAGATCACATGGCTTCACAAATCAACACAGACTGTGGAAACATCACACTGGACTTCAAGCATCTTGCAGTGTGTGCCTCTCCATTCTTCCTCCATACTCTGGGTCCTTGGTTTCCAAATGAGATGCAAAAGTTGCTCTCATCAGAAAAGAGGACTTTGGACCACTGAGCAACAGACTAGGTCTGTTTTTCTTTAGCACAAGTAAGATGCTTCTGATGTTGTTTGTTGTTCAGGAGTGGCATGACAAGAGGAATACAACATTTGAAGCCCATGTCCAGGATCCGTCTGTGTGTGGTGGCTCTTGATGCACTGACTCCAGCCTCAGTCCACTCCTTGTGAAAGCCCCCAACTCTTTTGAATGGCCTTTTCCTGACAATCCTCTCCAGGCTTTTCCCTTCCACATAACTTTCTATTTAATGTGCTTTGATACAGCACTTTGGGAACATCCAACTTCTTTTGCAATTACCTATTGAGGCTTTCCCTCCTTATGGAGGGTGTCAATGATGGTTTTCTGCACAACTGTCAGGTCAGCAGTCTTTCCCATGATTGTGATTCCTGCTGAACCAGACTGAGAGACCATTTAAAGGCTCAGGAACCCTTTGCAGGTGTTATGGCTTAATTAGCTGATTAGAGTGGGACACTTTGAGCCGAGAATATTGCACCTTTTCACAATATTCTAATTTTCTGAGATTGTGGATTTGGGGTTTTCATGAGCTGTAAGCCATAATCATCACAATGATGACAAATCACGGCTTGAACTATCTTGCTTTGCATGTAATGAGTCTATCTCATATATTAGTTTCACCTTTTAAGTTTCATTACTGAAATAAATGAACTTTTGCACGATATTCTAATTTTTTGAGTTTCACCTGTATATATTTGAAATGCTACAATTTTGGCCATTATCAATATGTTCTAAAATATATTTCAATATATATATATATATACTGCATGTTGAAATGCATTTTTATTACAAAATATATGAAACATATTTTTAAAAATACATTTCAAATATACTGTATGTCTTTAAAAATACATTTCTACATTTTTGGAATGCATTTACAAATATATGTAAAAATATATCCTAAAATGGCTTCTTTATATGTTAAAAAAAATCTGAAGAATATATTTAAAAATATTTTTCATATATTTTGTAATATATAAAAATGCATTTCAACATGCAGTATATATATACAGTGAAGGAAATAAGTATTTGATCTCCTGCTGATTTTGAATGTTTGCCCACTCAAAAAGAAATGATCAGTCTAAAAATCAAATGGTAGGTGTATTGTAACACTGAGAGACAGAATAGCAACAAAAAAATAAAAAGAAATGCATGTCAAACAAATTATGCACTGATTTGCATGTTCATGAGGGAAATAAGTATTTGATCCCCCTATCATTCAGCAGAATTTCTGGCTACCAGGTGTCTTTCATGCAGGTAACAAGCTGAGATTAAAAGCAGTCTCTTAAAGGGAGTGCTGCTAATCTCATTTTGTTACCTGTATAAAAGACAGCTGTCCACAGGACAATCAAATTCCAAACTCTCCACCATGGCAAAGACCAAAGAGCTGTCCAAGGATGTCAGGGAAAAGATTGTAGACCTACACAAGGCTGGACTGGGCTACCAAACTATCGCCAAGCAGCTTGGTGAGAAGGTGACAACAGTTGGTGCAATCATTCACAAATGGAAGAAACACAAAACAACTGTCATTGTCCCTAGGTCTGGTACACCATGCAAGATCTCACCTCATGGAGTGTCAATGATCATGAGAACAGTGAGGAATCATCCCAGAACTACACGTGAGGATCTTGTCAATGATCTCCAGGCAGCTGGGACCACAGTCACCAAGAAAACAATTGGTAACACACTACACCGACAAGGATTGAAATCCTGCAGTGCCAGCAAGGTCCCTCAGCTCAAGAAAGCACATGTCCAGGCCCATCTGAAGTTTGCCACTGAACATCTGAATAATGCAGAGGAGGACTGATTGAAAGTATTGTGGTCAGATGAGGCCAAAATCGAGCTCTTTGGCTTCAACTCAACTCGCCGTGTTTGGAGGAGGAGGAATGCTGCCTATGACAACTGCACCGCATCAAAGGGACGATGGACGGGACAATGTACCGTCAAATCTTGGGTGAGAACCTTCTTCCCTTAGCCAGGGCATTGAAAATGGGTCGAGGATGGGTGTTCCAGCATGACAGGGACCCAAAAGACCAAGGCAGCAAAGGAGTGGCTCAAGAAGAAGCACATTAAGGTCCTGGAGTGGCCTAGCCAGTCTCCAGACCTTAATTCGATTGAAAATCTGTGGAGGGAGCTGAAAGTTTGAGTTGCCAAACATCAGCCACCAAACCTTAAATATAAGACGACCACGCCTAGGGAGAGTAGCAACAGTGCTAAACTTTCTCCATTTGTAGACAGTCTGTCTTACCGTGGACACATGAACATCAAGGCTTTTGGAGATACTTTTGTAACCCTTTCCAGCTTCATGCAAGTCAACAATTCTTGATCGTAGGTCTTCTGAGAGCTCTTTTCTGCGAGGCATGGTTCACATCAGACAGTGCTTCTTGAAACCAGTAAACCCAAAACAGGTGTGTGTTTTTGAAGGGCAGGACAGCTGTCAGCAACATATCCAATATCATCACACTGATTGGAGTCAAGGTTGGCTCACTCCTGGCTCCAGTTAGCTCTGGGAGAAGTCATTAATCTAGGGCCTCACACACTTTTTCCTCCCTGCACTGTGAATGTTTACATGTTATGTGCAATTAAACCATGGCAACATCTAATGTTTGTGTAGTATTATGTTCAGCAGACTGTGTTCTTCTATTGTTGTGACTTAGATGACGTTCAGAGCACATTTTATGACCAATTCATGCAAAACTCCACGTAATCCCAAGGGGTTCACATACTTTTTCTTGCAACTGTATATATTTAAATATATATTTAAATATATTTTGAAATGTATTGAATTTGAAATGTATTGAATATGGCCAAAATTGTAGCATTTCAAACATGTGTCAATATATTTGGGAAGAATATTTTTAAAATATATTTTTCTTCCATGTGGGTTAGGAGGGCCCTGCTCCTTGGAGCTCACAATCTAAGTAATGGCATGGAGCATTTTCCAATCATGAGAGTAGAAACTCAAGGAATGTAATTCTACACCCTAAAAAAATCTGTCTAGGCCATCTAATTGTGCGGCCTATCTGCTGCTGTCCCCAGTCATATGAACTCCTGGATGGAGTAGTTAACATGATAGCTCTGCACAATTCATTAGACAGCTTATCCAAAAGGTAGACATGGTTTTTCTAACCACTTAGCAGGGACAATCTGAACCCCACATCTCTCTTTAGAAGAATTCGCAGGAGGTTGCCAAGCCAACCATCTAAGCAGCACTCAAGCCATAAACAACAGAAACAATGCTTTATTTTTCTCTTGGATGCTAGATAAATGGATGCAAAGTGTACTATTTAAGCAACAGTTGATTAATGGACAGCCCCTTAGGAAATTATATCAGATGCATTGTGAAACATGACCATAGATATTTATTCTTTGAACTTTTCTGCACACCAATGTTCTTGTTGATCAATACTATGAAGGGTATTTTACAGTGACCAGTATAATGATAGACATCTGGAACTGAAGCTCAGAAAATTAGCATTTTCTAGATTTAAACTGCAGGCATCTACCGCTGATGTAAGGGGGTACTACACTGACCACCAATGTCCACTAACCGTATAATGCAAAACAAGCATGTATAAAAAATGTAATGTATAAAGTGCATCTGTGCCCAGAATATAGTCATTAAACTATTTGCAAATTCTTTAAAACAAGTCCCACTTACCTTTCTAGCTGTTTGTACTATGAACTAATTAATTCTCAAAGATCCTTAACTGTTTTGCCATTCTGGGTGGACGTCATATGATGTCCTCCCAGGACCACGCCTCATGTGTGCCCCACAGACGCGATCTGTCACCCACTGTGTCCACCGGACACAGCGGATGACAGATCAGTGTACTGGGCTGATGCTGGTACCATGTGATCACTGTCACCAATCACAGCAGATCATATGGAAATTGTACACAATGCATGTCTTCCATTCATAGCCATTCATTGTGTACTATTGTATTGCTTGCTATGATTGGTCACAGTGATCACATGGTACAGACAGGGTCAATCACAGCCCATCTGTACCATATGATTAGCTATGGCCAATCACAGACTATCACAACAATATATACTCGATGAATTGATTCATTCACAACAAATGGTTGCTTATAACAGTGATCATCATATCAATAATGTCATAGTGTGTAAAAAAAAAAAAAATCTTGATCACCTCTCCAGAGTAGTACAGTGTTAGTATGGTAACACTGTACTGCTCTGGTCACAGTATGTAAGACAAAAATTGTAAAAAATAAAAAAAATAAAAATAATTTAAAAAACATTGAAGAAAAAAAAATTAAAACATACTGTCACCAATCAGTGTCCCTGATCACGGCCACATGAGGTATATGCTGATGCTGTACTGTATTGCTGAAAGTATGTGAAAAAAAAATGTATTTCTTTGTTTTCCTAAAAAGTGTGACTGAAAAAAATACAACTTCAAAAAAAATCAGTACATCAAGATTGATTGATTTTCAAATATGCTGTATATACCATAGTTTGTGGACTCTTCATACATTTTGGCCCAAGTTTATGAAGAATTATTTATTTGCATAAACAATGAAAACATGTTTTTTTCTTTATTTAGTAAGAAATAAAAAACCCGTAGTGATCAAATACCACCAAAATACCACCACTCTATTTATGTGAACAAAATCATAAAAATTTGGGTACATTGTTGCATGACTGAGTAATTGTCATTCAAAGAGCAACAGCACTGAAAGCTGAAAATTGGCCTGGGCAGGAAGGGGGTGAAAGTGTCTGGTATTGCAGTGGTTAAAGATCACAACAAAAACTCTACTAAAGTGTCAGTTGGTATCTAACAGCTTAGAAACACCTAGTGTGTGTTTACATTTTCAGTGCCTCTGTTGTGGACTTTAAAGCTGAACGCCAGGATAAACAAATATTGTCTAAATACAAGAGGCATGTGTATTCTTACTTTTATTTTGGTTTTCTGTATGTCTTTCAGATCGGTGCAATAATCCAGTGTGAAACTTTACCTCTGTGTAGGAGCTTCCTGTAATAAAGACCAGACACTGCTGCTTGGGGACTGGTCTTGTCTCCGCCCCTTCCTGTAGTTTTATGCAGGCAGCCTGTAGTGGGTGGAGCCTGCAAGGCCTCTCCCACAGCTCTCCTCTCTGCACAGGCTATGTAGAGCATATTGATGATATCACTGCTACTTTTTCAAGGTCATATCTGGGTTTGTAAAGACATTTGGTGCACACAAAGTGGGTCTATACCCTTTGGGGCTATTGAAGAATATACTGTATTTAAATGAAAGTTTTTGTGTCCAGAGTTCAGATATAAAGATTCATTTCTCCCCAGCGTCTGTGGCTGTAGAGATGAATGAGGGCTTATTTTAAAGTGATTTTCCAAATTGTTCAGAAAATGTAAACACTTTAGTGTACATAGTGTGGGCACAGGTTCACTTTAAACATATGCTTGTTCATAAAGAACTGTTCATAAAGAAGAAAATAAACGTATTATGCAACAAACTGTCACATTTTCAGAACAAGATAAATGAAACATTTTATACATGCATTTGATTGTGAACTTTAGTTATTTAATTACATATTAGTGTTTACATAAGAGAGGGAAAGCAAGAGGGGTGATAGGAAAGCAAAAGCCAAGAAAGAAAATGGGGAAGAACGAATGGCACAAAAGCTGACAGACAAAGTAGACTCCCTGGTCTCCTGTATTACAAAGACGGGTACATTTCTAATAGGATGTGCAAGTTGAATCCAAGGACTTATTTACAAGCTGGATTCCCACCTTTCCATGCGCACTTGTGTGCATTTTTGCATTTGTTCTTATGCTGTGTCTTTGTCATAAAATATCACCCAAATGTAATCTAGCACCTGTCAGGAATGGACTCACCACTGGTGGTGGGACTCACCTGCCGTGTGGGCTACAGTACCAGGTCTGGCCAGCGGGTGCTCTCAGCAGCCAGAAGCTCACTCCTGCAATCAAGTCATCACCTGAGGCTGATTGCAGGAGGTGTATTTAAGGAGTGGCTAGGCCTGCAGTCAGTGCCTTGGTGTATGTTTCCCATGAGCCCCTGTACCTGCATCCTGTCTACTTCCTGCCTGATCCTGTTTCTGATTATAACGAACTCCGCCTGTCCTGACCTCGGCTATTCCTGACCACTCTTCAGCCTGCTCCTTTGTGTCTTGTCTGCCCAATGGTTCCTGACCCGGCCTGCCTGACCACTTCACCTCACCAGCCCTGACTGCTCTTGTCTGTGTTCATTCCGTTATCAGTTGGAGGTTTGTTTTTGTTATATTGTGCGTTTTATATTTGTGTATAACCTTTAATAAATTATATTGTTACACCATACTTGAGCCTGCGTTTCCCTGTGTCAGTTCACACATCTCTGATCTTACCGGGAGCCCTGACAGCACCCATGTACATGTGTTGGCATGCATTGAAAAACATGGGGTGAACTGAACGTTAGGGTAAAGTTAGCAATTATGTACAATTTATATTGTTGCTTTTGCCCGCTCGGGAAATTTCATCCTCACATTTCTCTAAAAATAACAGACAACGGTTTCTTCGCCCTTCCCTAAATCAAATGGGACTAGACAAGGTTGTCCCTTCTTGCCTCTTCTCTTTGTTTTATTAATGGAACATCTTGCGAGAGCCATACGAGTTAATGACTCAATCTTGTGCATCCACACTCCCTCCGTACATCACAAATGATCCTTATACGCCGACAACCTTCTAGTTTACGTTCAACAGCCACTTATTTCCCTCCCCAGTCTTTTCCACGAATTTCGTAGATTTAATTTCTTCAGTAACTTTAAACTTAATATCTCTAAAACGGAGGCCCTAAATATTTCTTTACCTGCCCATGTGCTGGCGAACCTATGCTCTAATTTCTCCTTTCAATGGCGACCAAAGGCTATTACGTACCTGGGGGTCATGATTTCGGCCAATCTTAATGTTCTATATTCCCTTAATTATTTATCCTTACTTTCACGTATCCAAAAAGATTTGGCTTCATGGGGTTCTTCAGCCCTGCCCTGGTTCAGCCGCCTCAACACTCTCAAGATGGATACCTTACCTAAGTTACTATACGTTTTTCAGACTGTACCGATCACTGTCTCTAGGAGTTTCTTCCTCTCTCTATGCTCCCTTTTGATTAGATTTATTTGTCACCGAGGGTTCTCAAGATTAAAACACAGGTTACTTACTTACCCGAAACTCGGTGGGGGGTGGGTTTACCGGAGTTTGTGCTATATTACAGAGCCACGTTACTTGCCCGGATGCTTGATTAGTTTCCCAGACCCTTCCATAAAGCCTCTTGTATGACTGAACAAGATCTTTCTCAGGTTGATCTTTGGGCATTACCATGGGAGTATGACTGGGACTATCGGCGTTTTCCTGGCCTGTCCCCATTGACTTTAGCTGTAATGCGGTTGCGGTATAAACAGGGCATCACCTACTAAGTGACATATCGGCATGGATGTTACTCCACTTCCTCAAACTCAATCTTTCCAAAACTGAGCTCCTAGTATTCCCCCCAGCCTGTGCCCCCTCCCCTGACTTCTCCATCAAGATCAATAACACAATCATCAGTCCCTCCCCTCATGCCAGGGTACTAGGTGTAATCCTAGACTCCCATCTGTCCTTTCAGTCCAAAATTCAATCACTGTCCAAATCTTGTAGACTTCACCTCCGCAACATCTCCAAGATACACCCGTTCTTAACCTCGGAAACCACTAAGCAACTTATTCACTCCCTGGTTATTTCTCACCTTGACTATTGTAACTCCCTCCTCATTGGCCTACCTCATCGCAGGCTATCCCCTCTTCAGTCCATCATGAATGCTGCTGCCAGACTCATCCACCTTGCTAACTGTTCTGTATCTGCCACCCCTCTCGGCTAAACCCTCCACTGGCTTCCCATTGCCCAACAAATAAAATTCAAAACATTAACAATAACATATAAAGCCATTTATAACTCTGCCCCAAATGACATCACCGATCTTGTCTCCAAATACCACCCAAACCGTACTCTCCGCTCCTCGCAAGACCTCCTACTCTGTAGCTCTCTTGTCTCCTCCTCCCATGCTTGTCTGCAGGACTTCTCCAGAGCTTCCCCCATCCTCTGGAACTCTCTACCCCAATTTATCAGACTATCGCTTACCCTGCTCACTTTTAGGCGATCTCTGAAAACCTACCTCTTCAGGGAAGCCTATCCTGCCCTCAGCTAATAATGGAATCTTCTACTCTTCCAACCAGTCCATCCCCCACAGTTACTACCTTTTGTACCACTAGCCCCTCCCTTCTAGATTGTAAGCTCCAAGGAGCAGGGTCCTCCTGTCCCTTTTATATTGAACTGTGTTGTTGCTGTATTGTCTCCCGTTATATTGTAAAGTGCTGGGCAAACTGTTGGTGCTATATAAATCCTGTATAATAATAATAATCATTGCTCTTTTATCATCTGATCCCTCTCCCTTATCACCCCTATTTGATAACCCCACTCTTCCTCAGGGGTTGAGCTTTTTTACTATTGGACCCTTTACACACGCCTCTTGGCCTGTAGCTCGAGACTTTATCTGCCCCCAATTGGGTCTTCCGCTCCTTCTGGGTGAGCCTAGGGATTGGTTGACCACTTTACATCTATCCCCATTTTGCAAGCACTTACACTCTTCCTCCAACACTCATCGTTCACTTTCTGAGATTGAACGGCTGTGCTCCCTCTCTGAACCACAGAGACACGTCCTAGCTTCCCTCTATAAAGTGCTACACAATGCTCTTCATTCTGAACTCCCTCCCTACACCAAGGCATGGGCTCGAGACCTAGGTAAAGACATATCGGCTGAGGATTGGTCCACGTCATTCCACTTCACTCATGAATCGTCTATTTCTTGCTATTCACAAGAAAAGAACTATAAGTTTCTTTCTCGATGGTACAGGGACCCCCTCTTCCTACAAAAATAGTTTCCTTCTACACCTAATCTCTGTTGGCGCTGTAATAGAGCTGTTGGTACACAGCTCCACATTCGGTGGGATTGTTGTCAAATACAACCCTTCTGGCGACACATCTTTGCTGTATATAACATGATCTATGGTGAGTCCTTGGCCCCTTCGCTGGAAATTGCTCTCCTCTCTATATTATCAGGCTCACTAGCAGTGCAGAAGAAAAGTCTGTTGCATTTCTTTGTTTGTGCGGCCCGCCAATTGATACCCCTCTTTTGGAAAACAGCCACTCCTTCCAATGTGGGTTTCTGTGCTTAATTATATCATGCATATGGAGGAAATGCTGACATTTGCCAATGATGCCTATGATAAACATAAGTTACTGTGGTTGGTCTGGCTCCATTTCTCCTCTTCTTCGACTCTCCGAGATATGTGTTCCCCTGTTGTTCCCTAGTGGAGTTGAGCCTTGCTCCCCCGATTCATTTTCATTTTGGCTTGTCCACCGGTTGGGCTCTGCGGTCCGTGCCAGGATGCGAGCAGCAGGGTCACTCCGGTGGGATACAGGTGGGAAACCACCTTGATTCTGCTTTTTGCCGTTTCCATCTCCCAGCCCCCTCTCTTCTCTCCCTTCACTATTCACTATCCTTACCACTCCACTGGCTTCTTTTTCTCTTTTTTTATGTTTTTTTTTTCCTTCATTTTCTCAGTTTGGGTTTACACTCTTGGTTAGACAGGTTACTCATTTTGTTCCATACATCTCGCCCAGGGATACCCCCCGAAACTATGTTTTGCTATATCTCCATAATATGGGTTATTGATCCTTCCCTCTTGCTGTTGTATAGCATCATTTTCATCCATCCACATGGATCATAGCCACACCTGTGAGGGTTTTCTGTTCACTTACTCGTACATGTTGTTTTTATTTGTCATGCTTTGTTCTGTTAAATTTGTGTAAAAATTATAAAGACAAATTTGCCTTTAAAAATAACATACAGGAGGAAGTGAGGGAAGCTTTTCCCAATGGGACACAGAATCACATGATCATGATCTTCCCAACTCCAGGCTAAACTATAAGAATGAAAGTTTTTTTGACTTGAGTTGGGCTTTAACCACTTCCATACCGGGCACTTTTACCCCCTCCCTGCCCAGGCCAAATTTCAGGTTTCAGCGCTCTCACATTTTGAATGAAAATTGTGCGGTCATACAACACTGTACCCAAACTAACATTTTATCATTTTCTTCACACAGCTAGAGCTTTCTTTTGGTGGTATTTAATCACCGCCGGGGTTTTTATTTTTTGCTAAATTAACAAAAAAAGACCGAAAATATTGAAAAAAAAAAACATGTTTTTCTTTGTTTCTGTTATAAAAGTTTGCAAATAAATAATTGTTCTTCATAAATTTAGGCCAAGATGTATTCTGCTACATTTGTTTGGCGAAAATAACCCAAATTAGAATGTATTATTTAGTCTGTAGGAAAGTTATAGAGTTCACAAACTATGGGATATATCTGAAAATTGTTCAATCCTGAAGTACTGACAGCCAGTCTAATTTCTTGAGATCCAAGAATGTCAGAACAGAACAGACATCCGCCAAATGACCCCTTTTTGCAAAGTAGACAGTCCAACATATTTCATAACAGGCATGGCGAGTTTTTTGAAGCTGTAATCTTTTTGTCATAATTTTTCAGAAAATGAATAAATTAAAAAATGATTTTCACTAGTTTTTTTTTTTTTACATTCTGTCACCAGTGCAGTATAGCGTCATCATATAACTGGCATGGCAGTGATCAGAGACACTGACTGGTGACAGTATGAAAAAAACAAAGAAATGATCATTTATTTTTATTTTATTTTTTTAATATTTTAAATTTTTTATTAAATTTTTTCTCTTTTTTTAAGATTTTTTTTTCATATTTCACTATGACCAATGTAGTATAATGTTACCATGGTAACATTGTACTACTTTGGGGATGTAATCAGTATTTTATTTTTTTTTTTACACAATTTGCTTATAACAAAGAATTACTTTGCTATAAGCAAGCATTTACCTGAATGAAATCGATTCATTCAGGGTATTTTTTTTTTGTGCTTAGCTGTGATTTGGCCACGGCTAATCACATGACACAGCTGGGCTGTGATTGGCCCAGCTTGTGCATGTGATTGCTGTGACAATTCACAGCTAGATACACTTGTATACAATGGATGGAATGAAAGGAAGCCATCCATTGTATACAAATGTCATGTGACCTGCTGTGATTGGTCACAGCAGGTCACATGGTACTGGCAACGGGGTCGGTACTCAGATCTGTCATTGGTGGTGTCCGAGGTACACGGCCGGTGACAGATTGCGCCGCAGTGCGGCCCTGCGGGCATGCGCAATGTGCGTTCCTGAAAGGATGCCATATGGTGTCCATCCGGAGGGATGAGCTGTTCACATCTGGCTATAGGCCAGGCGGCAACTGGTTAAAAAGTTTGGCATAAATTTTTGAAAAAATGGCCAGAGAGATTCTTGTAAATCTGAAGCTTGCCTCGTCCCAACTTGTGCAATAAAATTTTCTGCCGTATATTATCATACATAAATATTCAAGTATGACTGTCTTGTATTCTTTAGAATGTATTGATCAGTTGCTCAGTGGACAGATGGTGCACTAATTGACTGGCATTGCAGTTGCTGGTAAGTGTTTAAAGTATACTAGACACAAACATAGGCAAATTAATTGCGATCAAATTAGAAGGTCCAAAGAAATAGGCTGCTGAATTTGTCAAGATTGACCCCATCCCCTTCCAGCTCCTAACCTCCTCTATGGACTGTAAGGACATTCATCACTTAAAAGAACAATGGAAAGGCTTGAGGATGGCAGCAGAGGGTATGTGATATATTTTTTATCCATATACTCAGTTCAAAAAGGGATATGGCAGGTTCACTTTAAATTGATGCCAAACAGGAAAAAAACATGAAACAGGTGAATTGACGTCTACAAATAACAGAGCTTCCCTCCAACTGGTCTGAAAATAAAATAAACTGAAAAGCAAACAGAGATAATAACACAAGGCAAAAGCCAGCTGATTGATTTCTAACTAAACATCTTGATATCCTATGCTAATGCCAAACAGCTAATGTGTTTCCTAAGCAGCTCCAAATAAACTCTTCACCATATGGGCAGGCTCTTCCTCTGCTTCCTGTACAAGAGTGGAGGCACACCGATGGCTTGACTTGAAAATGACTCTTTCATACTCCAGTGTGGATTGCCTACTTGTAGTCAAGCTTAGCAATTAAAGCTGACCCCAGAAAAGAAAGCATGTACCTTTAGCCCAGGATGACCAATATGCAAATACCAACCAGGAGCTTCATTGGCGGAGCTCTGGCCCCTTCCACCAACAGCCATTATGTGAATTTCTATTGGTTAATGAGGTTGATTGTATTCATTTAGGATGGCAGGAGAGGATTTTTCTGTTTGCCTCATAAGGGATGAGGAAGGAATTTTTTCCCCCTGCTGGAGCAGATTAGGTCATGCGTTATTGGGGGTTTTTTTGCCTTCTTCTGGATGAACTGAAGGTATAGGATTGTGCATATGGAGGTGTTCTATTTCTTCAGGGTTTTTTTCTGTTGGTTGAACTAGGTGGACTTGTGCTTTTTTTCAACCTGACTAGCTACAGTATATAACTAGGATTATTTGGGATGGAGGGGGGGGGGGCAATATGCACTAACCTTTCCCCTGCTGGAGCAGATAAGGTCATGCGTTATTGGGTTTTTTTTTGCCTTCTTCTGAATGAACTGGAGGTATAGGATTGTGCATATAGAGGTGTTCTAATTATTTGAGGGGGGGGGGGGGTTGTTTGAACAAGGTGGACTTGTGCCTTTTTTCAACCTGACTAGCTACAGTATATAACTAGGATTGTTTGGGATGGGGGGGGGGGGGTAATATGCACTAACCTTTCCCCTGCTGGAGCAGATAAGGTCATGCGTTATTGGGTTTTTTTTGCCTTCTTCTGGATGAACTGGAGGTATAGGATTGTGCATATAGAGGTGTTCTAATTATTGGGGGGGAGGTTGTTTGAACTAGGTGGACTTTTTTCAACCTGACTAGCTATAGTATATAACTAGGATTATTTGGGATGGAGAGGGGGGGGGGGGTAATATGCACTAAGCTTTCCCCTGCTGGAGCAGATAAGGTCATATGTTATTGGGGGTTTTTTGCCTTCTTCTGAATGAACTGGAGGTATAGGATTGTGCATATAGAGGCATTCTAATTATTTGGGGGGTTTTTTTGTTGGTTGAACTAGGTGGACTTGTGCCTTTTTTTCAACTTGACTAGCTACAGTATATAACTAGGATTATTTGGGAAGGGGGGGGATATGCCTTAACCTTAACCTGGATGGACCTTTAGAATCCTTTAGACTATGTTCATACTTGAGCACAGCCATAGAATCACCTAATTGTCACCCCCAAGTACTAGACATTTCTAGTTCTTGTTTGTTTTTTTGTAGAGCGCTTTGAGAAGCTACCCTTAAAGGCGCTATTTAAAACATAGTTTATTATATTATTATTATCAGATATTTCAAATCAGTCCAGTTGGCCCATGCAGCAACTAGGGCCAAAGAGAATTTGAGTATAAGCAGCAATAGAGAGAGGCCAGTTGCCCCCTATGTGGAAAGCACAGGTCACTTTATGCAATGGTCAACAGGAAAGTCAAAAGCACAGGACTAGTAGGCTAACTTGTATACCAACATCTTATGTTTGGTTTCTACCATCAAATATGATTTCTTTAGGTACACATCACTGTTACATTACATAAATATATCTCTCTGGAATTCCTGTATCCAGATGTGCAACAGCAGGAGAGGAAAACACAGGACAGTCCAAGGAAGCCGAAATGTTTGATTTGTCAACCAGCTTCCTAACAGGAACTTTAATTTCCGTTCCTGCAAATTAATTTCCCCTGAGGGGAAAAAAAAGTGGTTTGCGCACTTCCCTTCCTGTCATTCCTGTATCTTCAGAGATTGTTTATATTTATAACAAGCACCTGCTAGGGGTGCTAAATAGAGAAGCCTCTTTCTAGTGTTCTTGGCACTTACTACACTACTTCAGTCACGTTTATCCTTCATAGCTGCCAACTGTCTCTTATTTCCAAGGGCATTACCAAGTCTTAGGGTTAGTTTGTCTTGACTCCTAAACATTTCCTCATTTTCAACAATTTTTACTTTGATAACTAATTTTTTTGCATGATGGCAAAGCCCCTCATGAGCTGTAGCATCCAGTAGTAAGTGAAAACATCTTTTTTGGAAGAGTGGTCCTTCTGTTTTTACTGTCTGCACTTAAAACAAGAAATATCATGCTGTATCTCATGGAATGCAGTTTGGCTTAGTGGGAGTTGCTCTGGAGTTAGCTCTGTGGAAAGACTTTGGGATTAGAACTGGCTCCATGGGAAGGCTGAGGTTCTGGAGTTGACTCTGTTGGAAGGCTTTGGCTTAGGAGATGACTTCTGGGGTAGGCTTTAGTTCTGGAGCTCTATTCATGGTGAGGTTCTGGTTCTATGTGATGGATTCTGCTCTGGAGCTTGCTCTGTTTGAAGTCTCTTTAGGAAGACTCTAGCTCTAGAGCTGGCTTCACATATTTCTCTATGGGAAGCCTCTGGAACTTGCTCAATGCGATTCTTTGGAACTATCTCCATGTGATGCTCTGAAGCTTGCTTCATGAGAAGGATAGCTCTAGAGGTGCTCTGTGGGAAGGCTCTAGATCTGGAGCTTCTTGGTGGTAAAACTCTGGAGCTGGCTCTCTGTAATGGCACAGTCTGTAGAGTTAGCTCCACGGATATGCCCTGGCTTTGGCTGTGGCTCTGTGGGGATGCTCTGGCTCTGGAGATGGCATGAAGGCTTGCAATTTAGGGTCCAAAACAGCAGCAGAGCTGAAATTGGGTTGTTAGAGCTGTCTCTGGAGCATCCTCAATGGTAAAGCTCTGGAACTGGCTCTCTGGGAAGGCACTGTCCCTGCACCTAGCTCCGTGGAGAGGATCCGACTTTGGATGCGGTTTTGTGGGAAGACTCTGGCTCTGCAGATGGCATGAAGGTTTACAATTTAAGCTGCAGAGCTGGAACAGGGTTGCTAGAGCTAAGCTAAAGTCAATCATCTGAGCTCTAGTGCTTGTAGCTAGATTTTGAGGTGCCTGTGCAGGGTGCTAGGTATAAAACAAAATTGTCAAAAATGAATCACAGAATATCTAGTTGCCTCCTAACGACCGAGATCCAGTCACATCACTTCTTGTCTATAGAAGGGGGAATTGTTCTTCCTGTCAGAGAGCAGAATATCTTGGGACCTGTAGTCCTGCAACCAACCCTCCCTGCATTCTACAGGCACTTTTTGAGTTACAAATCCCAGAGCTGAATAAACAAGGGATTATGGGGAAGCCTATAAATTTGAATGTATCTGGTGGACTCGCTCTCCTGGTCCGTGGAAATCAAAGAGGACAGTCGGATGTTGCTGTTCTGCACCTAGCTGCACTGAGATTCAGCGGCCCAGCCCGTGCTAGTGACATACTACTCACTCATCTGTGCAGATGCACTGCAGATTGTTATGCTGAGTGTTCAGAGATCCTCACAGCCCTCTTCTTCTTCACCTGCCACGGCTGTCAGTGCACTAACAGCTTGCTGCACGACCATCGTTTCCCCAGCAGAGGTGTAAAAGACTCGTTCAGCTCATCACACAGTGCCAGAGACAGTATCTGAATTGGGATTGGTGGGAGGGCAGTTGCCCACCCTTTGCATTGCGCAGTTGAATCAGTTGAATAAGGACACTGCTAACAGACACCTACTGCATGTGTGTATATATATATATATATATATATATATATATATATACAGTTGTGTTCAAAATAATAGCAGTCAGGCATCACTAACCTGATCAATCACTGTTTTTGGTAGACATTATATTTCTACATGGCAAATAATTTACTAGCAGATGTAGTAGAGTAATAGAAATCCAACAGACCCAACAGTCATGACATGCATGCTGCTGATTCTGTATAATTGAATCACTAATTGAAAGGGGCATGTTCAAAATAATAGCAGTGTGGAGTTCTATTAGTGAGGTCATTCATTCTTTGAAAAACAGGTGGAAAATATTGCCCTTATTTAAGGAAGAAAGGCAGCAAATGTTGTACATGCTGGTTACAGTGCATTTCTCTCTGAAATTTTGAGGAAAATGGGTCATTCCAGACATTGTTCAGAAGAACAGCGTACCTTGATTAAAAAGTTGATTGGAGAGGGGAAAACATATAAAGAAGTGCAGAAAATGATAGGTTGCTCAGCTAAAATGATCGCAAATGCTTTAAAATGGCAACCAAAACCTGAAAGACGTGGAAGAAAGTGAAAAACTACCATTTGAATGGATAGAAGAATAGCCAAGATGGCAAGGACTCAGCCAACAATAAGCTCCAGGAAGATCAAAGAAGATCTAAAGTTACCTGTGAGTACTGTTACAATTAAAAGACGCCTATGTGAAGCCAAGCTATCTGCAAGAAGCCCCCGCAAAGTCCCACTGTTGAAAAAAAGACGTGCTGAAGAGGTTACAATTTGTCAAAGAGCACTTTGAGTGGCCTAAAGAGAAATGGCGCAATATTTTGTGGACTGATGAAAGTAAGATTGTTCTTTTTGGGTCTAGTGGCCGGAGACAGTTTGTCAGACGACCCCCAAACACTGAATTCAAGCCACAGTACACTGTGAAGACAGTGAAGCATGGTGGTGCAAGCATCATGATATGGGGATGTTTCTCATACTACGGTGTTGGGCCTATTTATCGCATACCAGGGATCATGGATCAGTTTGAATACATCAGAATACTTGAAGAGGTCATGCTGCCTTATGCTGAAGAGGAAATGCCCTTGAAATGGGTGTTCCAACAAGACAACGACTCCAAACACACCAGTAAACGTGCAACATCTTGGTTCCAGACCAACAAGATTGACGTTATGGAGTGGCCAGCCCAATCCCCGGATATGAATCCAATAGAAAACTTGTGGGGTGACATCAAAAATGCAGTTTCTGAGGCAAAACCAAGAAATAGAGAAGAACTGTGGAATGTCGTCCAATCATCCTGGGCTGGAATACCTGTTCACAGGGGCCAGAAGTTGGTTGACTCCATGCAACACAGATGTACAGCAGTTCTCAGAAACAGTGCGACTACAACTAAATATTCATTAAGTGATTCAAAGGAAAGCAAAATCTTCAAACATTTTTCAGTTTATATAGTAAATGTTTGAGTTTGTAAAGAAGAATACAAACACTGCTATTTTTTTGAACAGTCTAATATTCACTTTTCTTCAATTTTTTTAGAGGAACAACACAAATTTGATATATTTTTCTTCACGTTTTGATTTGGAATAGAATGTGTAGTTTTCCCTAGATGAAGACAAACAGGAAAATTTGTAGACTAACACATGAGAACGTAAGCATGAGAGAGGTGGAGGTAAACTATAAATGTTTAACAAGATGGCACATTGCACCAAACGTTGAATACAAGATGAGTGGGGAAAAAAAACCAGAGTGTTGGCGGGGGTGTGGAAAGATAGGTACGTTATATCACATATGGTGGGAGTGCCCAAAGATTCAAGGTTTTGGGAGACAATGGTTCATTTAATCGGGATAATCTCTGGGATAAAGAAAGGATTGGACCCAGAGTTGTCTATTACATAGTACAGAACTATCAGTGAACAAATACAAGGATTCGGGTATATGGTATTATCTGAATGCGGCAAAGGGGCTGATACCTAAGTTTTGGTATAGCTCAGAGGTGCCAAGAGAAGAGGATTGGGTAGAAAGAGTGAACCAAATATGTAGGATGGAGAAATTGTATTATATGCAAGAAGAGAAGATGGGGCTATATAACAGGAGGTGGGGAAAATGGGAAGATTTTGTGCCCAAGGTGAAATATATGAAGCAGTAGAGAGGGATATGTGAAAGTCCCCCTTACTCAGGAAACGATGTAATGGAGAAATGCAGAGTGGGTGGTTTTATTATTAGGAGGGGGTAGGTTTTGGGTGGGTGGGGGTATTAGATAGGGGGTGGGGGGCAATGGGAATAAAGATAGAAAGGGATATAACTGATGGTTATATATGTTATATGAGAGTAATGAAGAAATATGTATTTTATATGGAAAATGAATAAATATTTAAATTTAAAAAAAAAAAAAAAGAATGTGTAGTGTTCCCAATGCATTTGTGTGTATGGAAATAAAAGCTAATAGAAGGATTTTGAGCTTTATTCACTTTTTTCAACACACTGCTAATATTTTGAACTGAACTGTATATATATGCAGGGCTTGAAAAAGCCGCTCGCCAAATGCGAGGAGAAATTCTTGTGTGGTGAGCGGCGAGCACAGATGATGGAGCGGCTGCACCTGCGCTCCAAGCCTCATTGTGAAGCCGAGTTCCAGTTTCCAACTTCCGGTTTCCGGCTTCTTCGGCACCGCCATTACACTGGCAGCGCAGCTGAGGGGAACAGGTGTAGGAGAGGTCCGCTCTCCTCCTCTTTTTTCTTAATGCCACACTTCTCTAAGGTCTCTGCTGGAGATAAAAAATACAACATGTTTACAGTAACTATTATTCCATGTTTTTTGGCATCAAAATAAGCACTTTTTCTTATGCTATAGTTCTGTAAACTAAACTTACATCTTTTAAAAGAGACTTTAGTTACTAAAGTCTCTTTTTAAAGATGCAGGAGATAAACAAAAAAAAATACAAAATGTTCACTACAGGTTTAAAGCTGTAAAACTTGATATTTTGATTGCACCCTATTGCTATTAAGCTATTGCTGTTATGTTTAAATTGACATAATAAAGCTATGTTATAATTGCAGTTTTTTATATTTTGGATTCTTTATTCTAAAGAAAAATGTAATTTCATAAGCTTTAAGGGGGCGTGGTCAGGGGCAGGGCTGGGATCAGGGTTGGAGGACAGGCCGAGGGTGGGGTTAGTGGCGGACCTGGGCAAGGTTGGGTGGGGCAACTGGTGGAGAGTAAGGTTTGTGCCTGGCTAGTAGGACTAGACTCAAAATTTTAAGCCCTGTATCCTGTATATGTGTATATATAAATATATATATATATATATATATATATATATATATACAGTATATAAAGGGCATTCACCTGGTTCCTTTGCCTTGCACCAGTGGTTGCAAGAGAGCTGGCTGGTTTTCTAGGCCTCTTCCCCAAAACCAGTGTTGCACTCCCAACAGGCACCATTGATGCACAGTGGATAATCAGTCTGCTTACATGACTCATTTATTGCTATCTGTATTGGGTTACCATTGCATAGTCTTTTTGAATTGTGTATATTGCTGTAAAAAGAATGTAACCTCTTAAGTGTTAACTTTTGAGATAGGCAGGTCGACTGTGGTTATTGAAACTTGTGTCTATTGACCTTTTACTCTGTGCTGGTTATTATTCATGATCAGTTTAGTGAACATTGTTTGTCTAAACCAGGGTTTCTCAACCAGGGTTCCATGGAACCCTAGAGTTCCTCCAGAGGTTGCTAGGGGTTCCTTGAGCAAGGATCAATTTCTGCCTCCCAGATAGGTTCTCACTGACACCATTGATTTTTTTAGCTATCTGCAAGGTGGTAATTCTTCCCAATGACCACAAGACTAAGGAGCATTCTTCCTACTGACCACCACACTAATGTATCATGAGTTGTAGATATAGTAATTTTTAACAGGGGTTCCCAGAGATTGAAAATTTATTTCAAGGGTTCCTCTGTGTTGAAAAGGTTGAAAAAGGCTGGTATAAACCATATCTGAACCTAGAGTGTCAGAAGGGTTGAGAAACTTGCAAGGTCAGGGCAGCATCAGAAGACAGGCATCAGCCAGCGGCTCCTTGAGGGGTAATGCTCCATTAAGAAGGTCCTACACAAAGGCTTAAAGTGAAGGGAGATTATGGCTTTTATATGGAAAATTTGATTGCTCATCTTTACAACTAGTACACCTGCTCAGATGACATAAATTAATAGATATGGCAGTTTCAAAATCAAGTATGTATTACATTTAAGCACCATTTTCTGCAGTAAATATTTGTCATGTTCATAAAAAGAATGCTTTTGGGTCAGTTTTATTTCAGATTTACATACAGTGTGTGTATATATATACATACTGTGTGTGTGTATGCGTGTGTATATGTATGTATGTATATATATATATATATATATATATATATATATAGTTACTGTGTGTGTGTGTATATATATATATATATATATATATATATTATAATGTGTGTGTGTGTGTATATATATATATATATTTATATATATATATATGTGTGTGTATATATATATATATATATATATATATAGTGTGTATGTGTGTATATATATATATATATATATATATATATATATAAATAATGTGTGTGTATGTATATGTGTATGTATATATATATATATATATATATATATATATATATGTGTGTGTGTGTGTGTGTGTATATATATGTGTTTTTAAAACAAAGACTATATATATATACATACATACATACATACACACACTATATATATATATATATATATATATATATATATACACACACACACACACACTATATTATATATATATATATATATATATATACACACATATATAATATAGTGTGTGTGTGTGTATATATATATACAGTTGCAAGAAAAAGTATGTGAACCCCTTGGGATTACGTGGAGTTTTGCATGAATTGGGCATAAAAAGTGCTCTGAACGTCATCTAAGTCACAACAACAGAAGAACACAGTCTGCTGAACATAATACTACACAAACATTAGATGTTGCCATGGTTTAATTGCACATAACATGTAAACATTCACAGTGCAGGGAGGAAAAAGTATGTGAACCTTTGGACTTAATAACTGGTTGACCCTCCTTTGGCAGCAATAACCTCAACCAAACGTTTCCTGTAGTTGCAGATCAGACCTGCACAACGATCTGGAGTCATTTTGGACCACTCCTCTTCACAAAACTGTTTCAGTGTAGCAATATTCTTGGGATTTCTGGTGTGAATCGCTCTCTTAAGGTCATGCCACAGCATTTCAATCGGGTTGAGGTCAGGACTCTGACTGGGCCACTCCAGAAGGCATATTCTGTGCTGTTGCAGCCATTGTTTTGTTGAATTACTTGTATGCTTTGGGTCATTGTCCTGTTGCATCACCCATCCTCTGCGGAGCTTCAGTTGGCGGACAGATGGTCGTACGTTTTCCTGCAAAATGTTTGGATAAACTCTGGAATTCATTTTCCCATCAATGACAACAATCCGTCCAGGCCCTGAGGCAGCAAAGCAGCCCCAAACCATGATGCTCCCTCCGCCATGTTTTACAGTGGGAATGAGGTGTTGATGTTGGTGTGCTGTGCCTTTTTTTCTCCACACATAGTGTTGTGTGTTCTTCCCAAACAACTCAATCTTGGTTTCATCTGTCCACAGTATATTTTGCCAGTAGTGCTGTGGAACATCCAGGTGCTCTTTTGCAAACTTCAAAGGTGCTGCAATCTTCTTTTTGGACAGCAATGGCTTCCTCCGTGGTGTCCTCCCATGTACTCCATTCTTGTTTAATGTTTTCCTTATTGTAGATGTGTCAACAAAAATGTTAGCATGTGTCAGAGATTTCTGTAGGTCTTTAGCTGACACTCTGGGATTCTTCTTTACCTCATGCAGCATTCTGAGCTGTGCTCTTGCAGTCATTTTTACAGGACGACCACGCCTAGGGAGAGTAGCAACAGTGCTAAACTTTCTCCATTTGTAGACAGTCTGTCTTACCGTGGACACATGAACATCAAGGCTTTTGGAGATACTTTTGTAACCCTTTCCAGCTTCATGCAAGTCAACAGTTCTTGATCGTAGGTCTTCTGAGAGCTCTTTTCTGCGAGGCATGGTTCACATCAGACAGTGCTTCTTCAAACCAGTAAACCCAAAACAGGTGTGTGTTTTTTAAGGGCAGGACAGCTGTCAGCAACACATCCAATATCATCACACTGATTGGAGTCAAGGTTGGCTCACTCCTGGCTCCAATTAGCTCTGGGAGAAGTCATTAAGCTAGGGCCTCACATACTTTTTCCTCCCTGCACTGTGAATGTTTACATGTTATGTGCAATTAACCATGGCAACCTCTAATGTTTGTGTATTATTATGTTCAGCAGACTGTGTTCTTCTATTGTTGTGACTTAGATGATGTTCAGAGCACATTTTATGCCCAATTCATGCAAAACTCCACGTAATCCCAAGGGGTTCACATACTTTTTCTTGCAACTGTATATATATATATAGTGTGTGTGTATGTATGTATGTATGTATATATATATATATAGTCTTTGTTTTAAAAATACACATTTAATATGTGGCAAAGGATTCCTAGAGCAATATGGGTTAGCAAATGAGACGTTCCTTAATTTGTGGTCTGCCTTGCGGGTTCATTCGTCTGACTGTAACTTCAAACTGAGCTCTCCAGTAAGGGATGACCTATCTTACACATTTGGCTGCCAACAAGTAGATAAACTGAATGGACATTGTTTGAAGAGGTCCCTGAAAGCTTTGTTCACTAACTGTGGTCCCTTGGTTGCTCTTTCTACAATTCTAGAACCAATTTTTTGTTTAATGACACCAATAAAAAGGGTTAGCTGGATATCATACCTTATGGGTCCACGATAAATAAAGTACACACATCTTATCACAGTTATGGTCTACCTCATAAACAACAAGTCACAAAGGTTAATTAGAATTTTTCTATGTGATATTGTTTATACAAGATAGGAAAATCTACCTCATCCACATATGACAATGATTTTTCAATAAATTATTAACTTTGGCACAAACGTATCAAACAAATTGGCTAAGACAGCAGTGACCAATGCAGCTCAGAGACCAATTCGTCTTAGCTATGGTAGCTATTTTGTACTCGACATGGGTAAAGGGCTGTGTAAAAAATGAAGTAACACATAACTATCAGTCAGCAATCATTCAATTTTCTTATTACTGCTATAAACAGATCATTTTATTATTCTGTATCTATAGTTAGTTCTTATTATGCTGTTCTATTATTTCTCGGTTTCTGACCTGAGGCTGCTTTTAGACACTGCACTTCACGCTGGGTTGTTGGCAGTTCTCCCAGCTTTCTCTAGTGTATTCTCTATTGCCACACTCAGGGATTTGGGTAACATCTTCCATCCTGCTCACAATCCCTAGGGAATGCCTCATCGGGAGCACCAGTGGAGCTACTGCACAGATCCCTCAATCAGGTAATATGAGAAAAAGAGTGAAGTATGGCCAAAGCTTAGGTGGTTTACAGGAGTGCACGTACTTGTGCACTACAGCCCGCTCCATGCTCCCAATCATATTGTCAGGATTCACCATGATGCCTGATCAGCAGCTGGCTTAGCTTCTGGTGAGAGCCTGAGCTAGCTGCTTCAGCTCCCTCCACAGCCCAGCGCTCCAGTGAGCCCTGGAGGGGCAGAGCAGAGATCCAGTGACTGACAATCACTGCTCTCTGCTCAGAGCTAGCCAAGAACTGTGGACACATGATTGCTCAGTTCTCAGGCTTAGAGCTGACAGGGGACAGCTGCAGCATTGGACCGATGCTGCAGCATGCAGATGAGTATGTATGTTTATCTTTTTTACAAAACCCAAAGAGTATCAAAATGAAAGAGAGAACCCAGTTTCCTTTAGTATGGTATCTCTAAACGAAGCAGCACTTCCTCATTTCTCCCTATTAGGAAACAGCACTTCCTCATTTCTCCCTATTAGGAAACAGCACTTCCTCATTTCTCCCTATTAGGAATCAGCACTTCCTCATTTCTCCCTATTAGGAAACAGCACTTCCTCATTTCTCCCTATTAGGAATCAGCACTTCCTCATTTCTCCCTATTAGGAAACAACACTTCCTCATTTCTCCCTATTAGGAAACAGCACTTCCTCATTTCTTCCTATTAGGAAACAACACTTCCTCATTTCTTGCCTAGGAAGCAGTTTTATCCCCCACCACCTCCTTATTCATCCACAGATGTGCCACAGGGCTTTGGGTCCTAAGCAAGTCCTGAAGCGCATCTAGTTATACATGGCTTTCCCCAATAATCTGCTCACGGGTCTGTGTTTTCTGCACGCGCTCAGAGATGTCTATTAGTGAAATCCTAAAGCATCACCATTTTTGCATATGAGCAGTCTTCTGCCAGGACCCGAAGTTCAGTCCATTATCTTCAATCCAGTTCATATATAATGGGGTTGATTTATTAAAGGCAATTAAGCTGTTTACTTTTCAAAGGAAATGTTCTCTTAGCTTTGTGAATGTGGTGAAAACTCACTCTGCAAAGAATACTTAATCACATGCAAGGAAAATAAAATGTTGAAAAAATAAATTTTTGCTTGCTTTTGATTGGATGATAAAAGTCAACTGAGTTTCACATTCAGTCAGTCATTTTTTCTTATTTAGGCTTTGGTGAAAGGTGCTGGTTTTTGGTCCCTGAAATGCGTTGGTTTTCTTGTATATTCTTCCACCTGATTTTACATTGGAATGAATTTGTATTTGGGCTATTAACTCTTGACGTGGTGCTTTAATCTCTAAACCATTTATTTACACTGCAAACCAAGGTAACTGTAGGAATCCTTTGGTGTGCACATGCCGTAAACAAAGAATCCAGATACTTGGCATACACACCAATGCAATACTATTGGACAATAACATCAATAGGAGAATACCAGGGTTCAAGCACTACCTATTTATTCCTCTAGAGCAGTCATCACCAAACTGTGGCTAGTGGGCCGGATGTGGCCCTTTGCTTGGGGATTCCATTTACAGATATGAAGAGCTATTCCTCCCAGTCATATAAACTCTGAAACTTTATTTCTTTCACTGACAATAATGATGGGGCATTGTTCATTCCACTGATACCAATGATGGGCACTACTCCTCCCAATGACACTGTCGATGAGGCACTACTTCTCCCACTGACACCAACAATGGGGCACTATTCCTTCCACTGATGTAAATGATGAAACATTATTTCTTTCACTGACCTTAATGATGGGGCATTATTCATTCCACTGATATCAATGATGGGCACTACTCTTCTCATTGACACTATCGATGAAGCACTACTTCTCCCGCTGACACCAACAATGGGGCACTATTCCTTCCACTGATGTAAATGATGGAACATTATTTCTTTCACTGACCTTAATGATGGGGCACTATTCCTCCCACTGATACCAATGATGGGGCACTATTCCTCCCACTGATACCAATGGTGGAGCACTATTGCTCTCACTGACTGCAACGATGGCGTACTATTCCTCCCACTGACACCAATGATGAGATATTATTCCTTCCACTGACACCAACAATAGGGCATTATTCCCATCACTAATACCTGTTATGGGGCACAATTCTTCCTCCTACTGACCACAGGTGTCATGGAATTTTTTTACTCCTAATCACCACAGTCTGGCCCCCCTAAAGTCTGAAGACAGAAAACTGGCCCTTTGTTTAAAAAGTTTGGAGACCCTTGCTCTATTGTTTGTATTCATGTCCTTGTGACAGAAGGAGAGGGGAAATCCTCAACAATGAAGCTCTAATCCTTCCATAGACCACATTCACTGTTAGAAATTCAATTGTTCGTCAAAAATTTCCAATCCTACTCCATCAAATTTTCTCATCACTATGGTCAAAAACAAACATCTATTGGACCCCACTACAGATTAGAAAATTGAACAAATGTTTTCAAAGAGGTATTCAACTCCACTATATATATATTGTATATTTTTCCTTATGCCCACCCCCCCAGGAGGATAATGCCAGTGTGCACAGCATATTGGCACATCATGGCAGACTTACTTGCCAAATGAAGTCCTCCAGCGTTGTACTGCCACCGATCCAGCTGGTCCTGGGCTCAACCATCTTCTGGTCTTCCTTCTGAATTTGCGCTATTTGGCCACTTGAATGTCTAGGCTGTGATGGTATCACTTTCATGCATGCAAATGGGAGTAACTTTATGATGGCACATGGTGTTGTAAATGTGCTTTGAGCTGCGCATGCATGCTTCAGTCAATATCACCGCTAACGGGCAGGGAGAAGCAATTTTGACAGAAGAGACCACCAAGGTTTTTAAATATCTGAGTATCATTTTGTTTTGAAATGAAAATTTTCAAATGAAATTCTACTGAAGTATGGCCAGCTTAACAAGTGAATATAGATCTACCTTAAATGATGAGTACAGTCAAAGCTCTTTTGGCTGTACTTCTCACGGGAATTACAGAAGTTCAGTTCATTCTGGACTCCTGTTACCCGTTTTCATCTGACAGTGAACTAAAGTCTGCTGTCGGCTGACGTCACTCACTCAGTCCAGACTGGGGAAAGATGTTGACTTCACAGTCGAGATCCACCCCAGAATCTGGAGTGGCACCTGGCTCAGGCTCTCAGCAAAGCGCCGAGAGCCTGAGCCAGCCGCTCCCACCCACTCCACAGCCCAGTGCTCCAGTGAGCGCTGGAGGGGAATTGAGCAAACAGCGGTTACTGACCATCTCGCTCTCTGCTCAGAGTGGAGAAGAGAACTCAGTGATCAGCAATCATGTAATCGCTGAGTTCTCACCCTTAGAGCTGACAGGGGACAGATGAAGAATCGTACTGATGCTGCATCCACCTAGGTGAGTATAATGGAAGAAAAAAAATAACCCCATACTTCTCTTTTAAGGCTCTGTTCACACTCTTATGATGCATATTTGGCTTGAATTTCAGTACGATTCTGTAGTGTGACTTTGGCTGTGTTTTAGATATGTTTTGCATATTCTATGGGGCCCAATTGCACTGTAAATTGCACCAAAATAGCACAGAACGTTTTTTCATCACACTGCATTGATGTGAACGGGCACCATTGGAAGCAATGTGATTTCCTTTGTCATGCGATTCAGTGCAACCCAAGTGGCATCTGAAATCACATCAGTGTGAACAAGGCCTAATAGCTCTCACTTATACAAAGTAACTAAATAATTGACTTTGAAAATTGCTCTCATTACCTTGTTCTATAATGACTTCAAAGGCTCTTCAGTTATCTATTGAGTTCAAATGTTATTTTTTTTCCCCTCGAGGGGAACTGGGCCAATTGCAGTAGCCACTTTCCTTGGCTGAATAAAGATTTATTTCTGATTCTTGAACAATGTCCTATATTAGGACCAACCCAACCAGGTCACCTAAATGCCGGCCCGTTGTGTAAGGCTCCATGTACACTGCAGCTGATAAACTCACGTTTAGGAGCTTTTCTGTGTTTTTTCAGCAGCCCCTGAACTCTCCCTAATGTTTTCCTATGTGTCCATGTACACAGAGTTGTTTACAGGCAGTTGAGTTTACCGACTTTTTTTGAACGCACCAAACTTGCGTTCAGGAGTAGATTTTATCAGCGTTTCAAACACCAAATGCTTGTAAACGCAGCTAAACGCGGCTAACCTCGTTTATAAGCGTTTGCATTTGGAAACATTTTTTAACTCTTCCATTTCCAGATGCTGTCCAGAGCCTTTTTTCATCATGAAAAATGCATGCAAAACGTTTCCCTGGCACTCAAATGGACCTGGAACACCGAACTTTGAGGTTTCACATGAAAGAAAACAAATTTGACACTGCTGCAATAATTTCTGCACAGAAATGAGCTGGAACACATCCAAACACTACAAAAAAAGACAGCTAATCTCAACAAATACTGCTCTCCCTGCTTCTGCTCTCTCTATTTTTCTCAAAATGTCTGAAATAGTTAATTTTTTACTGTTTTTCAGTGCATTCTGGGCATTTTGGAAGGTCTCCTGATCTATCTTTAAAAAAACACTTCTAAACACAAACGCTCATAAACGCACATAAAGGTGGCTAAACAGACATTTTCCAGCAGTCAGGTTCCTTCGTTCAGAAGAATTTTCCAGATGTCCCGTGTACACGGAGCCTAAGACATCGATTTTTATTATTATTATACAGGATTTATATAGCACCAACAGTTTGCTCAGCTCTTTACAAAATGAAGGTAGACATCCCAGTTACAATACAATTTGGTACAAGAGGAAACAGAGGGCCCGGCTCGTTAGAGTTTACAATCTTGAGGACTGAAGTGAATTGGCACTTTATATAACTTGTTGCTGCTGCACAGGAAGGCCGGAGATGCAGTTACACAGCTGGTTTTGTGGCAAAAATGTCATTAAAAAAGGATTGAATAAGAAGTAGAACTAAGTAGAACTAACATTTTCTGATCCCATCCTCCAATCTAATGTGTCATTAAGAAGCACTGATTCACTGTATAAAGATCTCTTGAAACCAGATTTCACATAATATTTTTACATTTTCTATGACGCCGTAGATGAATAAAGATCCTCGTTTTATTTTTAGAACTATAACATCAGCCAGGAAATCGTTTTATTTGTATAACTGATCTATAGACTAGTGTGACATTGATTTTATTTTTAGAAGATTTTTTTAGGATGTGTAAAACCGTATGTAATGTATTGCAGCTTACCAGTCCTTAGATGTGGTGGCAGCATTACGCCTTATTCACATTCCGGTTCAGAATACTTTATTGATCCCAAGGGAAATTACATTGGTGATTTGAATGCGTTTTTACGACCCCGCTGACCAATGAAAGCCTAACAACGCTGCTGGAGGTGGCCATACATATACCATGGCCACGAAGTTAAAGTTCACCTTCAGGAACATGTTTTTAGGGTTGAACATGGAACATGTTCCCATTCCTTCAGCGGCTTGGCGATCTCAGCCCTACTGATAGCTGTAAGACGAGAAGTTCCCAGCACCCGCTGTCACTTTTTGAGAAAAACCCAGCTGTGCAGGGCTCCACCCACACGATCACGTCCTCCATTCACAGTGTTCTGTGAATGAATCAACTACAAGTACCGACAGCCTTTGTAGATGTCAGCTGTAGTTTTCAATGAACTACCACGGGGCTGTTGAGTGCTATGGTAGTTCATTGATTCTTGCTGTCAGTGTAAAGTTGCCATCCCATACAATGTACGAGCAGACAGATTATACTGACCGTCTGCAGGAGTCCTGCATGGCACCAGCAATCTGTTAATCAATGCAATGCTTTGCAGGCTCCTAAAAAAATAAAAAAAAGTAAATGCACATTTTTTTACCTGCAAAAAATGTAAATTTATTTTTTCTAAAAGGCGAACTTAATCTTTAAGTCCGCTTGCCAAGTTTGATAGGTGAACCACCTGAAGTAAATAGGACCATGCCATGACTATGAGCCAAACCACTGGCTTGCGGTTGCATTGCAATAGTTTCAGCACAATGGCTAAATGGTTAGCACTTCTGCCTGGCAACATTAGGGTTGTTGGTTTGAATCCCAGCCATGGCACCACCTGCCTGGAGTTTGTATGTTCTCCCTGTGGTTTCCTCCCACACTCCAAAAACATGCTGGTTGGTTAATTGTCTCTTGTCTAACTTGGCCCTGTATGAATGTAAGTTAGGGACCTTAGATTGTACACTCCTTGAGAGTTAGAGACGGATGTGAATGTACAATATATATGTAAAGTGCTATATAAGTATCTGTAATAATAATAAGTAAAAATTGCCAGTATAATGCCCTCCAGGTTAGATAGGTTTTTTTAGTCAGAGGCTGAGTAGTAGCCTGGGGATGAGTCAGCCTGGGAAGTGAGGTAGTAAGGTTACCTCAGGATAGGCTGGGAGGTCAGAGCTTCTGAAGCCCTCCCACCTCTTCAGAAACCTGAGAGCTTTCTGGAAGAGGGGTCAAGGAGGGGAGGATGCCCAGATCTGCATGTTTGAGGGACTCTGGTCAGTCCCCTGGCAGGAGGCTGGGTATGATGACCAGGGCAACCTTCAAATGTGGCAGAGCCTGTAGGGGGGGTCAGCATTGTTGGGTGGAAAATGGATTGTGGAAGGCTGGAGTGAGGAGCCTGGGAGGGGGCCCCTGGGAGGGTTGCCACTGCTAGAAAAGAGGATCTCCACTGCCTCAATGTCTCTCAAGGAAGACAGCCTGTGTAGCAGGGAAGGCGCCAGCCCAGTGTAAGGCCTGAAAACAGCCAACAACCCACCAAGCTAACAGGAGAGGACAGTGTGAGTACTCTCACACCCCCTGGGCCAGATACTGGGAGAGGGACATCAGGTGCAAGAGCCAACTAGCTTCTCATTTGGGTCTGTTCTAAATTAACAGCTCTTGAGCCCCCTTGGCCAGGGAATACCCTCTCATATACCCCTAGATCCCATCCAAGTTCTTAACCCCTTAATAAAATCACAATACCAAGCTCAAGGACTGTTCTTTGACTCCAGTGTGCAAAGTGTGGAAAATGAGTGTTGCCTGGCCATGCAGAGCATAGGGGGCCCAACTCAAATCTAGCAGCCCTTACGAGGGTAGTGCTACACCAGCAACAAAAAGATAGGAGGCAGCAGTATCGCCTCCTGAACAATTGGAAGCCACTGCTTTACCACCCCCTAAAACTGCCACCTGTGTGACCCCAACCTTAGTTTTGTTTTTTAAAAAGGCAAGTATATTTTTTGCAACTACAGAAAAAAATGCCTACTGATTCTGCCAAAAATCCTGCAAAACGTTTTGTAGACTGAATTGAAATCTCAAAAAAATGTCATCTTTCCCAACTGACTGCATTATTATTATCATTATACAGGATTTATATAGCGCCAACAGTTTGTGCAGCGCTTTACAATATAAGGGAGACAGTACAATTACAATACATTTCAGTACAGAAGGAATAGGAGGGCCCGGCTCGTGGAGCTTACAATCTAAAGGAAGGGGAGATGATACAAAAGGTGATAGCTGCAGGGGGATGATCTGTTGGAGGTGATTCAAGTACTGTTCTTAGGTGGAGGTAGGGTAGGCTTCCCTGAAGAAGTGAGTTTTCAAAGATCGCCTAAAGGCAGACAGGGTGGGATCTGACCGAACATGCTGTGGTAGGGAGTTCCAGAGGATGGGAGAGGCTCTGGAGAAGTCCTGGAGGCATGCGTGGGAGGAGGTGATGAGGGAGCTAGAGGGGAGGATATCATAGGAGGAGCGGAGTGGGCGATTTGGGTGGTATCTGTGGATGAGGTTGGTGATGTAGCTAGGGGCAGTGTTGTGGATGGCATTGTAAGCTGTGGTTAGTATTATGAATTTTATACGTTGGGTTAGTGGAAGCCAGTGGAGGGATTGGCAGAGAGGGGCAGCAGTCGCTGATCGGTTGGTAAGGTGTATGAGTCTAGCAGCAGCATTCATAATAGACTGAAGGGGGGATAGCCTGTGTAACGGTAGACCAGTGAGAAGGGAGTCGCAGTAATCGAGGCGGGATATAACCAAGGCGTGGATAAGTTGTTTTGTGGTGTCATTGGTCAGGAAGGGGCGGATTTTGGAAATGTTCCGGAGGTTGAGGCGGCAGGATTTAGCCAGTGATTGGACGTGGGGCTCAAAGGAGAGGTCAGAGTCTAGGATTACGCCTAGCACCCTGGCATGAGGGGAAGGACTGCATGCAACACCTTCTCTGTAATGGACATGAGGTGGTGTTTGTAGTCCATGCAGTGATAATATTGACATGACATTTCAATTTAGTTTTAGTCATAGTCTTGTGACTAAAAGGCCATTTAAGTTTTAGTCGTATTTTAGTCTACTAAAATAGTGTTAATTTTGTTGATGAAAATATTTTCTTTGACTAAATGAACACTGAGTCCAAGTCAGGAGATTATCCTAGGGTGACGACACTGCCATGTACTGCCTGAACCTCTGATAGTCTCATATTGATGAAAGTTTGATCACAATGTATTGTCTTTACAACCTCACAGGATAGTCATTTGTTTGTATGCAGTATGAGGGGGTAATTTAAATTTTGTCCAAAAACATCACGGCAAGTTAAGTTAATAATTTACACTAGATTTCCCAGCCTTATGATGACAGATGTGTCATTTTCCAATATATTTGTAGCCATCATCCATAAAAAGAAATGTGTCTGTAAGCCATACATGCACAGAGCACTATTGGAATCATTTTTATCAATCACGGCCAGCAATCCATTCTGCAGCTTGCAGGGAACATTATCAATGTCAATGACTTCGGTAACTACATGACATTCCCTGTCCCAGGTAATGAAAAAGAACATCAGGAAGTATAATGACAAGACGGCTGTGCAATGTTCACAGGGTTCCTAAATACTGATGGATGGGTCATCATGAAAACCGTCATCAAGTCTGTTGGCCACAGATCAAGTCAACCTGTTTTAGTTTTCTTTCCTCCAGCTCTTTCCCTACCTCCTTTCTATTCCCCCCTCTCTTTCTGCACTCTTACATTTTTCCCCTTAAAATATATCTAAATCGAAAATGTAATATAGTGCAGCTTACCAATCCTTAGATACTATTATTATTATTATACAGGATTTATATAGCGCCAACAGTTTGCTCAGCGCTTTACAATATAGCGGGAGACAATACAGCAACAATACAGTTCAATACAAGAGGGTTAGGAGGGCCCTGCTACTTGGAGCTTACAATCTAAGAGGGAGGGGCTAGTGGTACAAAAGGTACTAACTGTGGGGGATGGACTGGTAGGAGTAGAAGATTCCATTATTAGCTGAGGGCAGGATAGGCTTCCCTGAAGAGATAGGTTTTCAGGGATTGTCTAAAAGTGAGCAGAGTAGGCGATAGTCTGATAGATTGGGGTAGAGAGTTCCACAGGATGGGGGGAGCTCTTGAGAAGTCCTGGAGACAAGCATGGGAGGAGGAGACAAGGGAGCTAGAGAGCAGGAGGTCGTGGGAGGAGCAGAGAGGACGGTTTGGGTGATATTTGGAGACGAGATTGGTGATGTAATTGGGGGCGGAGTTATAAATGGCTTTATATGTTATTGTTAATGTTTTGAATTTTATCCGTTGGGCAATGGGAAGCCACTGGAGGGATTGGCAGAGAGGTATGGAAGCTACGGAATGGTTAGTAAGGTGGATGAGTCTGGCAGCAGCATTCATGATGGACTAAAAAGGGGATAGCCTGCGATAAGGTTGGCCAATGAGGAGAGAGCTACAATAGTCAAAACTAGAGATAACAAGGGAGTGAATAAGTTGCTTAGTAGTTTCCGAGGTTAAAAATGGCCGTATCTTGGAGATGTACATATATAATATCCGACACAGGGTTAATGCTGTGGGAATATGTGTAACGCTCTCAAGTGCCACGTTCTATTCAAACTATTGGAAAAGAAAGAAGGGCCATTAAATGGCCCTTCTTTTTTTTCCAATCCTTAGATATGTTGACTGCATTCATTTTTTTTAGGCTTTGTTTTAACTTGTTGATGTGGCCAGTAGCACACTGCCTGCCCTAGGTTGTCTACACTCACTCCTCCACTGTATCTATAGAGAAGCTATATAGCCACTTTACCTAAGTGACTAACAAACTAGAGCCATACTCCAGTTAACCATAGGAGTGCTTACAGGGTGTGCCGGATATGTCTGGGCACACCCTAATCACCCTGTTGGCATTATCATTTTTCCTGTGTGTGCCGTTGGGGAGATGGGAAAGATTTTCCATTAAGCAGCTGTGCTTATAAGAGAAATGTAGACTCATTTCTATCTCACCCTGAATCTGCAGGCAGGGAGATAATGTGCCAGTGGATTTTAAATATATATATATATATATATATATATATAATGAATGAGTGCAGGGCTGCTGTTAGAAACCATGGGGCCCCATACAGCTAACCCGATAAGGCCCAACCCCCAAGAAAAAAACAGTTTCCTATGCTTCAGTTTTAATGAATGGTGATCAGTACTGATCACTCATTGTGTATATTCAGGAAAGGAAGGGGCTGGTAAATGTGACATATTTATTGGACCCTTCCCCCACTCTCCATCCTGAACGATCGTATTGTGTGGTTGCAGCTGCCAGTAGGAAGGAGAGGAGGGAAGCCGGCAGCACTGCGGGGGTGGGGGAATACAGGGGGGGCTGGGCAGCAGGGGGAGACATATGGGGCACAGGGTGGGTGATGGGTGTGGCGAGGGGGCAATTACTGGAATTGATCCCCTGTATGGCTCTCTATGCAGCAGCTGAAAGCCAGCGGGAGGGAGAGGAGAAGAAGCCATCTTTCAGCTGCTGCAGAGAAAGCCATACAGGGGAATGGTTCCAGTAATTGCTCCCCCTCCCCTACACCGACCACCCTCCCTGCACATATCTGATTCACCCAGCAGCAGGGACCCCCCTGCTGGCCTGGGCTCCGTACAGGAGGACTGGTGGTACCCCCTTATCCACGGCCCTGCATGTGTGTTTGAACATTGGTGTACACACCCTAATGCAATAGGTTGCGTACACCTATGCAGCTAACACATTCTAACCAGTTACAGAAACAGTTTTTATTCTTTGGGGGGGGGGGGATAAAGGTTTTACATAAAAAAAATAAAAGCTGACCATTGTAAGCACCCCCATCAGTGCTAAATGGTTTGTCTCAAACCTGTAATTGACACTTTTGATGGACAACTTGACCTGTTAAAAGAAGTTGAAAAAAAATCAAGATTAAGGGCCAGTTCACAAAGGTGTGCTTCCCGCTCTATATTCAAATTGCACTGCCTTTGTGATCTGCTGCAGATGCCAATACATTGTTAATGCAACCCAAACGTAAATGTCAAATGCAGTGTGTTTGTTGGCACCAGATCACATGCAGTAACATGCAAATTGGTGCAGTGAACTTTTCAAAAGTAGTGCATGAGCTTCTTTTTGTGTGTTCTGGTGTGATTTGCAGCCCATTTAAAAGAAAACCCATATACAGATGTGTGCGGGGACTCATGACGGGTTGTCGGACTTGATGGACCTACTTGTGAGACTAGTGACCTGGTTGACCACATGTAGGGACTTGTTTTATACAGTTGTACTCAAAAGTTTGCATACCGGTGAAGAATTGTATACAGTATGTACCTTTTTTAAAGAAAACATGAGTGAGCAGGCAAAACACATTTCTCTTATTTCTGATGGGATTCATATTCTATAACTGTAGGTCAGGGGTCTGCAACCTTTAAGACATAAAGAGCCACTTGGACCTGTTTCCGAGAGGGAAAAAAAGACTGGGAGCCGCAAAACCATTGCAACATTTAAAACAAATCCGACACTGCATATATTGCAAAAAGCGCTCTGGTCATGAAGGGGGTTTAAGGGCCCAGTAAGCAAAGGGTTAATCAGGGCCACAGTGTATCTTCATAATCACAATCATAGCCTTAGGTCAGTGGTGGGCAACCTTTTTTTTCAACTGAGCCAAATCTCGCCAAAACCACGATTGAAATTTATTTTGAGAGCCACATTTTTAAAACTGAAAATACATCCCCCATATAGTAATTCATCCCCCATATAGTAATTCATCCCCCATATAGTAATTCATCCCCCCTATAGTAATTCATCCCCCCTATAGTAATTCATCCCCCATATTAAATCCCCCCTGTGTCAATTCACTTACCTTTGCTCCGCGCGTTCCTCTCGCCGTGTTCCCGCGCCGTTCCGGTGTAGCATGAAAATCTGTCTCCTATGAGGATCTGTCCCCCTCGACGTATCTGCGCATGTGCCAGTTTCAGGCATTAGCAGCCGATCGGCGATCTCCGGCACATGCGCAAATACGTAGAGGGGGACAGATCCTCATAGGAGACAGATTTTCATGCTACACCGGTCTTCAGGGCGGACTGTGAGAGGAGCCTAGCGGGAGCCTAGCTCCGTGGGCCGGATTAAAAGGTCCGCCGGGCTGTAGTTTGCCCATTGCTGCCCTATTGCCTGTCACCTGGTGGGCAGTGTGCTCCGGAGCCGCAGCCAAGGTGAAAAAGAGCCGCATGCGGCTCTGGAGCCGCGGGTTGCAGACACCCGCTGTAGGTCATAACAGAATGGCACAATCAAAAACAAAACATGACAATAAGGAAACAAATAAAATGTCCCCTGTTCAAAAGTCTGCATACCCCTAGTTCTTAATACTGTGTATTGCCCCCAATCTTTTGTAATAATTGTCTAAGGCCCCGAATTCTTGCAGGTGGTACAGCTGCCCATTCGTCTTGGCAAAATATCTCCAGGTCATGCAAAGTCTTTGGTCATCTTGCATGAACTTCATGTTTGAGATCTCCCCAGAGTGGCTCGATTGTCAGGAGACTGTGATGGCCACTCCAGAGCTTTCACCTTTTTCTGCTGTAACCACTGGAGGGTCGACTTGGCCTTGTGCTTAGAGTAACTGTCATGCTGGAAAGTCCAACAGTGCTCCATGCACATCTTTCGCATGTTGCATTCATCTTGCAATCAATTTTCACAAGATTCCCTGTGCCTTTGGAGCTCATACCCCCCAAAAAAAATCAGTGAGCCACCACCATGCTTTACAGTGGGGATGGTATTCTTGCAGCTGTAGACCTTGTTAACCCCTCTCCAAACATAGCGCCTATGATTGTGACCATAAACCTCTATTTTGGTCCCATCACTCAAGATTACAGTGTGCCAGCAGCTGTGAGGCATGGCAAAGTGTTGCCGGGCATATTGTAACAGGGTTTTTGTGGCATTGGCTCAGTAAAGGTTTCTGGCAACTCGACAATGAAGTTAATTTTTGTTCAAGTGTCGCCATATTGTGCACCTTGAAACAATCATACTGTCTTCTTCCAGAGCAGCTTGTTTTTCTCCTGAGTTTACCTGTGGGGTTTTCTTTGTATCCCAAACAATTCTTCTGGCAGTTGTGTCTGTAATCTTTCTTGTCTACCTGACCTTGGCTTGGTATCAAGAGATACCTGGATTTTCCACTTCTTGACAAGTGATTGAACAGTACTGATTGGCATATTTCCATCATTACCTTGTATACAGGTCTTTTCTACTCCCCATGGCTCAGTATCTAGCCTACTCAGTGCATCCACATGAGGGCTAACAAACTCTGACTATTTATACACAGACACTAAATGCAATTTAAGAAGCCAAATATGTGGGAAATTAACAATTAATTGCTATTTTAACCTGTGTGTGTCACCTTGCGTGTCTGTACCAAGGCCAAACAACTCAGAGAATGTAAACATCTGATCATGGTCATTTGGGTGATTTCTGTTATCATGATTTAAAAGCCAAACAACTGTTCGATAATAAATGGCTACATATGATCACTATCCTTAAATAAAAACAGTCTTTTGGCATGATCAGTCATAGCTTCAATATCCATGCCAAAATGTCATGATTTCTGCCAGGGTAAGCAAACTTTTGAGCACAACTGTGTCTATTGGAGGGGGATAAGTCAAAATCGAGGGGTTAGGCACTTGGACACATTGGTTAACTTTACACTTGTGCAGTTGTGAATGTATTTGATATCTGTGAGTTGCCTTGGCACTACCTGCGTGTCTGATCTCAATATTTGATAAATATGCCCAAGCAGTGCATCCCCTGGCATAACGTGAGTTAAATGCTCATTTGATAGTAGGCGGGGGTTGGGGGATAAGTGCACATATTCACTTTATTCCTCCTTCCACCGCTAGCAGGTGCTCCCCTCCCTCTCCTCTATCCAACACTCTGAAATAAGGGCTAGCGCTAACTGTCCTGTAAGGTACAGTCATGCAGGTCCCCTGTTGCATAAAGAAGTAGGCCAAGGTGAAGCCATCATTCTGAAAACAGTGAAATCCTGATGAATCTTAAACAATGCTGCACCAGCTTCTCCTAAGATTTTCTTTATGCAGCATTTTTTCGGGTCTTGCCGGAATCCCCATGATGTCAGCCCCTGCAGTACAGAAGCCAGGGGAAAGGTAAATATACTGTGTAATGGAAGAGTACATACACTCTTTAACCCAATCCTTTATGGTCCTTGGGTCACTTCCTGTTTCAGCTTGGAGACCAAGTACTTCCAACTTGGAGACCGCAGGGATCCCAATGCTTCTCACACACAGGATGCCTGCAAAGCATCACAGACTTGCCTAACCAGCACTCTCCATAGTCAATGTCATACTCATCTCAGGATTAGCCGACATTGGACCCTATAATCTCCCCATGGGTTCATTCCCATTTTCACTAGACGTCCCCATGTAGGTTAGAAGAAGGAATCAAACCATCCATAAAGTCTCTTTTGCAGGTTTACTGAATTAATAGATTCAACATAACAGATCAGCTACCTGTAGGGGCCACAGTGCAATTCTCACGGTTTCTAAGAGTTTAGGTAGAGAGAGATAGGAGATGAGAGACCAGCTATCTGACAAGGAGGAGTGTCCAGAGTTCTGACATTCCCCTGAGGGAATTCTAGACCCAAAAGTACAAACAGTTCTGTGGCTTCTCCCCTAAGGGGGAGCTATAATGATACCAGATTCCTGCCTAAATGGTTCTGTGATTCTGAACCACTGGAGAAGAGAATACAAAAGTGCTGTCCCAACTCCGGAGACGTCATCATCTCATTCCAGGACCTCTCACCAAGCTATCCAATGCGTCTCTCACAGCTGAAGCTTGCAGGTTAGCGATGGGGGCGTCTAGTGACCAAACTGGGGAACTACACCAGGTGACTTACCCTTTATTATGTACTCAATTTTTGCCTACAGGTTTTTTTTAACCAATTAACTACTACATGTGACGAGGGAGAGGACCCGATGCATTAATAGTTTATTGCAAGGTTTGTTCTTTAAACCTCTTCCCACCCGTAGGACATCATCTGACGTCCTGGATTTGATGTGGATATATCAGGATGATACCTGCACCTACAGACATCATCCCAGTATCTTTTTCTTTTGCTGAGAAATCCTCTGTAAATTAAAAGCAATCCCAGCGGCTAATTAGCCACTGGATTGCTTTTACAAGCGGTGGAAGGGGTGCACATCATCCCAGTATCTTTTTGTTGGGCCAGCGATCCTCTGTAAATTAAAAGCAATCCTAGTGGCTAATTAGCCACTGGATTGCTTTTACAAGTGGTGGAAGGGGTGCCCATCATCCCAGTATCTTTTTTTTTTTTTGGCCAGCGATCCTCTGTAAATTAAAAGCAATCCTAGTGGCTAATTAGCCACTGGATTACTTTTACAAGCGGTGGAAGGGGTGCACATCATCCCAGTATCTTTTTTTTTTTTGACCAGCAATCCCCTCTAAAGTAAAAGCAATCCTCGTGGCTATTTAGCCACTGGATTGCTTTTACAATTGGTGGAAGGGTTGCCCATCATCCCAGTATCTTTTTTTTTTTGGCCAGTGATCCTTTGTAAATTAAAAGCAATCCTAGCGGCTAATTAGCCACTGGATTGCTTTTACAAGCAGTGGAAGGGGTGCCCATCATCCCAGTATCTTTTTTTTTTTGACCAGCAAAGCTCTGTAAATTAAAAGCAATCCTAGTGGCTAATTAGCCACTGGATTGCTTTTACAAGCAGTAGAAGGGGTGCCCCAGTCACTCTCCATTGCTTTTTCATGCTTTTCAGTGCAATCCAGGAGCCCGAGACTGAAGCCGGGGCTATGACCAGCTTATTGTTATCACAAGGGATGTTTATGTTTATTGTGATAGCAATAAAAGTAAAAAAAATTTAAAGAGATAGTGTAAAAATAAATAAATAATTAGGAAAAAAAATTAAAACACCCCTGCCCCCACCAAAATAAAGCTCTATCTGTCTAAAAAAATAAAAAAATTTAGAAAGCTGAAAATTAGCCTGGGCATAAAGGAGGTGAAAGCACTGAAGTGGATAAGCTTTATTTTTAAAAAGAAATTTGCATTTGAAAAACTACTGCACAAATACTGCGTGACAATAAAAAAATTAGCAAACCCCACTATTTTATTCTCTAGGGCCTCTGCTAAAAATTATATACTGTTTTGGGGTTCTAAGTAATTTTCTATCAAAAAATTATAAATTTTACATGTAGGAGAGAAATGTCAGAATTGGCTTTGCAGTTAAGACAGAACCTCGACCCCCTTAGCACTTTGAAAGAAATCAGCCTGCACACCTTTTATGACCTGTTTTACTAGCTACAGATCAAAGACAGGTAGGATTCTGTAAAATAACGTGCAATATGTGTCTCTGTATAACACTAGAGATTGTTCATTGGCCACCATGGCAGATGTCTGTCTGTACATCTGTTAACAGCCTCAGCATTTCATTGGCTGGTTTCACTGGCCACATTTCATTCCTGTTCATATTCTCCACTGTAAATGAGTGATATCTCCAGGGTGTAACTCAGAAGCTTGCAAGCTCCATCACTTCTGGTTTGAACCTTATCATTCTATGGGATAGTAATAGTGAGGGACATGTGAGGTCATTGTAAACCATTTTCCACCATCTCAGCAGACGGATGTCTGACTCACAAGATTTCGGCTTCCTGTCAGGAGGTCGGTCTGGAGTAAAGATACACAAGTTGTTCCTCAAAGTGCTTTGCTTGGCTGTGAACAGGGAAGAACCATTGAAACTGACCATTATCTCTAGTAGTTTTGCATTGGCAGCATTTTAATAGATTAACCTCTTCATGGCTGCACGTATGTCATGCCTTGTGACAGGACTGGTTATGCTAAAACATGTTTAGAAAACATTTTATATCTCTTTTTTAAAATACTTCTTCAACCATGTAGTGTTTCTTAGCTCTGCACCCCTAACTAGGAGCAAAATTGAGTTTTCACTTGATCGAAATTTCAGACAAAATGGGGACATTTCAGCTAAATGCTTTGGAGTTAATAGGTAGGCAATTTATAGCGGTCTTTAAAAAGATCCTGCCATCAATATAAAGCTACAGCTATACATGCCTATCTAGATGTGTATGTAGCACTCTCTAGCAGGGGTTGAGAAGCCTTTTCCCAGGTCAGGGGGCCTACTGTAAATTATGAGACACCAGAGATTGGACTCTCATATTGCTGGGAGACTTGTCACCATCTTGCAATCACAGAGCCTACGGGCTTGTTCTTCACAATATCGCCCACGTTGCATGCAAGCTCACAGTCCATGGGTGACTGAGCCAGTTCACCAAATATTACAAAGACTCAAAGGGCACATTGCTTCCTGTGTCTCCATCACTTACATCTGAGAACAGCTGCGTAATCCTCCTTCCAACCAGAGAACCACAGGAAGAAATACCAGAAACCTGCTTTGGCTGTGTACCAGGCCCACCAGGGTGTGAGAACCCTCTACGCCATGTTAGACATTACATACTGTACATCCCAGCTCATCCAGTAATATAATGTCCATTTTGAGGACTTGATTTTCTGAATACATTAACAGCTGATATCACAAAGTGCAAATAAATGGCACAAAAGTCCTCTCCATAAGTGCACATGATCTTGCATAGAGGTATTGGCTATCAGTATGTTGAGTCTTTGCACAGTGTATTCTCATAGTTCCTTAGCCTATTACCACCATCTAATAGAGTTCTTCATTGCTGTCTCTTCTCATGTACCAACCAACCTAACACTTCCACCTCAGCTTTATATACCAGAGCCAGGGAGAGTACAACTGGCTGAAGACAGGGTGGAGACCACCCTAAAAGGGACACGAACCCCCTCTTGCATAGTGTATATACAGACAACAGCTCCTCTGCTCCTCCCCTTACTTCCCCATATAACCTTGTTTGGTAGTAGCTGAGGAGAAGTGAAGGGGAATACAAGAGGTGTCACTTGAATGACAGATTTGAGTTTGCTGGGGCTGCTGCAATCACATCCAAGATGGCAGCACCTAGCAGCAGCCTCAAGGTTTTGGAAGTCAACATAAGGAAGGCTCTTAGAGGTAAATAATATGCATAAAATATATAAAGTCCACACATAAAACCTATTCGAAGTTTGCTATTGATTGGTTTTGAAATGAATGGTCTGGCAACTAGATCTCTTTAAGTTTAAACTGTGATTGAGGGTTAGAGAAGCACCTTCCAACTTTTCTGGACCTGTTCTGGTCCCAAAATAAAGTGGCCTCCAGTTAGTTGGGAATATGGCATTGGATACTGAGCCACAATGATGGGCCTTTCATGAGGTGTAAATTGCTTGAAGACCAGTGAAGGCTCATCCTCTGCACTTCTGAAGAAGAAGGCCCACAAGTTACCTACCACAGTGAGTAGCAGAAACATCACCCCCCCCCCCAGGCCTGTATCTAGGGGGGTGCTGGGGTGGGCTATGCCCCTCCAGATTTTAGTTGTGCCCCTCCAGACCTCTGAGAATGCATCCACAAATCCATGAAACCTGATGGGGACAGTTGATGTAAGTGGACACTCTGAAAGGGACAGTAGATGTACAGAAAAACTCTGATGGAGTCACTTGATGTAAGTGGGCACTCTGATGAGGCAATTGATGTAAGGGGACACTCTGATGAGGCAATTGATGTAAGGGGCACTCTGATGTGCCCATTTTATGTATGGGGCACTCTGATGAGGGCACCTGATATAAGGAGGGACTTTTATAGGAACTTTGATGTAAGGAGGAACTCTGAGAAGAACCCCTGATATAAGGAGGGACTCTGTTAGGGACACCTGATATAAGGCGGTGCAAGTTCTCTTCACCCTAAACTAATGACAGCATTCCAAGTTTACTCCTGCACCACTTCTGCACTACCTGTCAGACATTACTTCAGGGTTATGACTCTGTGGTACAGAAGTGTGTCATGTGAACAGGGAAAACTGGTTCCATGCATCCCTGTCACACTACTGACAATATGCCCCCTGACTTTTTTTTATTGCACCCCCAGATCAGATAGGCTAGATCCGGCCTTGCCCCCACCTCAGCCCAATGCAAACTCTTGCACAGTTACAGTACACTACAGTAGTACGAGAGAGTGCGTGAATAGGTGCAGCATGGCGCGGGTACAATCTGGTTGCAGCAAACTTGGAATTTGTATTAAACAGAATGCCAATGTTGCAGACATTCTTGTGGGAGAACACTGCTGGGGAAATAACTCACAGCTCAATGTAATCAGAAGTGTAGGATTAGAGGTGCAAACATTTGTTTCAGAAGGTCAAGCATGGCCTGGCCAGTCCAGTCTTAAGGGGAGATGTAAACCCTAGAGATGGTTGTGTGTGAAAATCCCAGTAGATCAGCAATTTTTTAAATACTCAGACCCGTCTGTCTAGCACCAACAACCATGCCACATTCAAAGTCACTTAAATCCCCTTTGTTCTGCAGTCTGATGCTCAGTTTGAACTTCAGCAAGTTGTCTTCACCACATCTAGATGCCTAAATGCATTGAGTTGCTGCCATGTGATTGGCTGATTAGCAATTTGTGTTACCAGACAATTGAACAAGTGTAACTAATAAACTTACAAAAGAATTAAAATTTGAATTCTTTTGTGAGTATATTACTTTTTTATACAATAAATTCACTTTTTAGAAGGTAATGCACAAGGCCCATGCGCCCTCTATTTGTTTCTTTACATGCAGTTCATTTGAATTCCCCTGGTCCGTTGAGGGCAGCAAGGCTTGCATTCTTAAAGTATTCCATGTGGGGTTACAGACATTGTGGAGTTCATCGTCCAGCTCAGGAGTCACAGCATTTGTTTGCTTCTTTCTTCTAATAGTACCTAATAAAATGGCAAGTGAGCGTATGTATGCATGTGAGAGAGGGACCTTAGATTGTATGCTCCTTGAGGGCGGGGACTGATTTGAATGTAAATTAGATAAAGCACTGCATAAATTGTTGGCTCTATGTAAATACCTGTACTAAATAAACATATAATAAAAATAAAACATAACCTATAAATAAAGAAAAAAGGGAGTTTTTTCATGCAGATTTAATTGAATGCGCTTTACCGTTACTGAGAGTTTCTGCTTGGGTGGTGGAGATTTGCAGCTAAATCAATCTTTCCAAAATCTCTTTGCTCTCTTTGCTGTGTACCAGGGGCAGTTTGTCATGAAATAGAACTGCAGTCCCTATCCTATATAGTATTACCTTCCCAGTCCTCACAGACAGGTCAGCTGTGTCTAGACAGATTACTTGAATGAGCATGCCATAAGAGGCTTAGCAATGTGTTTTAGCATGGTTACACATTTAAGCAGCATGCATTGCTTTTGTGCTACGTGCAATATTTTTTACTGCTTTCATTATTATTATTTTCTAGTTCTATCTGGTGATTCATATCCTTATTACGTTGTCTGTGACAGGCAAAACATCTGCCATTAGTCTCAATTCACTAAAACTATAGGAACCATTATGTTCAGCAATGAGAGCTGAAAATAACAGCCACGTAGCTGAAAATGAACAATCATTATGGCAAATAACACATGCATTAAACCTTAGACAACTGAGCATTTTATCATGGGCCATGTAAGCACAGCCACCTATAAAACAGAAAACATAGAAACTTAAAAGAGTGATGGCAAAATAATCCCCATCAAGTCTGCCCCATTATATACAGTTGTGTTCAAATAATAGCAGTGTGTTGAAAAAAGTAAATAAAGCTCAAAATCCTTCTAATAGCTTTTATTTCCATCCACACAAATGCATTGGAAACACTACACATTCTATTCCAAATCAAAACATGAAGAAAAATCGATCAAATTTGTGTTGTTCCTCTAAAAAAAATTGAAGAAAAGTGAATATTAGACTGTTCAAAAAAATAGCAGTGTTTGTATTCTTCTTTACAAACTCAAACATTCACTATATAAACTGAAAAATGTTAGAAGATTTTGCTTTCCTTTGAATCACTTCATGAATATTTGGTTGTAGTCGCACTGTTTCTGAGAACTGCTGTACATCTGTGTTGCATGGAGTCACCCAACTTCTGGCACCTGTGAACAGGTATTCCAGCCCAGGATGATTGGACGACATTCCACAGTTCTTCTCTATTTCTTGGTTTTGCCTCAGAAACTGCATTTTTGATGTCACCCCACAAGTTTTCTATTGGATTCATATCCGGGGATTGGGCTGGCCACTCCATAACGTCAATCTTGTTGGTCTGGAATCAAGATGTTGCACGTTTACTGGTGTGTTTGGGGTCGTTGTCTTGTTGGAACACCCATTTTAAGGGCATTTCCTCTTCAGCATAAGTGCCACCTACCAGTGCCCATCAGTGCCACCAGTCAGTGCCGTCAGTTAGTGCCTCCCATCAGTACCCATCATTGCTATCTATCAGTGCCCATCATTGCTGCATGTCAGTGCAGCATCATCAGTGGCAGTTCATCAGTGCTGCCTATCAGTTTCCATCAGTGCAGCCTCATCAATGCACATCAGAAAGAAAAACTTTTTTTGCTCTTTTTTTGTTTATAGTGCAAAAAAACACACCCAGCGGCAATTAAATACCACCAAAAGAAAGCACTATTTGTGAGAAAAAAATGATAAAAATTTCATATGGGTACAATATTGCATGAGCCCGCAATTGTCATTCAAAGTGCAACAGCGCTGAAAGCTGAAAATTGGCCTGGGCAGGAAGGGGGTATAAGTGCCCGGTAGGAAAGTGGTAAAATAGCAAACATGTCTATACTTACTTGCTGTGTGCAGTGGATTTGCACAGAGCAGCCTGGCCCCTACCTCCCTTTGAGTGCCCCCACAGCAAGCAGCTTGATATGGGGGCACCCAAGCAGGCTTGGTGTCCATGGACACACAGAGCCGTGGCTTGATCCCATCCCCTCTCCCTCCTCTTTGGATGACTGGCTGTGATTGACAGCAGCAGGAACTAATGAGGAGAGGGAGTCCCGGGATAGCCGAGACTCCAGTGCACATCACTGGATCGAGAGGAGGCTTAGGTGCGTATTAAGGGGTCTGCTAAACAGAGAAGGTTTTTTTACTTTCATGCATAGAATGTACTCACCAAAACTGAGTACCGATGCTTTGCAGTGTGATTTGCATCTACACAAAAAAAATTTGCACATATCGCACTGCAAAGAATGGTTCCTGTCCAAATTGCATGCGGTTTTCCCGCCGCTCCTGTTTGAACCCAGGCTTGTCATTGTGATTGTGATTTCAATCTGGGTTCACACAGGAGCGGTGCAGGAAAGCGCATGCAATTCATAGAGAAATCTCACTGCATTCCTGTTCAAAGCACATGCCATTCTTTGCAGTGTGATTTGCGCCCATTCATTTTGTAATGGCGCAAATTGCACCACAAAGTATCGGCTTTTGGGGGTGGCTTGGCGGGCAGGGAAGATGGCCGCATAATGGGAGAGCTCCGTGTCCATCAGGAAGAGAAAGCAGCTTTCTATAGCAGTGGGAGGAAAGATGGACAAAGTAGGTCGCTCCTTCCCGTTCAATAAAACCCCCCACTCCCAACTAAAGAGAAATCTGCCACATATTTCCTGCACGTAACCGCCAGAGACAGCAGGCCCCTCTTCCCTCAGCCAAATGAGTGAGTCAACTCTGCATTATAATGGCACTCCTCCGCACAAGCGCGGCCTAAGATGGACACGAAAGCTATGGTCTCGCTGATTCAGCAGGTCCAATTTGCAGACCATCACAGCAGAGGGGTGAGCAACAGACTGATGGAGGTTGAACAAGCAGCTGGCCGTCATGATGCGGACATACAAGACCTATAATTTCACGCGTCCCGCTATAATCTCCACCTCATCGAGATGCACCGCAAACTAGAGGACTTAGACAACAGAGGATGCCAGAATAATCTATGGATCTGTGCTATTCCAGAAGCGGTGGAGCAAGACCAACTATCTACTGCCCTGCAATCTGTGTGCAACACTCTGCTAGAGAGACCCCAAGACTCCCCTATCACCTTAGATTTGGTCCACAGAGCCCTGCATCCCAGAGGATGTGAAGGGGAACCACTTAGAGACATTATTTGTTGTTTTGCTGACTTTAGGCTGAAGAAGGAAATATCTCACAGAGCTGGGAAACAAGAGGAATGAAAGAAAGGTGAAGATCTTTCAGAGTTTAACCTCTCTCCCATTACGATGCAACATAAGCAAGCTCTCCACCCGTTACTTCAAGCTCTGAGGGACTGGCCACTAGCATACAAATGGCTATTCACCTTTGGGCTCACAGCTAAATCGCAAGGCAGGTCTTATAGCATTTCTACCCCCAAGGACGTGCTTTTGCTCCTATTCCCCTGCCTGAATGGTACCAGGAATTCTGAATTCCAGAGCAGTGGAAGGAATCCCTCCAACGCCAGACAGACCAACGTACACTGCGTCGCAGAAGATCCTGCACCCCATACCTCAGGAGACGTCCCGCTGAACCTCCAGAGGCAGAAGCTGACTGGTGCCTCCACCTCTTGACTTTACATCACCTTATTACAGGCTTATCTCCTCAAACTATGTTTCATCTAGAAGGTGTGCAGGACTGCACATTAAAGTTCAGCACTCTGTCTTACTGACTGCTCAACCCTCTAAACCCTTGATCTCCATGTCGGATGATCTGAGACAGGATCCGACTCCATTGTGACCTCTACCAATCTTCGAACTGGTTATATAACGCAAGTATGAACCTTAAAAGACTGTCTAAATTTAGAATATGATAGCTATCTTACAGTACAAGAGGCCTTCTTCCACCTGGGCCTATAGACTTGTCAAAGTTCCCCTGTAGGGGGCCAAGTCCTTGGAACAGAAATTCACTCACTCCCTGTCTGTCAGTGACCGCCCAGTGCAGGACACTTGCCAAACATATTTGTGGGATTAACCGCTTCCCCGCTGCCTTATAGAAGAACTAATGCTACAGGGCGGCAAAAAAACACGTATATATTTGTAGGCGCCTACCGATGTCAATTAACACTGACAGGAGAGAGGCTTGTGTGTAAACAACACAGGTCTCTCTCCTGCCAGCAAGAACATGCTGCTGTGTATTTCTTTGCACAGCAGAGAAATACACAGCAGTATGTTTCCCTAGTAAAACACACCCAGCACCAGGGGTGGACTGACAACTCATGGGGCCTCCGGGCATTAGGGGATCATGGGGCCCCTGTGTCTTTGCCCACACCCAAAAAAACCTATGAAAAAGCCAATAAAAAGGTACCAGGGGCCAGGGGTGGACTGACAACTCATGGGGCCCCCGGGCAATAGGGGATCATGGGGCCCACACTCAAAGCACACCCAAAAAAAGCCTATAAAAGGTACCAGGGGCATTTCATGGGGCCCCCTACTGACCCTGGGCCCTCGGGCAGTGCCCGAGTGCTCAAATGGTCAGTCTGCCCCTGCCAGGGGCATCTCATGGGGCCCCCTACTGACCCCGGGCCCTCGGGCATTGCCCGAGTGCTCGAATGGTCAGTCCGCCCCTGCCCAGCACATTATGTAAAACACAACACAGCACACAGTTAACCCTTTGATTGCCCCAGATGTTAACCCCTTCCTGCCCACTGTCATTAGTACCGTGTCAGTGCTTTTTATTAGCACTGTATTAAGTCATTGGGATGTCAGTGGCAGTTTATCAGTTCCCACCCAGTGTCAGAATGCCCACCGCAGTCCCGCTATAAGTCCCTGATCACAGCCATTACTAGTTAAATAAAATATACAGGAATTTTTATTTATTTTTTTTTTTAATTTATTTTTTACTGGATATATTTTATAGCAAAAATTCAAAAATATTGTTTTTTTCTTCAAACGTGTTGGTCTTTTTTTGCTTATAGCACAAAAAATAAAAAACGCACAGGTGATCAAATACTACCAAAAGAAAACTCTATTTGTGTGAAAAGGACATACATTTCATTTATGTACATCATTGCATGACCGCGCAATTGTCTGTTAGATTGATGCAACGCCATATTGCAAAAAATGGCTTGGTCAGGATAGGGGGTAAATCCCCTGGAGGGCAAGTGGTTAAACATGTTTGGAGACTGGCTAGGCCACTCCAGGACCTTAATGTGCTTCTTCTTGTGCCACTCCTTTGTTGCCTTGGCTGTGTGTTTTGGGTCTTTGTCATGCTGGAACACCCATCCACAACCTATTTTCAATGCCCTGGCTGAGGGAAGAAGGTTCTCACCCAAGATTTGATGGTACATTGCTCCATCCGTCGTCCCTTTTATGCGGTGCAGTTGTCCTGACCCCTTAGCAGAAAAACACCCCAAAGCAGAATGTTTCCACCACCATGTTTGACAGTTGGGATGGTGTTCTTGGGGTCATAGGCAGCATTCCTCCTCCTCCAAACCTGGTGAGTTGAGTTGATGCCAAAGAGCTCAATTTTGGTCTCCTCTGACCACATCACTTTCAACCAGTACTCCTCTGCATCATCCAGATGTTCAGTGGCAAACTTCAGATGGGCCTGGACATGTGCTTTCTTGAGCAGAGGGACCTTATGGGCACTGCAAGATTTCAATCCTTGTCGGCGTAGTATGTTGCCAATTGTTTTCTTGGTGACTGTGGTCCCAGCTGCCTGGAGATCATTGACAAGATCTGTAGTTCTGGGATGATTCCTCACTGTTCTCATGATCATTGACACTCCACGAGGTGAGATCTTGCATGGTGCACCAGACCTAGGGAGATTGACAGTTGTTTTGTGTTTCTTCCATTTGCGACTGATTGCACCATCTCTTGTCACCTTCTCACCAAGCTGCTTGGCGATAGTTTGGTAGCCCAGTCCAGCCTTGTGTAGGTCTACAATCTTGTCCCTGACATCCTTGGACAGGTCTTTGGTCTTTGCCATGGTGGAGAGTTTGGAATCTGATTGTTTGATTGCTCCTGTGGACAGGTGTCTTTTATACAGGTAACAAAATTAGATTAGCAGCACTCCCTTTAAGAGACTGCTTCTAATCTCAGCTTGTTACCTGTATGGGAGACACCTGGTAGCCTGAAATCCTGCTGAATGATAGGGGGATCAAATACTTATTTCCCTCATAAACATGTATCATTTGTTAGATATGCATTTCTTTTGATTTTTTTTGTTGCTATTCTGTCTCTCAGTGTTACAGTACACCTACCATTCAATTTTTAGACAGATCATTTCTTTGTGAGTGGGCAAACATTCAAAATCAGCAGGGGATCAAATACTTATTTCTTTCACTGTATACTCTACGGTCCAAGCTATTCTCTGAACACGCCAACAAAAGCAGCCACATGTTAGCTAATGCATTACGTAAGGAAAAGGCGAAATCTATGTTTCACATGGTTAGGCTGGGAAGGCTTATCATAAATCGCAACTCAATTGGTTTGGTATTATGAGAACCTATGTAACTTACAATCGTATGCTTGCTCCAGTAGGGTAGAGTAGAAGATAGAATAGAAGGTAGAGTACAGTAAAGTAGAAGTAGGAGTAGGAGTAGAAGATAGAGTAGCAGCTATACAAGACTCCTTAGTGCGCTCAGGCTTACTTGCAATTTCTTCGGCTATCTTGTAGACCCTAGATGTCCCTTTGACAGCCAAGGAAGTCTTGACTGCTCTGAAATCTATAAAGCCCGGAAAGAGCCCCGGTCCTGATGGTCTAACCACTATATACTACAAAAGCTGTACTGACCTTCTCCTACCCCACTTTTTGAGGGCTTTTAATTCTCTGTCTGACATTTCTTCCCCACCCACTCAGCTCATGGATGCACATATTACAGTGATTCACAAACTAGGTAAAGATCCTTCTCAAGTTCAAAGCTATTGCCCCATATCTCTCCTAAATATGGACCTAAAATTTTTTGCAAAAGTCCTTGGCAACCGTTTATTGCCCCATCTTCCACATTGGATTACTTTAGACCAAGAAAGCTTTGTCCCTGGTATGGAAGGTAGAGACAACACGATTAAGGCGCTGATCCTTATTCACTGGCTTAAATCTTCTTCTGCATCTGGCTTCTTTCTTTTGATGCACATGGAGAATACGTTTGACAGAGCAGCCCAAGACTTTATGTCAGCGGTACTCCAAAGCATAGGGCTGGAGCCTTTAATGCGCGCCTTTATAGGCATATTATACTCTAATCCCACTGTCGCGGTGCGGATTAACGGTCACATGTTAAACGCCTTTTCCATCTCCAATGGAACAAGGCAGGGCTGCCCACTGTCTCCCATCATCTTCATCCTTACTGTAGAGCCCTTCCTAAGCACCTTAGGTCTAATTCAGATATCATTGGTATAATTCTTCCAAATGTGTTTTGGTAGCCAACTGAGATCTTTCTGTGGTCTTGTCCTGACACTTCAAACAGTAAACTTCCTCTTCTGTCCTATCTCTGCTCAACATGAATTTCCTTGTTGTACAAACTATGAGTGCTGTAAGGAACTAAAGCTGTGCATGAGAAGACAAGCTACTCCATAGGAGATTTACGTGGACATTTTGTATGAGTGAAATTTAAAGCTGTAAAATTATAAATGGAAAAAAATTAAATAAATATATATATATATATATATTTGCACACACTGTATATAAATATATATACACTCATCGGACACTTTATTAGGTACATCTGTTCAATTGCTTGGTAATACAAATTGCTAATCAGCCAATCACATGGCAGCAATGCATTTAGGCACATGGTGAAGATGACCTGCTGAAGTTCAAGCAAAGCATCAGAATGAGAAAGAAAGGGAATTTAAGTGACTTTGAACGTGGCATGGTTGTTGAGTATTTCAAAACTGCTAATCTGCTGGGATTTTCACACGCAACCATCTCTAGGGTTTACAGAGAATGGTCCAAAAAAGAAAATATCCAGTAAGCGGCATCTGTGTGGATGAAAATGCCTTGTTGTTGTCAGAGGAAAATGGGCAGACTGGTTAGAGATGATAGAAAGGCAACAGTAACTCATGTCAGTACGGACCAAAATCTCTGAGGAATGTTTCCAACACCTTGTTGAATGAAGAATTAAGACAGTTCTGAAGGCAAAAGGGGGTCTAACCCGGTACTAGCAAGGAGTACCTAATAAAGTGGCTGGTAAGTGTGTAAATCCCAGGCACCATCAGCGATCAGGCTGTCTGGTAATTGAGCCCACGGCTTTGCGGCCTGCTGGAGCAGGATACAGCGCTCATTTGTGGGAACCGGCACCCTCCTCTGCTGGGTGGGGTTGTAATGAGCGCCGTGTGCCTGCCATTCTGACTGAGGGTTTCCCCTTGCTTGCTCTCACTGCCCACCCTCCTCTGACATCTCCTTCCCGTTTGACAGCTTGGTGCTGGGACTGCAGGAGCGGGCACTAGATTCCGCCGTTGAGTGGAAAGGTAGTGAGGGGCAGCTGGCTATAGCTTCAGTTCATTTTATCCACAGCCCCACTAAGATAGAAACCCAAGTTTGAGATAGGTAACAGAAAATTATCAGTGCTTCCCTATCATGGCCCCCCAATCAAGGCCCCCCAATCAGGGCTGCCTATCAGTGTCCATCAGGGCTACCTACCAGTGTCCATCAAGGGCCGCCTATCAGTGTTCATCAGGGTCGCCTATCAGTGCCCATCAGGGCTGCCTGACAGTGCCTCCTCATCAGTGACACCTACTAGTGCCCATCAATGCAGCCCCAATCAGAGCACATCAGTTCAGGAGAAAAAATACTTATTTGCAAAATTTGAAACTGTTTGACACCAGGCATGAGCAATTCCTATTGCCTGATGCCCCCGATCATGGAGTTCTGGGCACCGAACAACTGATTTAAAAAACTGGCTCCTAATTTATATATATATATATATATACAGTATATATATATATATATATCAGCCAGCCTGTCCTCTGACTTCCGGTTCTGCTTCACCAGTACGGCTGAGCGGTCTGTGGACCACAACGCCCCCAATGGCCCAGAGGCGATATGTTGCAGAGGAGGCTTTTTTCATGTAATATGCAAGCTTTCACGCAAACTTTGTGGGTTGCTCTATTTTTTATTTATTAAATGATTTAAAGATTCTTACTATACATAAAAAAGTGCTGCTGTGTCTTCTTTTAGCCTTACTTGAGGAGCTTCTACTCTGACAGCTGGCAGCTTTTCGAAAATACCTTCTGGTTTTTGTTTGTGGACTACTTATGGACTAATTAAGGACTATTAATACTATTAATTTTATGACACTAATCTAGTATTTCTCTTACTGACTCCCTGAGCACCACTGCTCTCTCCCCATTAGAGCAAAAGATGGGACTTGCAAAGAGTTGGAAACACTCCCCCAAAGGAAGTAATATGCAGTCAGCACAAAACAGATACACAACTAATCACTAGGAAATGCAGCATATAGTGCCTCTAAATATAATTCCTGCCCCTCAACCTCCAATAAAGCACAAAAACGAAAACTTCATCAACATAATATACAGTAAAAAGAAATAATGTACAGAAAATAAGGTGTGACAATTTAATTCCTGGAATGCTGCGGCGTAGCACTATGGTGATGACCATATGACAGTTCATTTATGCTGCATGAGCCCTAAAGCCTATCTATAGCCTTCAGGCCTCCCATTATATAATTCCCAATACACGTCTTAAAGTGATACTAAACAATATCTTTATTCTTCAAAATTAATTCATGCACATCCACTACCTAACAGTCCTGTAAACTATTTTCATTAAATTGTTTCTTACTGTGTTTTACTTCTCTCTTTTTAATGCCTTCCATCAGCTTCCAAACATTTTCTTTTGCCCCCACGTCCATTTGTTTGTAACAAGCAGTGCATGTTTCTTTCCCATAGTCCGTAGTAATAGTCCATAGTCTATCTAGGGAGTGAGCAGAGATGGTGGCTACATTCCTACGTACAGTGGGACCATAGAGAATAAACCTAACCACCATCTAACAGGAGGTCAGATCATAGCAGCATGAAAAAAAAAGATTTTGGACATTTGGAGAAGGCTGAGACAAGGTACGTTATGAGTTAAGAATATATATTTTAATATGTATATTTTAAACCAGAGTTTAGTGTCACTTTAATTCTAGAGGTCTTCTGGTCAGCGCAGTGACCACAGATCATTCCTCTTTTCGTCTGGTATTGGCAGACTTACTCAACGCTGAACGGTGCTTATGTAATGATTTCACTACAATAGCACAGGCCAGAGCAGCAGCACTGTGAACCCAGGTCCTGAGTGATGAAGCACTCCTTGGGGGTGGGTCCATGACAGCCAGGGCAGAAAGGGGTTGACTTACACTGGCTGTCATTGAACTCAGAAGTGGGTGGAAACAAGTGGCAGAGAAGGATGCAGATGGCAGTGCCTGAGCAGGGAGACTGTACATTACTATTGAAAAAATTACAGTATTTTCTGGCGTATAAGACTACTTTTTATACTTAAAAATATACCCCAAAAACTGGGGGTTGTCTTATACGCGGGGTATAAAATGTGAACCTTGAGTTTGTTTGGGTCAAGCTGGCTGGATGTGTGGTAATGTACATACAGTATACCGTGCTGAGCCAAGCTGGCTCAAAACAAATGTCCCTATGACAGATTAATCTGTTAGCCCGCTGGATGTGCGGTATATACAGTATACTGCGCTGAGCCAATCGGTTTCAAAACGTACCGGTACGTCCCTACTGTAATTAGCCCACTGGATGCGTGTATGTACGGTAGCTGCGGCTACATACAGTATACACTGGGCCAATCACAGGGAGCGATGTATTCTACTAATGAATACAAAGCCTGCTCGGAGTGGCTGAGTCAGAGAGGTGGGCTGATGACGTCACAACCTCAGCCAATCCGAGCAGGCTTCGTATTCATTAGTAGAATACTTTGCTCGCCGTGATTGGCCCAGTGTATACTGTATGTAGCCGCAGCTACCGTACATACACACATCCAGCGGGCTGATTACAGTAGGGACGTACCGGTATGTTTTGAAAAAGCTTGGCTCAGTATACTGTATATACCGCACATCCAGCGGGCTGACAGATTAATCTGTCATAGGAACGTTTGTTTTGAGCCAGCTTGGCTCAGCGCGGTATACTGTATGTACATTACTGCACATCCAGCGGGCTGTATATATACTGTATACTGTATGTAGCCGAAGCTACCGTATTACCGCACATCCAGCGGGCTGTATATATACTGTATGCTGTATGTAGCCGAAGCTACCGTATTACCGCACATCCAACGGGCTGTATATATACTGTATACTGTATGTAGCCGAAGCTACCGTATTACCGCACATCCAGCGGGCTGTATATATACTGTATACTGTATGTAGCCGAAGCTACCGTATTACTGCACATCCAGTGGTAACCATCTGATTTGGAATTTGATCCATATGATGACTGTCTTACAAATGTATCACAAGATGTCATTCATGAACTTACAATGTCAGAGGATGAACATGAGGATTTTGAAGGATTTTAAGTACCAGTAAGTCATAACCATTTCAATTAAAAAATCTGATGTTTTTAAATGGTGTTGCCTTGGAAGGGGGGTAGTCTTATACGGCGAGTATAGCCCAAAACCTGTGTTTTAACTGGAAAATTAGGGGGTCGTCTTATACACCCAGTCGCCTTTTACGCCGGAAAATACAGTACTAATAATGGGAAAGGGTGGGTTAAATAAGAAAGTTGGCTTTGAACTTTAACTGATACTGTGATGGAAAAAAAGAGAACTTAGTAGATTTTTTTTACCGCAAGCAAGTAATTCTCAATTTTTCCTTCTTGTAACTTCCTCTGTACTCTAAATTTGGAAAACACGGGGACAATAAGATGTACTGATAGAGCCACATTAAACATTTTGAACATCAAACATAACTCAGGCTCATTGAATTAGTTGTTCTTAGGCAGGATTCCAGCATACCAAACGGTACTAAGCCATGTGCTTTTCTTATTAACGTTACAAGATCCATGTGAGCTTGCTGTCATTATACCAGGCGAAACGGAGTCAAGTTTATATTGCGCCATGGCTGACAAGTATACCAGCCAAGAATGAATTTACATTTTATTATATAACCTGGATCCCAAGTACAATAATCTCCCTATTTATATAATTAATTGCTAAACTCCCCTGCCTTTAATCATATTAGGTGGCACGATTAATTTCTCAGGCACAGAGCCTACTTTAAAAGAAAAGCCGATTAATTCTTTAAATAGCTGCACTGTAGATGAATTGCTTCACACGGTAAGAATCTAGTTTTATCAAAAATACAGCTAAACATTTAGCAGGGCCGCTCGTAATTGATCTAGATTGGCTAAATATTGGCAACATTATTTTCATGGTTGGATCTGGGAATTCCAATCCTTGTGACAACTGATTTGTTCCTCTGTAACAGGCCGTGTCCATCACCAGTTCCTCACAAGACAAATAATCTCTCATTAACCACACAATTTTCTCTCTGATCTTGTTTCACTATACTGACATTTCAGGATGTGACCCGCTTTCTCCAGGCAATTAACTTATATTGAGATCCCTAAGCATGCAGCAGACTTCTCTTGATCAAACAGTAGGGTGTAGGCAGAAAGCAGATGATAAAAGAGGACTGTCACAGGTGCCAGGCAGGTTAGCATGTTGGAGAGGACATAGTGAACAGAAACCTTTATCTCTATAGTAAAGGCCTGTTTCCAGCAAGATGTAAGACCCTTTTCAAGATAAAGGCCCTCTTTGACTTAGTAAGAGCTTCAAGACCAGGGGCGGACTGACCATTTGGAAAGTTGGGCACTGCCCGAGGGCCTGGGGTCAGTAGGGGTCCCCATGAGATGCCCCTGGTACCTTTTTCATAGGCTTTTTTGAGTTTGGGCAAGGACACAGTGGCCCCATGATCCCCTATTGCCGGGGGCCCCATGAGTTGTCAGTCCACCCCTGTTCAAGACATATATAAGTGCCTCCCCTGGCATTTTGTGAGATCTAAAACAGACCTAACTAACACTATTAAAATAAGAAGAGTAGTCTGTGATGTAGCTCTCAACAAGCTGCAGTGATTGGCAGATGAGAGTAGTGTGGCAGGACCTGCATGGTGGCCATTTATGGTCCAGTGCTAATGTAGCGCCCTGCCCCAGGCTGGCTAGATTTGGTATTTGGCTCTGCTGTACTCAGTTGAGCAGTGAATAAAAAAAGAAGTCAACGTTGACATAACACGTAGGGCGGAGCCTTTATTGATCCTTTTCCAGAGCAGTGGTTTTCCTAATAGCAGCAGTAGCTGCAGCCCAATCCGAGTGTTATTGGAGCCGCCACTATAGGGAAGCATAAAGCGATGATCCCCAGGTTTACCCCACTCTGAGATACTGATTAACATTTGTTTATGCCTTGTGAGTGTATTTTAGTGATTTTAATAAAAAATAATTGAAGTTTTTGGAGACAGAGAGCACTATTGGCTGTACATTTTAGAATCTTATGAGCTGCACCCATGTTTCTGGCCCCAGGGAAGGAGAAGAGCTGCAGTAGTGAGTCTGTCATCCATAGCTGATCCCAGCTATTTAAAGGAGAAGATATGTGGTTTTGACCTTTAACTTTAAGGGTCCATGATTTAAGGTGAGAGGACATTTCATGCTCAGGTGGTGGATAACTCACTGGACAAGGTGTTTTCACGTTTTTGATTACAAGGCTACCTGGGTCCCACTCATTTAAAGATATCAACACGCATGTTGACCTTTAATTTTTACGGGTCTTTGTTTTAAGATGAGCGACCATCTTGTGCTTCTAGGTGGTGGAATCATTTCAGGTACACGGTGCATTTGGTGGTGAAGTTTCATGTGAAGATTGGCTTCAGTTTTTCACCTCGTTTCTTGTTTCTTGGGAGTTTTATGGACTATTATTATATGATTGCACATACTGTATATAATCATTTATTTATTTATTTATTTTAATATTTAGATTATTTTGTTGTTCACACGTGTTTATATATAAGCATTTACACCAAATTATAGGTTTGATCACAATTCACACATTTTAGATTGTGAGCGTGGCACTAGTTATACTCATTCTCCTACTAAATTCATTTTTCAGGTCTAGTCAGGTCTTTCCCTAAGCCTTGTGGTTGATTGCTCCTGCCTGCCTCTGGAAGAAGCTTTCAGAAATAGAGTAGGAGGGTCAGTCACTGGATTATGAATATTTACCTTTTATTACCCATTTATCGCTGGGAGGGAGGCCAAGAAGGTGTGGCTGGGGAGAAGATAAATGTTTAGGCTCTATTCTAGTTCTGGGGCCTCTACCCCTGGGAGGCAGCCTGTGTTATTGAAGAGCTGTTGCTGCTAGGCCTCAGCATGTGCTTGGTTGAGGGCCTAAAAGAATTTTAAAGACATTTGCTGGAGGAGTGCCATAGGGAGGCTGGTTGGAGTTGTCTCTAGACATTGTGAGTAGAACCATTTGCCTAGAGCTTCAGATGTGCCTGTACTTTGAGGGTTAGATGCCAGAGGCTGCTACAAGGACTGCTTTTACAGAGTCTCAAATTAGTTGGCTGTCCCCTTTATCTCCAGCAATATTTACGTCTGCTACTGAAGAACTTTGATTGAGAATGTGTCCTCCTATTCCTACTTGTGTTTTGGAGTGCACCCTCAGCCCTCTACCTGTTTGTGTTCAAGCACTGCTGTGGAACTAGTAACTTGGTTGGCATCCTCTAGACAGGTAAGGGAGAACTGTATATTTTCAGTGGCCCCTTTGAGGGTAAGCACTACACTAAACATACACCACCACCTACAACTCTGCCCCAAGTTATATCACCAACCTTATCTCAAAATATCCACCAAACCATGCTCCTCACTCCTGCCTAGATCTCAGTTCTCTAGCTGTCTTGTCACTTCCTCCCATGCTCACCTCCAAGACTTCTCAGGAGACTAGGATTGCCTCCAGAGCCTCTCTCATCCTCTGGAACTCCCTACCCCAATGTGTCCACCTTTCCCCTATTCTGGCTGCCTTTAGGCAATCCCTGAAAATGAGTTTCTTTAGGGACGCTTACCCTGTTTCTACCTGAAAACGAAACCTTTACTTTTCTCCCTCACAGTTGCAGCTATTAACTTTTGTATCACTTGTCCCTCCCTTTTAGATCATATGATTTTTCCCTCATATATATGCAATTGTGAAACTACTAAAGAAATGTGGGAAGGATTACAAACGGTGTATGAAAGAGCTAATTTTAGCAATAAAATGTATTTATTTTGAAAGCTATGCCAAACCAAGCTGATGGAAGGCCAGGATTTGGAGGATTACATAAGGCATAACAATTCAAATAATGTAAAAGAAAAAACCAAGCCACAAGAGGCTTCAGTCAGGAAATCCACCAGAAGCACTAAAGGCATCCCAGCCAAATGTATGCCCTATGTTGGTCACATAGCAGTAAAACCAGAGCCAGATTTATGGGATGAGGTGCGAAGACTTCCAACCCATGAGAAACAGATTTATAGAACTGAGATCTGAAATTGGACAAATATAAGGAGTAGTTGTTGAGTAGGGGTTGCAGATCTCTTTCTTTTGCTGCGTCTTGCACTTGTTTGTGATAGCAGGCTATGACTGGGTGTCTGTACCCATAAGCTGTTAGATAATCTGTATATAGCCCTACAGAATAGACAGTGCACAGTCATAGACAGACATAGCTCAGTCCTGCAGAATACACTGGAAGATCACAGCAATCCCCATGGTGTGATGGAGGCTCAAAGACATGCCTTAACTAAAACACTGTGCTGGCACTAATCAGGTCAGGCAGTTAACAGACAACAGGGTTCAGCCACTTCCTTTTATGGGGTGACTACTGTCTTCCAGTGGTACTTCTACCTTGTCACCCAGTAATATGCACCCCTGGTGGAGACTACAAGCAGCCACAATGACACACATTGCACAGACATGGTCAATTGTTGTCACCACCAGGACGCTGGTCCAAAGCAATGATGTGCAGCTGACACTGGAGAGTGTGTGTAAGCAGGAGGGTCCAGGTGGTAGGCACCTCGGAGGGAAGGATGAAAAGCAGAGGGGCTTGAAGTTGCAGGAAATGTATTGTCAAGAACGTTCCAACACACAGTAACAGAGTGTATGCGGAGGCAACACTCACAGATGAACAAGAGTACTTGTGGGGAGCAATACTTGGAGACCAATAGCACCACAGGGTCGGCTGGTAGGCAGTGAGCAGAGAAGAACCAGTAGCGGAATGATTTCACACAGCAGCACTAGCGAACAGTCCCTGTATTGTCCCTCCTCCTCTGGAACCTTTCCCTTACACTAGGCACACTCTCCCTGTCTCTGACCTAACCACACACAAAATGTGCACCAACTGCAGTGAGCCAGTGCTTTTATAAGCACCGCCCTCACTAAAGATGACCATGGGGGTTATGCGGGGCAGCAGCAGCCTCCAATTGGACAGCAGCCCACTGGATGGCATGTACAGAGGCCTAAGAGGAATGTGTATTCCATTTGTCCTCCGCTCTCCCTGTATGGTGGATGTAGCAGTGTAAGCCATGTACCGGGGTGGGCTCCCCAGGATACAGTGAAGTCACGAACGAGGAAAGCAACCTCAACACCAGCTTTTGCCACAACAGAATTTTACTTAGATGTGGCAAATAAACACAACCACAAATGCTGAGAACATACAATAAATTTACATACACCCAGCCCAAAGGCTGAGACCCTTGTGCTGCACAGCACGGCTCCTCCTGATGGATGAAGGTAGAAAGTGTAGTAATTTACCTACTGGCGGGCACAACTAAGCTGCCACACCTTACCTGTTATCACCCTAAAAGAGCAGGAATCAGTGTATGGGTGTATGGTATGGGCTAGCCTGCGGTGCAGCACAACAGCTTACAATCTTACACAAATCTACAGTATTCCCCCTCCCATAACTGGTCCTGTAGCACGTGCCTGAGTATTCCTTCTGAGCAAAATGCCAGTCTGGCTTGAGTGTGTGGGATTTTATCAGCTCTCCAATGTGAAATGTCACTTTAAGTTGTGGAGTCCTTCCAATGATCAGTAACAACACTTGTGGCCTGACACAAACAGAGACCCTAACTAACTAACTATAGGCCTGGACTCAGTCTCTAGGCGCCAACACTGAAATGAGGTGTGTGCACGATCTTACTAACCCGGGTCTGCTTTGCATCCGCTGGTGACTCTGAACCAAACAAATGTCTCTCCAACAAGCATGCGGTTTCACCGTATATTTTGCTTAGTTCCTCTGCTCTCATCAGCATTCCTGGCAGCAATCTCATCAGCTTCACTTAGCTACAGCTCTGGTTACGTAGGGATGCTTTCACACCTGGATGTCATCAGATTCTCAGCTCACACAGCCCCTGCATTCACCATCCTCTAAACATGGCTGCAGTCTCCTCTTCCTGTTCACTAAAACTCCAACTCTGTGTGAAAACCCCACCTCTTCATGAATATACAAACATCCATGCAGTCTGAGGCTGTGTTAGAAAAACAGTGACACCTTGTGGCTAAACCGCAGAATGTCAGTTAAAACATTAATTTACTCCACACAATAATTTACTGTACACAAACCGTGTTCAAACAATGAGAGCTGTTTCCCCATCTCACAACAGCACCACCTGTATAGGGAGATCAACCTACACCTGCCTGGGAATAAAGAAGTGGCTTAAAACTAAACTCTCTCAATCAACATTGATGACTATTAACCTCCCTGGAGGTATTCCCGAGTGTAGCTCGGGGTAAAGTTTCAGCACCACAAGCGGTAACCCTGAGCTACACTCTGGAATACCTTGCAGCATGCTCCGGGATCTCTTCCGCACTTACCTTGTCCTCCTTCGCTCCCGCGATGTCCTCCCTGCAGCGTCCCCGGCCATCTACTCCGGCCGATGCCGGCATCCGTCTTCAGGGTTCCATTCCCAGCGATGTCGGGACGAACGGAATAGTAACCAGCGGGAAATTTAAACATTTAAAAAAGTGACATTCACTAAATACACTAAAATCACATAGTATTTCATTACTGTATCAAACCATTTCACATACATTTTGATTATTTGTTATATTATAATTTATGATTTCGTGTTTCAAATTTTAACATACCCGGGATGTTTACTAGACTCTTGTTCGGACAGATTTCAGTGAGTTATTACTAAAAATTACAGGCCTACAATAAAAAGAATACATATTTCCATGCAAAAAAATGTACCACTTTGAGCACAGAAATACTGACATAATCAGACCGCTAGGGAGGTTAAACCTTATACTGCTTTGATCACCTCTGTTCTTTTTATTTTTTGCGCTATAAACAAAAAAAACCTGACAATTTAAAAAAAGAAACCCAATATTTTTGACTTTTTGCAATAAAACATGTCGAGTAAAAAAATAAAAAAAATCAAATCTCATCATAAATTTAGGCCAAAATGTATTCTGCTACATGTCCTTGCTAAAAAAAAAATCCCAATACGTGTAAATTAATTGGTTTACTTGAAGATTTTAGTGTCTACAAATGGCGGTATATATACTGGAATTTTTTTACCTATTTTTTTTATACTAGTAATAGCGCTGATCAGCGACTTATAGTGGGACTGCGGCAGGCATTCTGACACTGGGGGGGAACTGACTAACTGCCACTGACATACCCAGTGACACTAATAAAGTGACCAGTGCTAATAAAAAGCACTGACACCGTACTAATGACACTGGGCAGGAAAGGGTTAACACCCGGGGTGATCAAAGGGTTAACTTTGTGCTCTTTTACTGTGTTGTCTGTGTGTGCTTTGCTATGTAAGCATGCTGCTTTGTATTGCTCTGCTATGTAGAGCAATACAAACTAGAAAAGCTACAATATCTGGGGAAATTGTGTGAAGTGTTCTTGCCTCCACCAGTAGTCTACAACTGGAGCGGGCACAGTAACTGTGTGGAGTGTTTGGAGTGAGTAAAGACAGTAAACATTACACTAACCAATTGATTGATCAAATTTAAAAAGTGCACATGGCAAGCTTGCTAGAGTGAGAAATGCATTTCAACTTTTAATTATTTATAGTTTTAAAAGCTATAAATTCTACAGCGAAGAGCTTTATATTGTGAGAATCACAAGACCCAGACCTACATTTTGATGCATAGTATGTCTCTGAAATATTAAAAATGAAGACACAGTCGCAGTTTAGAAATTGCCCTTTAAATTTGGTGGTGGCTAGAGTGGAGTTTCATTGAATGTCAATGGGCGGCGTGAGTTTCAAACAAATGGTCATATTGTGAAAACTATCAGGACTATGGCTTAGCCGTGGACATTTTTAGTGGCAGCAGGGATAGCTGAACGTTTTGGTATAAGATTTGTGTAGGTGGGCTTGAAAATGAGGGAGTGATGGCAGTTTAGAAATCATGTCCTGATTTTTCAACTCACACTCTAGCTTTTGTCAGCTCCCACTCTAGTTTTGAACATTCCGCCATTCATTCCTATGAGACCAATTTCACCACAAAAACGCCGATATTTCGTGAACCATTCGGCGAAACGTTCCACAAAGTAATAGCACACCAATCGGGAACAATCCGCACGTTTCCGTATATTACTGTCTATGTAGTGTAAAAACGGTGGGAGGAGTTAGGGTGGTAAAGTTGGCTATAATAATAATAATAATATATATGTAAGATAACAGTAAGTGGTCTTGCCATGCAAGAACACTTAATTAGCATGCTGGTGCTGACAGAGGAGAGAGCTGTCATTTTTTCATACAGACCTCTCCCCTGTCAATGTACCTCGGCAATCACTGGGTGCCAGCGCGACCCAGTGATCGACTGCTGTAGCGGCCAATGGTGGCACGGGTAGGGCAACGCACGTGCGCGCCCCCTACCCGCACATACAAAATCACGTATATATACGTGATTCTGCGCAGCCTTGCCACCCTGTAGCAGTAGTTCTTCTATAGCAGTGGTTCTCAACCTTCCTAATGCCGTGACCCTTTAATACAGTTCCTCATGTTGTGGTGACCCCCAACCATAAAATTATTTACCCAGTACTTATAATTCATGAGTGTCGTTTTACCTCCAATACTGCTGCTTTCAACACAGCAGCTGCTTTCTACACAGTAGCTGCTCTTTACACATCGGAAATATGTGTTTTCTGATGGTCTTAGGGGACCCCTGTGAAAGGGTCGTTCAACCCCCAAAGGGGTCGCGACCCACAGGTTGAGAACCACTGTTCTATAGGGTGGTTGGTAAGCAGTTAAATAAGAGGCTAGTCTACGCTTGCCATAGAGATGATGAGAGACACCATCAAGGTCACAGGGAAATGTTTGGGTTACAGCTACTGTATTATCGCTGTACGCCACACATGAGCGAGCTTCTGGAAATATGAATAGGTCAAGAGAAGAATTGAAAGTAAAATTAGACCCAGACATCCGTATACATTTACCAAGATGCAGATGCATTATATGAAATGAAAAATACATGAGCCAGTGAATGAATGAAAAAAATGTGATGTTCTTGGAGAAAGAGAATTGCCAGGGTGACAAGAAGCTTCACTGGCTCATTAGTTACATATAAAACGCAATGCAGTGATTTTCATTACTCCCTCCAGACAGAAAAGCAAGAATAATTCCTCCTCTAGAAATGTCTGTGAATGTGAATAAGACTGTATCAAGGACAGAGACAAGGGAAAGGCAAGAGGGATGCAGAGCAAAAAGGAAATGGACCAGAGCCTGGGAGCAGATGACGAGCCAGGTCCATGTGTGATGCTAACGGGAGTAAGGACAGGGTTGTACACTCATCATCCATCTACATTGGGTGCACATTCATATTGTGTGCCCACCTTTGCATCATCAGGGCTTCACTTCCCTAGCACTTAGCATCAGGTGACAGGTAACAAAATACCCCAATCAGGTCTATAATTAGACACCATGCTGTCTTGGTTACATCTGAATGATGACTCCTTCCACTCCATGTATCATGCTATTATTAATAAAATATTAAAGGATGAGTTCACATTAAAAAAATAATAATAATAAATGCACATTTGTTATGGGTAAAACGTGCATTTTTTCCCCCTAGAAGAGCTTTGCATCTGCGATCAGCAGATTGTGGGTGCAATGCCAGGCTCCTGCAGACACTCAGTACAGCTGCCTGCCTGTACCTTCTATAAAGGCAGACAGTTACTGGAGAGCAGGAAGACCAATGAACAAGAGCACTCACCATCATTCAGTTACAGTGAATATAAAAAGTTAACCACTTGCCAACCGCGCTATAGCTGAATGACAGCTACAGCGCGGTTGTCCAGTTCTGGGAGGGTGTCATATGATGTCCTCCAAGAACGCGCCCTCCCACGTGCCCCCAGAGGCGTGCACCCCGTGGTCTCCATGATCGCTGTGTCCTATGGACACAGCTGATCACGTAATGTGGTAAAAGGACAATCATAGCGGCCTTTTACCATGTGATCAGCTGTGTCCAATGACACAGCAGGTCACCAGTAAATGCAGTTGGCAATTATCGGCTGCACTTTCCTCACGCTGTGACAGCGCGAGGAAAGTACTGCCGATAACCGGCAATTGTCAGAGGATGGATCGGCACCGATAATCAGTGTCCTGATGATCAGTGCCCAGCAGTGCCACCCAACAGTGCTGCCCACAAGTGCCCAGCATTGCCGCCCACAAGTGCCCAGCAGTGCCACCCACCTGTGCCCATCAGTGACACCCACCAGTGCCTAGTAGTACCACCCACTTATGCCCAGCACTGCCACCAACCAGTGTCCAGCAGTGCCCCCCATCAGTGCCACCCAGAAGTGCTGCCCAGCAGTGCCGCCAGTCAGTGCTGCCAGTCAGTGCCACCCATCAGTACCCATCAGTACCGCTAATCAGTGCCCATCTTTGTTGCATATCAGTGCAGCATCATCAGTGCTGCCTCATCATTGCCGCCTATCAGTGCTTAACAAAGTCCGTGATAAGCTTAATCCTTTTAAAGATTCTAATGGATATAAATTGGAATCAGATAGACTGAAGACCCATTTAGAAGGGGTTGAAAAGGAACAGAAAATTAAGAAACGTAAAAAATATAATCGTGATTCTAGAGATTATCAGGACAACAGCATATTCAAATGGCAAAACCACAGTGATGAATGTGATACTGTTCCTATTTCATTAGATAATTATACCCCCTCACGGCCTTCCAGACCATCTGGTAATTTTCAGAAACCTCAGCAGAAACAACAACGTCCTTCCAACAAAGCTGGTTTTTCTAAACAAGTTATGAAACCACGGCATAATGCATATGCTGTTCCAGTTAGCAATAGGTTTGATTCTTTCAACCCTCTATCAGACAATAATATAGGTTCTCGTGGATACAATTGGTATCCGGAACTAGATTATGATTATAGAACACCTACTCAACATCATTTTAGACCTAGGCCATCTTACTCTGAGCATGACCGTAATTGGCAACCCCCGAGGAACAACGAGTATGACCATAACTGGCAACCCTCTAGGAGCAATTCTGGGTTTCATAACAATAGGTCACAATATTATTCCCCAAGGCGGAATAATGGTACTCCTCAAAGATCCCGACAGGGAGGACCTCCTTATAGGCCCCCTCCACCACAATTTATGAACCGTAACCCACCTCCCCCATTCCCCTGGAGAACAGATAAACCATGCACCTCATCCAATGGGCACCATACACCATCACAGAATCATTTTTTAGGCCAGGGCAAACCCAAGAAAAGAAGCGCAATACAAGAGGAAAGAGAGGAGGAAAAAGGATCCATCGATCCAAAGAAAAGACGAGTATAACTGGGAAGGAGATATACAATTTAAGTAAAATTGAATTGTCTAAACAAGAGCTTTTATTATTGGATAAGGGTCTGAAATTTGCCCCCAAGAAAGGTTTAAATAAATTCAATACCTATATCGACATCAATAAGTTTGTTAGACAGCTTACTCCTAAAAGACACTTTGCCAATCCTGCCAACAATCCAGTTGGACGACATTGTCTCTCGCATGTTATCTCTGATCCTGAGGGCGTCATATGCTCTAATTTTAGAAACGCATCTCTTTTCAATCCACCCCAACAATCACATTCATACATTAATGTTTTTAAAGAGATGGTCTTGAGAGATTTGGATGCTCTCAAAGTGAAGCGTCCTTATGATCAACAACATATTAAAAATGCTATTGATAGTCTTTTGAACAATAAAGACTTGGTAATACATCCAGCGGACAAAGGAGGAGAGGTAGTGGTCCTTAAGAATCTTATACACCACCGTCATCTAGTCTGTTTTATTAACGACACCAGTACTTACCGTCTGTTGCCTAAAGATCCTATGATGCAATACAAGAAGGCGCTTAAAAACCCTTTGAGGACCAAGGGACGTATTTGTCCCATGTTTTTAATTGCCTGTATCATCTGGTAAAGGACTTAAAATACTTTTTTTTTTTTTTGGTTTGAGTCAAAATGTTAGTTTTTATCCACAAATGGATCTAGCTTTTTGCCAATTATTTCATGAAATGGCTTAGTTACAGCAACTGAAGTGTACGAACTTTAAAAACAAAAAATTGATTCTTTTGGCATTCCAAAATCTTACGGTCCTCAAAGGGTTAAAACTATTATAAATAAAGGATACCAAGATCATGTTATTAATAAAAAGGAGAAAAGTTTTTATACCCTTCAGCTCCTAAATTGCCAGTTATGTATATTTTACCGAAGGTGCATAAATATCCCGTCCACCCCCCAGGGAGACCAAAAATTAGCGGAATAGGTTCGCTATGTTCAAAGATAGGCCAATACATAGACCATTACCTCCAGCCTTTAGTAATGGACACCCCTTCTTACCTTAAGGACACAAAACAGATGCTGAACGACATCCAGGATTTATCTGCTAAACCTGATACCTTTCTAGTCACAGCAGATGTGTCCTCCTTATATAGTAATATAAATCATAATGATGGGATGGAAGCAGTGATTTTTTATCTTGATGGTTTTACTAACATTCCACACATACAGAAGGCCTTTATTTTACAACTTCTAGATTTTGCTATGGCGAATAATTACTTTTGGTTTGACAACAAATTTTACCTCAAGATACATGGCGTAGCTATGGGAGCAAAGTTCGCTCCCAGCCTGGCCAACCTTTTTATGGCCAGGTGGGAGGAGGATATCATTTATTCCAGAGAGTGGCCAGAATTATCCTTCTATAGGCGCTACATAGACAACATTTTCCTGTTATGGAATGGCAGTGAGCAGACTTTACATATTTTTTTAACACTCTTAATAATAACAATTTAAATATTAAATTAACGTTTGACTATAGTCTTAGTCAGATTAAATTTCTGGATCTTACATTAACTAAGAGAGACGATAGGATTATTACTGAATAATTTTTTAAGAAATCGGATAGAAATAGCCATATTCCGTTAGATAGCTGTCACCACCCAGCCTGGCTGTCAAATATACCGAAGGGACAGTTCCTCAGGATTCGGAGGAACTGTTCTGACTTAGATACATATTATTCTAAAGCCTCTATCCTAAAAGAAAGGTTCGTAGAAGAAGGATACAGTGAACATGAACTTAATAAGACACATATCAGTAGCTGAAGCTCATAGAAACTTCATGCTAAACAATAATGGTGTTCAGAGACCAAAAAAATCCTGTCCCTTTGTGACTACCTTTTCAATCCAACACAAGATGATTACCAAAATAATTAATAAGAACTGGGGTGTATTGAAAGCGGACCCAGTACTTACCAAAATTCTACCTGACAAACCAGAGATAACCTTTAGGCGCACAATGGCATTAAGAAATTTAACAGCGCCTAATGTGGTGAATCCTCCTCCAACTATATCCTTTTTTTCCAATATTACCGGATTTTTTCCGTGTAATAAATGCGTCATATGTCAGTGCAACAATCACTGTAAAAAGAAAGTTTTGTCTTTTACTTCAACATATTCTGGAAAAAATTATAAGATCGACAAATTTATCACATACCATAGCCAGCATGTAGTCTATCTTTTAGGTTGTCCCTGTGGGAAACCGTATATTGGATGTACTATTAGGAGACTACATGACAGATTAAGGGAGCATGTGTATAATGTGAAAAAGGGCTTTAAGGACCATTCACTTTCTAAACATTTTAAAAGATGCCATAATAAAGACCCTTCCTCTCTTACATTTGTCGGAATTGATATGATTAAATCACACTGGAGAGGTACCAATAAGATTAGGGTTATTTCGCAGCTCGAATCGAAATGGATTTTTGAGATGGGTACCCTTCACCCTAGAGGTCTCAACGTTGACATGGACCTGAATAGTTGAGACCGTTCTACACATTGATTTTACTTGCCCAGTTTTTTACGTCCAGGTGTTTTTTCACGTTTTTTTTCATGTTTTTTTTTCATTCTTTGGTATTCTATTCCATATTTATTTTTATTCGCCATAGCAATTTTTAATTTTCATTTTTTATGTTTTCATTTTCTATATCGATATTCCATTATTTTACGCATATGTGTTCATGTAAATTTTATGATCATTTTACATGCATTTTATTTTTATTTTTATTGGTATCTAATGTTTACATGTCTGGATGTGTATTTGAATCTCTGAGTGATTATTTACACATAGAGGGTTGTTATCTTTTTATTGTTTCTGATTATGTGTATTCATGATTTTATGTGGACATTTTTACACATTCATATTTTTGATATTGACCATTGAAGGATGTAGATCTTATTTTATCTTACCATTATGATCATGGTTTTTCCCCATTATACTGACAGCAGTAGATGATTTGAGCACATTTTTTATATATATTAGTTTATACGTAATTTTACTCAGTTTTGAGTTTTATTAGTATATTTAATCTTTGGATCTTGTATTTAATGATTCTCCTTCCTGATCCGACGATAACTGTTTACTTATCCAACTTACATCATTATCTTTGCGCCAATGCTAGTTCCTTATGCGCACGCGCCATCCCGACTATATATTGGATTGAATGACGTCCCCGACTCTATGTGCATACCCCTCATGATTACATGCTCGTGCACGAAACGCGTAGTGGAGGAGCCATACGCGGTGACGTCACGCTGCCACCGAGACCACCGCGGCCATCTTTAATACTGTACATGGTCAGTGCTGATTCCTTTTGCTGTTCATACTGAGTTGCTATACTTTGAATAAACGTTTTGGATGTTAAAATACTACACTATGGACATTCTTCTTTCTGGCTCTTTATGAGCCAACACCATCACAGAGCCCATTCCTGGAGAATGATAGCTGTGGGGCAGAGTACCAGGGAGGAAGGAGAGTTCTTGGACCTGACCAGGCTGACCACCTCTTAGGGGGGACTTCCGGTTTTATCTTACATACTATGCGCTACATGATCTTTCTTCTGATGAGTGTGCATTTTTAACATCCCTTTGACACATCACCTGTTTGATCATCTGAGAAGCACGGATCACTCACTATTGATTACCTTGGAGCACATCAGTCACTTTTTATGTGTGGACTGTTCACATTTTTTACGCTTTATTGATGCATATTTATGTCAAATACACGGCATCGGAGCATATGTATACAATATAATTTTGTCATCTCATCTGGACATTTTATTAGTTTTAGCATATATTTCACATATTTAAGCGCTGCACCTTTTGTATTGGATTTTATGTTATAAGGTTTTTTGGTTGCCTTTGGTGTATCAGCCAAATGTACATTACATTTAAGATGGCGGCGGGAGCAGACATGCGTTAGGAGCTCCTGCGCTCCTAGCCCCAATCCGCTGCCATCCGGCCTGCAGCGGACCCCAGCGGGGCCCCTAAGACACTCCCGGCCCAGCCCGACCACCAGGGAAGGCTTCTAAACCTTTTCCCGGAGCTCCGGGAATCGCGGCCTACCCGCGCACCTGAAGCCAGGGCCTCAATTTTTGCCGCGGCCGAGCCGCGACCGGACTGCATCGCCGGACATCCACCCGGACCGTCTCCGCTCTGCCCACCAGGTGCCACCGACCTGCCTGCCTGCCCAGGGCCCTCCCCATCAGCCCTGGGTCCTCTTTGACTACCCTAGACCACCAGGAACAGCAAGCAAGGACCACCAAGCAGACAGCAGCCCAACACCACCCCAGGATACCTGCACGGCAGCACCACCAGAACGGGTAAGCTGCCACCACCGATCCCCACAGACCTGCCAGCCTCCGCAGGGCCCTCCCCACTAGCCCTGTGTCCATCCCTGACCACCAGGAACCAGCTCAGGCCCACTGATCGCTGCTCCGCTGCCCAACCCATACATCGGTTCTGGGCCCACCCCTGGACACCCTGCACCCAGCTACCGGGCACCCAGCTACCACCCCTGGACACCCAGCACCCAGCTACCGGGCACCCAGCTACCGGACACCCAGCTACCACCCCTGGACACCCAGCTACCGGGCACCCAGCTACCACCCCTGGACACCCAGCTACCGGGCACCCAGCTACCACCCCTGGACACCCAGCACCCAGCTACCGGGCACCCAGCTACCACCTCTGGACACCCAACACCCGGACCACCCAGCGAATCAAGACGTCGCCCAGCGAATCTCCCGGACCACCCAGCGAATCTCCAGTCACCGAGCCGCCAGCATCACCAGACGCCGTGCCTACCAACACCCCCAGACATCGCACCCAACGACCCCTCCACTCGCCGATCCACCGGACCCACTGATGACCCCTCGGACGCCAGCATACTGCACCCACAGATTGCAGCTACAGAAGGACTCAAGTGGACTCCTCCACGGTGATACAGACTCTCCACATCACCTCGCCCTGACCCGTATCCCTTCACCTCCCCTGACCCGAACAGCACTGCACTCACCCCAGCATGCCACCTGCACTTCTCCTCCTCGTCTTCCTCTCCTCCATCCCAAAAATCGCCTCCCTCTACCCGCCCACCCCCCCAAAACAGCTCTACATTGCCCCTTCACTTCTGCCCTCTCCCCACTACGGCACTCACCACCTCCTCCTGGTACTCCACTCCCCGGTCGACCCACGTGCCACCACTACCAGACCCACACGCTCCTACACCTCCCATTCCCATGCCACCCTCCTCACCCTTCTCCTTCTCCTATCCGCTGGGGACATCTCCCCGAACCCTGGCCCCTCACCACCTCTCCCCCCCTCCAGGAACCCCCCCTCCAGGGACCCCCCTGCCCCCGCCAGCCGCCGCAACCCCCTCAACCTCATACCTGTGCACCTCCTCCCCGCATCCATCCCCCCTCTCTCGGTTGCACTTCTGAACGCCCGTTCGGTTTGCAACAAACTAACTGCCATCCATGACCTCTTTATCTCCCGCTCCCTCAACCTCCTAGCCATCACCAAAACCTGGGTACAGGCCACTGACACTACCTCCCCTGTGGCACTCTCCCATGGAGGTCTCGTCTGGTCCCATTCACCAAGACTGAGCGGTCACAAAGGTGGTGGTGTCGGCCTGCTCCTATCACCGCTGAGCACCTTCCAGGTCCTCCCTAACCCCCCCTCCCTAACCTTCTCCTCCTTCGAGGCTCACTGCATCCGGCTCTTCTCACCCACCCCCCTAAGGATCGCAGTGATCTACAGGCCCCCCGGATCCATAGCCCGCTTCCTGGATGACTTCGCCGCCTGGCTTCCCTTCTTCCTCTCCTCTGAGCTACCGACCATCATCCTCGGGGACTTCAACATCCCCATCAATGACAACACCCCAGCTACCTCCCAACTCCTCCACCTAACCTCCTCCTTCGCACTCACACAATACACTCAATCCTCCACCCACATCAATGGGAACACCCTGGACCTCGTCTTCTCCCACCTCTGTACCCTTAACCACTTCACTAACACCCCCTTCCCTCTCTCCGACCACCACCTCCTCATGTTCTTCATCTCCCCTTCCCTTAACTCCCCCCCCAGTGCGCCAAACCATCACCAGCCGCAACCTCCGCAACCTGCACCCGGCCCCCCTCCACTCAGCTGCCAACCGCTTACACGACAGCATCCTTCCACTGTCATGTCCTGACCTAGCCACCACCGCGTACAACGACTCACTATCAGCTACCCTAGACTCTCTGGCACCCCTAACCACACGCAACATCAAACCCAGACCGCTCCAACCATGGCAGAACGACCATACTAAATGCCTCAAACGTCGCAGTCGTGTGCTGGAGAGACTATGGCGCAAAACCAGGTCCCCTCATGCATTCTCCCTCTACAAATCTTCCTTCCTCACCTACACCTCCTCCCTCCATGCCGCCAAGCAGGCCTACTTCGTTAACCTGATTAACACCCTCTCCACCTGCCCTCGCCGACTCTTCTCCACCTTCAACTCCCTGCTCTCTCCCCCCCTCCTCCACTCAGTACCTCACTTACCGCCCACGAGATTGCCACTCATCTCCACAACAAGATTGACGCAATCCGCAAGGACATAGTCAACTTGCAACCTACCTCCCCATCTAGCCTCCCCCATTCCATCACCCCCTCATCTCTCCCCTCCTCTGACCTCGCAACGGCACTGCCCCCCACCACACCCAAGGCCCTGCCTACCGTAACCCCCCCATCACTGCACTCCTTCAGCCCTACTACCACTGAGGAAGTCACCAGAGTCTTCTCAGTACCCTTACCCACATCTTAAATCTCTCCCTCTCTACTGGCGTCTTCCCCTCCCCCCTAAAACATGCGCACATCATCCCCATACTCAAAAAACCCTCCCTGGACCCCACTGACCTCAACAACCTCAGACCAATTTCCCTGCTGCCACTCACTTCCAAGCTCCTTGGGCGCTTGGTCTTCGATCGCCTAAGCGCCCACCTAACTGACAGCAACCTCCTTGACCCACTACAGTCCGGCTTCCATCCCCTACACTCCACCGAAACTGCCCTCCTCAAAATCACCAACGATCTACTAACCGCCAAAGCCAAAGGCGACTACTCTGTCCTCCTCCTCCTAGACCTCTCCGCGGCCTTTGACACAGTCGACCACCCCCTCCTCCTTAATAAACTACTCTCCCTTGGCATCAGAGACACCGCTCTCTCTTGGTTCTCGTCCTATCTATCCCAACGCTCCTTCAGCGTTTCCTACAACGATGCCACCTCCTCTTCCCTCCCCCTCTCTGTTGGGGTCCCCCAGGGCTCTGTCCTTGGACCCCTTCTCTTCTCCATCTACACCTCCTCCCTTGGCAAACTCATACACTCCCACGGCTTCAATTACCAGCTCTACGCTGATGATACTGAAATCTACCTATCCACCCCTCACCTCACCCCCACATTCTCCGCCCGCATCACTCACCTCCTAAACGACATCTCTGACTGGATGTCGCTCCATTTCCTCAAGCTCAACCTCTCCAAAACCGAGCTTCTCGTCTTCCCCCCAGCCCGCGCCCCCCCCCCCATCCTTTCCATCACTACCAACAACACCACCATCAATCCCGCCCAGCAAGCCAAGGTCCTTGGCGTCATTCTGGACTCAAACCTTTCCTTTCAACCTCATATCAAATCACTTACAAACACATGCAGGCTCCACCTCCGGAACATCGCCAAGATACGCTCCTTCCTTACCCCAGACACCACTAAACTACTCGTACACTCCCTGATTATCTCACGCCTTGACTACTGCAACTCCCTCCTCACCGGCCTACCCCAGTGCAGGCTCTCCCCGCTTCAAACCATCCTGAACTCAGCGGCCAGACTCATCCACCTCACCAGCCGCTCCACCTCTGCCACCCCCCTCTGCCTCTCCCTCCACTGGCTCCCCATTGCCCAACGCATTAAATTCAAATTGCTCACCCTGACCTATAAGGCCATTCACAACACTGCCCCTAACTACCTCACCGACCTGATTCCCAGGTACCACCCTACCCGTACCCTTCGCTCTTCACAGGACCTCCTTCTATCTTGCTCCCTGGTCTCCTCCTCCCACGCACGACTGCAAGACTTCTCCAGATCCTCCCCCATCCTCTGGATCTCACTACCCCAATCCATCAGACTGTCACCTTCCCTCCTCACCTTCAGGAGCTCCCTGAAAACCCACCTCTTCAGGGAAGCCTACCCCACCCTCACCTAACAGCCGCTGCCCTTCCCTCCTCCTACCACTCCATCCCCCACAGCCGTTTCCTCCTGTGCCTCTACCCCCTCCCTCCTAGATTGTAAGCTCGAAAGAGTAGGGCCCTCTTACCCCTTGTGTACTGTTTGATGTTACTGTTCTGTTTCATGTATTGTCCCCCCCTCTATTGTACAGCGCTGAGCAAACCCTTTGGCGCTATATAAACTCGATAAATAAATAATCAGCTGCTAGTTAGTATTGGCGCTTGCTTTGTTTCCATTTGCTTATCAGTGCTGCCTATCAGTGCCTATCAGTGCTGCCTATCCATGCCACCTCATCAGTGCCACCTATCAGTGCCCATCAGTGCTGCCTATCAGTGCAGCCACATCAGTGAAGGAGAAAAATTACCTGTTTGCAAAATTTTATAATAGAAACAAAGAAAAAACATTTTTTTTTATTTTTTGTTTATAGTGCAAAAAAGTGGTGATTAAATCCCACCAAAAGAAAGCTCTATTTGTGTGAAAACAAATTATAAAAATGTCATATAGGTACAAGGTTGCATGACAGCGCCATTGTCATTCAAAGTGTGACAGCGCTGAAAGCTGGAAATTGGTCTGGGCAGGAAGGGGGTATAAGTGCCCAGTAGGCAAGTAGTTAAAATGTCAGGTTTCTGTGATGTAAAAAAAAATGAGACAAAGATAAATCATTTCAGAACTTTTTCCACTTTTAATGTGACCTATAAACTGTACAGCTCAATTGAAAAACAAATTGAAATCTTTTAGGGGGGAGCAGTAAACATAAAAAAACTAAAATAATGTGGTTGCATAAGCGTCCACATCCTCTTATAACTAGGTATGTAGCTGTGTTCAGAATTAGGCAATCACATTCAAAATCATGTTAAATAGGAGTCAGTACACACCTGTCATCATTTAAAGTGCCTCTGATTAACCCTAAATAAAGTTCAGCTGTTCTAGTCGGTCTTTCCTGACATTTCTTAGTCTCATCCTACAGCAAAAGCCATGGTCCGCAAAGAGCTTCCAAAGCTTCAGAGGGATCTCAATGTTAAAAGGTATCAGTCAGGAGAAGGGTACAAAATAATTTCCAAGGCATTAGATATACTATGGAACACAGTGAAGACAGTCATCATCAAGTGGAGAAAATATGGCACAACAGTGACATTACCAAGAACTGGACGTCCCTCCAAAATTGATGAAAAGACGAGAAGAAAACTGGTCTGGGAGGCTGCCAAGAGGCCTACAGCAACATTAACTGCTTAACGCCCGCCCACAGTATATTTACTGCAGAGAGGGGGACCCGCTGTGCAAAATCACGTATATACAGTTGCAAGAAAAAGTATGTGAACCCCTTGGGATTACGTGGAGTTTTGCATGAATTGGGCATAAAATGTGCTCTGAACGTCATCTAAGTCACAACAATAGAAGAACACAGTCTGCTGAACATAATACTACAAAAACATTAGATGTTGCCATGATTTAATTGCACATAACATGTAAACATTCACAGTGCAGGGAGGAAAAAGTATGTGAACCTTTGGACTTAATAACTGGTTGACCCTCCTTTGGCAGCAATAACCTCAACCAAACGTTTCCTGTAGTTGCAGATCAGACCTGCACAACGATCTGGAGTCATTTTGGACCACTCCTCTTCACAAAACTGTTTCAGTGTACCAATATTCTTGGGATGTCTGGTGTGAATCGCTCTCTTAACCTCCCTGGCGGTATGTTTATGTCAGGAATTTTGTACCAAAAGCGGTACCATTTTTTTGCATGGAAATTTGGTGTTATGTATTGTAGGCCTGCAATTCTTAGTAATTACTTACTTAAACCTGAGCAAAGAAGACTCTAGTAGACAACTTGGATGTGATAAAGTATGAAACACAAAATCATGAATTATAATCTAATAAATAATATAATTTTATTCAATAATGTAATAAAAAATAATGAAATTTGTCAAACAAAGAAAATTCAGTAAACATCCTGAGTGTGATAAATTTTGAAACATGACACTGCACACAATCCGACGTCACAGTCAGGGCAATGGAATCTGGTTTCTTTTCGAACTTTCTTTCCATTGCCATCTCTCCTTGAGCAGCACACCACACACATCCTGGTAGGTGCTGCCTTTTTTGTGGTTGGCGGGATGTAGTCCATGAAATGGCGACCAGTCAGGCGTTCTGGATTGACAACAGCACGACGTCCAGATCTGTTCATGGCTACTGATGGCGTTTGGTAGTTGATAAAAATCTGCTCAGCCACCTTCCAGATAAACTCAGAATGAATAAGAGGCTTGTCACTCTTTGCTCTGTAAAGGATGTACGAGTTCCAAAGGCATTGTTCAAGAAGATGCCTGAATATCTTCTTATAATATTTTTTTTGTTGTTTGCGCATAGCCGGATAAAATGTCATTGCCTGATCGGCTCTGTCCACACCTCCCATGGTGTTATTATAGTCTATCACGAGTTGCGGCTTCAGCACATCTTTCCCACCTCTTGTGTGGGCCATGCCAGTGGACAAATTATGCACAGTGCTCATGAGACACACGTCCTTCTTGTCTCGCCATCGCATTGCCATCATCTTACCCTTTTGCCAGGCAACCATTTCTCCGGTTTTGAGTTGTTTCTGGGTAAACGTAGATGGCATGCCACGTCGATTAGACTTGACTGTACCATAAGCATCGGTCTTGTTTTTTATCAAAACCTCATACAGTTCCGGAGACGTGTAAAAGTTGTCCGTGGTCACACAATATCCCTGGTTCAGCAACGGCTCCAGCAGTGTAAGGACAGATGATGTGGCCATCCCATAGTCGCTGTACCTGGGGTTGAACTGCGTGCCTTTACCAGTGTAAATGACCGAATTCCAAATGTACCCGGTAGATGACTCGCAGAGCATGTAGAATTTGATGCCAAACCGCGCTCTTTTGGACGCTATGTACTGGATCCAGCTTAGGCGACCCTTGTGGGCCATCAAGCTTTCATCCACACTGACGTCCCTATCTGGCACGTAGGTCTGCTGGAAATTGAACACAATATTTTGGTACACCTCCCAGATTTTTTTAAGTTTGGGCTGAGGATGCGTGGCCTCATCAAATTCCTCATTGTTAGTGAAGTGTAAATACTTCATGATGAGGGAAAACCGATATTCGGACATAACGGTGCGAAAAACCGGAGTGGCCAGTAATTTATTGGTGGTCCAGTACCATTTCTGGAGCGGTTTTCCTATCACGCCCTGCAGAATGATGAGTCCCAGAAATTTCCAGATGTCCTCTCTGCTCACCGGATCCCACTTTCGGTTTCTGGAAAACCTGGCTTGCAGTGTAGCGGGTTGCTGCTCTTGGTAGCGGTTGGTCTCCGTGACAATATTTTCAATTATCTCCTCAGTGAGGAATAATTGCAGGTAGGCCAGAGGGTTGTTACGCTCAACATCTACCTTCATCCCAGGTGATCCAATAAATGGGAATCTTGGGGGCGCTACATGGTCCGTATCGCAGGCAATAGGGCACCAAGTGCGCACATTGCTGAGGTCAGGAGCAGGATCATCGCCGCTGTCACTTGCCAGATCGGTGTCAGTGTCAGACGACAAATCTCCCCACGACTCCACGTCGCTGTCGATGTCACTCAGTTGGTCTAAAAGTGCTTTGGACCTAAATGGGGACATTTTTGATGCCATGTTTTATTTTTATGGGCACAAATGCCAGTAAAATGTCAGATCTGAGGTGATCTGAGGTGATATATTGTAATCCTCTCAGATTACAATGTATCATCTCTTTTATATGTATGTGTGTGTGTGTGTCACTTTAAATTTTAATATTCCCTCCTAGTTCCACTCTCCTGCACTGCGGCTGCTCGCAGAGAGAGGAACCAGGAAGTCAGATGCCGGGCAGCGTTCTCACCGGCGATCACAGCGGGGAATCGCGGGGAGAAGGTAGGGGAAGTCCGCTGTATCCTCTGCACTTTACCCCGAGCGTGACTCGGGGTTACCGCTCCTGGACATGAAAATTAACCCCGAGTCACGCTCGGGAACACCGCCAAGGAGGTTAAGGTCATGCCACAGCATTTCAATTGGGTTGAGGTCAGGACTCTGACTGGGCCACTCCAGAAGGCGTATTCTGTGCTGTTGCAGCCATTGTTTTGTTGAATTACTTGTATGCTTTGGGTCATTGTCCTGTTGCATCACCCATCCTCTTCAGTTGGCGGACAGATGGTCGTACATTTTCCTGCAAAATGTCTTGATAAACTCTGGAATTCATTTTCCCATCAATGACAACAATCCGTCCAGGCCCTAAGGCAGCAAAGCAGCCCCAAACCATGATGCTCCCTCCGCCATGTTTTACAGTGGGGATGAGGTTTTGATGTTGGTGTGCTGTGCCTTTTTTCTCCACACATAGTGTTGTGTGTTCTTCCCAAACAACTCCAATCTTGGTTTCATCTGTCCACAGTATATTTTGCCAGTAGTGCTGTGGAACATCCAGGTGCTCTTTTGCAAACTTCAAACGTGCTGCAATATTCTTTTTGGACAGCAATGGCTTCCTCCGTGGTTTCCTCCCATGTACTCCATTCTTGATTTTGCATTTCCAGGTAGGAGGCGCGTGCGACCACCCTACCTGCACCGCTGATCGCGGTCCCGACTGTCAGTCATCGGGTTTCGGCTGGTGATTACCCGCCAGAGCCCGGTGATTGCTGGCAAACACCGACAGTGTGTCCTCTCTGTCAGTTTGGGCACACTGATCACACTGAGCACAGCAATCCCGATCAGTGTGTTTACAGTGAAGCACAGACCCCCTGCCCCGCAGTAAAACAACTCCCATCACACAGTTAACCCTTTGATTACCTCCAAATGTTAACCCCATTCCTCCCCAGTCCCATTAGTACAGTGTCAGTGCTTTTTTTTTTGCATTGATCTCTGTATTGGTGTCACTGGGGATGTCAGTGACACCAAGTCAGTTTCCCCCCAGTGTCACAATGTCCACCGCAGTTCCGCTATAAGTCACTAATCGTCGCCATAAGTCACTGGTCGCCGCCATAAGTTGCTGATCACCGCCATTATTAGTATAGAAAAAAAATCCCAGTATCTATACTGCCATTTGCAAACGCTATAACGTTCATGTAAACCAATTAATTTACACATATTGGGATTTTTTTTTAGCAAAGAAATTTTGCAGAATACATTTTGGCCTAAATTTATGACAAAATTTGATTTTTAACATTTTTTACTGGACATGTTTTATAGCAAAAAGTCCAAAATATTGTTTTATTTCTCAAAATTGTCGGTCTTTTTTTTTTACAGCACAAAAAATAAAAAATGCACGGGCGATCAAATACCACCGAAAGTAAGCTCAATTCGTGGGGAAAAAAGGACGTAAATTTAATTTGGGTGCAGCATTGTATGACCGCACAATTGTCAGTTAAAATAATGCAGCGCCGTAATGCAAACAGCTTCTGTAACCGCTTCGTGACCGCCCCATAGCAGAAATACTGCTACAGGGAGGCACGGGTGCGCAAAATCACGTATATATACGTGATTCACGCGCCTGTGGTTTTCACGCCCCTCCCAGATAGCGTCAGATTGCCCGTCAGTACACCAGTAATCACATTTAACCCCTTGATTGCCAGGAACACGCTCATACACAATAAACCTCCATTGCTAGTATAGTGTCTGAACGGATCAATATCTTAGCTCAGATCATCACTATACCAGCGTTCATATTAGTATAGCGTCAACAAAAACGCAGCGTTAGCGGGATCAGCTCCGGCACCTGCCAGCACCTGCAATTAGCCCCTACGCTTACCCCCCCCCCTTCTCCCCCAGCAAGTGCAGTGTCAGTAGGTCACTGTCACTTGATACATTGCACACAAAACCGCAGTGTAAGCAGAATCAGCACCTGTACTTCCCCCATTCACTGCCAAACCCGGAATTCAGGTGGAAACAGCAAATTTAACTACTCCCCTTGATATTTGGAGCTGTTTTTCTGTATGCGTTGATTGTGGATCAAAGCAATTTATATGCACAACAATTTATCGCCGCCAACCCAAATTCAAACCCTGCCAGACCATTCCCATGGAAACCCATTACGGTTTCCAAATATACATTTTTTTGGGCCTAACCCTCAACATGGGCATTACTAAAAAAAAATTAATTGCGGTTGTAGTAGTCCGCAGACCCGATTCATCATATGCCGTGTTCTCTGCTGCCATGGCCAGGCATAGATATGAGAGTATAATGTGTTTTATGCATTTCAACACAATACACTCTGTCATCCTCGGGGTGACCCTGAATTTGACCGGCTCCACAAAATTTGTCCCCTCGTAAATCACCGAAAATTTGCAGATGTCTATACTCCCCAGCAAAAAATCTGCGTTGATGAGTCCCTCATTAATTTTTCTGGCCCCGTTGCATTCAAACAATTTCTCCCCAGCAAGCGTGCCAGATATGGGGTCAAGATGTAAAAGACCTGTGAGAAGGCAACAGGCTATACATATAAGTTTCGAATTTACGAGGGAAAAGATAGTCACATGGAGCCCCCCGGATGCCCAGACTACATTGTGTCATCCTTTTTTCATATGGAGCACCACTTATACGTGGGCAATTTTTATTCAAGCGTGCCACTATTTAGACATCTGTACAATCTTGGAATTGGTGCATGGGGCACCGTGCGACCTAATGTGTGCCCACCATTAGAAGTGGGTGGATGCAGGGCGGTATATTCTAATGGTGGGCATATCACACACTTTTTGTGGCAGAGAATTCTTCTCTTTTTTTCATTCAGCCCACAGGCCTCATACAAAAATAAAAAAGAACATAGTATATATACCCAACAAGGACCAGCGACGTACTGGTACATCACTGGACTTTGAATGGGTATACCAGGATGATGCCTACAGCTGCAGGCATCATCCTAGTATCATTTTTTTCAGCCGGCGATCGGCTTTCATGTTAAAGCAATCCTAGTGGATAATTAGCTGCAGGATTGCTATTACAAGCAGCAGGAGATGATGCCCCCCTCCCCTGCTGCCTTCCACAGCCTTCTTGGGCAGTCCCATGCCATTGGGGGAACCTGAGAATGTAGCCGGTGTTTCTGCCAGATGACCATAGAGCTGATTGGAGACCGGAATGGTGCCAGTAATTCTAGCACTAGACCTCCTCTCTAAATCTAAAATGGTAGCTTGTAATGGCTTTTAAGGCATGGCCTATGGATATTAAAAATGTATGCAGTTTGTCGCCATTGCACAGGGCGTGCGCAGTTTTAAAGAATGTCAGGTTTGGTATCTATTTACACGGCATACCATCATCTTTTATATCTTACCAAATAATTGGCCAATATATTGTATTTTTGTGCATTAAAAGTAGAAACATTTTTTTTTTTAAATTAGCATTTGAAAAATCACTGGGCGGGTACTATGTGACATAAAAAATGTCAGCACCCGCCATTTTATTCACAAGAGTGTCCGCGTTAAAAAAATATATAATGTTTGGGGGTTTAAAGTAATTTCCTAGCAAAAAATACTGATTTTTTTTATCATGGTATTCAGATTGTTAGAAGAGTGAATGATGTGTGGCATAAACTTCTAATGCTGGGCATAAAATGCCCCCACCCCCCAAGATGACCCCTTTTTGGAAAGTAGACACCCCAAACTATTTGCTGAGAGGCATGCTGAGTAAATAGAAGAATTTATTTTTTGACCACAAGATTTGGAAAATGACACAAAAACAAATATTTGTTTTTCACACAAAATTGTCTCTTAAATGATTTATTGCTCACACATGCCATGAGTATATGTGGAATTACTCCCTAAAATACATTCTGCTACTTCTCCCGAGTATGGGGGTACCACATGTATGGGGGTACCACTTTTTGACAGTCCAGCCACGTACAGGACCAAAAAATCCAATAAGCAATAATCTAATAAAGAGCTTTATCACAGTTTCGGAGGCCCTGAAATGCCAGGATAGCACCAAACCCCCTAAATGACCCCATTTTGGAAAGTAGACACCCCAAGGAATTTGATAAGAAGCAGGATGAGTATTTTGCAGATCTTGTTTGTTGCCACGAGTTTTTGGAAAATTTCAAAACCTTGTGAGTAAAAATTAGATATGCAAAATACTCACCATGCCTCTTTTTAAATTTCTTCAGGTGTCTACTTTCCAAAAAGGGGTCATTTGGGGGGGGGGTGCTATCCTGGCATTTCAAGGCCACCAAAACTGTGATAGGTAGTGAGGAAGTGAAATGAGGAAGTTACGCACCTTCAGGCTTTCAAAGTGGTCATTGGATTTCAGGACCCTGTATGTGGCTAGGCTCCCAAAAAGTCTCACACATGTGGTATCCCCATATTTGGTAGAAGTAGCTGAATGTATTTTGGGGTGTAATTCCACATATACCCATGGCTTGTGTGAGAAATATATAATTTAAATTACAACATTGTGAACAAACAAAAAATGTTTTTGTCATATTCCAAAAACTTGTGGAAAAAAAATAAGTCTTCCATGGACTCAATATGCCTCTCAACAGATAGCTTAGCGTGTCTACTTTCCGAAAAGGGGTAATTTGAGGGTGTTTGTACTATCCTGGTATTTTAGCACCTCGAGAAATGTGATGGGCAGTCAGAAAGTAAAAGCTGTGTAAATTCCATTATCTATACCAGCAATGGGCAAACTACGGCCCGCGGGCCGTATACGGCCCGGCGGACCTTTTAATCCGGCCCGCGGAGCTAGGCTCCCGCAAGGCCAGTGGTCGGCAAGCCGCGGCTCTTTACAAATTTAGATGCGGCTCTCCTGTGTGCCGGGCGCCCGCTCCCCTCCCTCCTCTCCCCTCCTCTCCTCTCGGATGGCCGCCCCCCCTCTCGGATGGCCGCCCCCCTCCCTCCTCTCGGACGTCAGGACTCTGCAGCTGTCAGGATGTAGGCGGGGCAGCCAGGATGTAGGCGGGGCAGCGTGACGAACTCCTCTCACAGTCCTCCCTGAAGACCAGAACGGCGCGGGAATACGAGAGGAACGCGCGGACCAAAGGTAAGTGAATTGACACAGGGGGGGGACTTACTATATGGGGGACTTACTATATGGGGGATGAATTACTATATGGGGGACTTACTATATGGGGAATTAATTACTATATGGAGGACTTACTATATGGGGAATGAATTACTATATGGGGGACTTACTATATGGGGAATGAATTACTATATGGGGGACTTACTATATGGGGAATTAATTACTATATGGAGGACTTACTATATGGGGAATGAATTACTATATGGGGGACTTACTATATGGGGAATGAATTACTATATGGAGGACTTACTATATGGGGGATGAATTACTATATGGGGGACTTACTATATGGGGAATTAATTACTATATGGAGGACTTACTATATGGGGAATGAATTACTATATGGGGGACTTACTATATGGGGAATGAATTACTATATGGAGGACTTACTATATGGGGAATGAATTACTATATGGGGGACTTACTATATGGGGAATGAATTACTATATGGGGGACTTATTATATGGGGAATGAATTACTATATGGAGGACTTACTATATGGGGAATGAATTACTATATGGAGGACTTACTATATGGGGAATGAATTACTATATGGAGGACTTACTATATGGGGGATGAATTACTATATGGGGGATGAATTAATATGGGGGATGAATTAATATGGGGGATGAATTACTATGTGGGGGATGAATTACTATGGGGGATGAATTACTATATGGGGGATGAATTACTATGGGGGATGAATTACTATATGGGGGATGAATTACTATGGGGGATGAATTACTATAGGGGGGATGAATTACTATGGGGGACGAATTACTATATGGGGGACGAATTACTATATGGGGGACGAATTACTATATGGGGGATGAATTACTATGGGGGATGAATTACTATATGGGGGATGAATTACTATATGGGGGATGAATTACTATATGGGGGATTAATTACTATGGGGGATTAATTACTATGCTTACTATGGGGGAATATTACTATACTTACTATGGATGACACATACACATCATTCATCTACTCTTGGTCCGGCCCCCGGGTCCAATATATGAACCCATTGCGGCCCTCAAGTCAAAAAGTTTGCCCACCCCTGATCTATACCATAGTTTGTAGACGCTATAACTTTCACACAATGCAATCAATATACACTTATTGTGATTTATTTTACCAAAAACATGTGGCAGAATACATTTTGACCTAAATTTATGACGAAATTTGAGTTTTTTGGATATTTTTTATGACAGAAATGAGAAAATATTTTTTTTTGTTTGTTTATAGCGCCAAAAATAAAAAGCGCACAGGTGATCAAATACCGCCAAAAGAAAGCTCTATTTGTGTGAAAAAAAGAACGTAAATTTAATTTATGTACCGTATTGCATGACTGTGCAATTGTCAGTTAAACTAGTGCAGTGCTGTAAAGCAAAAAAATGGCGTAAATTGCAGGTGCAGTATCTATACAATAGTTTATAGACGCTATAACTTTCACACAAAGCAATCAATATACACTTATTTGGATTTTTTTTACAAAAAACATGTAGCAGAATACATTTTGGCCTAAATGTATGACTAACTTTGAATTTACTATATATTTTTTATAGCCGAATGTATAGTGTTTTTCTTCAAAATTTTCGGTCTTTTTTTGTTTATAGTGCGAAAAATGAAAAGTGCCCAGGTGAACAAATACCACCGAAAGAAAGCTCTATTTGTGTGAAAAAAAGGACGTAAATATTGTTTGGGTGCAGCATTGCATGACCGCTCAATTATCAGTTGAAATAGTGCAGCGCCGAATAGCAAAAAGAGGACTGGTCATTAATGGGGGTAAATCCTCAGGATGGCAAGCGGTTAAACTAGAATAACAAACGGTGAATAAAAGTGAACTGTAATATGATACAGTAGTCCATAAATGTTACCAACATTCACTACATGTAAAAAAAACTAGGTGAAAACAAATATCAAAATAAAGCAATACATGCAAGTGTTAATAATGACTAAAACAATCCATATCAATGAAAGTCCTTGATGCAATGATATGACGCACAAATCGAAGACCTCCAAATTCAGTGCACATAAAGAAAATGAGTGCTTAGTGGAATGAATGACTGCACACACAATCTGTATGAATCGCAGTCCTTGGTACAGTGAAGTGACATCCAAATGTGGAAAAAAACATCCGTGAGATCCTTCACCACTATGCACTCACTAGAACTAAGATCAAATGGGCTTGTAACAAATGATACTCCAAGGCAACCATATCTCCTCCTCTCAGGGCTGGTTCGGAGCCATCAATAGTGTGTCCTGAAAATAGAGCTCACCACACAGAGCGCAAATTCGAGGTACATAGTGTAGTAATTTATTTTAAATCGTAACATACATATACAATCCACGTGGAATAAAAAACTGCAGCCGCACTTACAAAGATGGCCGCTGGACCAAACATGCACGCAGCGGCGTGACGTCAGCACGTAGACTCCTCGCTGGTTCGTTTCATGCACCCGCACATTTTCAAAGAGACCCGCCTCAATCCCACCAAGTGCTCCTTTCCAGTGTGGGGTCCTCCAACACCATGCACTCACCAGAAAGCTACCCGATCAGTAGCATGGAACTCCTCACCAAAAGATCCTAATCATCTGCTCTCCAGCACCATTACAGACCCGGCTTGGACCTTGGAAAAAGATGCAGTTCTCAGATGTGGTGACTGGATTCCTTTTTTTTTTTCATGAATTTGGTTTTCTTTAAGCTCCTTTCCAGGAGGACTGACAACTCATGGGGCCCCCGGGCAATAGGGGATCATGGGGCCCCTGTGTCCTTGCCCAAACTCAAAAAAGCCTATGAAAAAGGTACCGGGGCATCTCATGGGGCCTCCTATTGACCCCGGGCCCTCTGCCAGTGCCCGAGTTTCCAAATGGTGAGTCCGCCCCTGCTCTTTTCAGTTTCAGTTGATGAAAGGTAATTTATTGAGTAGATTTGTTTTAATAGGCAGTACAATCATTTCTAGAACTCAGAAGCTGCTTCTGGACGGTCTCCAGATCCAACACACAGCCACAAAAAGAGAAAACCCAACCCAAGGCACAAGGCACCTTTGGACAATATTTATTTGTATATTTTCACTTATTGATTTGGAACAGGACAATGGTTATGCTATTTTTGTACTCTAAAAAAACATAGAAAATGGAATAGAATTGTCACAAAAAAAAGGAAATACACGTTTTGGGTGATACGCTTATACGTTTTTAAACTATTGTTTTATATCTGTTCTTTTACTAATTTACATAGTAATCTTACATTTACATAGTTAGTCTGGCTGAAAAAAACACAAAAGTCCATCCAATTCAACCATTAAAAAAAAAAAAGTTGTAATCCTACACCCACAGTTGATCCAGAGGAAGGCAAACAAAAAAACCAGCAAAGGATGATCCAATTTGCTCCTGCTGGGAAAAAAATTCCTTCCTGATCCCCTGAGAGGCAATCGGATATTCCCTGGATCATCTTTACCTATAAATGTTAGTATCCAGTTATATTTTGTGTATCTAGGAAAGAATCCAGGACTTTTTTGAAGCAATCCACTGAGCTGGCCAGAACCAATTCTTGAGGGAGTCTATTCCACATTTTCACAACTCTCACTGTGAAGAAACCTTTCCGTGTTTGGAGATTAAATTTTTTTTCCTCCAGATGTAAAGAGTGCCCCCTTGTCCTCTGTGATGACCTCAGGGTGAATAACTCTACACCGAGTTCACTATATGAACCACTGATGCATTTATACATGGAGATCATATCCCCCCTTATGTATTATACATGGAGATCATATCCCCCTTATGTATTATACATGGAGATCATATCCCCCCTTATGTATTATACATGGTGATCATATCCCCCCTTATGTATTATACATGGAGATCATATCCCCCTTATGTATTATACATGGAGATCATATCCCCCCCTTATGTATTATACATGGAGATCATATCCCCCCCTTATGTATTATACATGGAGATCATATCCCCCCTTATGTATTATACATGGAGATCATATCCCCCTTATATATTATACATGTTGATCATATCCCCCCTTATGTATTATACATGGAGATCATATCCCCCCTTATGTATTATACATGGAGATCATATCCCCCCCTTATGTATTATACATGGAGATCATATCCCCCCTTATGTATTATACATGGAGATCATATCCCCCCTTATGTATTATACATGGAGATCATATCCCCCCTTATGTATTATACATGGAGATCATATCCCCCCTGATGTATTATACATGGAGATCATATCCCCCCTTATGTATTATACATGGAGATCATATCCCCCCTTATGTATTATACATGGAGATCATATCCCCCCTTATGTATTATACATGGAGATCATATCCCCCTTATGTATTATACATGGAGATCATATCCCCCCTTATGTATTATACATGGAGATCATATCCCCCCTTATGTATTTATACATGTAGATCATATCCCCCTTATGTATTATACATGGTGATCATATCCCCCTTATGTAATATACATGGAGATCATATCCCCCCTTATGTATTATACATGGTGATCATATCCCCCCTTAATCTCCGCTTCTCAAGAGAGAATAAATTCAGTTCCTCTAATCTTTCCTCATAGCTGATCTCCTCCATGCCTCTTATCAGTTTGGTTTCCCTTCTCTGTACTTTCTCCAGTTCCCCAATGTTCTTTTTGTGAATTGGTGCCCAAAACTGAACTGCATATTCCAGATGAGGTATTACTAATGATTTGTACCGGGGTAATATGATATCTCTCTTTCTGGAGTCTATACCTCCTTTTAATACAAGAGAGGATTTTGCTCGCTTTAGAACCTGCAGCTTGGTATTGCATGCCATTATTAAGCCTGTGATCTACAAGAACTCCCAGATCCTTCTCCACCATTGATTCCCCCAGTTGTACCCCCCCAGTATGTATGATGCATGCATATTCTTAGCCCCCAAATGCAGAACCTTACATTCATAAACATTAAACCTCATTTGCCACATAGTTGCCCAACTAAACAGTGCATGGAGATCGACTTGTAAATTGGAGACATCCTGTAAGGACGTTATTCCACGGCACAGCTTGATGTCATCTGCAAAGACTGAAATGGTATTTATAATCCCAGACCCTATATCATTTATAAATATATTAAAAAGTAAGGGTCCCAACACTGAACCTTGGGGTACACCACTGACAACCCTAGACCATTCAGAGTATAAATCATTAACCACTACTCTCTTACTACCATCTTTTAGCCAGTTTTCTATCCATTTGCATACGGATTTTTCCAAGCCTGTAAGCTATACCTTACACATTAGCTGTGTGTGGGGAACTGTGTCAAACGTTTTTGAAAAATCCAAGTATATCACGTCCACCGCCACCCCTCTGTCCAAGTATACCACGTCCACCGCCACCCCTCTGTCCAAATATACCACATCCACCGACACCCCTCTGTCCAAGTATACCACATCCACCGCCACCCCTCTGTCCAAGTATACCACGTCCACCGCCACCCCTCTGTCTAAGTATACCACGTCCACCGCCACCCCTCTGTCCAAGTATACCACGTCCACCGCCACCCCTCTGTCCAAGTATACCACGTCCACCGCCACCCCTCTGTCCAAGTATACCACATCCACCGCCACCCCTCTGTCCAAGTATACCAAGTCCACCGCCACCCCTCTGTCCAAGTATACCACATCCACCACCACCCCTCTGTCCAAGGTTTTGCTCACTTTCTCATAAAAAGAAATCAGATTTGTTTGACAACTTCTGTCTTTCATGAATCCATGCTGTCTGTTGCCTAAAATATTTTTTTACAGCAAGAACTCATCTATGTGGTCTTTTATTAAACTCTCCAGTATCTTCCCAACTATAGAAGTTAAACTAACAGGTCTATAATTACTTGGTAAAAATTTTTACCCCATTTTAAATACTGGCACCACATTGGCCATACACCAATCCAGTGGCACTATGCCAGTCTTTAAAGAGTCCCTAAAAATTAGAAACAATTGCTTTGAAATGACAGAGCTCAATTATTTAAGGACCCGTGGGTGTATGCCATCCGGTCCAGCTGCTTTATTCACCTTTATTCTGTCTAAATATTTTTGGATCATATCTCCTGCATTATGTCCATAGTCTCTAACCATCTCCTGTATTATGTCCATAGTCTCTAACCATCTCCTGTATTATGTCCATAGTCTCTAACCATCTCCTGTATTATGTCCACAGTCTCTAACCATCTCCTGCATTATGTCCATAGTCTCTAACCATCTCCTGTATTATGTCCACAGTCTCTGGCCATCTCTTGTATCATGTCTGCAGTTTCTAGCCATCTCTTGTGTCATGTTTGCAGTCTCTGACCATCTCTTATATCATGTCTGCAGTCTCTAGCCATGTCTTGTATCATGTCTTCAAGCTCTAACTGTCTCTTGTATCATGTCTGCAGTCTTTAACCATTTAGGTTGCAGTATTTCACATGTATATCTAAAACAAACAAATCCATGTATAAAAAGAACAGAATTTCTGAATGTATAAATAGGTACATTAGTGTCATGTAGCTGGTGAGGAAGAAACTTTGCATCGTTGTGTAGAACTCCCCAGAATTCTGATAAGCTCTCTGCAATCCTTTCACCAGAGATGTCATGGGAACCTGAGTGATGTGACAAAATATAGACTGTGCTGATATAAATGGAAAGATTGCATGACAATGGAGAAATTGGTTCCATTTGTCAAGAAGGCAAGTAATTCTGACACAATGACTGCTTATTACAGCTTCTGTAACTGTCATATGGTTGTACCTCTGTTCTCTGACTCAAATGTATCACGGTTACCGTATCTTATTTTTAAAAGCAATGATAGGAGTAGATGTGAGATGTCACACTGCATATTTCTGCTGTCAATTGAAAGACCTCGCTCGTGGCGTCAGCAAAGTCCATGACAAGGAAGATGTGAATTTTGTCCTGCTAAGGCACGCTACGGTGAAAAGCATTGTAATTCAGTAGTTGTATGGGGTCACTACCTGTAATTATAGTATTAAGTCATGATATTTTTTTTAATTTCATATGCCTTTATTTACATGTTTCTCAACATTTACATTCAGGTCCAACTGTGCAGCAAGAATAACATTTACAGGCTTCAGCTGACAGCTCAGATGTAAACACAGAAAGGGCCGCGGCTGGAGAGAAAGAATCATCTGCTCTGGATCATGCCTGCAGGAACAACCTCCACCCTACGTGTTACATCGGGAATGACTTCTTCCCTCCTTTATGACCACCCACTTAATATTAAATAGATCCCTTTTTTGCTGCCAGAACACCCCTGATTGTCGAGGCATGGACGCCACTTGACCTCTGAAGGTATCTGTGGTATCTGACACCAAGCCAGCAGTAGCAGATCCTTTAAGTCCTGCAAGTTGTGAGGTGGTTCCTTCATGGATCGGACTTGTTTTTTCAGCATATCCCACAGATGTTCGGATTGAGATCTGCGAAATTTGGAGGCCAAGTCAACACATCAAACTCGTTGTGTTGCTCAGACCATTTATGAACCATGTTTGCAGTGTGGTGCATTATCTTTCTGAAAGAGGTCAGTGCCATAAGGCAATACCTTTTCCATGAAGGGGTTTACTTGGTCAGCAACAATGTTTAAGTAAATGGTATGTGTCAAGTAACATTCACATGTTTAACAGGACCCAAGGTTTCCCAGCAGAATATTGTCCAAGACATCATACTACCTCTGCTAGTTTTCCTTTCTCCCATGCTGCATCCTGGTGCCCAAATAAGCAAGGCACACACACCTGGACATCCACATGATGTAAAGGAAAACGTGAATATCAGACCAGGCCATTTTCTTCCATTGCTCTGTGGTCCCGTTCTGATGCTAATATGCCCATTATGGGCACTTTTGGCTGTGGACACGGGTCAGCATGGGCGGATTGACCAGCCTGTGGCTATGCAGTCCAATACACAACTGCCATGTCCATTTTTCTGCTTTCAACACAACAACTTTATGGACAATGGGGTTGATTTACTAAAGGCAAATAGACTGTGCACTTTGCAAAGTGCAGTTGCACTCTGCAGAGCTTAAAAAATGATCAGAAGCTCTGCTGACTTCCATCATCCAATCATGTGCAAGTAAAAGTGCTTTTTTTTTTTCAATTTTTCTTGCACTTGATTGGGTATCCTTTGCAAAGTCAATCTTTATCTCATTTACAAAGCTCTGGAGCAATTGCACTTGCATAGCGCAACTGCACCTTGTATAGTGCACAGTTTGTTTGCCTTTAGTAAATCAACCCCAATTCATTTACTTGCTGCCTATTATATCACACTGACTTTAAGATGTCATTGTAATGAGATAATCAATGTTATTTAATTAACCTGTAAGAGGTCATAAAGTTATGACTGATCAGTGTATGTTGGAAAGTTCACCCCGAGTGGAGATATTTCACCATTCAGACATCAATCAAGGCAGGATCTGCAGTCAATGACACATGGCGGTAATTATACCGCTACCTGCTCCCCGTTCAGACCCACAATCATAGCATTTAGCAAAAGTAAGTTTTCAAGCAAGCAAAACAAACATAAATGGCAACCGCTCTAATCAATTGTTAACTAGCTTTTGAAAATAGATCTTCCAACACAGGGGTGGACTGACAACTCATGGGGCCCCCGGGCAATAGGGGATCATGGGGCCCCTGTGTCCTCGCCAACACTCAAACCACACCCAAAAAGCCTATGAAAGGTACCAGGGGCATCTCATGGGGCCCCCTACTGACCCCGGGCCCTCGGGCATTGCCCGAAAACCCAAATGGTCAGTCCACCTCTGTTCCAACACCAACTTCCTTTAAATCTCTAAGATGTTATGTAAATTATAAATGCAGCTAAAGTCGGAAGATATGAAAAGGTGCAACCATGTCCTTTAGGAACGCCATCTTTGCACCATGCTTAGACCACACTTGCAGGGTAGAGAGGAGAAATACTTGGCTGTATATTGTTAGATTGTCTGGTTGTTACCTACATAAGATCATGATTACCTTTTTATTGCCTTCATATTGTCACAATTGCCTGTGTATTATCTGCGTGTTGTCACGCTTGCTTGTGTGTTGCCAGCATAATAGCAGGATTGCCCATCTGTTGTTCATGTATTGTTACAATTGCCTATTTGTTGCTCACCTTTTTTTTTTTCTTTTTTTTTTGATTGCCAGTTGGTTGCATATTTTCATATTGCCAACATAATGGTAATATTGCCCAGTTGTACACATTTTGTTACAGCTAGAGTGCCTATTTGTTGCCTGCTTATTTTTACTGTTTGCCTGAATAGTTGAATTTTTCTGGACATAATGTTAAATGGACAATATGGACATATGTTGCCCATATACTATCATGACTGCTTGTTTGCTGTCCACTTACAGTCAGACAGTTCTACTCAGGGGCAGACTGACCATTTGGCAACTCAAGTACTGCCCCAGGGGCCTGGGTCAGTAGGGGGCCCCATGAGATGCCCCTGGTACCTTTGATAGGCTTTTTTGGGTGTGGTTTGAGTGTGGGCGAGAACACAGAGGCCCCATGATCCCCTATTTCCTGGGGGGCCCCATGAGTTGTCAGTCCACCCCTGGTTCTACTTCACACTTATTGTAACAATTGCCCATTTGCTGGCCGCATATTGCAGTTGACTGTCTGTTGGCTATGCATTGTATATTGGCTATTTGCAGTCCATGTATTGTCAGAATTGCAATATTTTGTCTATGTATTATTCAAGTCAGCACTGTTTAAGAGACCATATTATTATAATTTAGGCCCTTGCAGGCCTCTCACTATCAAATCATGCCAGTTTTCTCCCCATGTATCACCACAACACACTGGGGGTTATTTGTGAAAACTGGATTGTGCAAAATCTGGTGCAACTCTGCATAAAACCCAATCAGCCTCCAGGTTTATTGCCAAAGCCCAGTTGAACAAGCTGACACTATAAGCTGATTGGCTACCAGGTACAGGTGAGTCTAATTTTGCATTAAACAAGTGTTACTTACTTAACAAAGAATACCTCTCCCATTTCATGCTGTCAACAATGGCACCACATGGAAGAGAAATGTCACAAGGCCTCAGAAATTTATTTATTTATTTATTTATTACAAGAAGATCAGTACTTAATAGTCAGAATACTGTAGAAAAAGTGATACAAAAATTTAACAAAGATGGAACTGTAACCATCTCACAGAGACGTCCAGGCTAACTATGGAAGTTAACACCTCAACAGGAGCATCTTCTGATGAGATGGGCTGAAAATCAACATGCAAAATCACTGCAGTTAGCAGAAGAAGTACAAAAGCCAAACTGGGGTGATTGCTTCCCGTGACACAATATGGGGCACAGTGCAGAGGAATGGTATGCATGGGTGTCATCCACGAAAGATGCCTCTCCTAAAGCCCATGCACAAAAAAGCCTATCTAAAATTTGCAAGGGCCCATGCTGAAAAAGAAGAAGACTACTGGGACTTTGTACTCTAAAGTGGCGAGTCCATGATAAATGTATTTGGAACTGATAGCTTCAAAACTGTATGGCGTCGCAAAGGTGAGGAGTTCAATGAACCATGTTTCACTGTAGGCATGGTGCCTATGAGGAATTCTGAAGAGACCAGTTGAGCATCACGCTCCATCCAGCATCCAGGCTCTAAAAGAGGTCGTTCTTGAAGAATGAAAAAAGACAGATGTTCCAATATGTCAGCAACTTGTTCATTCCATGCTTGGAAGACTTGGTGATGTCCTTACATATCATGGAGGTCATACAAAATACTAGATGGAGGAGTTTTTGTTGTGGGGTGTATTCATTTCTGCATCAACTAATTGGAGTAAAACTGAAGATTTTGTGTTCTAAGTTATATTATTAACCTTACTTTCATGTAATGAGCTAAATACATTTTCTTTAAAACTCAGTTTTGTAAAACTTTTGGAAATAGTTTTTGTGTTCTTTGAGATATTGTTTAAAATCTTACTTTTCAAAGGGGGTGTACTCATTTATGCTGAGCATTATATATATATACAGTTGTGTTCAAAATAATAGCAGTGTGTTGAAAAAAGTGAATAAAGCTCAAAATCCTTCTCATAGCTTTTATTTCCATACACACAAATGCATTGGGAATACTACACATTCTATTCCAAATCAAAACAAGAAGAAAAATATATCAAATTAGTTGTTCCTCTAAACAAAATTGAAGAAAAGTGAATATTAGACTGTTCAAAAAAATAGCAGTGTTTGTATTCTTCTTTACAAACTCAAACATTCACTATATAAACTGAAAAATGTTTGAAGATTTTGCTTTCCTTTGAATCACTTAACCTCCCTGGCGGTATGATTATTTCCGATTTTTGGTGCTGAAAGCGGTACCATTTTTTTGCATGGAAATATGTATTTTTTTTATTGTAGGCTGTAATTTTTAGGAAAAACTCACTGAAATCTGTCCGAACAAGAGTCTAGTAAACATCCCGGGTATGATAAAATTTGAAACACAAAATCATAAATTATAATTTAATAAATAATCATAAAAATAATATAAAAATAATAAAAAATTTAATTCAATAATATAATCAAACCAAAAACACTGAAATGTGAAATAGAGCACCAAGTTCGCACATCGCTGAGCAAAGTCGCAAAATCGTTTTCAGTTTCTGATGACGAATTTCCCCCACTAATCATTATCACTCAATTCTGCAAGTGGTTCTGATTTACTATCGCTGTTCTCTAGCTGATCTAAACCGCTTTTGACCTAAAGGGACACTTTTTGGACGCCATGGACATTTCTCAGTTTCCAGGCAGAAAGAATAGACAAAATGCAGGCAGGGCACAGGACAAAGCACTAGGGACAAAATGTATGTGAAATAGGTTGAAACAGCAATGTTTTACTGTGTAAAATGTAAAAAAAAAAAAATGACATTTTTTAAAATTTTTAAATTTCCCGCCGGCGGCGGCGGCGGCGTCCGTACGTCCCGACGTCACAGGGACAGGACACAGAAGCCGGATGCCGGCATCGGCCGGAGGAGATGGCCGGGGACGCTGCAGGGGACACATCGTGGGAGCGCAGGGTAAGGTAAGTGAAGAACACTTGCCGGAGCAGTGCCGCAGGGTAAGCCCGAGTGTAGCTCGGGGTTACCGCTTTTGGTACTGAAATGTTACCCCGAGCTACACTCGGGAATACCGTCAGGGAGGTTAATGAATATTTGGTTGTATAAGCACTGTTTCTGAGAACTGCTGTACATCTGTGTTGTATGGAGTCACCCAAATTCTGGCACCTGTGATCAGGTATTCCAGCCCAGGATGATTGGACTACATTCCACAGTTCTTCTCTATTTCTTGGTTTTGCCTCAGAAACTGCATTTTTGATGTCATCCCACAAGTTTTCTATTGGATTAGGATCCGGGGATTGGGCTGGCCACTCCATAACGTCAATCTTGTTGGTCTGGAACCAAGATGTTGCACGTTTACTGGTGTGTTTGGAGTCGTTGTCTTGTTGGAACACCCATTTCAAGGGCATTTCCTCTTCAGCATAAGGCAGCATGAGCTCTCCAAGTATTCTGATGTATTCAAACTGATCCATGATCCCTGGTATGTGATAAATAGGCCCAACACCGTAGTATGAGAAACATCCCCATATCATGATGCTTGCACCACCATGCTTCACTGTCTTCACAGTGTACTGTGGCTTGAATTCAGTGTTTGGGGGTCGTCTGACAAACTGTCTCCGGCCACTAGACCCAAAAAGAACAATCTTACTTTCATCAGTCCACAAAATGTTGCGTCATTTCTCTTTAGGCCAGTCAATGTGCTCTTTGGCAAATTGTAACCTCTACAGCACGTCTTTTTTCCAACAATGGGACTTTGCGGGGACTTCTTGCAGATAGCTTGGCTTCACATAGGCGTCTTCTAATTGTAACAGTACTCACAGGTAACTTTACACCTTCTTTGATCTCCCTGGAGCTGATTGTTGGCTGAGTCCTTGCCATTTTGGCTATTCTTCTATCCATTCAAATGGTAGTTTTTCGCTTTCTTCCACGTCTTTCAGGTTTTGGTTGCCATTTTAAAGCATTTGCAATCATTTTAGCTGAGCAGCCTATCATTTTCTGCACTTCTTTATATGTTTTCCCCTCTCCAATCAACTTTTTAATCTTCTTCTGAACAATGTCTGGAACGACCCATTTTCCTCAGAATTTCAGAGAGAAATGCACTGTAACCTGCATGTGCAACATTTGCTGCCTTCCTTCCTTAAATAAGGGCAATAATTGTCACCTGTTTTTCAAAGAATGAATGACCTCACTAATAGAACTCCACACTGCTATTATTTTGAACATGCCCCTTTCAATTAGTGATTCAATTACACAGAATCAGCGGCATGCATGTCATGACTGTTGGGTCTGTTGGATTTCTATTACTTTACTACACCTGCTAGTAAATTATTTGCCATGTAGAAATATTATTTCTACCAAAAACAGTGACTTGATCAGGTTAGTCATGTCTGACTGCTATTATTTTGAACACAACTGTATATAATATATATATACATACATACACATTATTCGGATGAACAAACCAAATACAATGTGTTCATCTTTTTTTTAACCAATATTAGTATTCTCTTAATTCCTTATTGAAAATAATTTTGATGTATACAAAAGTGTGGGTGGGGGTAATGTTAAAAAAGTAGATGAAAATTGTGTGAACTAAATCTAGCCACAATTGATGTACAGTTGTACATTCTGCACTGTTCACATCACCTCCGGTTGACCTGTTTCACCAACCACGTCTTGTTTTTCCACAATAAGAAATAAATTCTCCAATTTATAGCTGACACAGAGAACCCAGTGCACCAGATCGGTTTCCATGGTTTGAGAAGCATCAAGGCCGGGCCACAGAGGCCTCATGAGGACTGAATAGCCTGGCACTGGAAGTAACCTGGACAGAATAATGAATGACTTTTAATGCTTTCCCAGTCATCATTGACTGGAGAGGAAGGGACCCCCCCCGCTCTTCATTCGGCCCACAATGAAGACTTTGTAATGCGGCCAAGATAGAATTAGAACTAGCACAAACTCTGTACAGGGGATCTGCCAGCAGAAAGTTATTTTGTGAACTCTACCAGGAAAGCAGCAATAACAGCCTAGGAAATAGAACTTCCTATCTGGATGTTAAAGTGAAAACCCAGAAAAAAAAAACTACATATTTTTTTTAAGGGTTCATATTAGCATTTTCAAAATCTGAGACAAAATTCCACAGATTGGATGAGGTCAGTACAAAACTTGTTAGTCAATGAAGCAAACCACTGATATGCATACTTCTTCTGAGACTCATCTGTAGGCAGGTGCGGTTTGTTGTCTCCACTGCAACTGGTATTTACAATCCACACCATGCTGCACCTACCCACACATCTGCTGAGCAGGGGCAGGTAAAAAAGACACATCTTGCCACACACCAGAGAGCTTGGCCTCTCTTGTATTTCTGACCCACGCACCTCTGGAAGTGGAATAGATAGTGCCAAGGAACAGAAGCAACACCTGTGCCAGTAGATGGTAATGGCAGAACCTCAGATTGTTCTGGAAGATCCAGCAGAACCTCAGATCTTGAGTCAGTCAAGGCAACAATAGCACCACAAGGGAAACCAGCAGAACTTAAAGGACAATTTTCAGCCTGTTGGTGATGCTTTCGGTTCCTTTACACTTTTTCCAGGTTTTGCTCTCCTCCCATCATAAAAAACCTATTGATTACAGAGCTCAGTAGCTCAAGCTAACTGTTACTTATCCAAGTAAATAAATCACAGTAGAAGTTGCAATCAGAGACAGCCTGCCTGAAACGAGGCAGCTTTTGCTGTGTTCTCTGTTTAGATAACCCATAGTGCTCTGTGAATCCTATCCTTTAATGTATTTAATATTTATTTGTGAAGCAAATTATCCAAAACCATTATCATTTTTCCTTTCATGTAAACAGTCTTACGACTACTTAATAACAAAGTTAGTCAAGTGTAAAAAAGATACAGGTCCATCAGGTTCAACTAACAGAAAAATAAAACAAAAATCAAAAGCTTGCATATGCAGAACCACTGACCCACAGTTGACCCAGATGATGGCAAAAAACCCTATAAAGCATAGTACAATTTGCTTCATCTGGGTAAAAAAATCCTGGTTCTCTAAGACAATTGGATATTCACTGAATCAACAATACAGTATCTGGGGTTATTATTTATAAATATGATAAGTTTGCTAGGAGTACCTTTGGAGGAAGTCTACTCCTCGTTTTCACAGCTCTTACTGTGAAGAGGCCTTTCAGTATGTAGACAGTAAACCCTCTTTTCTTTCAGAAGCAGAGTGTCCCCTTACCCTTTGCATTGACCTTAAAATCATGTTCACTATTTGAACCATATACTGTCCTTGTATAGTTTATAATTATCTATGTATATTTAGGCTTTTTCTTTGAAAATATCCAGGCCTTGCTTCCTTTGTGTCTTGCTAATCTGGCTTTGTCACTGCAAGACTGCCAGACAGGGGTCTGATGAATTAAAAACAATAAACTCAGCATGTCTTTAAAACTAGCCACAGGTATGGCAATTTTCAGTCAAATTCAGCCATTGCCATCCCCATTCAGCGCCATCCCCACCTGGATCGGTTATTTGCCGGTCTCTGGGTCCCCGGAACTGGCATATTTTCTGAGGGAAGCTGGCTGCAGTTTGCAAATAGTCCTGCAACCTCCTGGGGCCTGTTCCAGAAGGCTGCAGACAAAGCGGGGACCCACACAAATCTCCTAGACCAGAGGTGTCAAAATCAATTTCATCATGGGCCGCATCAGTATTATGGTTGCCCTCAAAGGGCCGGTTGTATCTGTAAGACTAGATGTCTAGAGCACCCCCCTTACATCAGATATCAAGAGCCCCCCACACCATCAGAAGTCAAGAGCCCCCCATCCTCCCTTACATCAAAGCAAACCCCCTTACCTTGTGCTGCTGCCAGGAATAAGATGGGGGCAGAGATGGGAAGCAGAAATTGAAGGGTCTGGAGGAGGACTAGAGGAGAGATAGAGTCAGCTGCTGGAGTCTGCTGAATGCTGAGACCAGGAGAGACAGAGACGAGGAGGTGCTGCAGCTGCACAAAGAAGCGTAGACTCTCTAGGAAGAGTATTATCATCTCCTCTGCTGCTGACTGCTGTGACCAGGGGTAGGGGCAGAGAGATGACTCTCCACATTTGCACAAAGAAGTGCAGGATCTGGAGGAGGAATCCTGTCCCCCTTCCTACTGCCGACTGCTGAAACAAGGTAGGAGCAGAGACGAGGGGGGTGCTGCAGCTGCTGTAGAGGTGTGAGGGCCACATGAAGTGGCCTGGCAGACTGAATTCAGGCCACGGGCCTTGTGTTTGATGTATGTGGCCTAGGTTATCTGGGCCAAACTTCCCCTTTAGGCTTCATGCGCACTCAGGCTCTTCTTTTCCTGGCTTGAAAAAAGGAGCTGCAAAAACACGTTTAGGTGTATCAAGTGCTTGGGCATCTATTAATTTAATTGCCCAGAATATTAATTTTTTCTGGTCACTGAAATGAGAAAATACTCAAACGTTAGTGCACCTAGCATTAACCACTTGCCGACCGCAGATAGTCGGATGATGGCTTCACTGCGGCCAGCCAGTTCTGGGAGGACGTCATATGACGTCCTCCCAGAACACGCTCTCCAGCGATCTCCGTGATCGCTGTATCCTACGGACACAGCTGATCACATGATATGGTAAAAGGCCAATCACAGCACCCTTTTACCATGTGATCAACCGTGTCCAATGACACTGATCACCGGGAAATGCAATTGCCAGTTATCAGCTGCACTTTCCTCACGCTTTCACAACGTGAGGAAACTACGGCCGAGAACCGGCAGTTGTCAGAGGAGGAATCGGCACCGGTCATCAGGGCATTGATGATCAGTGCCCAGCAGTGCCACCCACCAGTGCCGTCCACAAGTTCCCAGCAGTGCCACCCACTTGTGCCCAGCAGTGCCACCTGTTTCGTCAGTGCACATCAGTTCTGCCTATCAGTGCCCATCAGTGTCAACTATCAGTGCCAGCTCATCAGTGCAACCTATCAGTGTCCATCAGTGCCGCCTATCCATGCCACCTAATCAGTGCCACCTAACAGTGCCCATCAGTGCAGCCTCGTCAACGCACATCAGTGAAGGAGAAAAATTACCTGTCTGCAAAAATGTATAATAGAAACAAAGAAAAATGTTTTTTTTTTGTTCTTTTTTGTTTATAGCACAAAAAATAAAACACTCAGCAGTGATTAAATACCACCAAAAGAAAGCTTTATTTGTGTGAAAACAAAAGATGAAAATTTCATATGGATACAATGTTGCATGACCGTGCAATTGTCATTCAAAGTACGACAGCACTGAAAGCTGAAAATTGGCCGGGTAAGGAAGGGGGTATAAGTGCCCTGTAGGCAAGTGGTTAACGTGCGTTTAGACGTGTTTACAATGTGTTTACCCCATTTACCTGCATTTAGACACTTTTTTTGGCCAAAACACCCCTTTCTTGAACGCACAAGTGATGATTTGTTTTTCCTGCTTCTAATTACCTCAGCCTTTAAACGTCTGTTAATGCCTATGTGTGCGTGGACACACAGGGTAACATGGAGGGGATTTTAGAGGTAGAGAAAAAGAAAGCTAAAATACCTTAAAAAAAACAGTTTTTGACCTCAAGAGTGCATATGGTGGAGTTCTACTTTAACTTGATAACATCAATAAAATTTACTGAAAGATTGAATGGAAAAGAAAAAATACCGCAATTTGTTAAAAATTATCAGTTTTTATGGCTGGGTTCAACCAGGGGAATTTTAATCCCACTTCTTTGGTCAGCCTAAAAGAAATGTATGGCCAAAGCTTTTTTGGCCCTAGTTCTCTTGTGGGTCACAAGAGTGTGCTTACTTTTGCTCTCCTGTGATGCAGAGACAGCCATATTGTTGGGATCCACCCAGCTGCCTGATTGACAGCTGACTCCACCTGTCAGCATATGGCTAAGAGATAGAGCCGACAGCACCCACCCCCAGCTCGGAGTTCAAGTGAGCGCTGGAGGGGCAGAGTTCTGAGCAGTGACTCACAGTCATTGTTCATGGCTCCAAGCTGACAAAGAACTGAACAATCAGTAGTCATGTGATCGCTCAGTTCTCGGTCTTGGAGCTGAAGTGAGACAGCTTTAGCATCACTCCAATATGAATGTTTGTTTTTTCTGTACCCCAAACTTTGCTTTTAACGATTGGTACCTTGTGATCTAGGTTACTCAGATTGTAAACAGGGGAACAGCAGTTTCATTTATGTCAAGCATATAGGGTAACTTATTTTGATGTGCTCTGTTGAAGAAGACTGGGTTGCCATCACCATTGGTGGCCACTTCACCTATCAGGATTGTCAGTCCAAACATTGGCATTGTCAAATCACATTATGATTTTGAGTACAAAAGTACCCAGTCTTCTTCAACAGAGCACATCAAAATAAGTAATACCCTAGTGACCCTTGGGCTACTTCGTTGCAAGTTGACACCAGTCCCTGGTCCTCAGAATTGCCCCACCAAAGGAGTCTCAGGAGCAAGGTGGCTCACTGTGGAAACAAGGTATGATATAGTGGGAGGTTAGAGTCTGATCAGAGGTTAAAGCATGCAATAGGCAACAGAGTAGTTGGTGTCCAGGCTGGGGTCGAGGTAGGCAGCAGGAAAAAGTAAAACAGAAAGGGGCTTTTCTAGGGTCTCATCTCTGGACATACAGATAAAAATGTTGAGGGGATGTGGGACACCATGATGACCACTCTGGATCAAATGTAAAACTAATATAATGTCAATGTTAACGGAACAAGCTGAGCTAGCCTGTTGACTGGTGGAGGCCAGGGGGTAGCTGGTGACTGACCTTCCTCGTGTTCCCCATTAACTCATTGAGCATCAAGTCTGGGTTACATGTAAAGACTAACCCTCGGGTGGGTTCTTCTGGGCTATGCTATGCATCTGTAACAGGGTCACTCTGCTTCATCCATATGGGGTACCTTTACTCTCATGCTGTTGTAATCAATGCCCTGGGACAAGGCTGGGGCCGTTGTGGGGGAATACTCGATGTTTAGGCAGGCCTCTACTCTTAGAGATGATCTTACACCATGTACACTTGCACAACAACTGTTCTCCAGTTAACTCTAAGGTCCCCCCCATAAATGTATATTTTCCACTGTAGATTGAACTTAGGCAGGCCATGCCGAACGCTGACCACAGCCACCTGTCTAGCATTTCCCACTACTGGTCCCGATAGCAGCATGAAATCCCGCCATGCACATAGAGTGGGCTCCAACCTGCACTTGACTTTAACTTTAAGGGGACCTTTGCAATGCAGTTCCGCCCTGGTTGCTATGGGGGACTAAATGCGGGGTAGGTGGTGCCAACAATAGCTCCCTCACGACTAGAGGCAATTGCACCCATAACAGGTATACATTTCCGACAGGCTGCTTGCTGACTGCATCTTTGTTGCCCCTGGCAACCACATGCATAACTTACATTAGGATGACTTTTTATGTGCTGACTCTTCATACCCCATGTGTTAGAGACCCAAACCTTAGACCATAGGTGCCGGTTACTTGCACTACACTCCTGTAAAGATCTTCAGACCAGGCAGAAGGCAAAGTTTTAACGTTTTATTATATAAAGTGCAAATGGTACAAAGTCCAGCAAAAGAACAGTCTTTTTCCTAAGTCCCTAATCTCTCTCAGGCTATGTACTGCCCTGGAGTACCTGCAAAGGTAGAGTCCATGTGAAGAAAGGTCCATTAGTGGCGTTCCCCAGCAGCTGTTTTCTTCGGGGCGAACCCCCAATTTGGACAGCTCTCACATCCTTCAGGCTCCTTAGTGACTGATGGAGTAGCAGCAAGGCTCTTGGAATCCTTCAGGGGAACTCTCTTTCCAACAACACCTCCGGGCTCTGGAACAGGACCTCAGACTACCGACTCTGGCTGTGAACCACTGGCCCCATTTTATATGCACAGGATCAGTGGGTCGCAGCCAAACATCCCACCAAAACCAAAACCCCAGGAACAGAGTTAACCATTACCCTCCCGTCGGGGGCAGCACCTAACTAATTCTAACCTGATTACAAGCTTAAAAACTGTACTGCCACACTGTGATGGCAAAATAACGAATACATGGATTGAAAAGCAAATCATTTTTACAAAAAGTTACATTTATATAATGCATGGAATGTATGATTTTAGTGACTCTGGAAATGAGCAAGGCATGGAGATCTCACACAGTAGGTAGCTGGCAAGAAGATATAGCACCGGGCACCATAAGGCTCCATGTACACGGGACGTTTGGAAAACACTTCTGAATGATGGAAACTGACTGCTGGAAATCGTAGGTTAAAAAATGTATGTTTAGCCACGTTTGCATACCGCGTTTATGCGCGTTTGCGTTTAGAAGCGTTTTTTAAAGATAACATCAGAAGACCTTCCAAAATGCCCAGAATGCACTGAAAAATAGTAAATAATTAACGATTTCAGACATTTTGAGAGAAATAGAGAAAGCAGAAGCAGAGAGAGCAGTATGTGTTGAGATGACCTGTCTTTTCTGGTTGTATTCACTATGGATCCCATTATGAGCATAATGCAGCACGTTCTAACATTTTTTCCTTCACACAAAACCTGGAACTGACTGCGCTGGTGTGCTGGGTCCATTTGAATACATGAAAAATGCTTTGCATGCATTTCTGATAATGAAAAAAGGCTCTGGACAGCATTTGGATATGGAACAGTTATAAAACGATTCTAAACGCAAACGCCTATAAACGCAGTTAGCCGCGTTTACAAGGCTGATAAAATCTACTCCTGAACGCAAGTTTGGTGCGTTCAAAAAAACGACTGTAAACTCAACCGCCTGTAAATGACTGTATATGAAGATGTGTACATGGACACATAGGAAAACATTAGGAAGAGTTCAGGGGCTGCTGAAAAAATCACAGAAAAGCTCCTGAACATGAGTTTATCAGCTGCAGTGTACATGAGCCCTAAGAGATGGCATTTTAAATACAATTCTAGACCTGTGTGCACGCATGTATTAGAGGTGCATGCAAATGCTTGCTCATGCATATGCACTGATGCATACGCATGCCCATGCTAATGCGTGCAACCATCTATAGCCAAAAGGCAGCAATCCAGGAATGCATAACCCTGAGCAAGGCAGACAATGACCTAGAATAGACAGCAGTGGACCCTGGAGGTACTGTAACAGCTGACATGAGTCCTCTTCATTCATTTGAAGTGTGAATTTAATAACAGGTCCACTTTACCCTAACACTGAGCCTAATCCCTGAACCCATCCTTTATTATCATGAAACGTATGATAAAATTTATCACAATACTACTAGTGTCAGTGGATTTGATATACTAAAGGAGTGAATGATCCTATGGTGGACTGCTGTTCCTGTTGAACAACCAATCACATGCGAGCAGGGGCGGACTGACAACTCATGGGGCCCCCGGGCAATAGGGGATCATGGGGCCCCTGTGTCCTTGACCACACTTAAACCACACCCAAAAAAGCCTATGAAAGGTACCAGGGACATCTCATAGGGCCCCCTACTGACCCTGGGCCCTTGGGCAATGTCCTAGTACCCGAATGGTCAGTCCGCCCCTGCATGCGAGGGAATGCACAAAATGCTTATGATTTGATTAAATATATTATTATTTTGAACAGAGCTTCATCTTTTCTACTATGCTCAGTAAACATGAACTTTTTTTTAGCCCTTAGTAAATCAACACTGGTTTCTTATCAAAAATTGTGCCAAAAAAGAAACAGGCCAAATTTAGCACAACCAAAAATGTTGGTGCCTGATACCTTTCAAGGATGTTGTGAATCCTTGAATGTGTGAACATCTCTTTCATTGTAATTAAAAGACGAAAAAAAAAATATTGAACTTTCCCAGAGTGGAAGTAAAGTTAATGTGCTGTAGAGGTGACACCATTCTCTGTGACAACCTGGCACAGCACAATTTTATGGAAACAATGAGGACTGCTAAATATAACACAGCCAGCTGACAAAACTGGTACATCTTGTTTTTTTGCCTTGTTCTCATGTACCAATAGTGGGACTTTTTCTGAATTCTATGCTGTCCTTATTTGTAGGAAAACAAGTTTTTAAAAATAAAAAGAATGAAACTGATAACTGTACGTGACTACATTAAATGAATGCTGCAGTCGGGAATAAAAGTCATCCCTGAAATGATTAATTATCTTTATTTTATTAATTTCCACGGAGCGCAGTATACTGAAGAGTACATAACAGTGGAAACAAAAAACAACAAACAACAACACCTGGGCTCTATGGCCCAGAGCAAGGGTGGATAGATGGACACGGAACTTGAAGAAATTCACCACCAAAGCATCAAAGGTTGTGCGGCTCTAAGCAAGGCTGGGGAAGCCCGTCTCATACTGTAAAGTGAAACAAAAAGAAAGTGCACCAACCTTGCGCATCACCTCAGTAAATTGTGATTTTATTGAATTAAAAAATACTCACAAACAGAGCAGTATAACAAGCGTGTAAAGTCAATCAAATCATTACCGCGCTCTAATACCATGTGCAAAGTGCTTGTGTAAAAATCAATATATAATTAATAGTGACTGATATAAGGAAATATAAAAAATATCGATAAATTAAAATAGTGACCATAATATCAAATCACTGAATGTGCAATTCTCATATAAATGTGCAAATATTCCATAAATAAACCACAAAGAATTTCATAATGAGATAAATATAAAAATAAAAAACTAGATAATATATGATGTGAAAAAGATCAACAATACTGTCCCAAGTGCAACTGAGCAGATAAAGTTCCAGCAAAAACAGATATACTCTCCTTCAATATAAAGATAGGATCTTTGCAGTTGAGCTGTGAGCCTGTGTGGCTGCAAGGGTGTGAGGGATACTCCCTCCTTTAATCCGCTCCTTAATCCAATGCCTTTCCTCGTATGTCTCATGCAAAAAAAAAGATAAAGAATATGGTGCCTTATCCCAAAGATAAAAACAACTTTAATGTGCTTCCATAATGCACTCACATGTAACACATAACATTGCGCTTTGGGTATGTCAATAGCCCTAACTGGCAGTAGAAAACAAAGCAGAGGGTGTGTGTCCTCACACCTTCAGTACTCGCCATATAGTAGATAAGAGATGCGGTGACGTCACTGCCCCTCCCCAACGCGTTGCGCTACATGGATTACTTAGCTTCGTCCGGTGGATAATGTGTAACTGTCACCTTAGCTGACTGCCTTATATAGTAAAATTAGGTGCCATTTTGTTGAATACATACTGGGCGCGGCCATGTAATTCCACAATTATTATGTGTCTAAAAATAGATACAGTGACCATCACAGCTAACTACAGCTTTTACTGATGATGTGTATGACCCAACAATACTTTTAATACAACATTAAAAGATAATCTTTGAATATAAACTTCACAAGATCTACAAGGTGTCATCTGATCAAGTCACTGCCTGTGTTATTCAACTAAGATTGGAGTTATCACTATCTCATCACAACTGTAAGTTACAGAGATCACACTTTCAATGCTTAGATTGGAGAGACAGAACAGAACCCCCCAAAGGTCACCGCAGCTGAAAATTATATTTACCATCTGTTGGAGGTGGGAGACATTGAGAAACATTTGTTCTAGATTGTTTTAGTCATGCTGGCAAATTGTAATGATAATCACTTGTACATTTACTGCTGCAGAGTGGCAGGTGAAGCCACAATCAGGTGTATATATATATATATATATATATATATATATACATATATATATATATAAAATCGGTCTCCTTTCGGGACACAGCAGGAGTTTGGCAGCTGATTTCAGAGAACGATTTGGCTGAAGTCAGCTGATCGGCTGTGTCCAATCACAAGCACAGCACAGAACTCTGTGTACAGGAAACAGCGATCTGGCTGTTTTCTTTCTACCTGCAAAGCAGTAAAGTAAAAGAAGCACATATTACACACCCCTTGATTGCCCCTAGATGTGAACCCCTTTCCAGCCAGTGTCATTAGAACAGTACCAATGTACAGTATTAGCACCAATCATTATATTAGTGTCACTATTGATGTCAATGTTAGTCAGTTAATGTCCGTCCCAGCTAGCATCAGCTAATGCCAGATTGCCCGCCACACTATCGCAGTCCTACTATAAGTCGCTGATCACTGCCATTACCAGTATAGCATTATAGCTGCGCAAATTTCAGTGTATATACCATCGATTGTAGATGCTATAACTTTGCACAGACCAAATATTATACACTTATTGGGATTTTTTTTTTTACCAAAGACGTAGCAGAATACATTTTGGCTTAAATTTATGAAGACATTTGATTAGATTTTTTTTATTGGATATGTTTTATGACAGAATGTAGAAAATATTATTATATTGTATATACTGTGAAGACTTCTGGGAAAATCAGTGAGCCAAATCACACACTCAGGAAATGACATATCTGGGGGGTGTTCTGTACACCATGTGTGTGCGCAACTCCTCTAGGTAGCCAAATTGCATTTCATTTTACAGAAAATTACAGCGCTGCAGATTGAAAATGAAAGGTAATCTTTAGTAACATTCAATTACAATATGACTTGTGTTGCAATTGTATGCATTAAATTGTTTTTTTTTATTTGCAATTTTTTTTTCCATCAGAAGTGGGAGTTACCGTTCAAAGCAGAACTGAAGGGAGGTTTTTTTTTAATTTTGGATATAGTAAGAGACTGTTATAACCCCTGTCAGTTTTTTGCCATCTGTGTCTCATTGAGGATATTTCCCTTCTCTTCCTGTCCCATAGTAAAAAAAAAACTGTTCCAATGAGAACTGTGCAAGAGGGCAATTTCTCTCAATTTGCAGAGATTTTATCCCACTTACTCTGGGATGGAAAGTAACGGGAAATCTCCCCAACAGGACACAAACAGCAAAAAGTAAACTGCAAGTAAGCAGGGGTTTTAATCCATTTTAATCCTTCCCTACTCTATCGAAAACAAAATTAAACAATTTGCCCATACATATCCTTTAACCAGTTCCATGCCACCCGATAGCAGAAAAATTGCTACAGGGTGGCATGGGTGTGCAAAATCATGTATATATACGCTTGAATATGTATTTAATACATACAGTTTGTGAACGAAGAATCCCAATTTTTATGTAAAAGTTTGCTAAAAATATGTGTGACGCTACCACCCCAGGAGCATGTGTTTTTCTTGAGACCTCCTGCCCTGCTTTGTACCTGGATCCAAGTGATGCTGACAACACCTGTAAATGTGAAAACAGGCTCTATTCTTATTTTATTTATTATAGGTACTTATATAGCGCCGTCAATTTCACACAGCGCTTTACATATATATTGTACATTCACATCAGTCCCTGACCCTCAAGAAGCGTACAATATAAGGTCCCTAATTCACATTCATACATACACATACTAGGGACAATTTCGACAGGAGACAATTAATCTTCCAGCTTGTCTTTAAAGTGTGTCAGAAAACCAGAGTACCTGGAGGAAAGCCACGCAGGCACAGGGAGCACATGCGCACTCCAGGCAGGTGGTGCGGTGGTTGGGATTTCAACCAACGACCCTAGTGCTGCCAGGCAGAAGTGCTAACCATTTAGCCACGAAAGGCCCCAAAAGGAAAATGGGTTTAGACAAATAAAATACAATATGGTCACAAGTAATCACAAGTACAGCACAGTATTAGAGCCATCTCAATTACTGTCCCAGATAATGTCAAATAACAGACAAATGAAAAAAGTCCTGCTAAAAAGCCAGAATTAATCCCGGATAAGCCCCCACGTATATTGCTACCCCAAAATACAAGAAAAATTACAAATATAGAAACAAATGATGTAGAGTACATCACAGTATTAGAACCATATCAACTATTGGCCCAGGCTATGTTGGATAATAGCCCAAATGACAAAAGACCTGTGTTAAGCAACCTGAGTCTTGATCACTGAAAAGACACTGGCCAGTGGAGAATATACTATACAGCCACAGTCCTACTATTCTAGGGGTCAGGGGAAGACCCCCACCTTGAGACCTGTCCCCAGCCTCGCAGTAGCTCCCTGAGTACACATACTCATTCACCATGAGGGTCCCAGTCAAGCAGTGGGAGGGACTGCTGTTCAGAGCCTAGTGTGGCTAGGCTAATAGGGACCCTCCTGCTCTTCTTGCTAGATGTGGGCACTGACCATTGCTGCAGCAGTAGCCAATCACAGTCCTTCCTCCTATTTGCTCTGCCAGTTCTCTGTGACTGGCCACTAGCTGTCCAGAACAACATATGTAGGGGTGTGTAGCAGAGGGTTATTCATAATTTAAAGTGTTAACACATAGTTACATACCTTTATCCCTCATTTGGTATACATATGTAGAGCCCTCTAGTGTACGTAGTTGGTTCAGTGTAATTAGAGGCTTTCTAGGAACATGGATTTTGTGAGACAGTTTTTCAGGTTGGGCTGGAGGGATCTACAGGTCAGTCTGGTACCTCCCCCTGCACTAGAAGCTTGAAAAAGTTTCTAGAAGTAAGTAGGCAGAGGCAAGGAGGAGATGATCTACATATTTATGCGAATATGACCAATCCCAGGCAGGCCTGGCAGTATGGCAGACTGGCCCAAAAATTTGACAGAGCCCGGCCAGCAAGGGAGTCGGATGGAAGATGGATGGTTGAGGTGCTGGTGTGTAGCCTGGGAGGGGGCCCCGGAGAAGGCAGATCCTGCCTCCAGGCTGGAGGTTGAGCTCCACTGCCCTGCAGTCCACCGGGGAAAGACAGCCTGCATAGCCTGGAAAAGAGCCAGCCCAGTGGAAGGCCTGAAAGCAGTTCTATTCACAGCTGCAGGACAAGGACAGTGAGAGTACATCTACACCCCCAGGGCTTATAAGGGAGACATCTGCTAGATGCAAGCTATTGGCAAGTCTTCAGGGGACAGTTTAGTGCTTACCCAATCCCTTGCCTTGGGATCAATACCGTGGCCAGGTAGGCTAGTATGTTTTCATTAGGGGAATCAAGAGCCTCTACAGGTTGGGACTTTACTAAACATCCACTTCAGGGGACACAGGACTCCTAGGAGGGGATCTCTTTGTTAAAGACTGTTGCTGTTTCAGAGGGAATACAGTCAAATGTCTGTTGCTGCAGTATGCCAGAGAAGGAAGTTGTCCTCATTTTTGTCGTCATTCAAGTCAAGCTGGGCATTCCATAACCCCTTTTCCCTATCCAAGTTGAAATCCCTAATAAATACAAAAATCAAGCTCATGAACTGTTTCTTTGTGCCTAGATACAAGTTGGAAAATGCATGTTGCCTGGCTGTGCAGGAAATAAGGGGGACCCAAAGCCCGCGGCTCACAAGGGGGTAGCTACATTAATATATGTAAGCTGTTTGGATTTTAGCAAAAACATCTCTCCATTGCTATAGCAAAAAAAATTCCAAAGGTTCTAAGCTTTCCTTACTTTAAAAACAAAAAAAGTTGCATTAGTTTTCTTTGAGCAGCTATCATACACGCACAGGCTTCCCCTCTGGCACCCTGTACTTCATAGACAATTGCTCCATAAGTGATTCTTAGCACATACTTACACAGGAATCACTTATCAGTTCCTTACCTTGACAGCTGGATGCATGCGTGATCTGTCATGCAGCTCATAATGTGAAAATAAACCCCAGCATGAGGCTGAAAATTATACGTATAATCATGTTTGGAAAGAAGATTATGGTTTGGAAAGCAAAGAAGGGAACTTAAAGGGAACTTGTACAGACAGAAATAGGAAAGCGGCCATTGCTGGCATCCTTCTTAAAAAGGCTGGTTGTCCAGCTGTGGTACCCAACTGTACTTGCTGAATTGATGACCTGAAACAAGCATGTAACCAGTGAAATTAGAGTATAGATGGAACTGATCTGCATAATTTTTTGGGTCAGTGACTCCAAAAGCAAGCACCAAGATCAGCATGTCAGCCAACCAGCTAGCATTTTCAGAATATGTCAACAATGGCAGCCCCCATGTTCCCTTTTTTGCATGAGAGCAGCAAGTGAAAAAATGGCCTTTATGGATAAGGGGCAGATCTTAATGCAGGCCATAGATGGGTCGAAAACCGGCCATTTTTTAAGAAAAAAAACTTAAAATCGGTCGTTTACTAGGCCAAAGTTACCACCAACAGTAAAAAAAATCGGCCGATTTTCATCCCATCTACGGTCAGCATTTACTTACTTCTGTCCCTGCAGAGATTATATTATATTTGACATGAAAAAGTATTGCGGTTGCAACAATGTATCTATTTGTAGCTATTCGGATATAAATAGATACAATGTTGCAACCGCTATACTTTTTCATGTCAAATATAATAGCGGACTGGAATTCTTCTTTGTGTAAACAACACAGGTCTCTCTCTTGCCAGCAAGGACATGCTGCTGTGTATTTCTCTGCACAGCCTGTCTCCAAGGTAAAACAGGAGAGAGATCTGTGTTGTTTATACACAGGTCTCTCCCCCTTTGGTAATTCTCAGAGATCACTAGGTGCCGGCAGGGAATCACCAGCCGGCACTCAGTGATTGACAGCTGAGACCGGGAATGGAACCTACCTGGAATGGCAAAATCATGTATTTATACATGATTTTGTGCACCTGCACCACCCTGTAGCAGTACTTCTGCTATAAGGCGGCGTGGAAGAGGTTAGTTTCATGTATTTGTTTTTGATCAGATTAAAATTTTTCCAATGGATTTTAATTGATCCAAATTTATTGTGAAGTATAGCTGGTTCTATTCTAATCGAAATTTGAATTTCGAAAGAAGGCTATATTCTTTCTCTTGTATTCTATTCTATTCTATTCGAAATTAGAATTTCGGAAGATTGCTATATTCTTTTTATGTTATTCTATTCTAAGCTATTCTACTTTTTTCTATTTTATTTTTATTTTCTATTTTATTTCTTTATACTCTATTATATTCTTTTATTTACTATTCTATTCTGTTTTATTCTGTTCTATTCTTTTCAAATGTAGAAAGTTGGCTATATTCTTTCTATTTTATTCTATTGAGATTTCAGAATTTGAGTTTCAGAAGATGGCTATTTTCTATCCTATTCTATTCTTTTCTATTTTTTTCTAATCTATTATTTTCTATTCCATTCTATTCTTTTCTTTTTTATTCTATTCTTTTCGCGATTCAAATTTCAGACAACAAATATGTTCCAATACACACATTGAAGGAAATCAGCAATATGTTTACAATTCAAATTTGTTTTTAATTTCAATTTGAATTCTCATAACTCATTATTTTGGATGAAATTTAATTTCGTTATTTCATATTCATTTAAATTTGTTGCTATTGTAATCTGGAAATCCAGGTACATCCTGAATCTCGCAATAAGGCAAATTTTGTGCTAATTTCAATTCGGAACAAAAGAAGCCACAAATGTCTACTGAGGGACCTCTCATGCAGCTGGAGTTCAGAGCTGAAGCCATCTTCCATTACTTGGTTTAATTTTGGTCACAGTGAGCAGGCGTCCTGTGTGTGATTGGTTGCCATTTTCCTGTAGCCTGACTGTTTTATACAATCTGTGTCAGTTATTAGTAGACATGGTGCATTTGGATCACAAACCCCCGGTAGTGGTTTCCCTGCGTGGTGCCTCTGGACAGTTTATTAGAGACCCAGACCTAGTGGCTGGGGAATTCCATGTTTTCTTTGCCTCATTGTATACTTCCTCTGTTAATCACTCTTTAGCTGACTTAACCAAATTTTTACAAAATGTCACCTTCCTATCTCTAACCCTCTGCATTGTTGGAGACCCCTATATCCACTGATGATATAGAAGAGGCCATAGCACACCTTGCTCCCACCAAAGAACTGGGATCCAACAAACTTCCTCTAGTATTCTACATCCAGTTTAGACCCTTATTCCCAAATTACAGGAATTTTTCACACATATAAAAGTCTGACTCTCTTTCCCAGTCTATGGGGGAAGCATTAATAGTACTCATACCTAAGCCTGGTAAGGACCCCCTGTTTCCAGAGTCATACCATCCAATTTCTCTCCTCCATTTAGACATTAAGATCTTGACCAACATTCTGGCTTTACGTTTAAATAAGGTGATTCTTAGTTTGATCCACCCGGACCAAATTGGGTTCATGCCAACTAAGAACATGGCATTCATTCTAAGGAGACTTTTTATGAACTTACACACCACGCATGATCAGGTGGGTTCCCGAGTTGTAGTCGCCCTAGATGCCGCCAAGGCATCCGAGTCGGTTGAATAGTGTTGGGTACGGGAATGTCTTCGTAGATTTGGCTTTGGCCCAAACTTCATCCAATGGCTTCAACTCTTATATCAGGCCCCAGTAGCCAGGGTCTTGGTCAATGGTAGGGTCTCTGATTCCTATCCCCTATCCAGGGGTACACATCATATCATATTATATACCCTTGCTGTAGAACCACAAGCCATTGCACTCAGGACTCATCCAACGATCAGGGGCCTATGCTCAGGTCAGTTAGTTGAAACAGCAAGCCTATACGCTGATAATATGCTTTTGTATCTGGAAGATGCAGGTCTTTCTCTTTCTCTTCCACTCTCAATCTTATAGAACAGTTTGGACAGTATTCAGGGCTGAAAATAAACTGGGACAAATCCTTTTCAAAACTTTGGCTTAACAAATAAAAACCCAATGGGTGGTTGATGTGGGGAAGCTGGAGGACGCAGATTGGGACAAGGTGCTAGACCTGCACAAAATGGTTTCCCCGAAATTCTATGACCATCTCATTCTCACTTATTTATATATTCTTTACAGGACCTATTTGACTTCTATTCATTTGTCCAGATACCTATCGCACTACAGTCCTTTTTGCCCCAGATGCAGAGAGTCCAATGGGGCCTTTTACCATCTACTTTGGTCTTTCCCTGTCATTCAGGGCTATTGCTCCCAGGTGGTTTGGTTTCTGCATGATCGAATGGGCTCCCCGCTCACCCTTTGCCCCAAGCAATGCCTGCTGGGCCTTTTTCCTGACCCAGATTGTGATATGTTTCACCATATTGTTCTGCAAGAATCCCTATTTTTGGCTAGAATGTTAATCACTTGAACTTGGCCCAGGGCACTACCACCAACTTTGCAAGATTGGGTGGCCGCACTCAACATTACGTTAGCCTACAAGAGAGGTATCTATGTTCACAGAGGGTATCCTGCTAAATATAAAATTTGGGACAAGTGGCTAGATTCCACTTCCACCTGTGATGATGCTGATAATGTGGACTCATAAATGTATTATCACATATACACTACTTTCTCTGTTGCCCTCCCAAACCTTAGAATCACTCAAGGATGTACACTCACTGGCCACTTTATTAGGTATTCCTGTTCAATTGTTTGGTAACACAAATTACTAATTAGTCAATCACCTGGGAGCAACTCAATGCATTTAGGCATCTAGACGTGGTGAAGACAACTTGCTGAATTTCAAACCGAACATCAGAATGGGGAGGACAAGGGGATTTAAGTGACTTTGAAAGTGGCATGAATGTTGGTGCGAGACGGGCTGGTCTGAGTATTTCAAAAACTGCTGATCTACTGGGATTTTCATGCACAACCATCTCTAGGGTTTACAGAGTGGTCAAAAAAAGAGAAAATATCCAGTGAGTGGCAGCTCTGTGGAAGAAAATGCCTTGTTGATGTCAGAGGTGTCACGTACCTGGGTAGTGAGCCTGACGTGAAGAGGCAGACCTCTCGTACAACTCCGGCTCAAGGACCACTGAGAGTGGAACAGCAGACGCAAGAGCTCGGCGGGGTATGAGGGCCTGGGATCTGTCCGGTAACAGCTGTTGGACTGATGAGTAGCAGACCAGAGCAGGGTGCAGATGTATCCGTGCACGATGGATGGATGCTGGAGCACCGTGTACTGAAGAAGCAGAGTCAGACGAGCCGGGTTCGGTATTGATGAGACAGATCAGGCTTTAACGGCAGGCAGGAGAATAGTCGGGTCACAGGCGGGGTTCAATAACAGGAGGTCAATCAGACAGGAGCAGGCAGAAGAATAATCCGAGAACAGGCCAGAAGTCAGGGCAGGAAGCAATCAAGCAGAGATCAGGAACAGGCTGCTTTTGGCAACAGGAATCAATCACAGAAGTCAGGAAACATGAGCAGGGTGAAAAGACCATATGGCAGTGAGACAACCACAGCAGCCAGTTTAAATAGCCCTCTTGGCGCCAGCATTAATGACATCTGCTCGCACATCTGCTCGGCTTGCCAGAACCCTGCGCATGCGCACATTTGTGCGCTGTGGAGCTTCACCTGTACTACGAGCAGGCCTTCCCTGACATTGCCCCCCCCCCCTTATGGGCAGCCTCCGGATGCCCAATTGGCTCCTCTTTTGTGGGTGGCTAAGGAAAAATTCACGAATTAAGTCCGTGGCATGTACGTTCTGTGCCTGCTCCCATGAGTTTTCCTCTGGACCATACCCCTTCCACTTGATAAGGTACTGTGTCTGGCCCCTCCTTTTCCTACGGTCCACAACAGCCTCGACCTCAAATTCCTCCTCCCCATCAATATTTATAGGCTCAGGGGGCCTTGACCTTTGGTTAGGAAAGGGATCAGGTACTGCAGGCTTTAATAGTGACACATGCAAAACTGGGTGCACTCTAAGGGATTCTGGAAGTGCTAACTCATAAGAGACATCATTAATCTTGCGTCTTACTGGAAACGGTCCCACAAACTTTGGTGCCAACTTCCTCGAAGGGCATGCCATCTTTAGATTGGTTGTAGCAAGCCAGACCTGGTCTCCTGGGTGCAGAATCAATTCTCCCCTTCTCCTTCTGTCGAAGACCCTCTTGTTGTCCTCCTGGGCTTTTGTGACCATCTCCTGTAACAATTTATTGTTAGTGACAAAGAAATTTAATGTATCTTGGGCAGCAGGGACAGAATTCTCGGCACCAGGTCAGGTAAAAAGGTACGGTGAAACCCCTAGTTAGAAAAAAAAGGCGACTGTTTGGTGGCAAAATGGCTGGCGTTGTTATATGCAAATTCTGCCAGGGGCAAGAGTGATACCCAGTCATCTTGGACAAAGGACGTGTAACACCGGATGTACTGCTCCAGAGTCTGGTTGGTCCGTTCGGTCTGTCCGTTGGTTTGTGGGTAGTAGGCAGAGGAAAAAGACAACTCGATCTCCAGGGTCTCGCCTAGTGCCCTCCAGAATTTCGACGTGAAATTGTACCCCCCGATCTGAGACAATGTTCATAGGAATTCCATGGAGTCTGACAATTTTCTTGATGAAGACCCGAGCAGTCTCAGAAGTAGAAGGTGTACTCTTTAGAGGCAAAAAATGGACCATCTTTGATAAGTGATCCACTACCACGAAGATAGCGGTATATCCTTCGGAAGGTGGAAGTTCCACTATAAAGTCCATTGCTATCATCTTCCATGGTCTGTCAGGTACCGGCAGGGGTCTAAGAAATTCCCAGGCTTTATTTCAAGTGGACTTGTTTCGGTTACAGATGGTGCATGTTTTTACATATGTCTTACAGTCTTTAGCTATATCTGGCCACCAGAACATGCGCTGCGCTAGTTCCAGTGTTTTGGAGACCCCGAAGTGACCTGCTAATGGGTGGTCTTGGCAGTAACCCAGGACAAGAGTTCGTGTTTCTTCGGGTACCAAAATTTGTTCTCCTTTCCATAGAAGCCCCTCCTTGCTTTGTGTTGTGATTCCAGGTGGACTGGACAGCATTAATGACAGGCGTGCGCCCGCGTGTGCGAGTGCGCATGCACGCGTTCAACTGCGCACGCCTCTGTCCAGGCGCCCGCACATCTGCTCGGCTTGCCAGAACCCTGCGCATGTGCACATTTGTGCGCCGTGGAGCTTCACCTGTACTACGGGCAGGCCTTCCCTGACAAGAGGTCAGAGGAGAATGGGCAGATGGGGTCATCTTTGCCACGTCTAGATGACTAAATGCATCGAGTTGCTGCCATGTGATTGGCTGATTAGCAATTTACCAAGTAATTGAACAGGTGGACCTAATAAAGTGGCCGTTGAGTGTATATTGCCTGGAATGACATTTCATGCACACTTATCTGGCACTTAGAGACGTACAGTAATACAAATTGTGGACTCAGGATATGTATGATGTATATTCTATTTGCTGTATGTATTTGAGATGTACTCCCCTGCAAGCTAGTATGTTTTTTTTCATTTTATTATTGAAATACTCAATGCTTTTATATCTGAAATTGTAAGTATCCCACTGTACTGTCTTGTACGTTATGCTCTTCTCTCAATAAAGAGTTTGCCTGTTAATTGAGGCCTTTTATTGGTTAACTTGAGTTACTAAAGATGCAAACCAACAGGATAATTCAGACCCCCTCATCAGGTTTAGCGAAGTGATCTCAAAACTTTCTTTAACCCCTTGGCACTGGCCCTTCCCAAGCCCTTTAAGGGGTTTCAGATGCCATCACGTGACCACCGTGGTTGGCTGTCACAGCGGTCACATGATCGGAAGGTCGCTATTAGAGATCGGGAGCTTTCCGTTACCCACCGGTAACTGTGCTGGGAGAGTGCAGGGTGTGCGCTCCTGGCACAGTTCTGTTTACATTCTGGCACGCATATATGTGGCCTCTCGTCATTAAGCCCCACCCACCAAGAGCCTGACTATATGCGTACGGCTGGCATTATGGAGTTTATAGCTCCAATTATCCAATAAAGGGTATTGCATAAATTCCAAACTTTATACATTTGTCCTGCATGCCTCAGACACCGTGACACTCATAATTTCTGCTTATTTTAACAGTAAATTAAATTACTCCTCAAACACACAAACAGCCTTTATTGCATGATTGCAGGCAATGTGTCTACACCCATTGTATACAATCCTTGGAAATACTATGTTCACTGTTAGGACAGACAAAGGGCTGATATTTTCATAATCACAAAAACTCCCCAGAGAAATAGGTTTATCATTTAAAGGGGATGTCCTCCAAGACTGCACAAGAGAACCACTCCTGACCTGTCTTGGAGAACCAATGGCTTTATTACTTTGGGAGTCATAGACACAAGTATATATGGTATATGAAGTTCTCTTCCAGATTCACTCAGCTCTAATGAGTCACAAGAAAAAGCCAAGGGAAAGCCTGGGAAGCACTCCTTAGGATCGAAGTTCTTTGGATTTTTAAATGGAGGAATAGAGTTGAGGGGTCTTTGTTGAGTGAGGGATGATTCTTTGCTTGGGGAAAATTTGTGCAGGTTTGAGGAAGGAATAGGATTTTTTTTCTGGTGGCTGATTTACTTCTCAGGAATCTGTCGCACATATTGTCATGATCACCTGTTGCCCATATATTTTTACAATTGTCCATTTGTTACACTCAAATTGTCATAATTGGCCATTAGCTGCCCACATATTGTAACAAGTTTGTGCCAGAAAATCATTATAATTGGCCATTTGCTGCCTGCATATGGTTACGTTTGCATTTGTTGGGCATATATTGTAACCATTGCCTATTGGTCACCAGTATATTTCCACAGTTGGCCACTTGCTTCCTGCATATTGCCACATTAGCCATTTATTGCCCATATGTAGGCAGGTACAACTTGGCCTCCATTCAGGAGGTGGTGCTGTGCCAGTATAACAATTGGGTAGGATCCTTAGAGGAAAATTGTTATTTAAGAGATTCCATAGTTTTTGCGGCTTTTGCAGCTTTTGGATTGGACGCTGCAACATCTGTTGACCTCTGGCAGCCATTTTTGTATGGAACTCTATATAATAGGGTGCCCATGTCATTCCAGCATGCCTGAATCATGTGGACAGGTGAGGGACAGAGACCCTGTTTGCCAGGAAGTGTAATCAGTGCGGGGAGAGGTTCCTGAGTGTGTAGGGTCACTACAGGGACACCTCTTGTTTTCCACAGGTATTCTGGTAGCTAGGCCAGCCATTGGGGGATCTCTTCATAGAGTGTTGCTTGCTCATACCACAGTCGCGACCCCTCCAGCAGAAGTCATCCTCTTGTAAAACAGGCTAAGCCTGGAACACAGCCACTCTGCAATACTGTGCCATTACTGAGTGAAAGAACCTCTGCCATACTGTGATATTGCCCAGAGATACACTACTGCAATCCTGTGCCATTGCTGAGTAATAAGTATACTGCTGCAATTCTGTACCTTTTAACCTCCCTAGCAGTCTGATTATGTCCATATTTCTGCACTCAAAGTGGTACTTTTTTTGCATGAAAATATGTATTTTTTTTATTGTAGGCCTGTAATTTTTAGGAATAACTCACTGAAATCTGTCTGAACAAGAGTCTAGTAAACATCCCGGGTATGATAAAATTTGAAACACGAAATCATAAATTATAATTTAATAAATAATCATAAAAAATAATAATATAATAATAATAAATTTAATTCAATAATATAATCAAACGAAAAACACTGAAATTTGAAATAGAGCGCCAAGTTCGCACATCACTGAGCAAAGTCGCAAAATCGTTTTCGGTGTCTGATGGCGAATTTCCCCACGAATCATTATCACTCAATTCTGCAAGTGGTTCTGATTTACTATCGCTGTTCTCTAGCTGGTCTAAAACTGCTTTTGACCTAAAGGGACGCTTTTTGGACGCCATGGACTTTTCTCAGTTTCCAGGCAGAAAGAACGGTAAAAATGCAGGCAGGGCACAGGACAAAGCACTCGGGACAAAATGTATGTGAAATGGTTTGATACAGGAATGTTTTACTATGTGATTTTAGTGTATTTAGTGAATGTCACTTTTTCACATTTTTAAATTTCCCGCTGTTCCTTCCCCTGTACGCCCCGACGTCGCAGGGAACGGAACCCAGATGACAGATGCTGACATCGGCCGGAGGATATTGCCGGGGACACTGCAGGGGGGACATCGCGGGAGCTCAGGACAAGGTAAGTCAGAAGAGATCCCGGAGCAACCCTGCAGTGTATTCCCGAGTGTAGCTCGGGGTTACCGCTTGTGGTGCTGAAACTTTATCCCGAGCTACACTCAGGAATACCGCCAGGGAGGCTAAGTGTTATATTGCAACTTCATTAAAACTGCTTCTCTGCCGCCCTATAGCACAAATACTGCTACAGAGCGGCAGGGCTGCGCAAAATCACGTGTATATATACACGTGATTTTGCACTTCCAGGTAGGGGGGTGCACGTGCACCGCCCTACCTGCACCATTAATGGCGGCTACGGCTGTCAATCACCGGGTCCCAGCTGGAGATTCTCCGCCGGCACCCGGAAATCACCGAAGAACACTGACAGAGGAGAGGTCTGTACGTAAACAATACAGATCTCTCCCCTGTTAGCTCCAGCACGCTGCTTTATTTTTCTCTGCATAGCAGAGCAATACAAAGCAGCATGCTTACACAGTAAAACACTCACACAGCACACAGTTAACCCTTTGATCGCCCCAGATGTTAACCCCTTCCTGTCCAGTGCCATTAGTACAGTGTCAGTGCTTTTTTTAGCACTGATCACTGTATTAGTGTTACTGGAGATGTCAGTTGCAGGTAGTCAGTGGTAGTTAGTGTCATCTCCGCCATTACTAGTATAAAAATTCCAGTATCTATACCGCCATTTGTAAATGCTATAACTTTCATGTAAACCAATTAACTTACAGGTATTGGGATTTTTTTTAGCAAAGACATGGAGCAGAATACATTTTGGCCTAAATTTATGACAAAATTTGTTTTTTTTTTATTTTTTTTACTGGATATGTTTTATAGCAAAAAGTCAAAAATATTGGGGGGGTTTTTTTCAAAATTGTCGGTCTTTTTTTGATTATAGCACAAAAAATAAAAACCGCACAGGCGATCAAATACCACCGAAAGAAATCTAAATTGATGGGAAAAAAAGGACATAAATTTCATTTGGGTGCAGTGTGGCATGACCGAGCAATTGTCAGTTAAAGTAATGCAGTGCAATACCGCAAAAAATGGCCTGGTCAGGAAGGGGGGTAAATCTTCTGGAGGAGTGGTTAACATCCCACAACTTGTTTCATGAATAACAGTGCCTAGAGATACTATCTGAAAATACCTCTGTTAACCTTATTACAAGATGCAAGATTTATACAACATCCCAGACTGTGTGTGATCTCTCCCAGGTTGGGTACCACAGCCCCAGGCCCCTCCTACAATTATATTGCACAAACTGTCTATTTGTCACCAGCCTATTGTCACAGTGGGCCATTTGCTCCATACATGTTGTAATAATTACTCATATGCTGCCCACATATTGTAACAGTTGACAAACAATTTGTTGCCTGTGTATTGTATACTAATTCTGTTCTGCCTCCAGCAGGGAAATTCAGTGTTTTTTCTGCTTGCAGTATTAAATCTGGCCACTAGATGGAGCCCAGAAAACAATTTACTGCTTTACAGAAACTAGAGACTGTTTGGACTAATAAAATAATTATTTAATTCTAAGAAAAGAGTTGCATCTTTGGAGCTCAGACTCCATTTTAAGAATTTAGGGAAAGGAACCAGCCACAGCAACACATCACGGACTGAACTTATATCCCTTACAGGCAGCATCGCTGGTCAACATGGACTTATTGCCATCTACAGCCAATCATTTCATTGTGTTTGAATGTTTCATATATTGATTATATGTGCTTCTTATCTGTTTTTTCTAATAATTTAACCCACCCTGTTTTGTTAATAAAGCTTCAATTTTACATTGGCTTGCTTATTGCAGAATAGGAGGGTTTAGCAGCATGTCGAGTTATACACAAGGAAATATGTAGCGATGACAGAACAATTTCATGATTTTGGTTTCTCTGTTCTGCGCCTCAACTCCAAGAACAATCTCAGCCCCTCTGGCACACCTGGTTTTAGTTATATCCAGAAATAAACACACACCTGTTTAGTGATAATCAAGTTGGATATATTGTAAGAAGTCAAGCTGGGCAACAGTTTAAAATATCATTGAACTTTAAAGCGGAGTTCCAGATGAAAAAAAAAAAGTCAGCAGCTACAGAAACTGTAGCTGCTGACTTTTAAAATACAGCCACTTATCTGCCCCTCGGTCCAGCAGTGCCCTCACCACCATTGGTTTCACCGGCCGTCTTCTCTCCCCGGTGCCGGCATCTTCAGTGTGGGTGACAGCTTATGGCTTCACAGCTGGGTGCCCACTGCGCATGCGCGAGAAGCGCTGCGCTTTGTGAATGGCCCCGTAGTCTTCTGGGACCTGTCACATGTTCCAGAAGACTACGGTGGGAATGGGTACCCGTCAAATTCGGGTACCCCCTCCCTCCCCAAAGGTGCCAATCCTTATGCGGAGGACAAAGGCTTAAAGCAGAACTTCCCCTTTTGTGTGGAGCTACGCTTTAATGGAGATTATCAATGCAATAAAGATAACAACCTTCAATATTCAGCAACTGTAAATGTAAGAATAGACTGTACACTATATATATGTCTATTTACGATTATCAATAGCACGGGTGGAGAGGGAAAGAAGAAGATTTGTTGATTCTTCAACACCCTCTGGGTCAAAAGACACTACTAAGATGTAACCAAATTGAATTACGCAGATACAGTAATCCCACTCTTGTAAAAGGTCTGAATAAATATATATACAGTGAGGAACAGAAGTATTTGAACACCCTGCGATTTTGCAAGTTCTCCCACTTAGAAATCATGGAGGGGTCTGAAATTCACATTGTAGGTGCATTCCCACTCTGAGAGACAGAATTTAAAAAAAAAATTCAGGAAATCACATTGTATGATTTTTAAAGAATTTATTTGTTATTCAAGTAATATTAATCTTTCAGCTATTGATTGAGATTTTCATCTAGCTCCACTTTTTTAGCTGTATTTTTATAAAAGAAAATTCTGTAATTTTGCTTCATAACCTGTTTTTTACCACTTCAAAATCTTTCCCAGACAAATCCCCGAAGGTCCGGTCAGGAAGCACGCACTGTACACATCATGAAATCATCACCTGGCCATATGCAGACTGAATAAATGTCCCATGATACCTTGTGCAGTTCTCAATGGTGTATTTAGGTTTCGTGCTGCCTTAGGCAACACAAAAATCACCCCCCCCAACAGGGATACCCTGACACCGACCAACACCCCCCTCCTCCACGGACAGAGGCTGACATTGACCAACAACACCCCAGCCCCCCAACTCACCCAAGAGAGCCTTCGACTACCACTGCCCCCCATACACTGGTGATTTAGTGAGGACTAAGTGTCCGGTGATTATCTGCTCCTGTCCTAATTAATCTTGCTGGCTCTGGAATGTGCGCGCACATAAAGAAACTCACACTGACACACATTAGGTCTGTGAAAACTTCTTTTCATTTATTGGAATGAAAACGTGAGTTTATATATGCGAGATGATGCAAACGTCACGTGTGAATAGCATTAGCATTATATTAGTCTTTGGTCATTTCCACATGAAAACAATCTTCCTCAGAATATAGGCGTGATCTCCTCCGAGGTCTTATCTCTAAAAAGAAATATTCCTCTGTTCTCAAGTTCACTCGATGGGAGGGGTTGCCGAGCAGACATTTCTTGAGCAAGGATTTCTTAAAGTACCACAAAGCCCAGCAGGCAAAAGATATACACACAATATATATATATATATTCATGCAAAACATTTAGAAATATAAAAAGTATAAAAGTAGATATGTATAGTAAAATGTATATATTCAACAGGAAACCAAATATGCATTTTACCATATCCATCACACTGGCAACCCCCCCCCACCCCGACGAGAGAAGACAGACACTTTCATAGCTCCAGACATTCCCGGGAACAAGAATCAGGCTCTGCATCCACCAGCAAGCAGCCCACAGCCTCTCTCAGATCCTAACTGGTCCCCATGCTGCGTGTGTCCCTTCTTCCATCCCTTCTTTCAGGGGGCAGCACTGCCCCCTTGAAAAATGCTGCTGCCCCCCCGAAAAATGCAGCCCTATGCAAATGTCTTGTTTGCCTTGTGGTAAATACGCCCCTGGCACTTCTCCTACAAAATATTTTTCAAAAAACTTTGCCTTCCTGCTGCTGCTTCCTTCCTCAGATTCCTGCATTGGACAACTGGCAATTTTTATTTCTAAAAACTAATTTAATTTGGGTTTTTCAATAAACTTTATTGCCCAGCTTTATTTTTCTACAGTGCTCTATCAAATATGCAACCATAGTCCTGGCTGAGATTGTTCGCACGATAGGATGGCTATGCTGGGACTCCAAGAAGACCCCAGAAGGCAGCGTAGCCACCCTATTGAATGAAGTTTTCTTGGCAAGTTCTAGTTCTCCTTTTTAAGACAGGGTGACAAGGTTACAGAGAAAGAAACAAGCCAACATTTCAGCAAGCACATTAGAGATGCTACTACATTATATTTGATGGCTAACGGAGGTAATAACCCTTTACAACCCTTAAGATTGTTGCCCTCCCAGCCACACTCTATAGCCAGAACGGTGACACCACCATTCACTTCTGTAACTTTGAAGCCTCTTGTATCTCCTGTCTGCCTGACAATCCCATGCAACTGATCTACAGTAAAATAGTTATTGTCGAGAGTGGTTATTTTTAACAAATGGCCATTATTCCCCTCCAGGAAAAACGACTGCAGTTAGCCAATCCAAGCATTCATGTTTGCTGAGAAGTCTTTCTAAAGAATGTCTGATGTCTGTGGCGAGGCAGTGAAAACAACAGCTTGTTTTTGCTGCAGGCTGTGAAATCCCCTCTTAGCTGACGTTGGTGGAATTAGTACAGGACTTTGGAGTACAGAAGGATTAGCGACTTGTCACACTACTCTACTTGCTGGTCAGACCACTGAATTCCTTCCCACTACATAGCCAATGACTTCATTATTCCATGCATTGTGTACATAAAAAACACCATGTGGATGGTAAAATCTGTTTTTTTTTCATTTATGTATTGCAGTTTCATTATGTTTAGCATGGGGTTGTACTGTTCATCGCTTTATGAATCAATGTAGAAATCACATCTAGTTATAGCCTGGTCTGAAAAACTGGCAGAAGAGGAGTAACATGATGGACTCAGGGCTGATGCTAGATTGTTTTGTGCCCTAGGCAAGACCAGCTACTTGCGCACCCCCCCCCAAAAAAAAAAATTCAAACAGTAGAAAATATTAAATCAAAATTAAACTGCTAGATTTATTTTAATTTGCAAAAATAAGTGCCATAAAATGCCATTAGCACCAATATTAACTGCTTCCTGACCGCCCTATAGCAGAAATACTGCTACAGGGCAGCGTGGGTGCGCAAAATCACAAATATATACATAATTTAGTATTTCCGGGTAGGGGCGTGTGCAAGCTCCCTACCTGTGCCCCCATTTGTAGCTGTCAATCATTGGGTCCCAGCCGGTGATTACCTGCTGGGGAGGAGGGCTGCTTTGTTTACTAACAGACCTCCTCCCTGTAGGCTCAGGCACACTGCTCTGGATGACTGTGCACAGCCATCCAGAGCAGTATCCTTACAGTGAAGCACACCCCCGTCCTCTAGTAAAACACTCCCAGCACACAGTTAACCCTTTGATCACCCCTCATGTTAACCCCTTCCTGAACAGTGCCATTAGTACAGTGTCAGTGCTTTTTTTTAGCACTGATCACTGTATTGGTGTCACTGGGGATGTCAGTGACACCAAGTCAGTTCCCCCTAGTGTCAGAATACCTGTCGCAGTCCCGCAGTTCCGCTATTATTCACTGATCGCCGACTTATTAGTAAAAAAAAAATTCCAGTATCTATACCGCCATTTGTTAATGCTATAACTTTCATGTAAACCAATTCAGTTACACGTATTGGGATTTTTTTTAGCAAAGACATGGAGCAGAATACATTTTGGCCTAAATTTATGCCGAAATTTGATTTTTAAATTTTTTTTACTGGACATGTTTAACCACTTCCGCGCCGCCCTATAGTAGAAATACTGCTTTAGGGCGGCAGAGGTGTGCAAAATCACATTTAACCCCTTGATTGCCAGGAACACGCTCATACACAATAAACGTCCATTAATAGCATAGTGTCTGAACAGATCAATATATTTGATCAGATCAGCACTATACCAGCGTTCACATTAGTATAGTGTCCCCAAAAACACAGCATTAGCGGGATCAGCCCCGGCACCTGCCAGCACCTGCGTTTAGCCCCTACGCTTACTCCCCCAGCAAGTGCAGTGTCAGTAGATCACTGTCACTTGATACATTGCATACAAATCCAGTGTTCGCAGAATCAGGCCTGATACCTTAGATTGTACACCCCTTGAGGGTTAGGGACTGATGTGAATGTACAATATATATGTAAAGCGTTGTGTAAATTGACGGCGCTATATAAGTACCTGAAATAAATAAATCTCTGTTAGCACTTGCCAGTAAATGTTTTTGTAGCGGTTCGTTCAAGTAGTCCCTGACAGCCAAGTGCTCTTTTTCCCGTGAGTTGCACTAGGTACCTATAAATTTAGTGGCCAAAATGTCAATGGAAAAGATTCGTGGAGCCCCTGGATGCCCAGACTACATGGGGAGTAGTGGCAAGATAGTTTGGGACTTAGTGTCATCCTTTTTCCATATGGGTACCACTTATACGTGGACAATTTTTATTCAAGGTTGCCACTATTTAGACATTTGTACAATCTTGGAATTGGCGCAAGTCGCACCTTGCAACTTAATCGCCGGGGCTTCCCCCAACAGCTTGTAAAAACCCATCTTAGAAAGGGGGAAAAAACCTGCTTGAGAAATGAGGATGTCATTCAGCTGCAGCACCAACCTGTTTATTCTGACAGCAACAGGGTCTTGCTCTCAGAATACACATAAGTAGGTGTGTGCAGTGCTGTTGGATGAGATTTTTCATCCACAGATAAAAAAAGAGCATACATGTCGAAGCATGGGGGCCTGGGATGGCCAGTGGGTGGATGGCCCCTATGCATATATATTTTATAATATTTTTTGTCACATTTCATGTGTGTCCACCAGTAGAAGTAGGTGGATGCAGGGTGGTATATTCTAATTTTTTAAAAATTAATTTTTTTTTAACACAAAACTGTCACTTAATTTATTGCTCACACAAGCCATGGGTATATGTGGAATTACTCCCCAAAATACATTCTGCTACTTCTCCCGAGTATGAGGGTACCACATGTGAGAGACTTTTTGGCAGTCTAGCCAAGTACAGGACCCCAAAATCCAGTAAGCACCTTCAGGCTTTTAAAGAGCTTTATTTCCTCATTACACTTCCTGACTACCTATCACAGTTTCAGAGGCCCTGAAATGTCAGGATAACACCAAACCCCCCCAAATGACCCCTTTTGGAAAGTAGACACCCCATGTAATTTGATAAGAAGCATTGTGAGTATTTTGCATATCTTGTGAGATATGAAAACTGTGCAATTGTCAGTTAAACTAGCGCAGCGCTGTATGGCAAAAAAATGGCGTAAATTGCAGTATCTATACCATAGTTTGTAGACGCTATAACGTTCACACAAAGCAATCAATATATACTTATTGGTATTTTCTTACCAAAAACATGTAGCAGAATACATTTTGGCCAAAATTTATAACTAACTTTGAGTTTACTATATATTTTTTTACAGCCGAAAGTAAAAAGTATCGCTTTTTTTCAAAATTATCGGCCTTTTTTTGTTTATAGCGCAAAAAATAAAAAGTGCAAAGGTGATCAATTGCCACAGAAAGAAAGATCTATTTGTGTGAGAAAAAAAGGATGTAAATTTTGTTTGGGTACAGCATTGCATGACCGCGCAATTACCAGTTGAAATAGTTCAGCACCAAATAGCACCAAAAATAGGGCTGGTCATTAAGGGGGGTAAATCCTCAGGAGGGCAAGTGGTTAAAGACAAAATCTGTGTCACGGACGGACTGTATCTGTGGCTGGCAGTGGCAGGGTGACAGTTGCAGTGAGTGGAGGATGATGGATCCACACTCCGACAGATCCCAGGCTGGAATTCTCCAGGTAATGGGGAGAGATAGCAGGCAGCCCAGCCCCCCCACACGGGAGGGGCTGGGCTGCCTGAGAGAGAACACCTGAACTGAGCGATCCCACACAGTGACAGATCCGACACAACACACCACCACCAACACAGGCACTAGAAGAGCAGGCTGTGGGATTGTGTTGATGTCATCACTCACTGACACATTGCTCATGTGATGGATGGCCGGCGGGGTCACACTCACACAGACACGAGACATCAGAGTCAGACATTACCTTCCTCCGCAGGCCCAGCTCCACCTCCGCTGATGAATGGGAAGAGAAGGGCTGGAACTCCACAGTGATCAGCAGCTGCCAGCCAGGTTGCAGTAAGGGACTGAATCTGAGAGGAACACTGGAAGGAGCTGCAGCTCAGCAGCTACACTGGCCCCAGACACCCGGCATCTTCCTCTGTCCTTTCTTCCTCCTCTCTGCCACCCCTACCCTCAGCTGGAGGATCATTCATAACATGGCGGCGTCCCACACAGAGTGAGTGCCAGCCTGTGATGCGCCCAGGTGCCCCTAGGTGGCAGTGTGCCCTAAGCAGCTGTCTGGTTTGCCTAGTGGAAGCACCGGCCCTGGATGGACCTGACTGTTGGTTTACTGTTTACAGTGATGTGTTTGCTCATGCTTGGGGATAGGATATTTATATCCGACCAGTGACAGATACAGTTAAGAGCAGGGGTCCTCAACCTTTTGAAGAGTGAGGGCCACTTAAATGATTTGGTAACAGGTCGTGGGCCACAAGGAAATGAAATGATTCAGAATTTCAAGTCTCTTATTTTGAATAGCATAATGAACATTTTCCTCCTGCAGCTGCTGAATAAAGGCAGGAGGGAGAAGAGTTGAAGCCGGCTCTCAGGAGTCAAATGGAGAGGATCAATTCTTGCATATGTCACCCCCGCTGCCCCTCCTATCCAAGTGTAAAACAGAATGTGACAGGGAGGCCGCATGCATGCCATTGCGACCTCTGAAGCTACTCCAGTGGTTGGAGGGGGGGTGAAAAAAAAGTCTCTACTATGGGGTTTTACCTCCCCACAAACCACAAATGTAAATGATCCCTTACTGTCCCAAACACCCTATAAGGCTGCTTTTACATTGATGCGCCATGGTTTACCCACACCGCGGGTGCAGCGCAGTGCACCTATGGCTTTCCTGCGGGTTAGCTGCGCTTTACCATAGACTTCTATTATATCTTGCAGGTGTGGTACACTTCCTGAAAACGCAGCAAACCCGCAGGATATAATAGAACTCTATGGCACAGTGCAGCTATTTCGCAGGAAAGCCGCAGGTGCACTTTCAGTGTGAAAGCGACCTACTAGTTGTTAACCCATTTATAGGTGCTGATATGCTCTTTTCAATAGTATATAAGTATGTGATGTTTATTACACTAACCTACTTTTCGTCTTCCAGCTTCTGCTGGCATCGTTCTCCAGGCTGCTAGAAAGGTCCCAAGCAAAGTGTACTTGGTAACACTCCACCTGGGACAGGAGCCAGCACTACAGAGGAAGCATCGGCTTATGCGGCTCTTGCTCTCCTTCACTACCAGCACTGGCTCGATGAACTTTGATGCTTTGGGATGGAGGGTCAGAAAAAGGGTTGCCAACCCTGGGCATGCGTTTTTCTGGTTTGAGGTCGAGGTCCACATCAGAGGGCTCCAAGGTCCACATGTTGAGCTCCTCTGGTTTAGAGGCATGGCTGCAGGAGAAACTACTATTACAAAACATAGAGCAGCAAGTGTTAAGGCCGCTCTTCATCCACTGAGGATGTGAACTGCTAGCAAGTTTGGGGAGAAGTGTCAAGGATTGTTGGAGGTGTCATTTCTACATATTGAGATGGCTTTAGATTCTGTGAGGAAAAGTCTTCAGCTCCCAGAGGCACTATGATGGAGAAAAGGAGGAGTGTTATAACTTTCCTGGGCAGAGAAGAGGAAGTACGGATGGCTGGCAGAGGAACTAAGATTGCTAGTGGACCGCTACACCTGAAAGAAGTAAAGACACAGTTTCAGCTATTCCAAAACATCAGAGGATGTCCTGGATGCGGGTTGAGCCTGTTGTCTAATGTGGGGGCAGGATAGAAACAACATTGACTGGGGGATACTTGCTTTGCCCAGTAAGCAGAAGGAGATTCCCAACACAGAGTTGGTGAGAAGCTGCTGGCCAACCCTGATCTGCACCTTGATTAAAGAGGGAAGGAGCTGCCTGCAAGAAATTCAGTGGCAGCTACCTTGGGTGATCCACCATAACAGTTGGGCTCCAACAAGCTGGCCAGCAAAAGAAATAGCGTAGTATATTACTATCTGTTGGGCTGCTATTGAGGTCCACAGAGACACAATCAGTGCCGTACTGATAAAGCCAGAAACTGTGTGGGTAGGTGAATTGTGGTGCGGTAGTGGTAATCACACAGGCCTGGAGTGCAGTAACTGATTTATTGAGGAACTTGAGAACAGTACTACAGTCCGGTGGGGAGCTTACCAGACAGGGGACTTACAGTTGGTGTAGCCGAGAATCAGAGGTAATAAGCCTGAACAGAAGACAGTGCTTGCCAATGGAGGTGGAATGCGGCCTGGCTGGTCCAACTCAATAGGGAGATTGAAGAAGTGCAGAAGTAGGCCCTGAGCTTTCCCTACTCTAGCCACTTTGCAAAATGCGCATTAAAACCTGGGGGCGGGGACTTAAAAAGACACTGCATGAGCCAAAATTGTCCGCTAGGATCACCGGGATGCAGCGGAGTCAACTGAAACCCTGCTCCAGAGGACCGAGGGAACCATAGAGAAACCAAATTTCTCTGACTTCCCATCCAGCTGCTGTACAACTCCAGGCAAGCACCACCTACAGTGGAGACAACAGACTGCACCTGTCTACTCAGAGACACAATCAGTGTATACTGATAAAGCAAGAAACGTCCTCATAGACACAATCAGTGTCATACTGATAAAGCCAGAAACATGTCCTTAGACACAATCCTTTCACTGCCAGGCCCTGCGTGCCACTTTTAAAACTCAGGTGGCCAGATCATTTTTAGAAATCTTCCATGCTTTTTCACTTTTAAATTACAGCTTTCAGAGTTTGTTAAAGATCCACCAAACCATACATTTTCTTAAAGCATAGGACCAGCAGAATAAAAAGAAGGAGCTACTGATTTTTTTTAGGCCCCGTGATAATCATGCAAATGTTTATCAAAACAATATTTTTGCTAAAATTCACTAAAATCATTATTAGTGGACACAAACACAGCAAATATTACACAATTCTGCCTAAATCCCTACTAAATCTAAAATCTACACTGTATATAAATAAATAACAAATATTTGTACATTTTAAATTGTACCTTTTTGCGAAATGGCGAAAATCTAAGATATGCAAAACTGTAAATAAACAATTTATTTTTAGAAATCTGGAGGTTATCATTTTTCATTTACAGCTGAGTTTGTAAAAGATGCCCAAACCATACATTTTTTAAAAGCACATGACCCATAGAATAAAAAAAATTGCTACTGATTGTTTAGGCCCCGCAAATTTATTTGCACAAATGTTGTTTAGCAAATCACTATTTTCCATAAGGGTACACTAAAATCACTTTCCACTAAAACAGAGTTAACTGTGATCCAGTAATGAATGAGCACAGGAGTGATCAGTACATATCACTCACTGTGCTCATTCAGGAAGAGTTTGGCAAGCATGGCATGTTTACCAGCCCTCCGATTTCCGGCCTGATACCAATCTTACCCATCTCTCACCCCAGCAGCATCTGCAGCAGACTGGAGAGGGAGAAGGAGAAGCCATCCAGCACTTCTGCAGGGGGAGAGGGTGCAGAGGATTGGTGCTTCCGGGGGGGGGGGGGTATTCTAGGCTGGAGAGCCATGGGGGAATATATTTGGTAAGGTTGATGTCCCCTGAAGCTCCCCTGCAGTAGCTGAAGCTAGAAGAAGGGAAGCCAGACAGCAGCACCGCAGGTAAGGGGCACTGGGGGATTGGTGAGGATGGGTCTATTACAGGGGGGAGGAAGTCAGAACAGCCAGTGGGATCTATTTGCAGAGTTAAATTCCCCTATGGCTCCCCTGCAGCACTTGAATCCGGAGGGAGGGGAGAGAAGAAGAATCCAGCAGCTGCATGGGATACACAGGGCAGAGCAGCAGCGGCAGTGTTGGGGGAGGGGAGTCACATTTTAGGTAAATATCTGCAATCAGCAGATTTTCAGCCACTGATCACAGCTATTGATTTGTTCAGCATTGTCTGCTGAACAGTTTTGCTATAGGTCCATGAACCATGGGCTTATAACAAAAGGAGGAATGCCATGTCAGTATGGCATAATGATCTGGCCATGTGGAAGTAGTTCTGTAGGTCAGTATGCCGTACTGACCTGGCAGCAAAATAAATTATATTGGCAACCTGGGGGTTCAGATTCAAATGGCCTTGGCTGCAAAGCATCTACTATAGTGCATATGGCACCCTAGGCCATAACTTCCTTCCCTACAAATCCCTGGGTTCCTGGATATGCCCAGGAAAGATACAATTCTCTGCTTACCTCTCTCATACCTGATGAAGCGGGGGTAAGGGATCTGCAGCCAGGTGGGAGGCCCTCCACTGTCATAGGCAAGAGGCCTAATAGCACACAGCTTCTCTATAGAGAGCATCTGTCCGATTGCTAGCAAATACTGCACCTTCAGTGGGGTGGTGCTCCATCTTTGGATCCCTCCAGCTGTTCACCTGTGTTACCTGAGCTACAATGTACAATGTGAGGGACGCTGTCTATGAGGACAACCGCAAGTGTGTGTGTTCTGTGCTGCTTTACTGATATAGTGAATTCTCAGCTAGAATCTCTGTTACTTTATAATTTTATAGAGACTATGCTATGCAGCCACGTTACCATGATTGTGTAACCTTCATAATCTAAGTGAATAAAGGTGTTGCGCTGCTCGAAATCAATAATGATGCGAAATGAACAATGAAAAAATCAAAAGACAATTCCAACGTGACTAGGTCCACACAAATGATAACGAAAAAAACTCTTCAAGAAATCCAGATGGAGAAGAGCACCCAAAATCTCAGTGTGCTGTTCCCCTCATATTTGTTATTTAACTGTGCATTGTATCACCAATTCTTATTTCACCATGTTTGTTTCTACGTCTTGATCTGTTGCTGCCATCTGCTGGCCAGAATTTGCATGCTGCATGCCTTTGTTATAGCTAGTAAGTGTTTTCTCTGCTGGGCGTGGTTTTAGGCAAGCCTTGGTTCTGGTCACTTCCTGCAGCCATTTTATCTGCTATATAGCTGTGTGACAGGACATTCAATACCCTGGGCTTGTGAAGGCATCAGTTTTTGACCAGCAGTTAGCCTCAGGAAAGATATCACAGGACAGCATGAATACCTCTACTACCTTACAGTATTGTATCACTGTTTGTCGCTGTATTTTGGACCAAATAAACCCACGCTGATTTCATTCCCGTGTATACGTTTGGATCCATCTAACCTGAACATCTGCCGGTCCGGTCTGCTCCACTGCTTGGATACGAAGGTAGGAAGTTACACAGCCATTATTAGATATACCTTCATTCGCCTTCATGTGGGGACAGAACAGTCAAAAACTGCCTTAAAGTCCATACCCCGCTACAGATTCCCTCAGAGTCCAGTACCACACTCAGGAATCTCCCTAGCAACAGGCCCACTTGCAGCAAATCTGCCTGGCTACAGTGCACGTTCCACAAGCCTATGCGGAAGCACTGCGCATACGCAGTATCTATAGTCTCGCCTGGAAGTCCTCCACAACTCGCCAAGCCATTCCTAAAGTCCTATATTAACTTTTCCTCGCATAATAGAAGTACTGTTTATGCACGCTCATTACATTGCTGTGGCCCGCAAAACCCCGCAATTCACTCTAAACATCTTAGAAATTTTATCAAAGTGCCCTATCGGAGCCGTGCTGCGATTTTCAGCGCCCAATTCAAAACTTCATTTTCTTAAAGGGACAGCGCACCTTAAGTCAAAATGGCCGAAAAGGACTTTGCACAGTTCCCCGGTGATGAACTAAAGCAAATACAACCTGATACTGATCGTTATGAAGGGCAGGGAACAGAATCCACACTTCCAGCAGAACAAGTCGTACGACCAAGACGCTCTCTGAAACCGACAGTAAAAGTCATTGAAAATTATCACACCACGAAAGATGAACTATGTGATAACCTGGAGGAACAATGGGAACGAGTTTCCTCCCTCATGTCCGGACTTAAATCCTCCTCAGGTGATGCCACAAGCTTACAAGTTGCCATCGGGCGGCTGGACACAGCTCAAGAAAGATACAAGAGACTGTCCACAAGGTATATAACCTTTCTAAAAGACTCTAATATCGATGAAGCCCTATCAGAACTGAGCAAGGCAGAATCAATAGCCAGACAAAGAGACGTCATGGTGCTGGATGTTAAAGGTAAAGCGGAACTTTGTATCTCGCATTTGCAAGAAACTAAGTCACACAGATCAAATTCATCTAAACATTCCTCTCGGTCATACAGATCATCGTGCTCAAGAAGCTCAGCCTTGAGCGACAGATTACTAGAGGCCCGCATAAACGCAGAGCAATCCAAAGCGAGACGCTCCTTCACAGAAAAGGAAGCTCTTGCAAGGGCAGAGGCCAAGAGGGCAGAAGCAGAGGCAGAGGCCAAGAGGGCAGAAGCAGAGTCAGAGGCCAAGAGGGCAGAAGCAGAGTCAGAGGCCAAGAGGGCAGAAGCAGAGGGCAGAGGCAGAAGCAGAGGCCAAGAGGGCAGAAGCAGAAGCAGAGGCCAAGAGGGCAGAGGCAGAAGCAGAGGCCAAGAGGGCAGAAGCAGAGGCTCGAATAAAGATTTTCGAATCAGAGATGCAGGAGGAAATTGCATTAGCTAAAGTAAGACTACTTGAGCAAGCATTGAGCCAAGGTCTTGATCCAGTCTGCTCGCTACCACAGGAGATAGATGATCCAGTTGATCGCACCAGTGACTATGTACTGAATCAGGTATCTGCGCCACCCCCAGTTTGCAGTACCGTCCAAGCCAACAACACTGAAACCTCCAAGTCAGCTCTGCCTGCGGTACCAGTGCCACCCACAGCACCCGAGCAACCTAATAACCGTTACCCGGAAGTGCCCTCTCAAGGACGGTTGTTACAGCAAGATCGCTATCAGGCATTTTCTGGCCTACCTCCACAGCTCAAGCAGCAGTCATCACAATATACAGAGGCTAAACGACAGCTCAACCCTGCAGCTACATCATTCTACCCGGAAGCATCTCGCCCTTTCACGCCAGGCAGCCCATACGCCCCAGGGGCATCACAAGTTGTCATGGCAACAAGCAGTGAGAAATCAGATATGTCTGAGTTTGCCAGGTTTATGGTGAGCAGAGAGCTAATCAACACCAGTCTCTCAAAATTTGATGACCGTGCAGAGAGCTACAGAGCTTGGAAGGCAACCTTCAAGGCCGCCATCGCTAACCTCAACCTAACCGCAGAGCAGGAGTTTGACCTCTTGATCAAATGGCTGGGCCCAGGCTCCACAAATCGTGTCAAGAGCCTCAGAACTGTCTATGTGGGACAAGCAGAAGCAGGTCTTGCTGTCGCCTGGCAGAGACTCGAACGTACCTTCGGCAGTGCAGAAGCAATAGAGAAGGCCCTATTCAAGAGACTGCAGAACGTTCCAAGGATCAATCTCAAGGATGTCCAGAAGCTTCAGGATTTAAGTGATCTGCTCATGGAACTGGAGCTTGCCAAGGGTGACCCTCGTCTGTCTGGGCTTTGCTACCTGGATACAGCTCATGGAGTGAACCCAATTGTCGTGAAGCTACCATACAGTCTGCAAGAAAAGTGGGCGGCATCAGTCTCAAGGTACAAAAGAGAGCATGACATCACCTTTCCCCCATTTATTCACTTCTGTAGATTTATCGATGAACAGTCCCAGATGAGGAATGACCCCAGCCTCGACTTCCTGGAGTTCAACACTACAGCTTCAGCAACATCATCGTCAAGGTATGAAAGCATCATGCATAAACACAGAGACTTCAAGAGCAGCGTGAGTGTTAGAAAGACTAACCTACCATCTCCTGCAGTACCCACGGGTAAACAGTACACTACCTCATCAGGAGATAAGACCTTCAATCGTGAATGCCCCATTCATAAAAAACCACACTCTCTGAACAAATGTAGAGGGTTTAGATCCAAAACCATACAGGAGCGCAAGAAAATCCTCACCGAGCTTGGGGTATGTTTCAGATGCTGCGCTTCATTGGAGCACATGGCTAAGGACTGTAAATCTGTCATCGAATGTGAGGAGTGTCATAGTGAAAGACATGCCTCAGCTATGCACCCAGTCCCACTCTCCAGAGATTCACCCACTGCCATCACCACCAGTCCTGCTCCAAGTCATGGCGGGGAGCCCCAAAATTACGCTAATGCAGCGACTGCTGTTGCCTGCTCATGCTTGGATGTATGTGGGGAGGGCCAGTGTGAGAAATGTTGTGCCCGAATATGCCTAATCAAGGTCTACCCAGAGGGACTACCAGAAAAGGCAGTAAAAATGTATGCCATCATCGACGACCAAAGCAACCGGTCCCTAGCAGGTCCTAAATTCTTTGAAGCCTTTGGAATAAAGGGACCATCCGAACCCTATACCTTAAACACCTGCTCGGGCCGCATAGAGACTAGCGGCAGAAGAGCACAAGGATTCATCGCTTCTCCTGTCAGTGGGGATACGGAAATACCCTTACCGACGCTGATCGAATGCGATCAAATACCCAACCATAGGGATGAGATTCCTACCCCAGAAGCTGCATTTCACCAACCTCACCTAAGGCACCTAGCCAACGTTATCCCACCTATGGACATCAACGCCGAGATTCTACTCCTGCTCGGCAGAGACAATCTAAGGGTACACAAGGTGCGTCAACAGTGTAATGGTCCTGACTATGCACCATACGCCCAGAGACTGGACTTGGGATGGGTAATCATAGGAAATGTATGCTTAGATCAACCAGGAATTGACTCTTTCAAAACGTACGTGCGTGCAGATGGACGCACAACTTGCATTAAGCCGTGTCCTCATCACTATGAGGTGAAGGAGAAGTCTCCAGGCCTCATACAACCACCTGACGTCATTACTCCCCTCTTTGCCGACAACTTGGGGAGATCAGTCTTTCATACAACCAAGGACGACGATAAAGTAGCCTTGTCAGTAGAGGACAGAGAATTTGTCAAGATAATGGACAGTGAGTTCTTTAAAGACGAAACCAATCACTGGGTTTCTCCATTACCCTTCCGAGCTACCAGGGTAAGACTCCCGAACAACCGGGAACAAGCTCTGTCTAGATTTAACTCTCTTCAGCGTACCATGAACAGCAAGCCTGAAATGAGAGAACACATTGTTGCCTTTATGGATAAAATATTCCGTAACAACCATGCAGAACCAGCTCCATCCTTAAGGAAGAACGATGAATGCTGGTACTTGCCTTCATTCGGAGTATATCATCCACGAAAACCTAATCAAATTAGAGTTGTCTTTGATTCAAGCGCCAAACATCAAGGTGTATCTCTTAACGATATTCTTCTCACAGGTCCTAATCTGACTAATAACCTAGTCGGAGTGCTGATGAGATTCAGGAAAGAGCTTGTCGCCATCACTGCTGACATTGAACATATGTTCCATTGTTTTGTAGTCCGAGAGGACCACCGGAATTTCCTCAGGTTTCTGTGGTACAAGGACAATGACACCAACGCAGAGATGATGGAGTATCGTATGAGGGTACATGTGTTTGGAAACAGCCCTTCACCAGCCGTAGCGACGTACGGGCTTCGGAGAACTGCAATAGAGGGGGAATCTGAATACGGTACAGATGCCAAAGACTTTGTGGAAAAAGACTTCTACGTGGATGACGGGCTCAAATCGCTACCAGCTGAAGAAGCGGCTATCGATCTGCTCAAAAGGACTCAAAATATGTTGTACCAAGCTAACCTTAGACTACACAAAACTGCTTCAAACAGCCTAACCGTAATGAGAGCCTTCGATCGAGGTGATCATGCACCTGGATTCAAAGACATTAACCTGGGACTGGACAGTCCACCTGTGCAGAGGAGCTTGGGCCTCAGATGGGATCTCTCGGCTGACTCCTTTGGTTTTCAAATAAGTTGTGCAGACAAGCCATTCACAAAACGTGGTGTCCTATCAGTGGTAAACAGCCTATTTGATCCGCTGGGATTTGTAGCGCCCATCGTCATACAAGGTAAATCCCTACTGAGACAACTTTCTGAAACCATCAAGGATTGGGATACCCCACTTCCCTCCGATAAAGAGCAAAAATGGGAAGCCTGGAAGCGATCCTTGTGTGCTTTGGATGAGATCCACATCCCAAGATGCTATATTAAAACCTCACTTACTTCTAGCGTAAAGAAGGAACTCCACGTGTTCTCGGACGCCTCCAAAGAGGCTATAGCAGCGGTCGCCTATCTGAAAGTCACAGAACCCAACAAGCAAAATCATGTTGGATTCGTCTTTGGTAAGGCTAAGTTAGCTCCCAAGCCTGATCATACTATTCCCAGACTTGAACTCTGTGGGACTGTATTAGCAGTGGAGATTGCAGACTTCATACAAGAAGAACTAGGTGTCAACATAGATGAAGTTCAGTATTACACGGACAGTAAGGTCGTATTAGGTTACATCTACAATCAGACGAGACGATTTTATGTTTACGTCAGTAACCGCATAGAGAGAATCAGGAGGTCCTCCAAACCTGAACAATGGTACTATGTACCATCCGAACTTAATCCAGCAGATCATGCCACTAGACCTATGTCTGTAGGTTCCTTTACTAACTCTACTTGGCTTACAGGTCCGGAGTTTCTGCTAAAACAGGCGGACGATTGTGTACAGGAAGTTTTCAGCATCCAGGATCCGGATAATGATCCAGAAATCCGCGCTGAAGTCAGTGTATTGGTCACTGGAACAAAGCAAATCTCCAGCCTCGGTAGCCAGCGCTTTGAACATTTCTCCAGTTGGATGAGACTCGTCAGGACTATCGCAAGGTTAGTGCACATTGCGGAATGTTATCACAATACTCACAAAGATAAGGATTGTCACGGTTGGCACGTCTGCCATAAACCCTTCTCTGCGGAGAACATCTCTCATAGTGAGTCCCTCATAATACGTCACGTCCAACAAGAGGAATTCAATGTAGAATGGAAGTGCTTATACAACAAACAGCAGATTCCAATAAAAAGCCCTCTTGCCAACTTAAATCCAGTTATTGACAGTTTTGGCTTGCTCAGAGTTGGTGGTCGTTTGAATCAAGCCCACCTAGGAGTTGCAGAACAAAATCCTCTCATCATTCCCAGCAAACACCATATCACCGTCTTGCTGATCCGACACTACCACAAAAAGACTGAACACCAGGGCAGGCAAATCACTGAGGGCAAGTTACGGTCTGCTGGCCTTTGGATTATAGGTATGAAAAGACGTGTGGCCCAAGTACTGCATGACTGTGTTCACTGTCGCAAAGCTAGAGGAAAACAACTACACCAACAAATGGCTGATTTGCCTGCGGACAGACTATGTACAGAGCCGCCTTTCACCTACGTTGGCCTAGACGTCTTCGGGCCATGGATGGTGTCCGCACGCAGGACCCGTGGCGGTCACGCAAACAGTAAGCGTTGGGCTGTACTATTTACTTGCATGAGTGTGCGAGCCGTTCACTTAGAGGTCATAGAATCCATGGACACATCCAGCCTTATTAATGCCTTAAGACGGTTCTTTGCAATCAGAGGACCAGTGAAACAGTTGAGGTCTGACCGTGGAAGCAACTTCATTGGAGCCTGTAGAGAACTGAACATAGACACCAAATCCATTCAAGATCACTTGGCGGAAAAGGGTTGCACCTGGATTTTCAATCCTCCTCATAGTTCCCACATGGGGGGCTCCTGGGAGAGAATGATCGGCATCTCACGCAACATCTTGAATTCTATGTTGATGGATGTAAACTCTTCAAGACTCACACATGAGACTCTAGTCACCCTTCTCGCTGAAGTTTCAGCCATCATCAATTCTAGACCCCTCGTGCCAGTATCTATGGATCCTGAAACACCAGCCGTACTGACTCCAGCTATCCTACTTACCCAAAAAACTGAGATTACGCTAATGCCTAATGGAGAATTTACTCATGCGAATATCTACCAAAAACACTGGAAACGTGTACAATACCTAGCTGATTACTTCTGGAACAGGTGGCGAAAGGAGTATCTCAATATTCTTCAAGGAAGAAGAAAGTGGCAACACCACAAACCGAACCTAAAAGAAGGCGACCTCGTGTTAATGAAGGAGCAACATACCGTACGGATTGACTGGCCTATGGGACTAATTACAAAGGTTCTTCCTAGCAAGGATGGCAAGGTCCGTAAAGTGGAGTTGAAGATCTTCAGAAAGGGTGAGCTTAAAATATTCGCAAGGCCAATTAATGAACTCATTTTGATACTACCCATCGAGAACATTCCTGCTGGGTGAACTCTACTGAACTTGAACTTTGTGGTTCTTCTCTATTCCAACTCGGAATCTACTATATTGTTATGTTTATTGCATTCTAACATGTTCTTTGTTACAGGTTGTTTTATATTTTATGGACATTCGTCATAGTGAAATCCCTTATGGAATTTCAGACGGGGAGTGTGCTGTTCCCCTCATATTTGTTATTTAACTGTGCATTGTATCACCAATTCTTATTTCACCATGTTTGTTTCTACGTCTTGATCTGTTGCTGCCATCTGCTGGCCAGAATTTGCATGCTGCATGCCTTTGTTATAGCTAGTAAGTGTTTTCTCTGCTGGGCGTGGTTTTAGGCAAGCCTTGGTTCTGGTCACTTCCTGCAGCCATTTTATCTGCTATATAGCTGTGTGACAGGACATTCAATACCCTGGGCTTGTGAAGGCATCAGTTTTTGACCAGCAGTTAGCCTCAGGAAAGATATCACAGGACAGCATGAATACCTCTACTACCTTACAGTATTGTATCACTGTTTGTCGCTGTATTTTGGACCAAATAAACCCACGCTGATTTCATTCCCGTGTATACGTTTGGATCCATCTAACCTGAACATCTGCCGGTCCGGTCTGCTCCACTGCTTGGATACGAAGGTAGGAAGTTACACAGCCATTATTAGATATACCTTCATTCGCCTTCATGTGGGGACAGAACACTCAGTGCTCTAAATCCTCAATATAAGTGCATCACCACAGTGAACATAGAGATCCAGGTGGACCCTCACCTTCTAACATGGACCTGTATATGAACACGGGTCAGATAGGCATCTCCCCCTTTTAGTGGGGGTAACACATAGCTTGCTCCTCTGTGGGCAATCTTCTCCTTATAAGCCACCGCTGATCTTCCAGTAGCACCTGATATCAATGTAGCTGGCTCTGTGGGTAAAGCACGACACGTGGTGCGTGACGATAGGCGTGGGGAGGAGCCGGGTGACGTCAGCACTGGAACGCCAATTAGCCAGGCAGGAAACCGCTCTCTGTTGACTGTTTTGTTTTGCTTTTACTACGATTTATCTCGGTTACCATATGAGTGTATATATATTTTAATAAACTACATGTTATCTTAAGAAGCGTGCTGCACTATGGTCACCTTTGTGCTTCTCGAGCTTTACCCACAGAGCCAGCTACATTGATATCAGGTGCTATTGGAAGATCAGCGGTGACTTATAAGGGGAAGATTGCCCACAGAGGAGAAAGCTATGTGTTACCCCCACTAAAAAGGGAGATGCCTATCTGATCTGTGTTCATATACTTAGGGCTGCTCAGGGTTTCACAGGTTGCTGCTTTGTTACCTCCCCGTCTTCTTGAGATTTATAGAATATGGTGGGAGGAAGGACAGCCTGAATATTTATGCAACTCTAGCCAAACCCTGGGGTGGTGTGCCCAGAAGATGGAGAGACAGCCCATAAGTAGTTAGAGGCCTGAGCAGCAGGGGCAGTATTCTTGGGTCCAGTTCTGCAGGAGGAGACCCTGTTGAGGGGCTCTGCCCCCTGGGGCAGAAATCTGGGAGGAAGTCAGATTGAAGACACTGAGGTCCCAGCTAGGCATAGCTGGGGGGCCTATTAACAAGTCCTAGTCTAAGAATCTAGTTGGGTCAGGAGAAAGCTCAAGAGATCGATCCAGGAGGAAGCTGTTGGAGAGAGCCCAAGTTGTCCAAAGGTGGTGTGAACCTGCATCTCACTCACTATGATGAACCTGATAGATATCGGTAGGAGGCAACCAATGATCCTGTGGCTAAGTGGGTACAAGACCCCAGGGCAGCAGAGTGTGACTGAGTGGTGCTTTGAAACTCTGGAAAGAGTACAGGTCACAGTCAGCCTAGAGATCCAGTGTGGCATTTCTTTTGCAAGTGCAGTACAGCCAGGAGTTGTGCGGTGCAGCCAGTGGTTGTACAATACAGCCAGAAGGCTGTGCATAGCAGCCAGAAGTCCCATGCTCCCTATCCAATTTCATCATTCTCCAATCAAAACACAAGAAGAAACCCCTGGACTGACCAGAGGAAGAATGCTGAAAATGCTGCATGCTTAGCTGTGTGTGTGCTCTAAGGGAGGAAACAGGACTCAATCTACCAGATGCGCTCTCTCTCTCTCTCTCTCTCTCTCTCTCTCTCTCTCTCTCTCTCTCTCTCTCTCTCTCTCTCTATATATATATATATATATATATACACACTGCTCTAAAAACATTAAAGGAACACTTTTTCATCAGAGTATAGCATCAAATCAATTAAACTCTTGATGTGGTCAGTTAAGTAGCAGAGGGGGTTGTTAATCAATTTCAGCTGCTTTGGTGTTAATGAAATTAACAACAGGTGCACTAGATGGGTAACAATGAGACAACCCTTAAAACAGGAATGGTTTTACAGGTGGAGGCCACTGATATTTGTTTCCCTGCTTATTTTTTCTGACTGTTTTTCATTAGTTTTTCATTTGCCTAGGGTCAGTGTTACTGCTGGTAGCATGAGGTGATACCTGGACCCTACAGAGGTTGCACAGGCAGCCCAACTCCTCCAGGATGACACATCAATACGTGTCATTGCCAGGATTGCTGTGTCTCCCACCACAGTCTCAAGAGCATGGAGGAGATTCCAGGAGACAGGCAGTGACTCTAGGAGAGCTAGATAGGGCCGTAGAAGGTCCTTCACCAATCATCAGGACCGGTATCTGCTCCTTTGTGCAAGGAGGAACAGGATGAACACTGCCAGAGCCGTACAAAATGACCTCCAGCAGGCCACTGGTGTGAATGTCTCTGACCAAACAATCAGAAACAGACTTCATGAGGGTGGCCTGAAGGCCCAATGTCCTCTAGTGGGCCCTGTGCTCACTGCTCGGCACCATAGAGCTCTATTGGCATTTGCCATTGAACACCAGAATTGTCAGGTCCACCACTGGTGCCCTGTGCTTTTCACAGATGAGAGCAGGTTCACACTGAGCACATGTGACAGACGTGAAAGGGTCTGGAGAAGCCATGAAGAACACTATGCTGCCTGTAACATCATTCAGCATGACTGTTTTGGTGGTGGGTTAGTGATGGTCTGGGGAGGCATATCCATGGAGGGACACACAGACCTCTACAGGCTAGACAATGGCACCCTGACTGCCATTAGGTATCGGGATGAAATCCTTGGACCTGTTGTCAAATCCTATGCTGGTGCAGTGGGTCCTGGGTTCCTCCATGACAATGCCCGTCCTCATGTGGTGAGAGTATGCAGGCAGTTCCTGGAGGATGAAGGAATTGATACTACTGAATGACAGCCACACTCGCCTGACCTAAATCCAATAGAACACCTCTGGGATGTCATGTTTCAGTCCATCTGACACCGCCAAGTTGCACCTCAGACTGTCCAGGAGCTCAATGATGTTCTGGTCCAGATCTGGGGGGAAATACCCCAAGACACCATCCGCTGTCTCATTAGTACCATTTTGAGTTGCTGCAATGAAATTTCAGCAAAATGGACTAGCCTGCTGCATCATTTTTTCACTTTGCTTTACTTTGAATTCAGTCCTCTGTAGGTCGATCATTTTCATTTCCATCAAACGATGGGGCATCCTTACATTCCTAACACATTACGTTACCCAGTCCATATCAGTATAGATATCCAGCATATTTTTTCCCATTGAGATCTGATGTGTTTTCAAAGTGCTCCTTTAATTTTTTTGAGCAGTGTATATATATTATATATATATAAAATTAGGGGGAGGTACTGATTCAATGGACTACTCGGTATTTTCCTGCCATCACTCTTCTATGTTTTTGAGTTTCTATTGATAGTATTTGTACACACATACACTGTATTAAGTTTTCCATTAAACACTGATAAATAATTGGCAATGTTTTTGTGTTTCCCCTGACAGCAACCATTACATCCGGCTGCCATCTATCAAAATTACAAAGGATGGGCTGTCATTGTGTTCTTCCTAATTATGCAAACACAAATGCTGACACGTGAACCCCAGCGGTCTCTTTGCTCCAAAAGAAAAGAGCCAAAACATCTGGCCCATTAATGTTCCAGAACATGGAATGCTTCACTGCGCCAACAATGATAAAATCACGGCAAAAGGATTTATCATAAAGAAAACACTACCGTCATACTTTGTTCTTGTTGTTTCTTAAAGGATCAGTCCACCTTAAAATTGAATTGGCTTTTTCTCTGTCTTATGTGCTCTTCTTCAGAGCTACAACCACCTGCAATGTTCATTCGGAGGGTTCTCACTCTTCCTATTCGCCAAAACATTACTCGTTCAAAAAACTGTATCTTCCTTAAAGGGAATGCACAGGGACATCATGGGGTTCTGCTTAAGTGCAATAAAACACAATATATGTATTTGCTGATTTATATAGTGCTCACATATTGTGCACCTGCTTATAGTGGGCAGCACAGTGGCTTAGTGGTTAGCACTTCTGCTTTGCAGCAATTGGGTTGTCAGTTTGAATCCCAACCATTGCATATTCTCCCTGTGTCTGCATGTGTTTCCTCCCACACTCCAAAGACCTGTTGGTAGGTTAATTGGCTCCTCTCTAAATTGACCTGAGTATACATGAATTAGGGACCTTGAAGGCAGGGACTAATGTGAATGTATAATAAATAGAGGGCTCGTAAACCATTCACATCAGTCCCTGTTTCATCTCCATGTTTGCTAACCATACATGGAGGAATCATTACATTCCTCCATCTGCACTAAATAGTGTGGATAGAGTTTTGTCTGATTCAGCCATCTATGGCCAGTTTAAAGTGTTACTAAACCCACAACAGTAAAATCAGTCTGTATATGCAGTAAAGAATGCTTGTTATACTCACTGTGGAACTTAAGGGGTTAATCCTCTGCGTTGTGTTAAAAGGATGTTTGATCCTGACTTCTCTGATACTCCCCTTCTTCCACGTTCTCCATTTCATCTCCTGATAAAACAGATCCTTGGGGACACTCTACACATGCTCAGTTTGGTGTGTACTGCTAGATAGTTTTTTTTCTTTTTCTTGGGAGGGTGCATGTGATCAGCACAGGGCCAATCAGCACTGTCCAGACAGAGGGTCAGTGGTTATGCAATCTTATAGGGCAGTGAGAGGAGAATGAAAACACCTCCTACAAGCTTTAACCAGTGGTCTGCTGGACACTGATAGAAGTCACAAGACTGCTCTAACTGCTGATGAGAAAATTTATTTAGCAGTTTGTATTTACTAAAATAATTGCATTTCCATGTTCTGTGTCCTGCGAGAGACCAGATATAGTGAATGCAGGTTCCGGGGAGAATGGATATAGTGAATGCAGGGTCCTGGGTTTAGTAACACTTTAATGTTCCTACTACTATTACAAACACAGCCCTGAAGCAATTATCAGAGAAAGCTGTTAAGGCTACCAGTATACTTTTTGGATGAAGTCCACAGGAAAACAGAAAAAACATACAAACTCCATGGAGACATCATGGGTAGGATTTGAACCCATGGCCCAGAACAGCAGAAGTATGCAAAGGCTGCTTTCATACTGCTTCATTCGAAAAATGCATATTCCTTTTTGCCACATTTTTGATGCATTTCTGGTGCATTTTTTGGTTGCCTGCATCTGTGCAAAATGGACACGTGACTTAAAAAAGGTAGCAAAAACTCAAATGTGGTGCATTTTTGCTGTGTCTTCCATTCATTTCAGCTGGGAGGTGCGGTTTGGTGAGGTTTTTTTTATCATTCACCAAACAAGCACCAAAAATGCAGCAATAAGGGTTTTTAAAAACACAACTGAAATGCAACTAACCGGTGTGAAGAGCTCCAAGGATTTAAAGGGATGCATTTTTCGTGAATTTTTCTTCTCCTTTTTTTTTTTTACTGAAAAACTGATCAGCGGGAGAGGGTCTGAAGACACAGGAAGTATTCTGGAACACCTATGGTATATCCATCACTGTTACATTGGATTTCATTATAAATGTATAAACATCTTTGAGCTAACATCTAGTGTCAATTCAGTGTAACTACAAAATGTTATTACTCCATTTCTAAAGTGGTACAATCCTGTTTACCTGTATTTTGGGGAGAGATTATTTAGTCCTCAGTTAAACACCTACCTTCTTCTTCATGTTCCCTCAGTTAGTCACCAAACATCATTGTGCACACAAGGCTTAGAAGATTGTCACTTAACACTCTGATTTTATTGGTGAACATCCAATGTATTGCATTTCAACAAGTAAAACTACGTTGGCTTAAACTGTCGTCTCTTTTTGGAGAGTTAAGCTGTCTGTGGAGGGCGCTTGTTCAGCAGGTGACCATACTGACTGGATAGAATGAGGTCTAGAGAAGGTATATCAATGCATAAAGTACATGAAACAGAACAAGGCTTTTATCCCATAGGGAAGCCATTCTCAACCAGGATTCATTGGAAGCCTAGGATTCCTCCAGATATTACCCAGTGTTCATTGAGTTGTCGCTGTTTGACCTCCCATTTGATGGTGGATGCATCGCTCTGGGTTCAATGCCACTTGCCAGAGCAAGTAGCATGAACTTAATGATCTTTTTCTGGATACTGGAGACATGTCCCATATGGAAGAAAAATATATTTGAAATATATTTTAAAAATATACTTCCCAAATATATTGATATATATTTGAAATGCTACAATTTTGGCCATATTCAATATATTAAAAAATATATTTCAATAAATATATATATATATACTGTATATATATATATATATATATATATATATATATATATATATATATTGCATATTGAAATGTGTTTTTATATATTATAAAATATCTGAAAAATATTTTTAAAAATATATATTTTTTAAATATATTCTTCAGATTTTTTTTAAGATATAAAAAAGTTTAACATATAATTTTACATATATTTGTAAATGCATTCCAAAAATGTAGATTTGTATTTTTAAAGACATACAGTACATTTGAAATGTATTTTTAAAAATATTGTTCATATATTTTGTAATAAAAACACATTTCAACATGCAGTATATATATATATATATATATATTTATTTATTTATTGAAATATATTTTGAAATATATTGAATATGGCCAAAATTGTAGCATTTCAAATATATATTATTATATTTGGAAATAATATTTTTATAATATATTTCAAATATATTTTTCTTCCATGTGGGGTTACATGGGACTACAAGAAATCATTGCTATAACAGGGCAGTAGAGAAGCACAGATTAGTGTCTGGATTAGTGTCGGCATATAAAGTGTCAAAGGGCCACATGCGGCCCCTGGGCTGCAGGTTTGGCACCAGGTCTCTGACTCTACGCTGAGCACAGCTCTGTTATATTGCATATACAGATCTACAATCTGACCCCAGGTATGCTGCATTGACATCAGAGCCCTCAGTCCCCATATACATACAATCATCACCACAGAGAGAACATGGCAGAGGGTGGCAGGCGGCTCAGGTCTGCAGGAAAGCAGGAGGAAGAGCAGGTTCCCTTATAAATTCTAAGGGGGCCTTGGTTGCTGCATCCTGGAATCGGCATCATGTGTTTCCATGGTGCAGTTGGACCAGATGCCAGCACCATAGGAACAAATGACAATTGTGTTTTGGCTGCTCAGTACAATTGGCAGTTATGGTGCTGGCGGCCAGCCTGCTTTCACCATGGAAAAGCTTGATGCAAATATGGGACAAATTGGTGATGGCTGGCTAAAATCTTGCAGTGGGTCAGATGTGGCCCCTCTGGTCATAGTTTGGAGAAACCTGACCTAGACTAACACGGTAGTTAGGATACTTTTTGGTAGAAGGGTAATAAAAGGTAGTCCGTGTCGGTGGTGTACGGTGTAAGGTGTATGGATACCTCCCCAATGGGACACAGGGAAAAAAAAATGCCAGGGCTTTTTTCTTCACCAAACCTCTGCCCTTATCCAAAATGAGAAAAGTCAGTTTTTGGCAAGAGATACACCTTAAACAGAAGTTATCTGGTGAAATAAAGGAAAAATGCAGCTCATGTCTGTAATGAATAAGGCTGTCTTCCAACCATACACCGCCATTAGCTCCATCTATGACCAGTCCTCCCCAGTCTGTTCTTGCACACGTGCCTCCCATCCTCTTTGGTATCCATGTCTGGTCTCTGCATTTGTCCTGCTGAACAAATTAAATGAGCAAGTATTATCCAAGGCAAGGAAATAAAAGACCCAGATACAGAACATGATCAAGGATGCAATTAGACAATTAGCACAGTAATTATATCTGAATAGATGTGTAGGGTGGAACCGTCTACAAGTTGTTTTCTCCTAAACAGAGCTTGAGATGATCTCTGTTTTAAAGCAGCCCGTTCCTTCTGCAACATTTTATAGAAAAATAGAGATTCAATCTAATAGACCAGGGGTATTAAATTAAAATTCACCGAGGTCCAGGCAGTAACATTTTCATCCATCAGAGGTCCGAATCTCATGTAGGCCCCTGTGGTGCATTTTCGTGTGCACCAAACCATGTGTTGCTGCGATGTCATTTTGAAAAAAGGGACGGGGACTTCGTGTTTCTCGCAGGTAGTGCAGCCCATTAAAATGAATCAGCTGACCTACCCACGACGTGTGCACCAAATGCACATATACAGATCTGAGCCTGTCCTTACATCAGTGTCCTCAATCCCCACTGCACATCACAGTCCCCTCCTCGTTCACAGCTCCCCTCTTGATGAGTGTCCTCAGCTCCCCCTTTACATCACCCCCCTCCACCTCTTTCACAGTAGTGTTCCCACACTTCCTTGACATCAACGCCCCCTCCCAACAGTACTGTCCTCTGCCCCCCTTACTGCAGAGTACTCCACCCCTTTTTACATCATCCCTCCACATTACTGTCTTCATCCCGCCCCACATTACTGTCCTCAGCTCCCCCCACTTTAATGCAGTCAGCCCCCCACACACACACACATTTCAATTCTCAGCTCCTCAAATCCCCACACTACTGTCCTCAGTCCCCCAACATTACTGTTCTAAGCCCCCCCCCCATTCAGTCCTCAGTCCCCCCACATTCAATCCTCACCTCCATTTCACATCAGCCACCCATCACTCTAATGTCCTTATCCCCTTTAACTTTGCCCCCCCCCCCCCCCCACACACACACACACTCCTGCCTTACACAGACAGTGATTGACAGAAAGTGATTGATTGGTAAGACTGTCCTTCATCCTAGCAACCAATCACCTGCATGTTAACCTCGGTCAGCTCCTGCCTTCCATCCAGAACTGTCTTGTCTCCCGCTGTCAGCTCTGTGAGGATGACTGCGAGAAGCTGGGGGAAGAAAAGGCTCCTAAATGGATCTGGATGGGACAGTGACTGTCATTTAGTGATGCCTGAAATAGACAGTGTTCTATCAAGATCAATTTTTTTAGTCTGACCTCCATTTTCCTGTTACAGTAGCTCTGTGGGGTGTCTAAATATGACTCTGCAGTGCACTAAGCACCATTACACCCAGTGCACTCTGGCATCAGCACTCAGTAATTGATCTAGTCAGACACGCCCACTTTTTTCTGCAATGCAAGTCTGTGTGTGGACACACGCTGAGGGGTGTGGCTATTACTCAGCTCTACCAGCACTGCAGTGTAAGGGAAGAAAGTCCATTTTTACTAGGGAAAAAAAAGGTATTTTAAAGCATTTCCTAACATGTGGGTGAGCAGAACTATACAGAGAAAAAGTAAGACTTTTACTGAGCTTTAAAACTTGCAAGTTTCCCAGAAAGTCCACAAAGTTCTTGTAGTCTCTGCTTTATTGCAGGAAATGGCTTGCCAACCATTGCATCACACACTCACTTGGTAGTAATAACAGCCATCCATGCAGGGGTGTATTTACCACAAGGCAAACAAAGCATTTGCCTAGGGAGGCATATTTCAGGGGGGCAGCACCACTCACCGAAAGAAGGGACAGAAGAAGGGACACACACGGCATGGGGACCAGATGGAATCTGAGAGAGGCTGCGGACTGCCTGATGGTGTATGCAGAGCCTGACTCTCATTCCAGGGGATGCCTGGAGCTGTAAAGGTGTGTGTGTCTCTCTCTCGCTGGGGGGGTGGGATGGCTGATGTATGCAGGTTGGTGGTAGTGGAAGGTTTTCTCAGGTAGGGGGGTGGGGGGGTCAGGAAGGATGGGGTGGTGTTGGTTGGTGTCAGGCTCTCTCTGTGGGGGGGGGGGGCGATTTTTGTGTTGCCTAGGGCAGCACAAAACTTAAATACACCACTGCATACACCTATATACCTATGGGAAGACAGACCAATACCTACAGCACACACACATATGGTAATCTCTCTGTACCCTTTTTCTGGTAGTCACATGACTGTACAAAGACGTGAAGGATAAACAGGAGAACTAACAACATACAAAGCCATCCACAGCTCTGCTCTGAACTACATCAACATCATCTCAAAGTATCACCCACACCATTCTTTTTGCTCCTCCCAACACTTCCTGCACTCTAGTTCCCTCATCCCACCTTCTATATTCACCTTCAGGACTTCTCCAGAGCCTCTCCCATCTCTAGATCTCTAGAACTCCCTTCCCCAATCTGTACAGTTATCTCCAACTTTGTCCACCTTTTGTGATTGCTAAAAAACTCATCTTTTCAGGTAGACCTATCCTTTAACTTAATAAACCAAACTTTTTCTTTTCCCATAAGCTCTTCGTTCACAGTTATTACCTTTTGTACCAGGGGCGGACTGACAACTCATGGGGCCCCCGGGCAATAGGGGATCTTGGGGCCCCTGTGTCTTTGCCCAAACTCACAAAAGCCTATGAAAAAGGTACCAGGGGCATCCCATGGGGCCCCCTACTGACCCCGGGCCCTTGGGCAGTGCCCGAGTTTCCAAATGGTCAGTCCGCCCCTGTTTTGTACTTGATCCTTCCTATCAGGCCTATTTACACCTATGCATAAATGCACAGAAACCCGTGTTTCTGATGGTGTTCACAGAATAAGTGAAAACCAAGTGAAAATGTTTGTTGCACTTGCAGTGCCATTAATTCTTAATGGCCCCCCAAACACAGCCAGCAGATGTAAAGTTTTACGCATCACAAACATGAAACAAATGCATCAGTAGAAAAAATGTGCAAAACTCTGTGCCCGAAAAAGTGCAGCAGCTTCTTTGGCACATTTTTTTGAGCGTAGGGCAGCCCATTCAAGTGAATAGGCTGCCCTATGCATGTCGCGTGTCCCCGCTATGCTAGGTTTAAATAGGGCCCCAGATTGTAACCTCTCACCAGCATGACCCTCCCAACCCTCTTATAGGGAATTGAATTTTAATTGTACTGTCCCCCTTTATTTTGTAAATTGCTGTTATTCTGACTCCAACTGTTGTATTAGTGATCTATCCCTTGTTGAGACCCCTATGCCTGGCCTGTATGGGCAGATACAATCACCGCAAACAGTCTTTATCAGATAGCTGAACTCACCAAACACCTTTTTTCTCTTCAACTAAACCGTTTATTGACTGCAGCAGGTTAACAGCAGACAACAGCTTCAACAGATGATTGAAAGGACAATATTTGCAGGTCAGAAACATGGTAATGTGTTCCTGGATACAAGCAGATTACATGTGTCCTAAAGACAAGTGGCCATATTCCTCCCAATAAAGACAGAGTGAAAAGGAAAAGAAAATACGTCCCAAGCTAGTGGGAGGAACACAGGATGGAAGATAGAAAATGATGGTGCAATAACGAAATGTATCCACAAGATGGCAGTATATTAACTACAGTAGTTAGTTAACATACTGCCATCTTGTGGATACTTTGGTTATTGCACCATCATTTTCTATCTTCCATCCTGTGTTCCTCCCAGTAGCTTGCGATGTATTTCCTTTTCCCTCTGTCTTTATTGTGATGAATATGGCGTAAAGCTTGTCTTTAGGACACATGTAATCTGCTTGTATCCAGGAGCATTACCATGTTTTGACCTGCAAATACCGTCCTTTCAATCATCTGTCGCAAATGTTGTCAGCTATTAACCTGCTGCATTCAATAAAAGATCCGACAAAAAGATCTAAAAACACTGAAGCAGCATGACTGTTGGACTTGCAGAATCCCGAGGCTAATACTTACCTACCCCCTTTAAAACACCACCCCCCTTCAAAACCTTCCCTCCCCCAAATAAACACGCAACTCACTTTTGGTGTAAACCGGCCATAGCAGCCATTTATTTAACATAACTCAACATAATATTTTAGTACATTACCACCCGGGTCTGAGGTCTCTGAAGGCACCATTACTCCCATCACCAACTCGGCTGTATCTATTACTCCATGAAAGGCCCCCAGCCGCTACTACACCGCCTCGGGGACAATACTACTGTTACTTAACCCAGATACAGCCAAATGAACTCCCACATTACCAATATGACCTTTTATTGGGAAGGGACACCCATACCTACGATGGGCCCAACCCATAATTCCTCAACTTGTCACTCCACCACCGCCTTCAAAGACCCATCGACCCCTGCCAGCTGCCATGACAAACGAACAAACACTTCAGGACACAACAGTCATCCTGAACCTTGAACAAACGCCATGAACCCACATAAAACAAACACCACGAACAACCACCAAACAACAAAAAACAACACCAGAACAAACACAATGACAGAACTATAACCAACACAACAAACAGAATACAAACCAACTTCAGGGCGGGAGGGCGGGAGAAACCACCTCCGTGATGGCACAAGCTCCGACTGACTCCGACAAGACACAACCCCCCAATTCAAAACCTGCAAGACCACCCACAATGCTGCCTACACCAATCAAGTAAGTAACCACCCCCCATCCCCATTTCCTTGCCTATACTCCACCCAAATTACACTCTCTGCCTCGTCTGCACGCCCCAGTCATGCTGGCCCTCCCTTATACTTCGCTCAGTCCAGGCCCTGACTTGACTGTTGGACTTGCAGAATCCCGAGGCTAATACTTACCTACCCCCTTTAAAACACCACCCCCCTTCAAAACCTTCCCTCCCCCAAATAAACACGCAACTCACTTTTGGTGTAAACCGGCCATAGCAGCCATTTATTTAACATAACTCAACATAATATTTTAGTACATTACCACCCGGGTCTGAGGTCTCTGAAGGCACCATTACTCCCATCACCAACTCGGCTGTATCTATTACTCCATGAAAGGCCCCCAGCCGCTACTACACCGCCTCGGGGACAATACTACTGTTACTTAACCCAGATACAGCCAAATGAACTCCCACATTACCAATATGACCTTTTATTGGGAAGGGACACCCATACCTACGATGGGCCCAACCCATAATTCCTCAACTTGTCACTCCACCACCGCCTTCAAAGACCCATCGACCCCTGCCACAGCACACGAGTGTGAACCCTTACACTCGTGTAGCCCGCCACACACGTAATCCACGTTGGATACCATCCTGCAGGCCCAAGGACCACAGATCAATCCCAACTGCATTAAGATGCACCCCATCCGAGCGCAAATACCGCCAGGACTCCTCCTCCAACTCCCTATGACGGACTGCTAGGCCACCATTCCTCACCACAAAACGCGCCACCTCCTTATTCACCTTAACTCGAGCCCTATTAATTTTTTTCACGGAGCGGGCCATACGCCAATAAGCACGGGCCACTATGTCCGACCATACCAGCACTGTGTCCGGGAAAAAAGACCGAATCCGCAAAAAATCAAACTTAATGTCCCGGATAACCTCCCGCATGGAGCGCAACCCGAGATCATTACCCCCCACATGTAATACCAAAACATCTGGAGGCCGGTCCAAACGGGAATAGTGATGAATTTCCGGGACCACCCTGGACCACAACATTCCCGGCACTCCAAGCCAACGAAGCCTCGCCTCCCCCCTCTCAAATCCCAGTTGCCGACCCTCTGGACGAACATCCGCCCTCTTAGCCCCCCAAAAAACATAAGAATGGCCCAAGATCCATACCAAGCAGCCTTCGGAACCTGCAAAGAAACACACAAAAGAAGGGAGGAGGTAGAACCTTCACCACAAAGGCCCCCACAAAACAAACAAAAACACAAAGGTAACAAAATACAAGTACCACAGAGACCAACACAACAACACCAAAAACTCTTATTTTTTTTTTTTTTTTTTAACTCACAAGAACTGAGGACGCACATACAGCTTGAACCTATCCGAATCCCAACGCCCAATCCGACGAACCACTTGATCACCTAACCCCCAGCGGGCGGCCTCCGTAGCTGCCCCAATGCGAAACGAATGAGACGAGTAATGTTCCACACCCAACCCGGCCAACTGCAAACACCGTTTAAACACTGCCCCAAATTGGAATCGAGACAGAGCCATCCCATTCGTATGCAAAAAGAAAAACCCCAGGAAGGTCAGGTCTCACCTCGAGAAAATCCCTAACCGCCCGTACCGGACAAATCCGAGAACTCGGAATCTCAGCCAATTCCACCCAGGTACCCCGACCCAAACGGTCCGTTTTTGACTTGCGCAGAAAAATTCGCACCCCACTACCCAACAAGACCACCTCATCTACGGCCAAACCACCCTCCCCCCACTTAGTCCGACTCACCAGCTCCCCAACCCGAAAGGCCCCAAAAAATGCCAGCACAAAAGCCGCACGGAACAAAATCGCCTCATACAACGAGGAACAAATACAATCCAACTGGCCAACCACCACTTGAAGAACCTCAAAAGACACTGGCCGTCTAGAATCAGGGATGGAACGGCCTTTTCTGTACCCCCGCATAGCCTGCCGAACAAGGAAATCCTTTGTCACGTCACGACCCCCCGCCAGTTTTAAATGAAAAGCCAACCCCGCCAGCTTACGAGACATCAAAGTTGCGGAAACACCCCTTTCAAAATTCCTGCCGATGAAATAAAGCAGGAGGCATAGGGCATCATCCACCCCGAAACCACCCCCCACCTCACTCACCAGCTCCAGCCATTCCCGCCACACCTTCTCATAGAAAACCCAAGTGGACGCGCAAACTGACGTCTGAATCAAGGCCGCTGAAGAGGCAAGGCAATGCTCCACAAGTGATCCGGACAATCGATACCGCGTTGCTCCGCTTCTGGTGCCAACCGACGGAATCTGTCCCACTGAAAACGAGATAGAGCATCAGCAACGGAGTTATCCACGCCCGGAACATGTACAGCCGAAATAAAACAATTGAGACCCAAACAGTCCAAAACCAACCGCTGCAACATACGAACCACCGGCCGAGACGTGGCCGAAACACGATTAATGGCATGAACCACGCTCAAATTATCACAATGAAAACGAATCCGTTTATTCCGGAAAACAGCACCCCACAAAGAAACAGCTAAAACGATGGGGAAAAGCTCCAGTAAAGTCAGATTACGCAACAGACCCTCCTCCCGCCATTGCAAAGGCCACGAACCCGCACACCACTGACCCTGAAAATAGGCCCCAAAACCGGCCGAGCCCGCCGCATCCGTAAAGAGTTCCAAATCAAAATTGGACACGACCCCATCCAACCAAAGTGATCTTCCATTATAGGAATCAAGAAACGACCTCCATACCCCCAAATCATCCCGTAGCTCACCTCGCAGCCGAACCCTGTGATGCGGGGCCGCCACACCAGCCGTGGCCGCCGCCAAACGCCTGGAAAATATACGCCCCATGGGCATGATGCGACAAGCGAAATTTAACTTGCCTAGTAACGACTGCAATTCCCGAAGCCGAATCTTCCTGCACCGACCCACCGAACTCACCAACCCCCGGAGCTCCTCCAGTTTATCCTGCGGCAAACGACATTCCATGGCCTCAGTATCAACAATAATTCCCAAAAAACACAATTCCGTTGTCGGACCCACCGTCTTATCCGAAGCCAAAGGAACGCCAAAATGCTCAAACACATGTTCCACCGTACTCAGTAGTGACGCACAAATGGAACTACCCGGAGGGCCAATACACAAAAAATCATCCAAATAATGGATGACAGATGCGAGCCCAGAAACATCCCTAACCGCCCATTCAAGAAAAGAACTAAAAGTCTCAAATAGAGAACAAGAAATGGCGCAGCCCATAGGCAAGCAACGATCAACAAAAATGCACCCTTCCCATTTGCAACCCAGCAATCGGAGACAACTAGGATGCACCGGCAAAAGGCGAAACGCCGCCTCAATATCAGTTTTTGCCAACAGGGCACCCCGACCAAACCGCCTCACCCAGGAAATCGCCGCGTCAAAAGAAGTGTAGGAAACAGAACACAAACCTGGGTCAATAGCATCATTGACCGAACCCCCCCGCGGATGAGACAGGTGATGAATGAGTCTATATTTATTAGGCTCTTTTTTGGGAACAACACCCAGCGGCGAAATTACCAAATTAGGCATAGGGGGGTCCACAAACGGGCCAGCCATGCGGCCCAAGGACACTTCCTTGTCAATTTTTGCCCTGATAACCTCCGGATGCAACCGCGCCGACTTCAAATTATCCGCCGCAGGAGGAACTACCGCCAATAGACAGGGGATCAAAAAACCTTCCGAAAAACCCCGCCGCAACAGGGTCGCCGCCGCCTGATCAGGGTACCGCTTTAAAAACGGCAACATCCTTCCTACCCTCACCGGCGACTTCCCTTTTTCCAGTTTCACCACCTCTCCCCCGCCCTTGCTTGAAACACCGGGACAATGTATGGGCCCCCCCACAACCCGAGCACTCATGACGGAATCGGCAGCCGGATCCAAACCTGCACGATCCCTCATTAAACTGCCAGCAATAGCCCTTTCTAAGCACGGCCGGCTGCGCAACCGTAGCTGCACTTCCGGCCCCCCCCTGAAAGGGATGAGCCGTGGTCCTCACGGGAGTCATGAGTTTCATCCACAGCCCGATATCTTTATGGTCCCACCGCAAAGATGGCCTAACCGCCATACACTGACGAAACTGCTCGTCATAACGTAACCACGCGATGCCCCCATAAACCCTCTGAGCTTCCCCTATGGCATCCAAGTAACAAAAAAGTGAGGAACAATGCTCCGGCGTCCTCTCACCAATAACGCTTGCCAAAATGGCAAATGCCTGAAGCCAATTAGAGAACGAGCGGGGAATCAAACGATATCGCCGCTTTTCTTCCTCCTCCCTCTTACTCTCATCTGGCCGAACTTTATCTAAGTTGAATTTCTCCAACGGTAATAAAGAAAATATTTCCACATACTCGCCCCCCCAAATGCGCTCCTTCACCTCCAGCTTCAGATGAGCCCCCAAGGGCCCCTCGAAGCACACATAAACCTCGCATTTTGCAGCGTCTGCCAAACGCACACCATCACACCCCGTAACCCCTTTATCTCCGCCGTCAACCCCAGCGTGATCCGCCGCCGCTTCCCCCCTCAGAGCCTCAGAACCAGAGCTAACAGAACCCACCACCGCCGATCGCACTGCGGCCGCGACTCCAGAGACCTGCGGCCCAGCCACCGTAAACACCTGCGGGGGGACCCCAGCAGCTTCGTATCTAACACCCCCTGGGCCGACACCGCTCCCTGATGCCGCACCTTGCATTCCCGACCAAGCAGCCAAAGGTGGCGCCAAAGTCCTAGCGACCAACCCCGCCTCACAACGAGCCAACACTTCCCTGAAACCGGACAACATCAAACCGACAACACCATCAGCCCCCGGGGAACCCCCCAAAGACCCCACGTTAAGCCCTGCAGCCCCAAACCCCCTCTCCGCCAAAACAGAAACGCCACTCCCCTGGTCCCGAAACCCCTCAAACAGAGAGACTAAAGAAGACAAAGAAACAGCCCCTGAATTTAACTCACCAGGCTGCAGTCGTTCGCCGGGACCCACAGCCGCCAATCCAGATCCAGGCAGAGATGAATGGACCGCATCTTCCTCAGAACCGCTGAGCTCCCCTTCGGATCTTCTCTCCGCATCCACCGGATCCCAGGCCGCACCAGGCCTCGCTCCGGGCTCTTCACCGGCTCCTGGGTCCGGTCGGCACACTGAACGGCTGGCAGCATCCACCGCACCAGAGCCCAGAGCCGCCGGATCATTCCTCCCACGCTGGGCTCGCTGGGAAGCAGCCGAAGCCCCAACCGACAGGGTGCCTTCTCCTGCTCCTGAAGCATTGCGGCGCAGAGGGGTGACCTCAGCACCCCCCGCCCCCCTTCGAGAGGCTCGCTGGGTCACCGAGACACGCCCAGCAGCCGCAGGCTGATTTCTGGCAGAAGGTCTCCTCCCAGCTCCCGAGCCCAGATGGCGCCCGGGAGTGACGTCAACAGGCCCCGCCCACCTTTCGCTCCGCACCGCTGACTTCAGGGAGGCCCGCTGGGCGGCAGAGGGGAGCCCAGCAGCCGCAGGCCGGTGAGGGAGACGTGGATCCCCGGCTCCAAAGCCCGGGCCGCAAACAGGGGCCATGTCATCACCGGCTGTCGGCCCAGAGCTCCGAGCCGCTAAGCCCCGCCCACTACGTGCTCGATCCGCACGTAAAGATGGCTCCGACCTCGTGGTCCCGGCCTGTGACGAGGCGGCACCCTCCTGGGCCCGCCGCGAAACCGGAGAGCCCGATCCACTGCTCCTAGGGGACGCTGACCCAGTCCCCGCCGAAGGCCGCCCGCCACTCCTCCCACGCCGGGCTGCCACCGCTGTAGGCCCGGAGCCTGCAGGGCCAGCCGCATGGTCCAGAATAAGAGGTGAGTTGGCTGGGGAGCGGGTGGTGGTAGATGTGCTCCTGCCAGGGGTCCGCCAGCGACGAGGATTCCTCCCAGCCCTCCCCGGAGAAGCAGGCCGACGCTTCACCGGCGGAGCTGGAGGGTCCCCTAAGGGGCTCCCAGAACGGCGCAGAACCCTAGCTGTCACCTCTGGGCTAAAGCGCACCGGAGGCACAGACCGCCGAGCACGTGTGCGCCCAGTAGAAGGGCCTGGTGACGCGGGCCTGGGGCCTTGCAGCATGTCAGACAGCCTCTCCCGTAACCACCCAGAGCCATTGGCTTCAGCTGCCGCCCGCAATTGGGATAGCATCCCGTCCAAGTCACTCATGGCCTAGTATTTTTTCCCGCCGCAGGTACCAGCAAAAGAAGAAACCACCTCCGTGATGGCACAAGCTCCGACTGACTCCGACAAGACACAACCCCCCAATTCAAAACCTGCAAGACCACCCACAATGCTGCCTACACCAATCAAGTAAGTAACCACCCCCCATCCCCATTTCCTTGCCTATACTCCACCCAAATTACACTCTCTGCCTCGTCTGCACGCCCCAGTCATGCTGGCCCTCCCTTATACTTCGCTCAGTCCAGGCCCTGACTGACTTTGTAAAAATGTATTTTTGTGTCATTCTCAAAATGTTTGGCCATGGCTGTACACTGAGGCTAATAAACAATGGCTGAGGAATTGAACTATATAAATCTATTCACAATAATAACATTAACCATGACTAGGCATTGTATTATATTTTTACACAAGTGCAACTAAACAGCTGCTTAAACTGTTGGCACTATATAAATCTTGTATGATAATAATTATGCTAGTTTTTACAGAAATATTATAAAGTAGAATAAATAAAACAGTAAAAAAAAAAAAAGAACCCCGCCCACCTGTTTCCATAATCTGTGTCATGTGCAGGTAGCACAGTGGCTAAATGGTTAGCACTTCCGCCTGGCAACACTTGGGTCGTTGGTTCGAATCCCAACCATGGCACCACCTGCCTGGAGTTTGCATGCTCTCCCTGTGCCTGCGTGGGTTTCCTCCGGGTACTCCAGTTTCCTCCCACACTCCAAAGACATGCTGGTAGGTTAATTGGATCCTGTCTAAATTGTCCCTAGTATGTGTATGTATGAATGTGAGTTAGGGACCTTAGATTGTACGCCCCTTGAGGGTTAGGGACTGATGTGAATGTACAATATATATGTAAAGCACTGCGTAAATTGATGGCAATATATAAGTACCTGTAATAATAATAATGTGTGCATAGTCCAGTAGACACCAGAGAATGACCACACTCTCCAGTGCACTCAGTTTTCAAACTGACCTTGTCAGACACACCAGCTCGCTTCCCCTACACCAATTGATATGTGTGAGGATCCCTGTGCTGAGGGGTGTTGCCATTTCTCCTCTCTTCCAGCATAGAGCACTGAAGTAGAAGTACAGAGAAAAGACTGTTTAAGACATTTGAAAGCCAAAAACCAGTTGCCAGCTATAACAAGTGGTGGTACAGGACTGTAACAAGGAAAAACGTATGAGACTTTAACTGGCCTTTAACAATGAATAATTGAAAGTATATAAAAACAATATACACTCACTGGCCACTTTATTAGGTCCACCTTGCTAGTACCGGGTTGAACCCCCTTTTGCCTTCAGGACTGCCTTAACTCATCATGGCGTAGATTCAACGAGGTGTTGGAAACATTCCTCAGAGATTTTGGTCCAAATTGACATGAGTTACTGTTGCCTTTCTATCATCTCTAACCAGTCTGCCCATTCTCCTCTGACCTCAACAAGGCATTTTCATCCACACAACTGCAGCTCACTGGATTCTTTCTCTTTTTTGGACCATTCTCTGTAAACCCTACAGATTGTTGTGTGTGAAAATCTCAGTAGATCAGCAGTTTTTGAAATACTCAGACCAAACCATCTGGCAGCAACAACCATGCCATGTTCAAAGTCACTTAAATCCCCTTTCTACCCCATTCTGATGCTCAGTTTGAACTTCAGCAAGTTGTCTTCACCACATCTGGATGCCTAAATGCATTGAGTTGCTGCCATGTGATTGGCTGATTAGCAATTTGTGTTACCAAGCTATTGAACAGGTGTTCCTAATAAAGTGGTGTACCTAATAAAGTGACCAGTGAGTATACATTCCCTTTCAAGTGGACCTTTCATGAAAAATGGAACATCTGCTTTTTCAGCAATCTGCTGCCATCTCAATACAAATTAATGTAACCTCTTTCCACTCATGTAACACATATGTACAGCAACAAAGAGGGTGGGCAGCAAATATGCATCCATGGGCTGCCGAGGTTTCTGTGCTTAGAACAAGCGCATTGAGCTGTCATAGACAGCTCCCAGTCTCCAATAATATTCAGGAGTTAGGGGGACCAGCTCCTGGTTATGTGACCATTGTGATAGCCAATAACATTAGTAACCTGATTGGGCAGTCCTTTCCATCCTCAGGATGTTAAAGACCCAGCTAAAGGGACGTCAGCTGAGTGAAAATGGGTTAAAAATCCATTTGTTAAAACAAACTGTTAACCCCAAAACAAGCAACTACTTACTTCCAGCCTTCAACCTCTTCCAGGAGGCATGCCTCCTGGCAAAGCTGGGAATTTGAGATCCCACGAGAATACACTCTTCCAAAGGCTTGCTGTAGAATCTTGCAGGATTTCGAGTCCCCCAGCCATGAGGCACAGTAGGGTCATCTGCCCCACCCAGAAATGTCGGCGACTGGGGCTGAGGTATGTATTTTTCTTTTTTTTGGGTAAATGGTAAGTTTACAAATGGGTGTTTTGTGTTGGGGGGCAGGGGACTGACAAATAAGGAGACGTTACTTTTTCCATTGAATATCTACTTCAAAGTATATATCTACCAACATTTTTTGTTTTAGATTTACTATATGGGAAGTGAGGGAAATCTCACAGAGATTTTTTTTTTTTTAGCAATGTTACATAGTTACATAGTTAGTCTGGCTGAAAAAAGACAAAAGTCCATCCAGTTCAAGCATTAAAAAAAAAATAAGTTATAATCCTATACCCACAGTTGATTCAGAGTAAGGCAAAAAAAAACCCAGCAAAGCATGATCCAATTTGCTCCTGCAGGGGAAAAAATTATTTCCTGATCCCCCGAGAGGCAATCGGATATTCCCTGGATCAACTTTACCTATAAATGTTATATCCAGTTATATTCTGTGTATCTAAGAAAGAGTCCAGGCTTTTTTTAAAGCAATCCACTGAGCTGGCCAGAATCAACTCTTGAGGGAGTCTATTCCACATTTTCACAGCTCTCACTGTGAAGAAACCTTTCCGTGTTTGCAGATTAAATTTCTTTTCCTCCAGACGTAAAGAGTGCCCCCTTGTCCTCTGTGATGACCTCAGGGTGAATAGCTCTACACCGAGTTCACTATATGAACCACTGATGTATTATACATGGAGATCATATCCCCCTTATGTATTATACATGGAGATCATATCCCCCTTATGTTTTATACATGGGGATCATATCCCCCCTTATGTATTATACATGGAGATCATATCCCCCCTCATGTATTATACATGGAGATCATATCCCCCCTTATGTATTATACATGGAGATCATATCCCCCCTTATGTATTATACATGGAGATCATATCCCCCTTATGTATTATACATGGAGATCATATCCCCTTATGTATTATACATGGAGATCATATCCCCCCTTATGTATTATACATGGAGATCATATCCCCCCTTATGTATTATACATGGAGATCATATCCCCCTTATGTATTACACATGGAGATCATATCCCCCTTATGTGTTATACATGGAGATCATATCCCCCCTTATGTATTATACATGGTGATCATATCCCCCTTATGTGTTATACATGGAGATCATATCCCCCCTTATGTATTACACATGGAGATCATATCCCCCTTATGTGTTATACATGGAGATCATATCCCCCCTTATGTATTATACATAGAGATCATATCCCCCCTTATGTATTATACATGGAGATCATATCCCCCTTATGTATTATACATGGTGATCATATCCCCCTTATGTATTATACATAGAGATCATATCCTCCCTTATGTATTATACATAGAGATCATATCCCCCCTTATGTATTATACATGGTGATCATATCCCCCCTTATGTATTATACATAGAGATCATATCCCCCCTTATGTATTATACATGGAGATCATATCCCCCCTTATGTATTATACATGGAGATCATATCCCCCTTATGTATTATACATGGAGATCATATCCCCCCTTATGTATTATACATGGAGATCATATCCCCCCTTATGTATTATACATGGTGATCATATCCCCCCTTATGTATTATACATGGAGATCATATCCCCCCTTATGTATTATACATGGTGATCATATCCACCCTTATGTATTATACATGGAGATCATATCCCCCTTATGTATTATACATGGAGATCATATCCCCCCTTATGTATTATACATGTTGATCATATCCCCCCTTATGTATTATACATGGAGATCATATCCCCCTTATGTATTATACATGGTGATCATATCCACCCTTATGTATTATACATGGAGATCATATCCACCCTTATGTATTATACATGGAGATCATATCCACCCTTATGTATTATACATGGAGATCATATCCACCCTTATGTATTATACATGTTGATCATATCCACCCTTATGTATTATACATGGTGATCATATCCCCCCTTAATCTTCTCTTCTCAAGAGAGAATAAATTCAGTTCCTCTAATCTTTCCTCATAGCTGAGCTCTTCCATGCCCCTTATCAGTTTGGTTGCCCGTCTCTGTACTTTCTCCAGTTCCCCAATGTTCTTTTTGTGAATTGGTGCCCAAAACTGAACTGCATATTCCAGATGAGGTCTTACTAATGATTTGTACCGGGGGAAATGATATCTCTCTCTCTGGAGTCTATACTTCTTTTAATACAAGAGTGGATTTTGCTCGCTTTAGAAATAGCAGCTTAGCATTGCATGCCATTAGAATGTAGAAGGTTGCAATCCCTGGCAGCTTTTTTTATCTGCTGGAGAATTTTCCTCACTTCATCTCTGGTGAAACCATTGTTACTGTGACCTAAAGTTAGGATTAGCAGTAGAAACCCCACAGGGGTTCTTACCCTCCCCTACTTTACCCAAAACCAAAAGAAAGGTTTTAGTATGCCTATACTTTAAGATTCAGATACAAATGCAGTTTACAGATTTCCCAGAGTCAGTAGTGTTTTTCATTGTGAGGGAGGCTACCCATAAAATGGCCAGCACAGTCTTTGGTCTACCTAATCCGGGCACTTCAGCAACAATAACACCACAGTTCCTCCATTGTTATACTGATCTCGTTGCATCAAGAGGGATTTGGAAAGCAAAACAAGTTATTCCAGAGAAAGAATCACTGAAAACAGAGGAAATGAGCAAAGTGAAGAGAGAAAGGCTGCATAATCCAGACTAAGACATGTACAGGAACATGATTTGCAGGTTTTTGGAAAGGTTAGAATGATTCAAGTATATCTATAAATATGTTTTGTACTTTTGAATTGCACAGAGACTGGTTAAAATAGAAGTCCGGTTACATCATTTTTCATTTTAAATCCCCCCCCCCCCCTTCTGTTAAAAAAAATTCCACTTTCTACCTACCTTCTACATGCAGCAGACCTCCTTGGTCTAGTCCTGGTCTGGCAGTCCTCTCGGGCAGGTCAACACTCGTGTGTCATTCTACCCATTGCCCTGTGAGCGCAGCCTATCGTTTACATGCCCATAGGAAGTGCATCATCATACAGAACATGCTCACAGTAATCCAGCACCAAGCAGTGCTCACGTGTGTGCAGCTCAGTCCTAAAAGCATGACTACCACTGAGGAAATGTTGGTAACTTCATTGGATTTGCATGAAGACTGCAGGAAAAAACATATATATAGGGTAAAAAAAACACCAGGAGAGGGGTTCAATCAATGGGTGGAGGCTTACATGCTTAGAGATCTACTTTGTAACCCGTTGTGGGTTTTTTGCCATCCATTTCTCATTCAAGGGCTATCCTTTTCGTTTCTCGTGGTGTAGACACAACAGTAAGTGAAGGAAATTTCTCCTTTGAAGGAAATTTCCTGTCACCAGAACCAGTTCCCCTTTGTACAAACTCCCCCTTATTCCTGCTCCGGTGACAACTCAAAATATTGGATTTTACCCCACTTTCTGTCCCAGCAACAGTAGTCACCAGGGCTATAGAGTATGCCATACAGAATGCAATTTCCATTCCTTTCACACACAGTGTTGATGGGGAAATCCCTCCCACAGCGCTATTGTGTTCTGCCAATAGGGAGACTTCCCTTCCGGCAGAACACAGTGATTAGTGTTGCTGGCTATTGGGGAAAATCAGAGAGGCTGGCTGTTCATAGATAGATCGAGTTGTATAAAACCAGGGAAACCCATACATAGATCGAAATTTGGCTGTTCCCTTCTGAACCAGACAAATGTTGACCCTTGTATGTCCAGCTTAACTGTTCACTACTGTATCTAAAACATTTGTCTTTTAATACACTTTAACTTTACCAAGCATTTATTTTTATCTGACATGGCCACATCCGATATTGCTATTTTAGAAATGACTTACCCATCCTCACTTATAGTTGATGTACACCACTGCTGTGGCATTGTCTGAAGGAATCTGGGTCGGATGACCCTGCAATCAAGAGGTCCAGCACTCAAGGGATAACAAAATTCCACTAGTTCCACTATATTGATTGGAAGATGAGCTTCCACTGGTGACCAAGTCCCCTGCACGGAAAGGATGATTTTTGAAGGTCCAGAACCCAACTGAACTTCAGCAGATTCTGAACAGGCCTGTGCCGATTGTTTTTCAAAAGAGGGTCCAGGTTTCTCAGTATGGGGATGATGCCCTGTGAATGAAGTACAGGCACTAACACCTTGGTGAAGACCTGAGGTGCAGTGGACACACCAAAGTAAAGAGCAACAAACTGGTACTGTTGGAAGCCCACCACAAAAAAACAGGTATCATTGATGCGCTATAAAGATGGGGATATGCAATTAGGCATCTTTGATAACCACAGAGCCAAGTAGGTCCAAGTAGGTCCCTCAGATGAAGGGAAGCAATAATTGACCTGAAAGATTCCATAAAGAATTTTTGCACTTCAGATGCATGTAATGCCCTCCAGGTTAGTTAGATTTATATTTATTTATTTTGTTTTAGACAGAAGCTGAGTAGCAGCCTAGGGCTGGATCAGCCTGGGGTGTAAAGTAGCTAGGTTACCTCAGGACAGGATGGGAGGCTCTAATAGGTCAGAGCTTCTGGAGCCCTCCAACCTTTCCAGAAACCTGAGAGCTTTCTGGAAGAGGAGTGGATGAAGGGAGGAGGTCCAGATTTGCATGTTTGAAGGACCCTAGCCAATTCCCTGGCAGGAGGCTGGGCATGGTGACCAGAGCAACTCTCAAATGTGGCAGAGCCTGGGGGGGAGGTGTGCAGTGTCAGGTGAAAGATGGATTGAGAAAGGCTAGAATGTGGAGCCTGGTAGGGGGCCCCAGGGAGGGGGTCCCAACTACAGGCAGGTCGCTGGAAAAGAGGATATCCACTGCCTCAATGTCTCCCAGGGAGGATAGCCTGTGTAGCAGGGAAGGAGCCAGCCCAGCAAAGGCCTGAAAGCAGCTACCAACCCACCAAGCTAACAGGGGAGGACAGTGTGAGTATTCTTACACCCCCTGGGCCACAGTAGAGGAGATGACAGTCAGGTGCAATACCCAATTAGCTTCTCATCTGGGACTGTTCTAAATTAAAAACTGTTGGGTTCCCTTGCCCAAGAATACCCTCAGTGCAGCTGGGTGAAGAGGAGGAATCATCCAGGGTCTGAGGAGGTACACTAGAAAGAGCCTTTAGTGCTCTTCAAGGAAAGACTGTTGCTATCCGCATTTTTGAACACAGTTGTTAAGAAGTTTGTCCTCAAGCCTTATACCTATATACCATATACCCCTAGACCCCATCCAAGTTCTTAACATCTTAATAAAATCATAAAACCAAGCTCAAGGACTGTTCATTGACTCCAGTGTGGAAATTGTGGAAAACCTAATCAAATCCAGCGGCCCTTACGAGGGTAGTGCTACATCCAGAATAGGGTAGATGCCCATTTTTGCATAGGAGACTGTGAATTCGTTTGAGTAGAAACCCTGAAAACTGCTCATCTTTTAGGATGTTGGCAGGCCTTACAATGTGAAGCAGGCATGGGTCGGGTTTAAAACTCTAGCTTATAGCTCCTACCATGTTCCCTACACATGCTATGCCCATAACCCCTACTTCCAGGATGTGTTCAGTTGAGGTAGCTAACAGATGTCCCCCACTTGGGGTAGTGGGATGTCCCCTCATTGTGGAAAGGTACTTGCTTTCATAACCTCTTTTGCTTTGGCAAATGGGTGCTTTTTTCCTTCAATGACATACTATGTAAAGTTGTCCAGAGAGGCACTCAGCATCAAATGACATGCACAATAGGCATTTCTTGACTGATGCAGCCAGGGGCGGACTGACAACTCAATAGAGGATCATGGGGCCCCTGTGTCCTTGCCCAAACTCAAAAAAGCCTATGAAAAAGGTACCAAGGGCATCTCATGGGGCCCTCTACTGACCCTAGGCCCTTGGGCAGTGCCCGAGTTTCCAAATGGTCAGTCCACCCCTGGATGCAGCATCTTAGCCTAAGGGTCTTCTGCATATGTACAGGTTGGAGGCTCATTCTAGATATTAGGTGTATGTTGTCCACAACTGTTGGGTTCCCTTACCCAGGAATACCCTCAGTGCAGCTGGGTGAAGAGGAGGAATCATTCAGGGTTTGAGGAGGTACACAAAGTAGAACAGGACAACAGGCATTAGGGCTGTAGCACAGTAAGCACATACCATGCTCCAAAAAAGCACGTCCCTGAGACTTACCACAGCGGTGGTCCAGAAAGTGCTCTGCAGCCTCCAAAGCTGGAGAATGCCAGAGCAAGACCCGGGAATAAGCCCCATCCAAACAGTCTTTGATCTCTCTGGTGGGCATACTCACTAAGCAGTCTTCAGGGACAGGGTTCCACTAGTGGATGTACCATGGCCTGGACCTGCAAGGAACCCTATGTCTTACTCACATAGTACCTGAGCTGCTTGGAAAGGATCTCATGCAGAGCCATGTGCTTCTCAAGCAGAGCCTAGTGCCCTAAGGTCACATTAGTGGCCATCCCCACATCTTTAGTATGGTGGGGTTTGGGTATACTGTAGCCTCCAAGGCTATGCTATGGATCAGCAAAACTAGACAAGTGCATAAAAGGGGATCTTAATAAAAGCAGAAAAAGATTTGTAGTAAGGGTTTGCTTCTCTCAGAGCAAGAATACTTCCATCCTCCTAAGACACTAAGACACTAGCATCAAACTGGAGTATTATGGGAGTAGTTGGGGTATATCTGGCTGAGTAGATTTGTTTGCTAGTGTCCAAACTCCTGTAGGCGGCAGTAAAACCCTCTGGTCTCAGAATTATCCATGTGTCCCCCAATGAACAGTAAAATAAATCTAGATTTTAGGCATTTCTATTAGCAGTATTTTAAAATATATTTAAGGATTTATTAAAGAGTACATAGGTGTATTAAATTGTGCCTTGTGCTTTATGCTGTCTTTAAGTTGTTTTAACTGGCTATTTTAGTTTCCCTCAGCAAGTCTCCAATGATTAATTAAACCATTCAATTGTATGTGGAGCAATAAAAATCCATACAGTAAGCCTATAACCCTTTCAGAATGTACTGGATATGTCAAAGCTTGCCCTTCAGCTCCCATTCCCACTTCACAAATTGTTCGAAATGTTAACAACGGCGGCATTTAAAGCCTGAGGATTTACCATCTCAGTGGAGTTTACAGGGTCTTTATGGTGATTGCATGACAGATCTGAGGTCAAACTGATTCAGAAAATGTGGCTTGGAACAAGAGATGGATTTATGATTGCCAAAGTGAAGTCCACATTGAAATAGGAAGCCACAAGAGGACCTAACTGACTAGTATATTTCTATAGCAGGCAATTTGAATAACTAGATGTCCCTGGACTGAAAATCTTTCCGTATTTGTAAAGGTGAGCTCCAAGCAGATATAGAACACAAATTGATGCAGCTCTCTATTCAGTTATAAATCATTAAATGTATTTTTAATTGATCTCAGTTGGTATCATTCCTTTGCAGTCCCTTTACAAAGGAGATCAGGTTGGTGAAGGGGCACTCAGCACAAGGACAGTTGTGTTGCAGTGCTAACAAGGGGCATGCTGATAGGAGGAGAGAGCAGAGTGGTTGAGAGATGAGCTCATAGGTCTGCTGATTCTCCTTTTACTGTCCAAATACATGTAGCACCCTCCTAGATAGCTAGGTGGAGCTAGATCCTAATTGTTAGGCAGAGTAGCAGCCTGGTGCAACAGTGAGAGGGACATCAAATTGTGGTCAGGGCTGAGAGGCTCTGCAGACCAGCTCTTCTGGAATTCACCCCTGCTCTAGAACTTTGGAGGAAGGTTTAGAAGCAATGGGTGGATCTGAGGAGTGCCTAGTTTGTACTCTTAGGGGATCCTGGCCAATCCCCAACAGGAGGGCTAGGACAACCCTTTAAGAGTAGCTGAGCCTGCTCAGCAGCAGGAGAGTTCAGGTGGAAGAGAGAGAGAAGGATGTGAGGCTGGAGGCAGGAGCCTGTGAGGGGGCCCAGGTGGGAAAGTGGCTCACCTGCAGGCAGAGGACCTTGGAAGGCTTAAAACATGGGACTTCACCGGCCCCAAGCCAGAGGACCACCTCTGTGACAGGGAAGGAGCCGCCCAGCTAGAAGGCCTGGTAGCAGCCACCGAACCACCGGCAGCACAGGAGAGGGACCAAGTGAGTAAACCTGCACTCCCTGGGCCAGTAAAGGGAAAGGAGCACTCTGGGGAACTGGAATTGCTATCTTACCCGGAACTGTTTCACACTGCAGTGATGGGCACTGGATCCCCTGCCCAGGGATTCACCCAGTACACCTGGATGAGGAGAGGAGTCATCTGGGGTCTGGGATGGTACTACAGGAGATGATGGCTAACTCTCAAAGATACATTTTTGCTGTAAAGACTGTACATAGTTGCTAAAGAATTTGTCCACAGTTGCCATTCTCTTAGGCATCCCATACACCCCCTCACCCCTTCCAAGTTCTAAATCCTTAATAAACTTCAAAACAAAGCTCAAGGCTGGTTAATGTCTCCTGATGCAAGTCTGAGTGAAGGAAATGTGTGTTGCCTGGCTGTGCAGGGCTACAGGGGGACCCAAATCTCTTGCAACTCCTAAGGACATAGTACTACATACAGGCTGAAGGTGAACAAGACCTCTAAGGTTTACTGGACTATAGAAGACAAAAATCAGGTCTCCTGTCCTGCTAGACTGGGTTGTGCTTCGTAGGAGAGCGGTGTATTTCTTAGGTCTGGATGGACAGAAATAGAAATCCTTTGGCTAGTAAAACACCTCCCTCATATGTATTTCTGTGTACATAGCTGTACGTCTGTAGTTTAAAGCCTAATTCCATTTCTTTAAGCTTTGAATAAAGTAGAGAAGAGTTACTATATTTGTACAATTTTTGTTTCTGTCTGTGACCCTTTAGTGAAATTCCCCTCAGCTCAGTCCCTGTGACAACTGAACCAGAAATAGGGGAAATTTTTCCACCGGGACAGGAAGACACGGAGCTGTTAGAAGTTATAACCGTATGGGTTTTTTTCCAGTGTCCTCATTGGACGGATTTCCCATCACTTCCTGTCTCATAGGACTTCCCCAGAGATACTGCAGGAAGATGATCAGGGAACATTGCATGACAACACTTCAAAAAAGGCATTCAAATAAAAAATATTTTAAAAAGTAAGGAAGAGGTGCTCCAAAGTGGGTGGGGGAGGTAAGAGGCTGTCTGACTAGAGTTGGGTTATGACTGCTTGTTCTGTCGTAGATATTTTTATTGTGGTGTACTGAACTTAGGGGTGTATCATGAAATGAGTGGGCCCATGTGCAAGATCAAAAGTGGGCCCCAGACATCAAGAAAAACAACCGAGCGAAAAGTGGGCCCCAGACATCAAGAAAAATAAAGGAGCGAAAAGTGGGCGAGAAATAAATTGCGCTAGATGTTGGGCGTGGCTTAAAGAGGGTGTGGTTAAATAGAGTCTGAGATAACTTACATAGTGCAGAATGCGGTAATGGTAAATAGGGAATGTATAGCATGGGGTGTATGGCGGTGGGTAGTATGTGCAGGAGAGGAGTGCGGAGTGTATGGCGGTGGGTAGTATGTGCAGGAGAGGAGTGCAGAGTGTATGGCAGTGGGTAGTATGTGCAGGAGAGGAGTGCGGAGTGTATGGCGGTGGGTAGTATGTGCAGGAGAGGAGTGCAGAGTGTATGGCAGTGGGTAGTATGTGCAGAACAGGAGTGTGTGGCGGTGGGTAGTATGTGCAGGAGAGGAGTGCGGAGTGTATGGCGGTGGGTAGTATATGCAGGAGAGGAGTGCGGAGTGTATGGCGGTGGGTAGTATGTGCAGGAGAGGAGTGCAGAGTGTATGGCAGTGGGTAGTATGTGCAGAGCAGGAGTGTGGAGTGTATGGCGGTGGGTAGTATGTGCAGGAGAGGAGTGCGGAGTGTATGGCGGTGGGTAGTATGTACAGGGAGAGTTGTGCAGAGTGTATGGCGGTGGGTAGTATGTGCAGGGAGAGGAGTGAAAAGTGTATGGCAGTAGGTAGTATGTGCAGGGAGAGGAGTGCGGAGTGTATGGCGGTGGGTAGTATGTGCAGGGAGAGGAGTGAAAAGTGTATGGTGGTGAGTGGTATGTGCAGGAGAGGAGTGCGGAGTGTATGGCGGTGGGTAGTATGTGCAGGGAGAGCGGTGCGGAGCGTATGGTGGTGGGTAGTATGTGCGTGCAGGGAGAAGAGTGTAGAGTGTATGGCGGTGGGTAGTATGTGCAGGGAGAGGAGTGCGGAGTGTATGGCAGTGGGTAGTATGTGCAGGGAGAGGAGTGTGGAGTGTATGGCGGTGGGTGGTATGTGCAGGGAGAGGAGTGCGGAGTGTATGGCGGTGGGTAGTATGTGCAGGAGAGGAGTGCAGAGTGTATGGCGGTGGCTAGTATGTGCAGGGAGAGGAGTGCGGAGTGTATGGAGGTGGGTAGTATGTGCAGGGAGAGGAGTGCGGAGTGTATGGCGGTGGCTAGTATGTGCAGGGAGAGGAGTGCGGAGTGTATGACGGTGGGTAGTATGTGCAGGGAGAGGAGTGCGGAGTGTATGGCAGTGGGTAGTATGTGCAGGGAGAGGAGTGCGGAGTGTATGGCGGCGGGTAGTATGTGCAGGGAGAGGAGTGCGGAGTGTATGGCGGCGAGTAGTATGTGCAGAAGAGGAGTGCGGAGTGTATGGCAGCAGGTAGTATGTACAGGGAGAGGAGAGCGGAGTGTATGGCAGCGCGTAGTATGTGCAGGAGAGGAGTGCGGAGTGTATGGCGGTGGGTAGTATGTGCAGAAGAGGAGTGCGGAGTGTATGGCGGCGGGTAGTATGTGCAGGGAGAGGAGTGCGGAGTGTATGGCGGTGGGTGGTATGTGCAGGGAGAGGAGTGCGGAGTGTATGGCGGTGGGTAGTATATGCAGGAGAGGAGTGCGGAGTGTATGGCAGCAGGTAGTATGTACAGGGAGAGGAGAGCGGAGTGTATGGCAGCGCGTAGTATGTGCAGGAGAGGAGTGCGGAGTGTATGGCGGTGGGTAGTATGTGCAGAAGAGGAGTGCGGAGTGTATGGCGGTGGCTAGTATGTGCAGGGAGAGGAGTGCGGAGTGTATGACGGTGGGTAGTATGTGCAGGGAGAGGAGTGCGGAGTGTATGGCAGTGGGTAGTATGTGCAGGGAGAGGAGTGCGGAGTGTATGGCGGCGGGTAGTATGTGCAGGGAGAGGAGTGCGGAGTGTATGGCGGCGAGTAGTATGTGCAGAAGAGGAGTGCGGAGTGTATGGCAGCAGGTAGTATGTACAGGGAGAGGAGAGCGGAGTGTATGGCAGCGCGTAGTATGTGCAGGAGAGGAGTGCGGAGTGTATGGCGGTGGGTAGTATGTGCAGAAGAGGAGTGCGGAGTGTATGGCGGCGGGTAGTATGTGCAGGGAGAGGAGTGCGGAGTGTATGGCGGTGGGTGGTATGTGCAGGGAGAGGAGTGCGGAGTGTATGGCGGTGGGTAGTATATGCAGGAGAGGAGTGCGGAGTGTATGGCGGTGGGTAGTATGTGCAGGAGAGGAGTGCAGAGTGTATGGCAGTGGGTAGTATGTGCAGAGCAGGAGTGTGGAGTGTATGGCGGTGGGTAGTATGTGCGTGCAGGGAGAGGAGTGCGGAGTGTATGGCGGTGGGTAGTATGTGCAGGAGAGGAGTGCGGAGTGTATGGCGGTGGGTAGTATGTACAGGGAGAGTTGTGCAGAGTGTATGGCGGTGGGTAGTATGTGCAGGGAGAGGAGTGAAAAGTGTATGGCAGTAGGTAGTATGTGCAGGGAGAGGAGTGCGGAGTGTATGGCGGTGGGTAGTATGTGCAGGGAGAGGAGTGAAAAGTGTATGGTGGTGAGTGGTATGTGCAGGAGAGGAGTGCGGAGTGTATGGCGGTGGGTAGTATGTGCAGGGAGAGCGGTGCGGAGCGTATGGTGGTGGGTAGTATGTGCGTGCAGGGAGAAGAGTGTAGAGTGTATGGCGGTGGGTAGTGTGTGCAGGGAGAGGAGTGCGGAGTGTATGGCAGTGGGTAGTATGTGCAGGGAGAGGAGTGTGGAGTGTATGGCGGTGGGTGGTATGTGCAGGGAGAGGAGTGCGGAGTGTATGGCGGTGGGTAGTATGTGCAGGAGAGGAGTGCAGAGTGTATGGCGGTGGCTAGTATGTGCAGGGAGAGGAGTGCGGAGTGTATGGAGGTGGGTAGTATGTGCAGGGAGAGGAGTGCGGAGTGTATGGCGGTGGCTAGTATGTGCAGGGAGAGGAGTGCGGAGTGTATGACGGTGGGTAGTATGTGCAGGGAGAGGAGTGCGGAGTGTATGGCAGTGGGTAGTATGTGCAGGGAGAGGAGTGCGGAGTGTATGGCGGCGGGTAGTATGTGCAGGGAGAGGAGTGCGGAGTGTATGGCGGCGAGTAGTATGTGCAGAAGAGGAGTGCGGAGTGTATGGCAGCAGGTAGTATGTACAGGGAGAGGAGAGCGGAGTGTATGGCAGCGCGTAGTATGTGCAGGAGAGGAGTGCGGAGTGTATGGCGGTGGGTAGTATGTGCAGAAGAGGAGTGCGGAGTGTATGGCGGCGGGTAGTATGTGCAGGGAGAGGAGTGCGGAGTGTATGGCGGTGGGTGGTATGTGCAGGGAGAGGAGTGCGGAGTGTATGGCGGTGGCTAGTATGTGCAGGAGAGGAGAGCGGAGTGTATGGCGGTGGATAGTATGTGCAGGGAGAGGAGTGCGGAGTGTATGGCGGTGGATAGTATGTGCAGGGAGAGGAGTGCGGAGTGTATGGAGGTGGGTAGTATGTGCAGGGAGAGGAGTGTGGAGTGTATGGCGGTGGGTAGTATGTGCAGCAGAAGAGTGCGGAGTGTATGGCGGTGAGTGGTATGTACAGGAAGAGGAGTGTGGAGTGTATGGCGGTGGGTAGTATGTGCAGGAGAGGAGTGCGGAGTGTATGGCGGTGAGTGGTATGTACAGGGAGAGGAGTGCGGAGTGTATGGCGGTGAGTAGTATGTACAGGAAGAGGAGTGTGGAGTGTATGGCGGTGGGTAGTATGTGCAGGAGGGGAGTGCGGAGTGTATGGCGGTGAGTGGTATGTACAGGGAGAGGAGTGCGGAGTGTATGGCGGTGGGTAGTATGTGCAGGAGAGGAGTGCGGAGTGTATGGCAGTGAGTGGTATGTACAGGAAGAGGAGTGCGGAGTGTATGGCGGTGGGTAGTATGTGCAGGAGAGGAGTGCGGAGTGTATGGCGGTGAGTGGTATGTACAGGGAGAGGAGTGCGGAGTGTATGGCGGTGAGTGGTATGTACAGGGAGAGGAGTGCGGAGTGTATGGCGGTGAGTGGTATGTACAGGGAGAGGAGTGCGGAGTGTATGGCGGTGAGTGGTATGTGCAGGGAGAGCAGTGCAGAAAGTATGGCGGTGAGTGGTATGTGCAGGAAGAGAAGTGCGGAGTATATGGCGGTGAGTGGTATGTGCAGGAGAGGAGTGCGGAGTGTATGGCGGTGAGTGGTATGTGCAGGAAGAGAAGTGCGGAGTGTATGGCGGTGAGTGGTATGTGCAGGAGAGGAGTGCGGAGTGTATGGCGGTGAGTGGTATGTGCAGGAGAGGAGTGCGGAGTGTATGGCAGAGGGTGGTATGTCCTCCCCATCATCGGACACACTGGATCCCCAGAATCCTCATGCAGACGGATCCTCCTCCATCCCTGGACTCGTTGTACAGGCGCTACCACCAGCACCCTGGACAGCCTCTGCCCCTGTCAGGCAACCCGGCAGCCTGAGGCTCCTTGGTCTCCAGACCAATGGGGGTAGAGGAACAGGTGGGAGCAGCATCACAGGAGGTGAGCAGAGGGACAGGAGGGGCGTAACATGACAGGAGGGGAGCAGTGGGACAGGAGGAGGCAGTTTTACAGGAGGGGGGCAGGAGGACAGGAGGGGGGCAGCGTCACAGAAGGGGGCAGTGTTACAGGAGGGGGACAGTAGGACAGGAGGGGGGCAGTGGGACAGGAGGGCGGCAGCATCACAGGAGGGGGCAGTGTTACAGGAGGGGGACAGTAGGACAGGAGGAGGCAATGGGACAGGAGGGGGGCAGCGTCACAGGAGGGGGCAGTGTTACAGGAGGGGGACACTTGGACAGGAGGGGGGCAGTGGGACAGGAGGGGGGCAGCGTCACAGGAGGGGGGCAGTGTTACAGGAGGGGGACACTAGGACAGGAGGTGAGCAGAGGGACAGGAGGGGTGTAACATCACAGGAGGGGGGCAGTGGGACAGGAGGGGGGCAGTGCTACAGGAGGAGGCAGTGTTGTAGGAGGGGGGAGGTGCTCTAAGGCATCCATGGGTGCAGTGTGTGTCAGAGAACAGTGCCCCCCCCCCCTCCTCTAGGCCCATGTGATTTTGGTTTCTCCCTCTGTCCTCCCCACCTGTTTAGTGCTACTTAGATCAGTCCTAGCTAGACTCTCCCCATTTCTTCCACGTTCCCTCAGTCAGTGTATGCAGTTAGCAGAAATCAGGCTTCATTTCCAAGAACTGTAGAAACATCCTCTGGACTGCAATTAGCTGAAGTAAAATTGTTCTGGAATAAACTTCTATGTCTTGTTGGACAGTTTAGCTGCCTGTGGATGGCGCCACGTCAGCAGGTGACCATACTGTCCAGACAGACTTGGTCTAAGGAGGTATGTCAGCACATAAAGCGGCAGTTGAACAGAACAGTGCTGCTTCCTGCTGACGGTGATCACATTTTTGCAAACCACATTAGCTTAATCAATTTAAAGGCAAGTCCTCCCAAAAGTGATATATTACTTAAAAGTCGAAAGAGTCAGCCCCGGACTTCTTTTCTGTCTCAGTGAGATCTCTCTTTCATAACTGGCAATTCTTTTCCTGTGAACATTGGAGAGAAACTGGAACATGAAAAGGTGAGTGGGAACACTCAAGTTCCTGCAAACCTTTATATCAGGCATCACTAAATGGAGGACCGCCGTCCGGATGCGGATTCGGACCCGGTCATGCTATTTAGCAGCCGCTCCCCCCCCCCATCCTCTGCCGCTGTCATAACAGCGGAGCGGTCAGCAGGAGACAGAACATTTCTGGAGCCAGTGTGGAATAACAGCACAGAATTGAACAGAGCGTGGGAGCGGGAGCGATCATAACATTTCTGGATTGGATGCGGGAAGCACAATACAGCATTGAATAGATCGCGGGAACGGGAGTGGGAGCTGGAGTGGGAGTTGTCATAACCAGAGGCGGACTGATAACTCATGGGGCCCCCCGGGCAATATGGGGTCATGGGGCCCCTGTGTCCTTGCCCAAACTAAAAAAAGCCTATGAAAAAGGTACCAGGAGCATCTCATGGGGCCCCCTACTGACCCCGGGCCCTCGGGCAGTGCCCGAGTTTCCAAATGGTCAGTCCACCCCTGGTAATAACATTTCTGGATTGGATGCGGGAAGCACAACACAGCATTGAATAGATCGCGGGAGCGGGAGCTGGAGTGGGAGTGGGAGCTGTCATAACATTCCTGGATTGGATTCGGGAAGCACAATACAGCATTGAATAGAGCGTGGGGGATGCGGGGGTTAACTTTTGACGTTAACCAGTGGCTGATTGGAAGCAGGGCAGTGATAGCAGCCAATCACCTGCTGGTTAATACAAAAAGTTAACCCCCGCAGCTCTCGCACTCTATTCAATGCTGTGCTTCCCGTATCCGATCCAGAAATGTTATGACAGCTCCCACTCCCGCGATCTGTTCAATTCAGTGCTGTTTGTTATGTCATGTTGTGGGGCAGAGCTGTTGGGAGAGATATAGGGGGCAATGCTGTGGGGAGGGAGATGTAATGGGGGGCACAGTTGTGGGGGGGATGTGAAGGGGGCACAGTACTGCTGAGGGTTATGTGAAGGGGCAGAGGACAATACTGTAGGGGAGATATGTGAAGGGGGCAGAAGACAGTAGTGGGGGGTGGGGGTGATGATTTGAAGTGGGGTTGAGAACTGCTAAAAAAAATATTGGGGGTGTACTGTAAAGGGGTGGGGGTTATGTACAAGGAGCCTGGGGACACTACTGTGAATGTGAAGTTGGGGACTGTGACGTATAGGGGGGACTGAGGATACTGAAGTATAGGGATTGTGATATACAGTAGGAGAGGGCTGAAAAAAATGGGGTTGGGACCTCTGTTGGAAGAAAATTTTACGGGTCGGACCTCCATGAGTTTTAATTTAGTACCATTGATTTATATGTTCCAGTTATACTCCATAATACAAAATACATACAATTGTCAGGGTTGGTGGGAGCCCCCAGGTGTTCAGACCCAGGAACACAGCACAGCCCCCCAATAAAAGACACTGTCTGGTGTTCTATCTCTCCAGCATGCAGCACACAGTTGATTTCATTCATCCTTGTGGGGATATACACCAATCAGCCATAACATTATGACCACTGATAGTTAATGTGAATACCATGAATGATGTCATTACAATGGCATGTGACAGTGGGTGGGATATATTAGGCAGCAAGTGAACGTGTTGTCCCTGAAGTTGATGTAAGGATTTGAGCGACTTTGACAAGGGCCAAATTCTAATGGCCAGACAACTGGGTCAGAGCAACTCCAAAACTGCATCTCTTGTGGGATTTTCCTGGTCCGCAGTGGTCAGGACCGACCAAAAGTTGTCCATGAAAGGAAAACTGGTAAACTGGCTACAGGGTCATGGGTGGCCAAGGCTCACTGATCCACATGGGGAGAGAGGGCTGGCCTGTGTAGAGCTAGTTAATGCTGCTTGTGCTGTGTATGGGGCTGTGTAGCCCTAGACTGGTCCGGATGTTCATACTCCGCGTTCCACTAAGGGATATCAATGCTGCTCCCGGGAGGTCAAAGGTCTCAGAAGACCCAACTGAAGAAATTCATTTTGGCAGAGGACATGGGGGAACGCAGTTCCAGCACCTCCAGCACTGAATGTATGTAATGGCAAGGGGGGGGTGCTGGAGGATCTATTGATGCTGGCTGCTAGGGGATCTATTGTCACTGGTGGGGGGTCTATGTTTGTTGCTGATGGGGGATGTATTGTTGCTGAGGAGTCTTATGTTGCTGGTAGGGATCTACTGTTGAGGGTGAGGTTTCTGGCTGCCAGGAGATCTGTTGTTGCTGCTGGGGGTAATGATGCTAGGGAAGATCTTTTGCTGCTGGGGGTGAAGTTTTGTTGTGGGTGGTCCATTGTTGTGTAGGGGATCTATTGTTGCTCGTGTGGGGTATATTGTTGCTGGTGGGGGAGCTATTGTTGCTGTAGGGTCTTATGTTGCTGGTAGGGATCTACTGTTGAGGGTGAGGTTTCTGGTTGCTGGGAGATCTGTTGTTGCTGCTGGGGATGTGGGGTTAATGATGATGGGAAAGATCTTTTTGCTGCTGGGGGTGACGTTTTGTTGTGGGTGGTCTATTGTTGTTGTGTGGGGGATCTGTTGTTGCTGGTGTGAGGTATATTGTTGCTGGTGGGGGAGCTATTGTTGCTGTGGGGTCTTATGTTGCTGGTAGGGATCTACTGTTGAGGGTGAGGTTGCTGGCTGCCGGGAGATCTGTTGTTGCTGCTGGGGAGGTGAGGTTAATGATGCTGGGGAAGATCTTTTGCTGCTGGGGGTGAAGTTTTGTTGTGGGTGGTTCATTGTTGTTGTGTGGGGGATCTATTGTTGCTGGTGTGGGGTCTATTTTTGTGTGGGGGATCTATTGTTGCTGGTGTGGGGTCTATTTTTGTGTGGGGGATCTGTTGTTGATGGGGTGGGGTCTACTGTTACTGAGGGGATCTATTGTTGCTGGCTGCAGGGCATCTATTTTACTGCTTTCCTTGTTATCTGTAACAAGTTCCATACAAATTATTTGGCACCAGAAAATGATACTTGGTTCTGCATTCTCTAAAAGGTGCGGTACTGGGTGGTGGAATCAAAGGGCGATTCTCAGAGGAGGGTAGGGGGCGGAGAGAATGGGGAGACTCCATGGGCAGACTGACCATTTGGAAACTCGGGCACTGCCCGAGGGCCAGGGGTCAGTAGGGGGCCCCATGAGATGCCCCTGATACCTTTTTCATAGGATTTTTGAGTTTGGCCAAGGACACAGGGGCCCCATGATCCCCTATTGCCCGGGGGCACTATGAGTTGTCAGTCCGCCCCTGGGGGACGCAGAAAGGGGGAGTTCCTGCACCTATTCACTGAGGAAAAAAAACCCCGTTTTCTGGGCAGAATTGCTATTACACCCCGGTCACACCAATCCGACATTGATCATGTGACTTCCAGCAAAGTCGCACGATTTCAAACTACGATGGCATTCCGATTTGAGGTGTGACTTGCAAGACGTCTGCAGCTTTAACAGACACAGATGTCTATGCAAGTCGCAGCAAACGTAGTGCATGCCCCAAGTCAGAATCGCACCGATATGACCGCTGTAATTGCGGACAGTAGGGAGCGACTTGCCGTGCGATTAGCGAGTCTCATGGCATGGCAAATCACTCCGGGTGTGACTGGGATCTTACTGGCCTTGCTCTGTAAATGCTCGTTGCCTGACAGCCAGGTGGCTTACATGTCCACAATGTGTCTCCACAATGGCTGTCTCCATGTTTCTCCCAGGGAAGGTTGCCTTTACCTTCCCTTCTCTCCTTCTCCACATGATGTTGTTGAGGTTGCCTGTTATGAACTGAAACATGTAAAATTGGCCTTTCAGGATATTGTTTTGGATTATTTTCATTTTCTGTAACTGTGTCGCTCTAACCTGGAACATTTGATCGAATTATCTGGAAATGTCCTGAGCAGAAGCTAGCTGACCTGGAAAGGAAGCGATAAAATGTCTAGGTAAGGATTGGACTTACCAACACTGCCATCTGCTGACAGAATTACAAATAACCTCGCCTTCAACTATATGGGACATCCTCCAGGACAGTTGGAGAGCAATTTGTTGTTTTGTTTTTTCTAGATCAGTGTTTCTCAACCTTTTTTCAGTCAAGGCACCCTTTAAAATATGGACAGTCTCAAGGCACCTCATTCTAAAATGTGAAAAACTATTCTAATAGTTTTATAGATGTCTCCTCCTCCCATGCCTGTCTCCAGGACTTCTCCAGAGCTTCCCCCATCCTCTGGAACTCTCTACCCTAATCTATCAGACTATTGCCTACTCTGCTCACTTTTAGGCGATCTCTGAAAACCTATCTCTTCAGGGAAGCCTATCCTGCCTTTGGCTAATACTGGAATCTTCTACTCTTCCAACCAGTCCATCCCCTACAGTTACAACCTTTTGTACCACTAGCCCCTCCCTCCTAGATTGTAAGCTCCCAGGATCAGGCCCTCCTAACCCTCTTGTATTGAACTGTATTATTGCTGTATTGTCTCCCGTTATATTGTAAAGCGCTGAGCAAACTGTTAGCGCCATATAATTCCTGTATAATAATAATAAATAATAATAATGCAGCAACATCCACACATGTGGGACACCCAACATTAGAGGTAATTTATTCTTCCCAAGTAAATACACTTTTGCACACTGGTACTGACTAGTATCCCTATGTTTCTCCTCTCCCTCAGTTTTCTCACTGAGCTAATGTGACCCCAGCACTGATGGAGAGGGGCAGGGGAGGGTCAAACTAGGATGGTGTGCAGACAACTGACATCCTCCTTATCAACTGATGATGTAATTGGTTGTCAGGACCCCAGCGGATAGAAGGTCCTAATGGTGCACAATGAAAACCTGTGGCTTTCTGTAACTAAAAGGCAGCTGATCTAGACAGAGGCTTAGTAGTCAGTCTGCGAGTGAGGTAAAGAGGTCACCTCAAGACAGACTTCTGGAGCCCTCTCACTGTTCCAGAAACTTCCAGAACTTTCCAGAAGAGGAGGGGAGGAGGCCCAGATCTGCATGTATCCCACCCCTTGCATTTACAGTTTTGATGGACACATAAAAAAGGCAATGACTTCTAATTACTCCCTACAGAGGAAGGATCGACAGTTCATACATGACCCAGATTGTGAGTTCTGGTCTGATCACCATTGTATTTTGAAGTTTATTTTGTATAGTGAACTCATGATTGGCCAGTATAGCTGATACCTCCCATTTTTATTCACTTAAAGGAGACCTTTTAAAAAGGTTGGCTATTTGTTGGTCCATTTACCTTTGTGGTTGGCACCTTCACAAATCCTAGATTGCGTTAGGGACCGCTCTCTTGACAGCTCTTTAAAAGTGGACCTTGCAGTATAAAGTTCCCTTCAAGCTGCACAGGCCCATTCCCCCTTTTTAATTCGCTAATGTTAGTAGGTACAAAATCTACCTGTGTACCTGTACCTTCTGCTAGAAAGGCACGGGGTTATTTATTAAAAGTAGAGAGTGCAAAATCTGGTGCATCTCTGCATAGAAGCCAATCAGCTTCCACATATTTTTCAAAGCTAAACTGAACAAGCTGAAGTTAGAAGCTGTTTGGCTACCATGTACAGCTGTACCAGATTATGAGTGCACCAGTTTTAGTAAATCTACCCCAGTGTGGAGGCGGACTGACCATTTGGAAACTCAGGCACTGCCGAGGGCTCGGGGTCAGTAGGAGGCCCCATGAGATGCCCCTGGTACCTTTTTCATAGGCTTTTTTGAGTTTGGGCAAGGACACAGGGGCCCCATGATCCCCTATTGCCCAGGGGCCCTATGAGTTGTCAGTCCGCCCCTGCCCCACTGTCTGCTTTTTTGGTCAATAAGTGTGTAGTACCCTCCTAGGTAGCTAGGGGAAGCTATGTTAACCTCTCTGGCGGTCTGATTATTTTAGATTTTTTGTGCTGAAAGCAGTACCATTATTTTGCATGGAAATATGTATTTTTTTATTGTAGGCTGTAATTTTTAGGAATAACTCACTGAAATCTGTCCAAACAAGAGTCTATTAAACATCCCGGGTATGATAAAACTTGAAACACAAAATCATAAATTAAAATTTAATAAATAATCATAAAAAATAATAATATAATAATAATAAATTTAATTCAATAATATAATCAAACCGAAAACACTGAAATTTGAAATATAGCGCCAAGTTCGCACATCACTGAGCAAAGTCGCAAAATCGTTTTCAGTGTCTGATGACGAATTTCCCCACGAATCATTATCACTCAATTCTGCAAGTGGTTCTGATTTACTATCGCTGTTCTCTAGCTGGTCTAAACCCGCTTTTGACCTAAAGGGACGCTTTTTGGATGCCATGGACTTTTCTAAGTTTCCAGGCAGAAAGAACAGTCAAAATGCAGGCAGGGCGCCGGACAAAGCACTCGGGACAAAATGTATGTGAAATGGGTTGAAACAGCAATGTTTTACTATGTAAAATTTGTTTTGAAAAAAATGACATTTTTTTAAATTTTCAAATTTCCCGCCGGCGGCGGCGGCGCCCGTACGTCCCGACGTCACAGGGACCGGAACACAGAAGCGGGATGCCGGCATCGGCCAGAGGAGATGGCCGGGGACGCTGCAGGGGACACATCACGGGAGCGAAGGACAAGGTAAGCTCTGCAGGGACTCCCTATGCAGTGCCGCATGGTAATCCTGAGTGTAGCTCGGGGTTACCGCTTTTGGCACTGACATTTTACCCCGAGCTACACTCGGGAATACCGCCAGGGGGGTTAATGAATTTTTAGAAGGCGGATGAATAGCTGTCGGAAGCACAAGCCAGCGGGTCAAATTTGGGTTGGGGCAGAGAGGCTTTGCAGATCAGCTCTCTGAATCCTCCCCCTAATCTAGACTTGGAGAAGTCTCTAGAATTTATTGAGCGGGGGGTGAGGAGGAGCTGGTCTGCACTCTCAAGGGATCTTGGCCAGTCCCCAAATAATGACCATATCAGACTGCAACATTGCTGAATACAATCAGTAATTGTCAGATACAACCGGGCTAACAAATGTATATTAAAATTACAATGCCGAAGAGCAATGAACAAAATGATCTTATTGTATAGAACAATGGCGCTCTTAAAGGGGAATAGTCACCCAGAAATTACTAAACATAAGATTACAATAAATGAACATGGCATATAAATAATATTGCATAAAATAATTATTATTAGTAAAAATAATGGAACTTAATCCATACTACCTATACTATTTGAGTTAAAATACTATTTTTATTTTTATTATTATTTACTATTTTTTATTGAGTTAAAATACTATAAAATACTATTACATACTATTTGAGTTAAAATGAGTGACACAGCTGCAGTTTAACTAAGTGACTGCAGGGTATAAATACCTTCTCCAAAATGGTGGAATTTGCACTTCCTGAAGACGATCCTTGATCAAAACGCGTCAAGGTTTGATGACGCACCTTCTGCGGAAAAAATGGCAGCAGATACGCTGAACTGATGAGTCAAAACTTGAAATATTTGGCCGTTGCAAAAGGCAGTTTGTTCATGAAGGGCTGGAGAGCGGCACAATAATGAGTGTCTGCAGACAACAGTGAAGCATGGAGGAGGTTCCTTGCAAGTTTGGGGCTGCATTTCTGCAAATGCTGAGAAATACAGGCAGATCCATCATGCCCCACCATGCCTGACTATTCCTGATGAGTGCTAGTACCTGGCCAATACGTTCTTGTTTGCATGGTATGTATCTGGAGGGATTATGACTTATATACCTTTAACATATTTTGTATGTGGTCTATTACTCCAAGTAGCTACTTACAATTTGGAGAATCTCATCAATACTTTTTCTCTATAATTTTTTTCCTCTTTGAGGGTTTGTACTTTTTGACCAACTTTGGGGAGTAGGGGTGTAGTTGGTACTATGTATAGGGGGTGACTCTTTACTATTTTTCTTTTTAGATCAAGTGCATTTTGTGATCCCCTAAAATGATGACTTTGTCTTCCGCAAGTCTTCAAATATATTTGTACTTTTTCTTAATCAATGATCACTTCTTCTGGTTGTTGGAGGTCCCTCCTTGTTCATCCAGATACTTCTGATCTATATCTAGCAGGAGCTATCCAGGAATGTGCTGGTATCATCAGCTGATAATTGCTGTCTCTGTGCTCATTTAGCTGTGTTATGCTTTGTACAATTTATGTATGATTAATTATTGAGCATATGTTTTTGGTTTGGTGTTGGTTTATTGTAGGGATTTATGTTCTGTTTTGTTCCCTGAGGAAGTGGGCTGCGTCCCGCAAAACACGTTGGTTTTTACAAGTAAAACACCTCTCATGGTTTCAAGTGGATATCAATCAATCATTGGTTTCTCAACACCTAGGACGTTGTCTAGTTATTATTATTATTATTATACAGTATTTATATAGCGCCAACAGTTCCCTGTACATTACAATGGGGGACAATAGTTAGGTGTTTTTTTTTCAACACCAATATACTGTATGTCTCCACAGTTAACCATGTATCCTTGTATATTATTTCTATAGTTTTTTTGTTCTTATGTAGTGGCTGCTTGTTGTTGCGGCTGACACCCATGATGCCCTAGCATCTAGGACGTCAGTCACAGCTTACTGAGGCCTTTCCTTTTTGTTGATTGCAATTTTATGTTTTCTCATGTTTATGTTTTATCAATTTTTTCCACCCATAGGTGGTTTTTTAACCTAATAAAAGGTGTTCAATTTTATCTTTTGTTTATGCGTGTATTCTATATTTCTAGTGTTATGGTGTGGTACCTTTAAAGCCCCATTAGCTTTTTTGGGTAGGGTCTTTTCAACTACAATAATGAGTGTCTGCAGGCAACATGGTGGAGATTCCATGCAAGTTTGGGGCTGCATATCTGAAAATGGAGCTGGAGATTTGGTCAGGATCAATGGTGTCCTCAATGACTGACAAATACAGGTAGATACTTATCCATCATTCCATACCATCAGGGAGGCGTGTGATTGACCCCAAATTTATTTTGCAGCAGGATAATGACCCCAAACATACAGCCAATGTCACTAAGAACAAACCTCAATGTAAAGAATAACAGAGAATCCTGGAAGTGATGGTTTGGCTCCCACAGAGCCCTGATCTCAACATTATGGAGCCTGTCTGGGATTACATGAAGAGACAGAAGGATTTATGGCAGCCTACATCCATAGAAGATCTGTGCTTAGTTCTCCAAGATGTTTGGAACAACCTACCTGCTAAGTTCCTTCAAAAACTGTGTATAAGTGTGTCTAGAAGAATTGTTGATGATGTGATGGCAAAGGGAGGACACACCAAATATTGATTTGGATTTCTGTTCTGTTTATTTTCTTTTAATTTTGTTAATTGATAAAAAATAAATTATTAACATTTATATTTCTGAAAGCATTCTTAATTTACAGCCTTTTGTTTCACACCTGCCTAAAACTTTTCCACAGTACTGTAAGTGGTGTTTTTTTGTGTGCTGTCATTGACTTCTATGGGCCTCCCAAGGCACTAAGACACAGAAAAAAAGGACATGTATTTTTTTTAAATCACCTACCGCGCTGAGATGGAAAGAGACTATCTGTATCTGAAAGTTTTAGCATGTTGGAACATGTGCATTAAAACACCACACAATAGTTCCTAACGTTTTGTAGCTGTATAGTTCTTCATGAAGAGGACCGGCTGCCAGAGCAATGAGGAATTAGGTAAGTATTACAGCCCATTCCTCTACCCCTAGATGTAAAGTGTATGTATACCCAAACTTTTTTTTTCCAGTTTTGGATAAAGTAGGGAAGGGTGAAAACTCCAGTCAGTTCATTATTTCTCTCGGTGTCCATTTGGTGAGATTTCTCTTTATTCCTATTCTGGAAATAGAACAGGAAGTGAGAGTAAATCTCTACAAAGTGAGAGAAGTTCCCCTCTAAGGAAGCTGTCTCCAGAACAAGTGGAACAAGTTTGAAGATGTACTCCTGGTCTGGGGACAACTGTACACCAATGGCTTTCCCAATATATTCTGATCAGTGACAATAGCCAACAGGATAAACAATTAACAAAAGGTTTTGGCTGCAGTGTCCATACACTTTAACCTCCCTGGCGGTATTCCCGAGTGTAGCTCGAGGTAAAGTTTCAGCACCACAAGCGGTAACCCTGAGCTACACTCGGGAATACCCTGCAGCGCTGCTCTGGGATCCCTCCAGCACTTACCTTGTCCTGCGCTCCTGCGATGTCCCTCCTGCAGTGTCCCCGGCAATGTCCTCCGGCGGATGCCGGCATCTGTCTTCCAGGTTCCATCCCCTGCGAGTGTCGGGACGTACGGGGGACGGAATGGCGGGAAATTTGAAAATTTGTAAAAGTGACATTCACTAAATTCACTAAAATCACATAGTAAAACATTACTGTCTCAACCCATTTCACATACATTTTGTCCCGAGTGCTTTGTCCTGCGCCCTGCCTGCATTTTTATTGTTCTTTCTGCCTGGAAACTGAGAAACGTCCATGGCGTCCAAAAAGCGTCCCTTTAGGTCAAAAGCGACCAGCTAGAGAACAGCGATAGTAAATCAGAACCAATTGCAGAATTGAGTGATAATGATTCGTGGGGGAAATTCATCATCAGACACTGAAAACGATTCTGCGACTTTGCTCAGTGATGTGCGAACTTGGCGCTATATTTCAAATTTCAGTGTTTTTGGTTTGATTATATTATTGAATTAAATGTATTATTATTATATTATTATTTTTTATGATTATTTATTAAATTATAATTTATGATTTAGTGTTTCAAATTTTATCATACCCGGGATGTTTACTAGACTCTTGTTCGGACATATTTCAGTGAGTTATTCCTAAAAATTACAGCCTACAATAAAAAAAATACATATTTCCATGCAAAAAAAGTACTGCTTTGAGCACAGAAATATGGACATAATCAGACTGCTAGGGAGGCTACTGAGCATTTAGCCCTTGTAGTGAAGGGGGCCCCAATTGCAAAGGTATTTAAGAAAAATTAAGATTTCAGCTTTAAACAAATTTGTACTTTTTATGAATTACATTCTATTTGAATGTGAACATAAATGAATATATGGTACAAAAAATGTATAAAATATGTAATTCATAAAAAGTACAAAGTCTAAAAAAAAGTAAAGAGCAGCACAGTGGCTAACTGGTTAGCACTTCCGCCTGGCAGTACTTGGGTTGTTTGTTTGAATCCAAGCTAATGCACCACCTGCCTAGAGTTTACATGTTCTCCCTGTGCCTGCGTGGGTTTCCTCCGGGTACTCTGGTTTCCTCCCACACTCCAAAGACATGCTGGTAGGTTAATTGGATCCTGTCTAAATTGTCCCTAGTATGTGTATGTATGAATGTAAGTTAGGGACCTTAGATTGTACACCCCTTGAGGGTTAGGGACTGATGTGAATGTACAATATATATGTAAAGTGCTGCGTAAATTGATGGCGCTATATAAATACCTGAAATAAATAAAAAATAAATAATTTGTATTTGTTTATCTACAGCTCTTTCTCTTCTTTATCAGTTCAAAGGCCAGAAATTGTACAGTTTGTCTGAGCTTCCAGAGAGCTGAAGGTAAACTCTGCAGAGCTCAGTGAGAGCTAAATTGGAGGGAAGGGAGCCCCCCTTCACACAGCACGCAGGAATAGAGCTGAGGCTGTAAATCACAGGCTGTGTGATGGAGCTCCTTCCCCTGTTACCATTTTACCTCTTGTCAGGAAAACTTGTCAGAAGTGATTTATGCTAATAGCAGAGGAATGAGGCAACAGACAGAAATGACACTTAGTGCTCTGGATTGAGACAAGTATTATTATTATTATACAGTATTTATCAGCGCTGTACATTATAGTGGGGGACAGTACATGAGACAATACAGTAACAGAACAATACACGAGGGGTTCGAGGGCCCTGCTCTTTGGAGCTTACAATCTAGGAGTACACACTATAGAGGGATATACTTTGTTTATATTTCATGTCTGAGGTTTCTAAACCACTTTAATGTGCGACATAAAGCACCTTTAGAGAAAAAAATCTCTTAAAGATTTTTGGTTTGACCACTAGAGAGCAGCAAAGTCCATCTGAATATTTATCTGTTACAAAACGTTAGCGATAGACGCAGGGTCCAGCTACAGAACATTGGGGCACGGAGCTTTTGGGGGGAATTTATCAAAACTGGAGCAGCTGTGCATAGCAGCCAGTCAGCTTCTAGCCAGGGGCGGACTGACAATTCATAGGGCCCCTGGGCAATAGGGGATCATGGGGCCCCTGTGTCCTCGCCCACACTCAAACCACACCAAAAAAAGCCTATGAAAGGTACCAGGGGCATCTCATGGGGCCCCCTACTGACCCTGGGCCCTCGGGCAGTGTCCGAGCACCCGAATGGTCAGTCCGCCCCTGCTTCTAGCTTTATTTTTTAAAGCTTAACCCCTTCACGCCAACCGTATACAAATATGCGGCCCCACCACTGGACTGCGCTTTTTCCTGTGGAGCCACCTATGTGCGTATCTGGCACAACACGCTCCCAGCACAGAGACCGGGGTCTTACTGAGAGCCCAGGGTCCCATGGTAATGAATGGGACTCAGAATGCCCGATTAGGGTCACGTGATTGGCTGATTGGTCATCACAGTGATCACTCACTGTGAAGACCGCCCCTGTGTTTTGAGAGATACAATGTAAAAAAAAAAAAAAAAAAGTGTGTAAAAAACAATAATAATGATAAAAATAATTTTAAAAATTTTTTTTTTAAATATCTAGATCAAGGTTTGATCTAGGTCAGTGCCAGGGTTAGTGTTTGGTTCAATGTCAGTATTTTATTTATTTTTTATTTTTTGGTCAGGATTTTTCTTTTTTAACCACTAGCCTACAGGGCACTTCTACCCCCTTCCTGCCCAGGCCAATTTCCAGCTTTCAGCACTGTCACACTTTGAATGACAATTGCGCGGTCATGCAACACTGTACCCATATGAAATTTTTATCATTTTTTGTGACAGATAGAGCTTTATTTTGGTGGTATTTAATCACCTCTGGGATTTTTATTTTTTCTTAAACAAACCAAAAACCACTGAAAATTTTGAAAAAAAAAAAGTTTTTTTCTTAGTTTTTGCTATAAAATTTTGTAAATAAGTGATTTTTCTCCTTCACTGATGTGCGCTAATGAGGCTGCAGTGATGAGCACTGATAGGTGGCACTGGTAGGTTGCACTGATGAGCATTGACAGACATCACTGATGGGCACTGAAAGGTAGCACTGATACATGACACTGATATATGGCACTGATAGGCAGCACTGACTGGCAGTGATAGGCGGCACTGACTGGCACTGTTAGGCGGCACTGACTGGCACTGATAGGCGGCACTGACTGGCACTAATGCGCACTGATAGGCGACACTGACTGGCACTGATAGGTGGCACTGATTGGCAGCACTGATAGGTGGCACTGATTGGCATTGATAGGTGGCACTGACTGGCACTGATGGGTGACATTGAAAGGCAGCTCAGATGGGCACTGATATGTGGCATTGATGTGCACTGGTATGCACTGATATGTGGCATTGATGTGGCACTGGCACGTGGCACTGATGAGCACTGACAGGTGGCACTTCTGGGGCCACACTGATCATCAGGGCACACTGATCATCAGTGCCCTGATGATCTGTGTACATGTCCCCTCCGCGGAAAGCCGATTACCGGCTCTCCTCTCCTCTCGAGCTGTCAGCGCGAAAGCTCGAGAGGAGAGAAATGCGGATAACCGGCATTTCCGTGTTTACATGTGATCAGCTGTGATTGGACACAGCTGATCACATAACCGACTGACATCTTCGGCTCTTTCCGTGATCCGCTGTGTCCGAGGGACACAGCGCACCAGCGATCGCCACGCTGCGCGCTCCCTGAGTTCGCGCATGCGCAGTGAGTCTGGTAGGACGTCATATGACGTCCTATTAGAATGAGAGAACCACCTTGCGCCCGTCATTGTACTATAGGGTGGGCAGAAGGCGGTTAATTAACATCAGTGTCAGTGTATTTTAGGCAGAATAAAAAAAAAAAAAAAAGTAAAATGCACACTATTGTTTCTGGGCCGTACTACGGGTTCAAACAACACAACTAACACACACATATTGCCCCTAATTAAGCTGCAAAGACAGTTGGATGGGGGTGTACATATGTTGCAGATGCAATGCTTTGCAGTAGCGCCAAAATTTATACCCCCTGCCGCATCCAGCAGGCAATACTGACACCAAACAACCCATTCAATGAATAGGACTGTGCCGTAACCACATACAATGCATGTTGCAGCGCTGTAGTAAGAGGCTTTACAGGAGTAAAGTAGGCAGTGAAGAGGCAACATAACACCTCCCAGCCTCCTGCCAAATACCCTCAGAAAAATGGTCCTCCGCAGATCGCTCTTCAGAGGGTGACACAAGTGTGAACAAGCCCTTAGGTAAATGCGGTAGAGTTGATCTACGTGACACTGTCCTATGTATATGTTTCACTCTGTTGGTGAGTTCCTAGACCCCCTCATCTGCTGTGGCCTTTTTGAAGGGTTCCCATTCTCCCTGCAGTAATCAAAAAAATGGAACAGCAAGCAAGTAAAAATGATAAAGTTGTAGAATAAAGTGCCTTTCATTGCCAGCTATGCAGATTTTAGGTGTAACTCTTGTAGCAAGTAAACAGTCATTCTTCCTCATAAAATTTAGATACGTGGAGGCTGATTTACTAATGACCCATTTACTTCTCTGTTGTGTTTAAAGGTGCTTTATGTCGCACATTAAAGTGGTTTAGAAGCCTCAGACATGAAATATAAACAAAGTATATCCCTCTATAGTGTGCACTCCTAGATTGTAAGCTCCAAAGAGCAGGGCCCTCGAACCCCTCGTGTATTGTTTTATTATTGTATTGTCTCATGTACTGTCCCCCACTATAATGTACAGCGCTGAGCAAACCTTTTGGCGCTATATAAATACTGTATAATAATAATACTTGTCTTAATCCAGAGCACTAAGTGTCATTCCTGTCTGTTGCCTCGTTCCTCTGCTATTAGCATAAATCACTTCTGAAATGTTTTCCTGACAACAAGACTTAAAATGGTGAAGGGGGGAGCTCCATCACACAGCCTGTGATTTACAGCCTCAGCTTGCTGTGTGAAGGGGGGCTCCCGTCCCTCCAATTAGCTCTCACTGAACTCTGCAGAGTTTACCTTCAGCTCTCTGGAAGCTCAGACGAACTGTACAATTTCTGGCCTTTGAACTGATAAAGAAGAGAAAGAGCTGTAGATAAACAAGTACAAATTATTTATTTTTTATTTATTACAGGTACTTATATAGTGTTGTCAATTTACACAGCGCTTTACATATATATTGTACATTCACATCGGTCTCCTAACCCTCAAGGGGTGTACAATCTAAGGTCGCTAACCCTCAAGGGGCGTACAATCTAAGGTCCCTAACCCTCAAGGGGCGTACAATCTAAGGTCCCAAACCCTCAAGGGGCGTACAATGTAAGGTCCCTAACCCTCAAGGGGCGTACAATCTAAGGTCAGTAACCCTCAAGGGGCGTACAATCTAAGGTCCCTAACCCTCAAGGGGCGTACAATCTAAGGTCAGTAACCCTCAAGGGTCGTACAATCTAAGGTCCCTAACCCTCAAGGAACGTACAATTTTAGGTCCCTAACCCTCAAGGGGCGTACAATCTAAGGTCCCTAACCCTCAAGGGGCGTGCAATCTAAGGACCCTAACCCTCAAGGGGCGCACAATCTAAGGTCCCAAACCCTCAAGGGGCGTACAGTCTAAGGTCCCTAACCCTCAAGGGGCGTACAATCTAAGGTCAGTAACCCTCAAGGGGCGTACAATCTAAGGTCCCTAACCCTCAAGGGGCATACAATTTTAGGTCCCTAACCCTCAAGGGGCGTACAATCTAAGGTCCCTAACCCTCAAGGGGCATACAATCTAAGGTCCCTAACCCTCAAGGGGCGTACAATCTAAGGTTCCAAACCCTCAAGGGGCGTACAATCTAAGGTCCCTAACCCTCAAGGGGCGTACAATCTAAGGTTCCAAACCCTCAAGGGGCGTACAATCTAAGGTCAGTAACCCTCAAGGGGCGTACAATCTAAGGTCCCTAACCCTCAAGGGGCGTACAATCTAAGGTCAGTAACCCTCAAGGGGCGTACAATCTAAGGTCCCTAACCCTCAAGGGGCATACAATTTTAGGTCCCTAACCCTCAAGGGGCGTACAATCTAAGGTCCCTAACCATCAAGGGGCGTACAATCTACATTATGTAGGAGGATTTGTTTCATCTCTGTGTATCACCTGAGGCCAGTCACCTCACTGGGTATATGGAAGGGTTTGCAACCACTTTAGCATGCGCTGCATTAGGGGAGCCTGTTGAAGTGATTGGGGCTTCCAATGTATCCTCACACTGAAAATTGGTTGTCTTCCTCTTTAGTAACACAAAGCACCACAATGCACTACTGGGAGTTGCTGTCCAATCCCTTGTGCTGCAACAGGGGTGCATTGCCTTAGTCGTTGGGTGCCCATTGGATGCCTGAATACATTGGCACTGCTGGACAGTGAGTGTATGTGATAGGTTGCAGTCACTGCTTGACCTATCATTTTTCAGGCTCATTGGATATTTAAATCCGCTTTTGTTGACCCGTTTGGTGCTTGCAGGGTTAGGCCACCCATGGCTCCAATTTTGTCCAGTTCAGAAATCGGCCAAAATCTAAACTGTCAATGGCAAGCCTTGTTTTCTGGTTTTGAGTAAAGCAATTGAGATTGTGATTCAAAGCACACTGCTCAAAAAAATTAAAGGAACACTTTTTAATCAGAGTATAGCATCAAGTCAATGAAACTCCTGGGATATTGATCTGGTCAGTTAACCACTTGCCTACCAGGCACTTATACCCCCTTATTTACCAGGCCAATTTGCAGCTTTCAGCGCTGCCGCACTTTGATTGACAATTGCGCGGTCATGCAACATTGTACCCATATGAAATTTTGATCATTTTTTTCTCACAAATAGAGCTTTCTTTTGGTGGTATTTAATCGCCACTGGGCACTTTACTTTTTGCGCTATAAATTAAAAAAGTGCAAAAAAATTGAAAAAAAAAAAAAGTTTCTTTGTTTCTATTATAAAATTTTTCAAACAGGTATTTTTTCTCCTTCACTGATGTGCGTTGATGAGGCAGCACTGATGGGCACTGATAGGCACTGATAGGCAGTACTAATGAGGTGGCACGGATAGGCGGCACTGATAGACAGCACTAATGAGGTGTCACGGATAGGCGGCACTAATATGCAGCACTGATAGGCGGCACTGATAGGTGACACTGATGATGGGTACTGATAGACGGCACTGACCGGCATCACTGCTGGGCACTGACTGGCGGCACTGACTGGCACAACCCCTGGGCACTGACTGGTGGCACTGACTGGCAGCACTGCTGGGCTGCACTGGGGGGTGGCACTGGTGGACAGCACTGGTGGGTGGGCACAGGTGGGTGGCACTGGTGGGCACAGGTGGGTGGGCACAGGTGGGTGGCACTGCTGGGCACAGGTAGGTGGCACTTCTGGGCACAGGTGTGTGACACTGCAGAGTGGCACAGGTGGGTGCACTGCTGGGCACAGGTGGGTGATCTGCTGGGCACAGGTGGGCGGAGCTAGTGGGTGCACTGCTGGGCACAGGTGGGCGGAACTTGCGGGTGGCATTGCTGGGCACCGATCATCAGGGCACTGATCATCAGTGCCCTGATGATCGGTGCCGATCCCCGCTCTGACAACTGCCGGTTCTCGGCAGTACTTTCCTCACGATCTGACAGCGTGAGGAAAGTGCAGCCGAGAACCGGCACTTGCATTTCCCTGTGATCAGCGTGTCATTGGACACTGCTGATCACGTGGTAAAAGGCCGGTTTGATTGGCCTTTTACCACATCACGTGATCAGCTGTGTCCGTAGGGCACAGCGATCACGGAGATCGCCGGGTGCGCGCCCCCTGGGGGAGAGTGCGTTCTGGGAGGACGTCATATGACGTCCACTCAGAACTGGCCGGCCGCAGTTTAGCCGTCATTCGGCTATCTGCGGTCGGCAACTAGTTAAGTAGCAGAGGGGGTTGTTAATCCGTTTCAGCTGCTTTGGTGTTAATTAAATTAACAACAGGTGCACGAGATGGGAAACAATGAGACGACCCCCAAAACAGGAATGGTTTTACAGATGGAGGCAACTGACATTGTTTTCCCTACTCATCTTTTCTGACTGTTTTTTTATATAGCTAGGGTCAGTGTCACTACTGGTAGTATGAGGTGATACCTGGACCCTACAGAGGTTGCACAGGCAGCCCAACTCCTCCAGGATGGCACATCAATAGGTGTCATTGCCAGGTGGTTTGCTGTGTCTCCCAGCACAGTCTCAAGAGCATGGAGGAGATTCCAGGAGACAGGCAGTTAGTCTAGGAGAGCTGGACAGGGCCATAGAAGGTCCTTCACCCATCAGCAGGACCGATATCTGCTCCTTTGTGCAAGAAGGAACAGGATGAGCACTGCCAGAGCCCTACAAAATGACCTCCAGCAGGCCACTGGTGTGAATGTCTCTGACCAAACAATCAGAAACAGACTTCATGAGGGTAGTCTGAGGGCCCGACGTCCTCTAGTGGGCCCTGTGTTCACTGCCCGGCACCATAGAGCTCGATTGGCATTTGCCATTGAACACCAGAATTGTCAGGTCCACCACTGGCGCCCTGTGCTTTTCATAGATGAGAGCAGCTTCACCCTGAGCACATGTGACAGACGTGAAAGGGTCTGGAGAAGCCGCAATCGCCCCTCCTGCCCACCCCTTGCCCTGGCCCTGTTTGTACATATAGATGACGCACAGTTCCATTTCTCTTGCTCTGTATGTAGGGCCATAGATTATGTTTTCCTGTGGGTGTGTTCAACTCTCTCAAATTTTAGGATTTACTGGCACCCAGGGAGACTAGAGGAGAAAAAGGAGCTTGTGCCACGGTGAATTGTGGGCATGGCAAAATTGTACCAATAGTGGTAGGGACTTAAAGCGAAATTTAGCTTGCAATTTTGTAAAAATGTGCATGTGCAGCTCAGAGCAAATTTACAGCATCGCTCTGTCCTGTGATGATGTGACTCCCATGCGCATACATGGGAGTGACGTTATCACGGCCCAGCCACTCAAGTGGCAGAACAGAGCAAACCTTCAAGGAAGAGTGGGTGAAGATGGAAGCACAGGGGACTAGCTGGGGCATTGATACAGAAGCACTGTGAGGCTTCGTTTGATAGGTAAGTCTGCCAAAATGTGCAAATATGTGGTGCATATCATGAGATCAACCACCTGGGAGCCCATTGGGCAGCCCAGTGGCTAAATGGTTAGCACTTCCTCCTGGCAGTACTAGGGTTGTTGGTTCAAATCCCAACCACAGCACCACCTGCCTGGAGTTTGCATGTTCTCCCTGTGCCTGCATGGGTTTCCACCAGGTACTCCAGTTTCCTCCCACACTCCAAAGACATGCTGGTAGGTTAATTGGCTCCTGTCTAAAATTGTCTCTAGTATGTGTATGTATGAATGTGAATTAGGGACCTTAGATTGTACGCCCCTTGAGGGTTAGGGACTGATGTGAATGTACAATATATATATACATATATATGTAAAGCATGCATAAATTGATGGCACTATATAAGTGCCTGAAATAATAAAATAAAAAAAGTGTAGAGTTATTCTGTTTTAAAATCTGAACCTATGTAAAAAGTGCAGGGGTCAGAAAATTGTATGGAGTACAGATGTCAGAAGTATGTATTGTAAATAGCGTAGAGGTCAGATGTATGCAATGTACATAATGCACAGGTCAGGAATGGGTAACAGACAAATTGCATGGGTAAGGAGTGACTAATTCACAGATTGTAGGGTTCAGTTGTGTGTAATGTATATACTGCAGGGCACATGAGTGGGTAACACACAGATTTTAAAGGGCCAGGAGCAGGGGCGGACTGACAACTCATGGGGCCCCCGGGCAATAGGGGATCATGGGGCCCCTGTGTCCTTACCCAAACTCAAAAAAGCCTATGAAAAAGGTACCAGGGGCATCTCATGGGGCCCCTTGCTGACCCCGAGCCCTCGGGCAGTGCCCAAATTTCCAAATGGTCAGTCCGCCCCTGGTCAGGAGTTGTTAAAGCACCAATTTCAGGGATCAGATGTATGTAATGTACAGCTTGCAGGGGTTAGGTGTGTGTATAAGGGTCAGGAGAATGTAGATGGAACATTAATATAATGTTCTCGTGCTATCTGATCCATGTGTCAATGTCATTACTGAACTGATACATTTTTTTAACACAAAAAACACTTTTGTGAACTGAGCCCAACCTCAGCACACCAATGGAAAATAGTGGGAAGTGGCATCCATGGTTGGGCCCCATCCACTCAAGGCCCTAGAAGTGCTTGCTGTATCCCCTATAAGAACATAACTATATCTTGCTCATGAAGTATTAATATACATTTGCAGCTATATTCTTTACTCTCTGGATTTGTAGTTGAACCCATCATCATACTACATATACAGTGTATAATTAGCTGCCCTTAAAGTCAGGCTTGTACCAACAACACCGCCAGAGACTTTCTGTCTGTTCGTAGCTTGCCTGAGAAAAGGAAACCTTGTTAAATGGCATTGATAGTTCAGGATTAAGGGCATATCATTATAAAAGGCTTTAGGCCATTTAGATTTTATATACACAGAAAACAAAACTAAATCCCCTTTAATGAGGCATTGGTAAAGCTCATAATCTTTTCTAGTATGGGTGACATCACCATGAGAGCTCATAGCATGGCACACCCAAGGGAGTCTTTCTACATATTTCTTGTATTGGTCCCATAGATGCTGCATCACTGTATAATGCTGGGGGAAGGTGGAGAAACCAGATTCTGGGTGCTAATTTGGATTAAGGCAGATTAAAGATATTGAAAGGGGAGCTTCAGGGGGGAATGGGAAAACTAAAAGTCAGAATCTACAAATACCATAGCTGCTTACTTTTAAGAAAAAGATACTTACCAGCCCCTGGAGTCCACCGTTGGCTTCTACACAGCCAATGCTTCTCAAGGTGCCTGTTCCTCCGCACTGCCATTTTGGTTAAGGGAGCTGGCTGTCACTTCCTACTGTGCATGAGGCACAGCTTGCCATATGACTGGTTTTGCAGCGTCCTGGGCTACTCACTCCCCCAAAATTAAAAACATGGCATTACAGGCTGAGAAGAGGAGATAAAAGGAACTTCAGATTTTGGGCTTAACTTTACAAAGTTGCTATGGGCAATGCAAGATTTTTACTGCTGATCACCAAATGTTGTGGGGCGCACAAAAGCAAGAAAAGAGCTAATAGAGTCTTTATTCTACTGCAACCTTGTCCCAATTATTATATTTTAGGGTGGACAAATCACTGTGGAAAGAAGCAATGTGTAAGCGCTAAGCTGATATGGTGAGAATTTACACAGAACAGCATCAAGGCCTGACAATTTACTGGTAAGACACCTAAGGTGGTCTAAAATAAGCTTGCCCAAATTTGTATATTTTAAGGTGAACCTATGGGAAGAAGCACTGGGCAAGCTCTAAGATGTTCTGGCCAGAGCATGCATAGGGGGCTAAGGATTCTCTAAATAACACCAAGGCCCGGCAATTCACTGGCCAGACAACAAAGTGGTCACATTAATGCAAGCTTGTCCTAATTCTTATATTTTAAGGTGAACCTGTGGGAAAAAGCACCGTGTAAACTGTAACTTGATTTGGTTAGAGCTTGCATATGAAGCTGAGGGGTCTCTCTCCTTTGCCACATAACAGCACCAAGGCCTGATACTTCACTGGTCAGGCACCCAGCATTGAATCATGGTAGGAAGGAGAGTCCTTGACATGTTCCTCAAACACAGTTGTACCAGGTTTACCTCTTTGCTCCTGATGGTCAAAGAAAGAGGTGGGGTGTGGAGTCTGCAATGTCCTACAGGATGCAGTAGAGAACTCTGTGATTGGAGGAGAGACAGACACGTGACTTTGACAACTCAGGTTACCAAGCTCTCTTCCTGGCTTTTTTGTTACTCATTTTATTAGTGCAGGTGGCTTTGGGCATAGAGCAGGCAAAGACATACCACAGCCCAAGGAATGCCTTCATCTCAGCCTGGAGGAAGGAATTTTAGCCAGTGCTCCTCTGTGGTTAGTGAAAGACTTAGGAAAATGAACCATGGCACGCAGCTGGCCAAGTAACTTAGTAGTAGACAATAATTTAGGTCCACAGCAACAGTCTTTGTGTTCCATGTTCTTATGAGTAATGATTTGTTAGAACACCTGTCAGGTTTTTATTGCTCTCTATATCCATGCTGGGAATATTCACCCTCTATATTTGTCCTGATGACTATTATCACAATGTGATGGGAGATCCAAAAAACTTTAAGGCTCTCACTAGACCAGAAGGTGAGAATATCTTCCAATGGTGACATCTAGGCCAGCTGGCCATACACTTGTATTTAGTAGACTAGTAGCCCGAAAACTCTCATTAGTCTATCAGTAATATCAAGAATGTCATTAAAAAGTATCTGTCCAACCAAGAATCCGGAGTACAAACCCTCCTTAAATGAAAGTGATGAGTTTGAAGAGCAAAAAAGTGGGACCTTAAAAATGTGCCAGGGATGAGGAATTACAAACTACAACCGTGTTTAAAAATCAAGATCAATGTTATTACAAAATGAGATTAAAATGATATCTTCGTATGAAAAACAAACCTACTATAACATATATTGGCATTGGATCTCATAACGGTATAACCGCGTGTAGGATCAACGTGTTTCGCACGGCTTGCTTCTTCAGGATCCATGTTTGAAGAAGCTAGCTGTGTGAAATGTATTGATCCTATACGTGGTTAGAACGCTATAATATATGTTGGCATTGGATCTCATATTTGCGTTTTTAATACAAAGATGGCATTTTACAAATATTTTGTAATGAAACTGATTTTGGTTTTTACATGTGGTTGTATTTTGTAATTCCTCATCTCTGGCACATTTTACAGTCCCACTTTTTTGCTCTGGGAACTCATCCCTTTCACTTAAGGAGAGTTTGTACCCCAGATTTTTGGTTGGACAGATATGTAACTGGAATTGTGATTTAATGAGGAACATTATTGTATATTCAGCTCACACACCATAGCGTAAGAATGACATTCAAAATTACTTTAAAATTTAGTTTGCTTTTAACATTCAATTTTTGAATGAATGTAATTTCCCAAATTAAAATCACAGACCGTTGACAATAATTCCCCTCATTTGGAGAGATTTCCCCCTATTTCCTGTCCTACACCGACTATGAGATGAGGTACATCAACCTGCAAACAGTCAAGAGAAACTGAAGATTTGGGATATGCTTGGAAAGTCCGATTCACCCGTACAACAGCAAATCAATTTATTTCAATTTAGTAAACAATGCAACTGACCTCCTATAGAAAAACCAAGAGCCTTTGCTTTTTTTTTTTCAAAAGTTGTAATTTATTTACATTTCAAGTCAGATCACATGCAAAAACAATTTTCTATGAATATTGTGGTTAGCAAAAAACACCATTTTAATAGCAATTAAATATACAAAAATATAGCTTACAAAAAACAGTGAGTTTTTTTTTTTTTTTTAATTCTTAATCTTAAAAAATATTCTGCTGCAGAATTTTATTTTTTTAGTGTTCAAACACGTCTATGAAACCAAGAACCTGAGGTCTCACAAACAAACATCTGCGAGAAAACTTAAAAGCGCGGGACTCACTAGCATCTGACTATAAAGAAATTAGGGGTGGCTGAAAAGACAAACTTGGGCATTGGACAGCAACAAACATGGAAGCGACTTTTATACTATGTCATTTGTGGGATATTTTGTGCCCAAATCTGTACTACAATTCATGACCTGTAATTAAAGTATAACTCCACCGCTTTCCTTTTTGACAAATCTCACAATTCAAGGTATGAAAATATCGACTTTCTCTAACAGTCTTCATAACGCTTTTTGTGAAAACCTTTAAGTATCCAATGTGCCTAAAGAGCTTTGGTCTGAATATATATTTGTTGTCCTAGGGTTGATCTATAGCTGTCCACACCCAGATACAATTGACCATGGAAGGCTTAGTAAACACTGGCATTTTTCCTTTTTACTCCGGAAGAACCTTTTAGCCTAGTACACACAATCAGAAAATCATACGAAAAATACGGCTTTCAAAGTGATCGTACGATAATCTGATCATTCGTACAGAGCTTTCGTCCGAAAAATTGATCGAAGGGACAAGCACGAAAATCTTTGTACAATACCAGATCAGATGATTTTCATTTAATCTGTACAGTTTTCGTCCGAAAATACAGTACAAATACATTACATCACTTCTTTTTATTCTTTTGTACAAGAATTTGTCACTTTAGTCTTCACTTTCAATATGAAACTAGCATGCAAAGAAAATAAAAAATAAAAAAATCGAATGATCATTCGTCCAATATTCTCATTTTGTGTATAGGGCTTAACAATCTTCAGTTATCGCTAAAACAAATTCATTGGGGGTCAGTGGAAAAATGCCCCTTATGTTGTTGGCCAGTGGAAAGAATGCCCATCTAACATTGGTGGTCAGAAGGCCACCCTCGCAGACAGCTTGGCTCTGCCAAATGGAAACTATGCAGGCACCATTAACTAGGAGGTCAATCCTCAACAACTCAAGTGCCCCCCTAGCAACCTCTGGAGGAACCCTAGGGTTCAATGGAACCTTGGTTGAGAATGGCTGCTCTAGTTGGAAGAGCATCACAAGCATTTGAAATGCTTTCAGCAGTTTTTAAAGCAATGAATACATCTTTAGGAAAAGTGCTTTCCTGCTGCTGATGACTGTAGTTGCAACAAGCAGTTTGCAAGCTTGAGAAACGTAGTGGGCTGTTGTCAGCAGATCCCTGCCAAATGCCTAATGAATGTGATGTTCTTCAGATTAGCTCTCACAAGCCAAGATGATAGACACCAATGTGAATGGCTTTGCAAACACTTCGTACAACTAAAACTGGAGCAGATAGAATCTGGAACAGCTGCACAAAGTAACCAATCAGCTTCTAACCTCAGCTTGTTTAGTTAGGCTTTGAAGATGAAAGCTAGAATATGGTTGGCTGTCATGTAAAACTGCTCTACATACTGGCTGCTCAAATATTAGCAAATTGCCATTCGTGTGTCCACAACTTCCAACATTTCAATAGGAAAAATGTAACCAATGCTCAGCAAGTACAATGGATAATTTACCAGGCTTAAAAATGATTTACCTACCCGACTTCACATTATAGGGATTAGGCAAAGGGTGGAGCTATACTTTATTTACTACCCTTTGAGGAAACAGTCATTTTCTCAGACAGTCTTTCAGAAGAAGACAGCCTATCAATTCCTTACAAACTAGATTAACGTCCAGTTTATTAAAGTGGCCAAATCCACCTTCCTTAAAGGTCTTGGCCTTCAGAACGATACCCTGTAAAATTACTGTTAAACTGATCCACGAGTAGCATTTTCATAACCTTCTACTTGCCATTCCAGTTTTCTTTGTATAGTTCATATTAGCTTGGGTTTTTGACCTACAACAAGGGCTTCAGTCACATTACATAGTATAGCCTAATGCCTGCAGAAAAATAAGCTCTTTATTTTATAGGTCATAGTTTTACGTATACTCCATTAAAATAGTAATGTGAAAGCTAAAAAAGGAAACGATTTAAAGGAATGCATGCCATTGAGATGTCCTTCGCAAGAAAATAAGCCCAAGTGGTTTAATCCCAAGAAGCATATAGAATCCACTGAACTATATGAAGTGACTGTGTGAAAGGCAATGGTGCCCAAATTAATGTAGCCAGCTAGGAATCATCTTTCACTGGTCTGACTATACTAGTAGGCTTAAATATTAAGGCAACGGGAGAAACGGTCATGTCCAAAGCATACTAACCAGACTGTTTGCTGAAAGCAAAACCTTCTCCATTTTTTAATGTTTTGGATTGGGAAGGGAAATTGTCAAACTTGGCAGGTTTTTATTGTGGCCTGTCCCCCTAGTAGGTGGCAGGCAAGTGAAATGGATGTTGTGAATGGTGACAGTCTATGTCAAATGGTATACTTAGATTAGTTTAGGTGACACAGCCAAAATAGGACATGGGACCCAAAGGTCCCTAGAACAGTGGTATCCAAACTGCAGCCCAGGGGCCAGATGTGGCCCTTTGCTGTCCTATATCTGGAGCTTGGGGCATTATTCCTCAAACTGACACCAATGATGGGCCATCATTCTTTCCACTAACGCCATTGATCAGGGACTATTCCTCCCACTGATGCCAACAATGGGGCACTATTCCTCTAACTGACACCAAAGATAGGACACTAGTCCTCTGACTGATACCTCCAATGGGGCTCAATTCCTCCCAATAAAACCAATGCTGGCACATTATTACATTTTCAGTAGCCACTGTCAGCCATCCAAAGCCTGAAGGCCTTTTGCTTAGAAAGATTGGAGAATCCCTGTTCTAGAAGAATACTGTAGCATATATATGGGAATATATTGTTGAGATCTTAAAATTATGACTTTTGCCTGGAGTCCCAACTGTATTCAAATGACTGAAAGAAGTAAATCTGGTTGCTACATAAAATCTCTGTTTTGCACTATTATATTAGCTAAATGCCAGAATGTTTTTTTAATGGTCTAAGGAACAAGGATGTTAAGTACCTGACAGTAACCAGTTATTAGCATTTCAGTACACTGGGACTAATGAGAAATTGTCTTATACAAACTGTCAAAACACACATTTCAGCTCTCTGTTTTTGCTGGCAAAATTCAATCACATGCTGGCTTCTTCCACTTTTCAGTACTCCATTGGTGAGGTACCACTATGTACACCTGACAAAGCTAAATAGCAGTGTTCCTCTCCCCTGCCCTGATGGATTCAAAATAATGTAGACTCCTCAAACTATGGAAAGCGGCTAGAAGAGAGTAATACTTTTATTACAACATTGTGGTTGGGGGCAGATGCACAAACTGCCCTAGGGGTAAATACACTATTTGGCCACAAGTTTATAGACACTTGACTATTACAGCTATATGATCTTGTAGGACAACCCATTCCAAAACCAAGGACATAAATGGAGTTGACCAGCCTTAGTGGATACAACATCCTCCACATTTCTGAGAAGGCTTTTCACAAGATTTTGTGAATGTGTGTTTGTGGGAATTTGCTTGCATTAGCCAAAAAGAATGTTAGGTCAGCTACTGATGTTGGATGAGAAAACCTGGCAAGAAACAGTCCAGTTCATCACAAAAGTGTTCAGTAGGGTTGAGGTCAGGCCTCTGTGCTAGCCACTTGAGTTCCTTCATGCCAGTCTGGTCAAACCATGTCCTTATGGAGTTGGTTTTGTGTACCTGAACTAAATCTGGAAGGGTGCCCTCATTAACTTTGCTATATAGTGCATCTCTAATGGAGATTCAGAGATTAATACAATTCACATATTATTGATGTTATTGGTGCCCACCAAAAAATGGATGGAGTCAACCACAATGGGCGTGCACTTTATGACTTCGACATGTTACTTTTTAGCAGTTGTTAACAGTATACATATATAGATATAGGACCCAAAGCCTACTCTCAAAAGTCTACACAATCTACTTAGCAAAATACTGTGCATTATAGGAAATATTTCTTGGCACAACATGTTCAACTTCCCTGGTATAGTAACAGTCCTCACTTTTCTAAATGCAAGTATTACATTGTACAATTGTAGATGCAAAAACATAAGTGTGGACGTACTTGCACCGCTTAATACTGAAAACAGACAAACCAAGCTTAATAAGGGAATGAAATGCCACATTTAGCTCTGTTAAAAAAAATACTTGTCACTTAGAGCAGTTGTGCAAAAACTCCAGTTCTGAAGGTCCTCCAATAACACACACAGATTTCGGTTGTCTTCGAAGACTCACAGGTGAAACAATTAGAAGGGTTTACTGACCAAGGTTCTTTGTGCTTTCATTCATAAGAAAAAAAAAAAGGCTCAAAGAATTAACCAATTAAAAATACACCTTGCACTTGTTTTACTGGTTGACCAAAGTCAATTTTGATTGATAGCCAATGATTAAAAAAAAACATAGTGCCTTGCCCCTTCTACTGCCTGTTCATATTGCCTTCGAACATTAGCCACATTTATAGTTGGATCCTACCAAGCTTTTTTCTCCCCAACTGGCCACAGTGTTTTAACGGATTTAAGATGGATTAAGACTGTTCAAGTAGTCCACTAGCATCTGACTGACATAAAATTCCATCAGAAATTTTGTACAGAAATTGGTCATTGAAGTTTTTAAAAATACTTAAAAGGATCGACTACAGAAAACGTATAGTTAGGTGCACCACACATTAAAACGACCAGAAAATTTCCAACTTGACTCAATGGCCTTTTGTTTCAGCCTAAAACAAAATCAAAAGTGGCTGAAAAGGACTTCATAGCATTTTTATCTTTATTAAATTTTATGAAATCCCAAATGTTTAGTCCAGACTGCCTGAGGTGCAAACACCATAAGGGGCTTGTGTGGATGGGCTTTTGTTCACATGAAATAGGTAAATGGAAAAGATCACATGTTTGAAGCAAGTCAAATACAAGCCAGAAGGGTGTCACTGCAGCTCATATGCACCAGTCAATGAATTCTGAAGGATCTCAAAAGAGTCTAAAACTGATGCCACTGGCATAAGCTCAAATCCCATCGACCAAACCCTTAAGCCTAGTACACACTATGAGAAAATTGGATGACCGATCGTCTGATTTTCCATGAAAGTGTATATCATGATGTAGTTGGAACAGTATTGACTTGTAAGAAAATTCTCGGCCGACAAAGGCAAATGTAGCTACGTACTAGTGTAGTAGAAGAGGAAGTGTAGGGTTGTTCTTAGCTTCTAATCATGCACATTTTTCTTTATTTGATTATTTCTGTATGATTACTGTACACATTAAATGAAAATTGGACGTTGTGTTCACATACAATAAAGATTTTCTAGCTTGCACCCTCAGAAAGTCAGAATCGGCTGTTAAAAGCTCAATACAAAACAATCAGATAATCAGCCAATCGTTCCTCATACGGAAATTTTTGTACGATTTTCTTATCGTGTGTACAGGCTATAACGGTGGCCAGTGGTGACAATAAAAAAAAGGCTAGTGTTGAGGACTAGCACTGAGCTCACTTAAGTGCCCCCCTACCCCCCCCAAGGCTGGAAAACTGGATTTTATCTTTCAAAGGAATATCAGAATTAAACCTAATGATGACCATGACTGCTCTGAGTCACATATTCACTTCTTCCTAGATTAGTTCTGAGCCATAAGCCATTTTGGACCCATTGAATTCTCACAAGTCAAAATCTAAAATGCACAAAAGACCTGATCCATGTGCAAATGACCTCACTAACCTCTGACTACCTTTTCAGGAACCATTATTGTACCCAACATTATCATTGAGCCTGCTGTTTAAAATGGGTGAATCCTTCCCTTGTAATTGTATACTGCACAGTGCTAATACTGCACAAGTTAGACGTCACCTAACGGGAACCAAACACTGGTAAAAAACTGACATTGCAAAATATTTTGCCAAAACTCAAAATTCTGTACTAGTCTGATGACAGATGAAGGTTCACTGAGGATGTATAAAGGACAAACTTCAATATAAACATTACCAATTTTCGGATGAAGAAACCCTTTCAAACACAGTATAGTATGCTCAATGTTTAAAAGCCAGTGAAAAGCTAAAATGTTTAAAAATATATTAAGTGCCCTCTTGACCAATTTTTACATTGTTATAAAAAAATCAATGGCTGCAGACAGAGAGAAAATGATTTTTGATAGTTCCTAAACAATATACATATTTAAATTTTCTGCACATGAACTCCTAGTTTTGTGGGTTGAACTTCCCAAAATCCTCTTACCACTGCTATAAAGTTGGTCATAGACGTTTTGAATCTCGACAGTTTTAGCAGGGACCGGCCGAGATTTGAACCATGTATGGGCAGGGTGAATGTACCCAAGTTGATAAACTTGGGAACAACCAGCCTGTTGGATTTTACATGCGATTATTGCTAGCGACTATTATAGCCGCTACCAGTCATCATTGTGTTCTCCCCACGGGGATGGCTCCAACACCGGGAGAACACAATGGCTCCGTGGAAGGTATTATGTTGATGGGGGAATCAAACAATTTTCTTTCCTGAAACCCGTGACTGCAGAAAAGAAAATTGCTCCATCTTTGGCTGGCTTTATAATTAACTGGCTCTAAAACAGAACTATACACATAGCCTAAGATCACATTACAGGCAATCTGCTGTGGAAGGTATGGCATCCCCAGCACACCATAAATGTGAATGTGAGCTAAATGTCCTTGAAGAGACCAGGATCTTCAGGAAGGGTTACTTCAAGCAAATAAGATACTTGGATAGAATGCTGGAAGAATGCAGCTGATGCGATATTTCATACAACTATGGGAATTATTATTATTATACAGGACTTATATAGCGCCAACAGTTTGCTCAGCGCTTTACATTATGGAATACGTATGCATGCTTATGAAGAACATTCTTAAGCAACTGTCTGTATCATCTATAGCCAGCCACATACAAGATGTCCCATCCAACTGACCTATCATTCCATTCTACAGAACCCAGATAAGACAGTACTAGAGCCTTTCATATTAATATTTATGTATGACCATCCATTACCACTTGGGATGGAAATAATCCCCAGCAGGAACATCCTTTTGAACACTTATCTGTCCTTCCTTACCTTCATCTACAATGCTTTTGAAAACATGAACAATTCAACTAACACACCCACCCTCACCTCAATGGGTTGTAATTGGCCATTTTGGAAGGATGGAGATTTGCTATGTCAATAAAAAATTATTTTGGAATGCTTTTTCCATTTTTATAGCCGGTAGGCAACTACAAATTACTACTGACAGGACAGAAAGAGATATGCTTTATAAAAGAAGAGAGATAAAACTAAAAAAATATATCAGCTAGTTACATTCTCATCCCTAGAAATTAACTCTTAAATACATAAACCTGTAAAATTTGACTGATGTGGGCCACTCACAGTTCTACCGACGAACCTGGGAGTCCCATCATGCACCAGCAGCCAATGGCAGGCTTCCACAGACATGCTGGGACTTGCAGTACCATTTAGCTGACGGGCTAGAGGTTGCCACACTCACGCCTTTGAAATTATTAAGTGCTCTATGTTCATTTTATTTTGCTGGGTATTTTTGTCACGTCTGATAAGCTATAAAAATGTATTTGGCTGTGCTACACTGCATCACAACCTGTAGATGGGAACCGTCAATTCACCATGACTAAAACCATTATATTTTACCAACTGTTTATTTGTAAATGTAATCAGCTTCATGTAAATGTGTCTTATTGAGTCATGTGAATGTTTCAAGTAACTCGTTTCTATGTATAGAATATAAATGTACATAGGTACAGTCATATTTTCTCAATACATATACTGTACATTCTGTGCTTCCTCAATAATATGGCACGGTCATTGTGCTATGCAAAGAATTCAATCTTCCATTAAAACAATATACTCTCTGGGTGACTTCTGGCATAACTGGCTTTAAAGTGCACCTGTCCCAGACTACAGATATTATTAGAATTAATATATTCTTAATGAGCAGTAAAATAGCTTTAAAGCAAGTCCTAACCTATCTAGTTGTTTGTACTATGAAGTTATTCATTGTCAATGATCAATAGAGTCAGTTTTAACTGCTTAGAACAGCCTTTTTCAACCTTTTTACACCCAGAGGAACCTCTAAAAAAATGTTCAGGCCACAGTAAATGCCTATTAAAACCAATTCACCAGGGGTTAATGAGAAATATGCCCCTTACATTGATGGTCAGTAGGAAGAATGCCCTCTTTCCAGTGGTGGTCAGTAAGAAGAATGCTTCCCTTACATTGGTGGTCATTGAGAAGAATGCCTACCTTACATTGGTGGTAATTGGGAAGAATGCCACCCTTACATTGGTGGGCGGTAGGAAGAATGTCCCCCTTACATTGGTGGGCAGTAGGAAGAATACTCCCATTACATTGGTGGTCAGTAGGAAGAATGCCCTCTTTCCAGTGGTGGTCAGTAAGAAGAATGCTCCCCTTAAATTGGGGATCATTAGGAAGAATGCCTCCCTTACATTGGTGGTCTTTGGAAGAGTGTCTACATTACATTGGTGGTCGGTAGTTAGAATGTCCCCCTTACATTAGTGGTCAATTGGAAGAATGCCCCCCCCCCTTTACATTGGTGGTCAGTAGAAAGCATGCCCCCCCCCCACATTGGTGGTGATTAGGAAGAATGCCTCCCTTACATTGGTGGTCATTGGGAAGAGTGTCTACATTACATTGGTGGTCGGTATTTAGAATGTTCCCCTTACATTAGTGGTCAATTGGAAGAATGCCCCCCCTTTACATTGGTGGTCAGTAGTAAGCATGCCCCCCCCCACATTGGTGGTCATTAGGAAGAATGCCCTCTTTCCAGTGCTGGTCAGTGAGAAGAATGCTCCCCTAAATTGGGGATCATTAGGAAGAATGCCTACCTTACATTAGTGGTCGGTAGGAAGAATGCCTCCCTTACATTGGTGGTCATTGGGAAGAGTGTCTATATTACATTGGTGGTCAGTAGGAAGAATGCCCTCTTTCCAGTGGCGGTCAGTAAGAAGAATGCTCCCCTTAAATTGGGGATCATAAGGAAGAATGCCTCCCTTACATTGGTGGTCATTGGGAAGAGTGTCTACATTACATTGGTGGTCGGTAGGAAGAATGCCCCCCTTACATTGGTGGTCAATTTGAAGAATGCCCCCCTTACATTGGTGGTCAATTGGAAGAATGCCCCCCCCTTTACATTGGTGGTCAGTAGTAAGCATGGCCCCCCCCCCCCTTTGGTGATCATTAGTAGGAATCCCGACCTTACATTGGTGGTCAGTAGTGAGAGTGCAATCCTTACGAACAGCTTAATAGATAACTGGGTCATGCCGCTGGTGTTGCCAAGTAGCGTTTGCCATGGCACTTTGAAGGCATCTTTAAATGGAAGGGCAATCAGTCACAACTCAAGACACCTGAGGGTTCCAAGGATCCCTGGTTGAGAATGGCTGCTGTGTGTTCACATTAAAGGGTTGACAGCCTGCCAAGATCTGCTCTGTGTAGAAAGTAAAGGAAATAAGCTCTATGTGCCCCTGTTGAGAATTTAAAATTGATTTTTTCACAAACCTTGTTGGTACAGAGGTGAATGAGGACAGGTTTTAAAGTGCTTTTACTCCTTTTTTTAGAATATGTATGTATGAATATCCATAGTCTGGGCACAGGTTCACTCTAAAGTAGTAATTCAGCAGTGATGCTAACTGCTCCGTCTTTTATACATATGTATCTATATAAACATGATCTTATGGCAAAGCATGTGACCAAAATGAAAAAGTTCATATCAAATATTACTTTCAGGTAAACTTTACACCAATGGCTCAAAATGAATACTTGGAGAAAATATGAGAATTTCCCTTTCAATGGGGTTCTACACCCAGCTACAGATGCATGCTATGTCTACCCAAGATGATTCTTGGCATTCAGCTGCAAGAGGTCAGGAAAAGCTTAGTAAGCCAGTTATTGGCACAACTAATTGGCAATGGCATTGGAGAAAGTAAATCAGAAACAGGAGTTGAAGATGCCATGACTGCAAAAAACGTTCTAAAATGACGGAATTTGTTTTAAGAGGCCACCTATTTTGAGGAAAAAAAGAGAAAGCAGCAGATAAGTAGACTTAAAGTGGAATTATTGCATAATCAGAACGATTCTAAAATATGTCCTCTGCTGCCTTTTTTCAGCCCGCTCTGGTCCGGTCACATGATCCCACAACTTCGGCTCTCCTGTGTCAGTGAGCAACCTGCTGCAGGGGAGAGGAGGGAGAGGCAGGGCTATGGAAGCCTATGAGTGAAGTCACCACCTCCTGAATTTCCTGCCATTGTTGAGCACTCCCTGACACAGATTACGTGACTGGACTGAAAAAAGGTAAGTATACAAATCTTTTTTTTTTTTACATAAAGTAGGTAGTATAGGTAGTAGGAGGGGGGAGGGGACAGTTTTAAGACTAGTTATGGTTAGGCAGGAATTCCACTTTAATCCTTGTCCCCCTGCAATCCAAAAAACAGAATGGTAAACTAACTGGCTTCTGCATACAACTGATCATTGCATGTACATGTATGGGCATGTGTGCGAAGGTCATTGGTCAACTAATCTAGGGCAGGGATTTATGTGGATGTTCTATATTCTCTGTAAAACACGGAGGAATGAGTCCTCCTAAAAATTACAAAAATGAATATAGATGTAAACTCTAATGACATGATGGGGTTGATTTACTAAAACTGGAGATTGCACAATCTGGTGCAGCTGTGCATGGCAGCCAATCAGCTTCCAACTTCATAGTAAAGCACAACACACAGTAAAACAGCACACAGTTAACCCTTTGATCACTCTAGATGTTAACTCCTTCCTGCCCAGTGTCATTAGTACAGTGTCAGTGCTTTTTATTAGCACTGATCACTGTATTAGTGTCACTGGGGATGTCAGTGACACCAAGTCAGTCCCCCCCCCCCCCCCCAGTGTCAGAATGCCCGCCGCAGTCCCGCTATAAGTTGCTGATCACCACCATTACTAGTATATAAAAAAACGATTCCAGTATATATACACCGCAATTTGTAGACGCTATAACTTTCAAGTAAACCAATTAATTTACACGTATTGGGATTTTTTTTTACCAAAGACATGTAGCAGAATACATTCTGGCTTAAATTTATGATGAAATTCGATTTTTAAAATTTTTTTACTGGACATGTTTACTGCAAAAAGTCAAAAATATAGGTTTTTTTTCTCAAAATTGTCAGACTTTTTTGTTTATAGCGCAATAAATAAAAAATGCAAAGGCAATCAATACCACCGAAATAAAGCTCTATTTGTGGGGGAAAAAAAGGGCATACATTTAATTTGGATGCAGCGTTGCATGACTGCGCAATTGTCAGTTAAAGTAACACAGCGCCGGATCGCAAAAAATGGCCTGGTCAGGAAAGGGGTAAATCCTCTGGAGGGCGAGGGGTTAAACTCTGCAGTCTACTCACAACCACTCCCCGTCTTCATGCACTCCAATGATGGCTGCATGGCATTTCCCAGGGTGAGTTTCCTGATGGTGACAATGCTGCATCATGCCTGTGTAGACTGCAACAGCACAGTTGGGATTCAAAGAAAGAGCACTGTCACCCTACAAAAAAGGTGCCGATAATGGCTGAATAATTTTATATATATTTAATTTTATTTTCTGCCCAATATTTGAGGATTACTTTCAACAAAAGTTATTTAACATTATTGGATTTTTTTAAATTCATATTAATTTAAATTCATGATATTAAAAAGTCGAATATAACACAATTATGTATAAAAAATATATTTTTTTTAAAAACTGTCTATTTCAGGTTTCCGTTTTGGGTCAAGTGCTTCCTGACTTTTCGGTTTCAGTCCAGAATTTTAATTTTGGTGCACCACTAATTACCAGGCATTAGAATGAAAGCTGCAAATTTTTAAATACTGAAAATAAACTTTTGAAATGCCTTTAACCTAATAATGAGATTTAGTGGGTTTACATACACGATAATAAAAAATAATAATAATAATAATATAAAATGAAGTCAGGCCAACATAGTCATGTAGAAATAATTGTGGCTGCACTGACAATCACACACACCAATCTGGTCCTCCTCTCTATCTATAGATCTGAGAGATTTCTACTATTCTAGAGAACGTGTCATTTCACATAGCCCCGTCCCTGGACACCAAAAAATCCAACTATACATAGACCACTCTGATTGGTCCTGAGATGAACAGCAGAGATTACTAAATTCTAAAAAAAAAAAAAACAAGAAAAAAAATGCGGTTTCTGGTCACATGATTTGTCCAATTCCCAAGCACAGTTGCCCGGAAGGAGGTCCTGGTGGTCTCTTTTCCCCCCATTTGAGGAGCTCAGGTATCCAGTTTTCCCATGACCCGATGCCCATGGACAGCACATTCTAATCTCACGCCTACAATCTGAGTGTTTTGAACAGTGCTAAGCCTTAGTGCAGAGTTCTCAAACAAAAAGTCAGCTATATACAATCAGAATGCAATGGATTGATAGTAAACATACAAATTTATCCCACAAAAAGTGGAAAGACGCGTCCCATCTGTTATGCCAACCCCCCCTTTATAAGTCTTAAGAAATAAATACTCCCAAAAACATGAGAAAGTTAAAAGCTGATGCGTTGCCTGTAACACCCAATCAGAGTCCTACTTCTATTTCCTAACCCGCACTGGCACAATGACACCTTGATCATGATTGGTTGGTGGTAACAATTCATATTTCGTTCTAGAACATTTAAAAGGACATTACAAATCTGCCAGACATTACTATCTACGTGACCTAGCTTGCGTCAATGAGGACGATACAAGATAGATGAAGCAAGGATGGGAAATAATTCAATTACACCCCCCCCCCCATAAAAATTCCTTCCATGATCCTGAAAGTATCAGGCAACCCCCAACATCATGCTGAAGGACAGTGCTCCCTAAACAGCCTTTCTGTAGCCTCCACCTGTAACTATGAGATGTAAGCTAACAACATGGCATCCCCGCGGTGGCCGGGGTGAAAAGGCATCCCGCGGAATGGCCGGATCTGCCATGTCAAGGGCACATCGTGTTTAGGTGACTGTATGGCGCACAAAAATGGCTTCCTTCACAGCGTGCATGATGGGAGAACTTGGCCCGCAATACAGCCTCCAATTGCACAGGTGTGGCATATACATAAAGAAGACAGCACTCCAGGTACAGTATTCGGCATGAGATGGAAAGAGCCATTGCCGGACACCAGTCTGGCAGATGTGTGCGGTTATGGGAACCACTTTGCATAGTGTGACACCATTTTATTTCCCAGGATCAGCTGGCTTCCATGCCTTCTCCCTTTAGAACCCATCAGCAATGCTTTTTTTCTTGCCCCGGCACAGTGAAGCTTCCAGTACAGAGTTATTAGAAAGAAAAAAAAAACGGTTTCAGTTAGGTATTGTAAAGTGCTCGTCCAAGGCCAAACACTGCTGCCATCTTCCCTTGTTGCCTGTGTCTCTTCCGCCCAAGGCAGGCATTGAAAAGTGCTTTGGTTACTGTAGAGTCCACATATCCATGTCACGAGCGGCACGCATCGCCACCCGCTACCGGTGAGGATTCTGGGAGCTGCCCCTAGAGGGCAGGATGGAGACATGAGATCTGTGGCTTCTGGTTTGGGTGACCCATAGGGTGTAGTATGTAAACTATACAATGTTTTCTGCACCAGGCAGAGGTCCTTGCGGAGGTCCGTGCTCCTGGTTGCTGTGTAGTTGTGCCAACTGTAGGACAGGCATGTTGCAGAGGGGACAAACCTTCCGCACCTCCAGCCATTTAATGAGGCACCTAGAGAAAAAAAATAGATTCATGTTAGCGATGCAGTCCAGCCATTAAGACATTTTACAGTGGGTGTAAACCCTTCAATACTCCCACTGAAGTGACTGGCCTCAGGTGATGCACAAAGATTAAACAAATCCATCTATAGAAGTTGTACCTGTTTATCTGTAGCCCTCTCTTCCACACAGAAATTCAAAGTCCAGAATTTTCTTAGCTCCAGAAGGCAACATCTGATGCCATTCTCTGCACAACAGAGCAGGGAGTGTAATCTGAGACCTACATGGAGGAAAGGATACACCCCCTCTACACAGTCTCATAGGGAAACATGCACAGCTGAGGACGTCAATCATCTGTGTGCAGGAGGGGGGTGTGGCCATCTAAGATGTAGAGACCAGGGGTCTTCAAACTTTCTAAACAAAGGGTCAGTTTATTGTCCTTCAGACTTTAGGGGGGCCGGACTGTGACCATGAGAGTAGAAATTGTCCTAGCATTAGTGGGAGTAAACAGTGCCCCATCTTTGGTAATAGGGGGAGGAACGACACCTGGTCGTCGGTGTCAGGGGGAGAAATGGTTCCCTATTATTGGTGTCAGTGTGAGAAGTGATGCTCCATTGTTGACATCAGTAGCAGGAATTATGCCCCAATGTTGGTTTAGTGCCCCAAGGGCAAAATAAAGGCAAGCAAAGGGCATTGGTTTAGAGACCACATGTAGACTGTCAGAAGTGACTCCTGCAGATAGCAGAGGAATGAGAAAGAAGTGTTTTGGATAGAGGCAAGTACACACTATAGAAGGATATGCTTTGTTCCTTTCAATCTCCACTGCATTCGAATGGCCGTGGCTGCTGGCACTCCCAAATGGCACCTGGATCTGATGGGATGTAGTCAAGGTTCCGTTGATAATTTTCCACCCAGCTCCTACAATTTTGAAATCGACTTTTGTCAAGTCCCATGGTGCTTGCAAGGACACCCATGGCTTGAATTTCAGTCTATTTATCAATAACTGACCAAAATTCAAGTTAGCTATGGGGGCCATTCAGGATTGACAGAGGACATGGCAATCTATGAATAGAAGCAAGTTGCAGAGGCAAGCAACATCGTGTGATCACAATAAGGTATAACTAAAGGCAAAAGTTGTTTTTTGTTTTGGACTGAATGCAGAGGGACTACTATTATTATACAGGATTTATATAAAATAACTTCCTCAGTGCTTTACAATATAAAGGGAGACAATACAGCAGAACCTGTCAGTTTTTATTGCTGTCTGTGCCCCTATTAAGGAGATTCACCCTCTCCATTTGTCCTGTTTTCTTTTTTTACTTTCTCTTTCAGTAATAATAGTAAAGTAATAGAGGGAAAATCGTCCGATAGGGCCACTCGTTCTGGTGATGTGGGGGTCCCGAAGGAATTCCCTTAATTTGCAGGGATCGACTCTCACTGCCTGTTTGGCTATGGGATGGGAAGCGAAGGGAAACCTCTGTAATAAGACACAGATGGCAAAAAAAAAAAAAAAAAAAATCTGACGGGTTATAACCCTCCCTCACGCTATCCAAAATGGAAAACAAAAAAAGTTTGCCTATAGTTCTACTTTATATGCAGCCATAAGAAGGTATTGATGTTTGCTTCTTACCAGCTGGGTAAACTTTAAATGGTTAAAAGGGCCAGCCAACCAAAATGTGACTTTTTACCTATTGTAATTTTTGTATTCTGTTTGCACTGTTGTAAGTCAGGGCAGAGGATTTGTAGTGGTGCAGAGCGCCATCTGACCACTAGAGGGAGATATCTGCCCTCAATACACATCACCACAATTCTGCACTGGTCCTCCATCTGCTGGTATGTAGCCCCTCTCCCCCCCCCAACCCCAGATCTGCCCCCCCCCCGCCCCCCCCAACCCCCACTCTGGTTAGTACACATTAAGGAATCATTTTGCAGTGAACAATGTAAGCAAAGAACCATTTATATTAAATCAAACTCAAAAAATGCCTACAGCTCAGAAATATTTTAGTGTTTCTGCAGTGTGGTACCTTGAAAGTGAACCTGTGGTCAATGTTGTCTCTAGCTCTGGCCCGCTTCCTCTCGCATCTTGCCATCAACCTATCATCATTGGGTCTCTCTACTTCTCTAGGCAATGCAGGCAAATCATGGCTGGTAGGAAGGGCTGTACATAACTTCCTGAAAACATCACTGCCCCCTGCCTCTGTACTTCTCCCAACAGCCCTCAGCACTGATTCCAGCAGTGGTCTGGTTCTTGGGAGGAGTTATACAAATATCAAAATGCCTTGATTGGGTGGCTGTCAGTCTGGAGGAGTGACCATGTGACTGTAGCCCAGTATTAAAACACATTTTAACCCTTTCTAACCTGGGAACATTCACCAAAGTACAGTTATCCCTCAAACGGACACCAAGAGATCAGAAACCCATGGAATAGAGCAGAGTATGCAGCAAAAGGCTGGGGCTTTAATTCTCAGCTTGAAAGATCCAAACTAGAAGACATCGGAGTTCCTCCACAACACACAGGACCTAAAAGGTGTCTACGGGGGAACCTGCTACCATCTGGGAAAATGGACCAATCAGAACCATCTGAGGATCAGGGGATATCTTCTTCCTAGTGATAGATGCTGTTTCTAAAGCAATGGCACTTACTTTCTGTGAAAGGCATGCTTGCAGGGACATATACCCAGCTCATCTTTGGGCTTAAATTCCTCTAGGCAAACAGCACAAATCTAAGACAAATGAGAAAAATACAATCCATAATCCATATGAGATAAACATCCAAGTGTCAATATATCAACATCGGAGAGTCACTACACACAGTACATTTACAGCTCAATTTACATTTACATTTTTATTTTAGTTCTCAAATTTCAGGAAGGATTAGAACCCTTAGACTGAGATCAAACTTTTTAGTGCGAAGGTCACATTGTATATTTTAAAAATACTAGCAGGTGAGAATCAGTTTTATAAATTAACAAATCAAATTAAAAGCGATTGAATAAAATTTACTTAAGAGTTTTTTGTAATCAGCATGATAAGATTTCGAACAATAGAAAAAAACAAACTTCAGTAAAACACAGCAAAGAAATTCCAAATAAAAGTGACCCCTTACATCACAGCCTCTGCTTACATCGGGGTCCCCATCAGAGCCTCTGCTTACATCAGGGTCCCCATCAGAGCCTCCGCTTACATCAGGGTCCCCATCAGAGCCTTCGCTTACATCAGGGTCCCCATCAGAGCTTCCGCTTACATCAGGGTCCCCATCAGAGCCTCCGCTTACATCAGGGTCCCCATCAGAGCCTCCGCTTACATCAGGGTCCCCATCAGAGCCTCCGCTTACATCAGGGTCCCCATCAGAGCCTCCGCTTACATCAGGGTCCCCATCAGAGCCTCCGCTTACATCAGGGTCCCCTTCAGAGCCTCTGCTTATATCAGGGTCCCCTTCAGAGCCTCCGCTTATATCAGGGTCCCCATCAAAGGCTCAGCTTACATTGGGGTCCCCAGAGTCTCTGCTTACATCGGGGTCCCCATCAGAGCCTCTGCTTACATCGGGGTCCCCAACAAAGGCTCAGCTTACATCGGGGTCCCCATCAGAGTCTCTTACATCAGGGTCCCCATCAGAACCTCAACTTACAACATGGTCCCTATCAGAATCTCTGCTTACATCAGGGTCCCCATCAGAGCCTCCGCTTACATTAGGGTCCCATCAGAGCCTCCGCTTACATCAGGGTTCCCACCAGAGCCTTCACTTACATCAGGGTCCCCATCAGAGCCTCCACTTACATCAGGGTCCCCATCAGAGCCTCCACTTACATCAGGGTCCCCATCAGAGCCTTCCCTTACGTCAGGGTGCCCATCAGAGCATCTGCTTATCTCATGGTCCCCATCAGAGCCTTAGCTAACATCAGGGTCCCTGTCAGAGTCTATCCTTACATTAGGGTACCTATCAAAGTCTCCCCTACATCAGGGTTCCCGTCAGAGCCTCCGCTTACATTAGGGTCCCATCAGAGCCTCCGCTTACATCAGGGTCCCCATCAGAGCCTCCGCTTACATCAGGGTCCCCATCAGAGCCTCCACTTACATCAGGGTCCCCATCAGAGCCTCCACTTACATCAGGGTCCCCATCAGAGCCTCCACTTACATCAGGGTCCCCATCAGAGCCTCCGGTTGTATCAGGGTTTGCATCATAGCCTTCCCTTACATCAGGATCCCCATCAGAGCCTTCCCTTACATCAGGGTCCCCATCAGAGCCTTCCCTTACGTCAGGGTCCCCATCAGAGCCTTCCCTTACGTCAGGGTCCCCATCAGAGCCTTCCCTTACGTCAGGGTCCCCATCAGAGCCTTCCCTTACATCAGGATCCCCATCAGAGCCTTCCCTTACATCAGGATCCCCATCAGAGCCTTCCATTATATCAGGATCCCCATCAGAGCCTTCCCTTACATCAGGATCCCCATCAGAGCCTTCCCTTACATCAGGGTTCCAATCACATACCCTGTTTCTGTACCCTCTCAGGAGCCCTCAGCTGTGATGCAGATAGTGAGCAGGTTCCTGGGAGAAGTTATGGAAGATGCCTTGATGGGTGGATCTCAGTCTGGAAGAGTGGGTGTTCCTAGGCAGGCTGTATTTGCATGCAGACCACCCTAGGTAATGCTCACATGTGATGCTAAGCCTCCATGATTGAAAAAAGTGAAATCCAAATGAATGAAAGTGGCGGGCCAGGGCCAGTCTACGTCTAGATGGTGCTGGATGTCCTCCATCCAGGCACTGAGGCATGGCTCTGACTTGCTTCTAATGCACATTGTGAGAAGCTCAGAGTGTGCAGTGAAATCAGAGGAAGCCATTTCAGTCCAGGAGAGGAGCCGGTACAACTGTGCAAGGCTGAAGGCTGGAGCTCAGCTTTAATAAACTTTATATAGTTGGAATAAATATCATCTAAAGCTGCCTATACACAAAGGAGGGCAGTTGGCCGCACAGTTTGGGCTCCTTTCCATCAGAATGCATGTATTAATACATGTAGCACTGACATGTATTGTATCTTTGAAAGACTACGGTTGAATTGACCTGAATGGCAATCCACAGGTCAGTGCACACAGAATGTAGCATGCAGGACTTTTTTTTCAACGGAGAGCAATGAAACAAACTGGTGGGAAAAGACTCTTTGAGTACAATGGACTTCCTGCAGTCCCGGCACTCCGCCTGCCCTTGAAATGCATGACAACGCATTGGTGGGAATGAGCTCTTGCTTGGAGCCCCTACTTGGATCTGAATTATAACGGGGGACGGGGGATACACAATCCCATATACAAGGGCTGTACCAAAAATAATGCAAAAGTGGGTATACCTTTTTTTTTTTTTTTTAACCCCTTCCTGCTGACAGTACGCATATATATGCGGCCCTACTGAACTGGACTTTTTTTCCGTGGGGCTGCATATATGCATATCTGTCTGGGAGTGCAACACAGTGTAATCCCTGGTCTCCTCCTCCCATGCCCATCTCCAGGACCTCTCCAGGGCTTCCCCTATCCTCTGGAACTCCCTACCCCAATCCAGCAGACTATCACCTACTCTCCTCACCTTTAAGCGCACCCTGAAAACCCATCTCTTCAGGGAAGCCTACCCCGCCCTCACCTAACAGCCGACCTCCTCCACTCCTCCTACCACTCCATCCCCCACAGCCACTTCCTCCTGTACCACTCTCCCCTCCCTCCTAGATTGTAAGCTCCAAGGAGCAGGGCCCTCGAACCCCTCGTGTATTGAATTGTATTGTTACTGTACTGTCTCGTGTACTGTCTCCCATTATAATGTACAGTGCTGAGCAAACTGTTGGCGCTATATAAATCCTGTATAATAATAATAATCCCAGCACAAGGACCAGGTTCTCAGCAAGAGCCCTGGGTCCCATACTAACAATCGAGACCCAGGACTCCCAGTTCCAGGTCACCTGATTGTTGTGATAGTCTCTGATTGGCTATCACAGTGATCAATCACTGTGCTGCCCACTCCTGTGTTTATATTCCCTATGAATGGAGAGAGAGATACAAATGTATGTAAACAAGTGAAAAAAAAATTACATTTAAAAAACAAAATAAAGAAAAAAAATAGCTAGATCAAGGAGAGATCTAGGTCAGTGCCAGGGTTAGTGTTAGGGTCAAGTAAAAGGTCAATGGTCAGGGTCAAAGGTCATGGTCAGTATATTATGGACAGGATTATTTTTTTTATTACATTTTTAAATTAGTATTAGTGTCAGTTTGTTTTAGGCAGGATAAAAAAAAAACAAGAAAAGCAAAAAGCAAAATGCACACTATTGTTTCTAAGCCTTACTACATACAAATATGTGGTATCACTGCAATCGTCAGGAGCAGAATTTATTTTGGGTTGTTCTTTGGTGGTAGGTTATGGCAGTAGCAAGAAATATACAGCTAAATTTAAAAAAATTATCATTTTTTTTTACTATTTTGGACCAGTTTTCCTTTGATAATGAAAAAAAAAATCAGGATGCACAAAGTGATGATATATACATTTTACTAACATGTCAAAGTTGCAAAATTATGTTCAGCCATTAACATTTGTTTTATCCCCAGTCACTAAGGGGTTAACTTGTATAGATCATTCAAATTTCACATGTTGGTGAAGTAAATCTTCCTGTATAGTAACTCTACTTCTTCTATGCAGGTAAATAATGGACTCCAAGCAGAAGCAATGTGCTGTCATTGAGTTCTTGATGAAGGAGGGGAGCAGGCTGTCAGACATCTACAAAAGGCTGCAAAAGGTTTATGGAGATGACACCATTGGCAAGAGTCGCATTGCTCTGGTCAACGGTTTCATCTCCACAGGGGCGGACTGACCATTTGGGCTCTCAGGCACTGCCCGAGGGCCCAGGATCAGTAGCGGGCCCCATGAGATGCCCCTAGTACCTTTCATAGGCTTTTTTGGGTGTGGTTTGAGTGTGGGTGAGGACACAGGGGCCCCATGATCCCCTATTGCCCAGGGGCCCCATGAGTTGTCAGTCTGTCCCTGCACCTCCATAAACTTTATATAGCCCTCTGTGGATGCCAGGCAGCCTGCACTCCTCCTTTATCAAGAACACAATGACAGCACATTGCTTCTGCTTGGAGTCCATTATTTACAGCAGAAGACAGAGGGAAGAAAGAAGAAGAAAGAAGAAGAAAGAGAAAGAAAGAAGGCGGAAGAAGAAAAAGAGGAAGAAAAAGAGGAAAAAAGTGGAAGAAGAAAGGAGAAAGAAGATGAAGGAAGAAGGAGAATGAAGGAAGAAAAGAAGTAGGAAGAAAAGAAGAAGAAGAAAAAGAAAGGAGAAGGAAGAAGACGAAGAAAGAGGAAGAAAGAAGGAAGAAGAAAAAAAAGATGAATAAAAAAAAAGATGAATAAAAAAAAAAAAAAAAAAGGAGAAAAAGAGGAAGAAGATGAAGGAAGGGGAAGGAACAAAAAAAGAAAGAAGAAGAAGGAGGAAGAATGAAGAAGTTGCCATAAAGGAAGGTTACTCTACCAACGTGAAATTTGAACAACCTAAATAAAAAGTCCAGTTCTCCTATTACAAGCACTGTCCTCAGTCTGTATGAGGAGGATGAGAGTGATGCCATATAAATCAGAATTATTTATAGCAATGTCACCATGGATTTGCAGAGAGTCCAGAGTGGGGGATACATTATTGAGGAATGAAACAACGGATCAACAAGAGATGGAAGAAGGGAACAAAAGTCACAATCCAGAAACAAAGAAGAACTCTCCTCACTAGAGCGCCTGCTGGGAGGACATTGTATGTGCTGTGAATGGCTCCAAGTCCCAAACAAAAACTATTGATGTACAAAGGCTCTCTGCCCGGTCAGGCACTTGTTCCTCACACTGTTGGACAGTTTCCTGGAAGCATGGGCTACAATGCTGATCACAGGCCAGATAACTAGGTATGTAAGCACTGCCAAACAAGACCTATTTTATCTATAAACAGTCTACAAAGTGGCTGAGATGAATTAAATAAACCGTTCAGCTGAGATGGATCTGAAGGCAGAAACCTCCTAGCTGATAAAGGTGAACGCTAGGATTTTTATAACTTTTTTTTATTATTATTACACAGGATTTATACAGCGCCAGGACCAAGATGACCTCTGGCAGAATACACCATTAACCCTACTTCCAGACAGCAGGAGCTGGCACTTTAAAAGTTCATAAAGACGGAGGTGTCACATGGGCTTTCTGGTTGTGTGATCACTGTTATTGGCTGTCACAGTGATCACATGGTCATAAGCAGAATACAATGTCTCCTGATTGGAGTGGTTAGTAACACTGTGCTGGAGACCCTGAGTGAGTGCGGTCCCAGTGCGCTGTATACAGGTAGGTGTTAAAGCCCACAGGCTTGCTGCTGCATATACTCATACTGCCAGTGTTAAAGAGATACTAAACCCGGGACCCTGCATTCCCTATATCCGCTCTCCCCGGACCCTGCATCCGCTATATCCGCTCTCCCCGGACCCTGCATTCCCTATATCCGCTCTCTCCGGACCCTGCATTCCCTATATCCGCTCTCCCCGGACCCTGCATTCCCTATATCCGCTCTCCCCGGACCCTGCATCCGCTATATCCGCTCTCCCCGGACCCTGCATTCCCTATATCCGCTCTCTCCGGACCCTGCATTCCCTATATCTGGTCTCCCCGGACCCTGCATCCGCTATATCCGCTCTCCCCGGACCCTGCATTCCCTATATCCGCTCTCTCCGGACCCTGCATTCCCTATATCTGGTCTCCCAGGACCCTGCATTCCCTATATCCGCTCTCCCGGGACCCTGCATTCCCTATATCCGCTCTCCCCGGACCCTGCATTCCCTATATCCGCTCTCCCCGGACCCTGCATTCCCTATATCCGCTCTCCCCGGACCCTGCATTCCCTATATCCGCTCTCCCCGGACCCTGCATTCCCTATATCCGGTCTCCCCGGACCCTGCATTCCCTATATCCGGTCTCCCCGGACCCTGCATTCCCTATATCTGGTCTCCCCGGACCCTGCATTCCCTATATCTGGTCTCCCCGGACCCTGCATTCCCTATATCTGGTCTCCCCGGACCCTGCATTCCCTATATCCGGTCTCTGCGGACCCTGCATTCACTATATCCGGTCTCCAACAGTACACAGAACATGGAAATGCAATTACTTTAGTAAATATTAACTGCTAAATAGCTTTTCTCATCAGCAGTTAGAGCAGTCTTGTGACTACAGCAGAGCACTGGTTAAAGCTTGTAGGAGGAGTTTTCTTTGTGCTCTAGGAGGATGCAGGACCCCTGACCTCTGTCTGGACAGTGCTGATCACATGCATCCTCCCAAGGAAAAAAAAACCTCTCTAGCAATACACACCAAACTGAGCATGTGACCACGGGTTCAGTCTGTATCAGGTGGTCATTTCATCAAGAGGAGGATCAGACAGACAGGTCAGGATCAAATGACCTTTTTACACAATGCAGCGGGTTAACCCCTTAGGTTCTGCAGTGAGTATAACAAGCATGCTTTACTATATATACAGACTGATTGTACTGTTGTGGGTTTAGTAACACTTTAAGGGGTTACAAAAGCAAATGACAAGTATGCAGATACAGTATAGTGACCTTCATACTATGTGGACTCTCATGGGCAGCTGCTTGGGCTGTTATTTACTTGTATTCTCTCCCTGGAAGTGTGAAGTTGTAAGGCCCCCCATGGAGGAAAACCTGTCTCCTGTCAAAGCTAAGGGCTGATGACTGACACTCAATGTGGGTAAAATTATCAATGAACAAAGCCTTCAGACATCTTTCACATCAGAACGTTTGTTCCATGACAGGTTCTGTATGTCTGTTATCAACAATGAGATCACTAATGTTAAAAAGGACAGTTTTACAGCCTGGCGTTTCTGAGCTCTGACAGGGAAAGAATACAAGTAAATAATAAAAAAAAATCAAATAATCTCACTACAACAAAGAATACAAGTAAATAATAAAACAAATCAAATAATCTCAGTACAACAAAGAATACAAGTAAATAATAATAAAAAAAAAAAAAATTAATCTCACTACAACAAAGAATACAAGTAAATAATAAAAAAAATCAATTAATCTCACTACAACAAAGAATACAAGTAAATAATAAAAAAAATCAAATAATCTCACTACAACAAAGAATACAAGTAAATAATAAAAAAAATCTAATAATCTCACTACAACAAAGAATACAAGTAAATAATAAAAAAAAATCAAATAATCTCACTACAACAAAGAATACAAATAAATAATAAAAAAAAAAAACAAATAATCTCACTCCAACAAACAATACAAGTAAATAATAAAAAAATCAAATAATCTCACTACAACGAAGAATTCAAATAAATAATAAAAAAAAAAATCAAATAATCTCACTACAACAAAGAATACAAGTAAATAATAAAAAAAAAATCAAATAATCTCACTACCACAAAGAATACAAGTAAATAATAAAAAAAAAAATCAAATAATCTCACTACCACAAAGAATACAAGTAAATAAAAAAAAAAATCAAATAATCTCTCTACAATAAAGAATACAAGTAAATAATAAAAAAATCAAATAATCTCACTACAATAAAGAATACAAGTAAATAGTAAAAAAAAAATCAAATAATTTCACTACAATAAAGAATACAAGTAAATAATAAAATAAAAACAACTACTCTCACTACAATAAAGAATACAAGTAAATAATAAAAAAAAAAAATCAAATAATCTCACTACAACAAAGAATACAAATAAATAATAAAAAAATAAAAATCTCACTCCAACAAACAATACAAGTAAATAATAAAAAAAAATCAAATGATCTCACTACAACAATTCCAGATTGCAGATTCAGGTTAAGGTTCCATTTTAATTGACGCAGATTGCATTCATACTTGTGCAACTTCAAATGTGTGCGATTTCCATTGCGACTTTGCTGCAACTTTGTTGAGTGCGACTTTGGCTGTTGAATTTTGACTGTTGTACAACTGTCACATTGATAACAATAAGATGCGGCTTTCATGTGGCTTTTGAGAGTTTACATTGCAGTCCATGGCACTCAAGTTGCATCAAAGTAGTGCAGGAACCTTTTTAAAGTCTCTGCGATAGATTTGAACGACTTCCACTGAAATACATGGTCTGCGACTTGTCATGCGACTCTATGGGGTTTATTTACTAAACCTGGTTGACTCAGAATCTTGTCCACTTCTGCATAAAAACCAATCAGCTTCCAGGTTTTATTGCTGAAGCTTAACTGAACATGCTGAGGTTAGAAGCTGATTCGCTACCATGCACAGGTGCCCAAGATTCTGAGTCAACCAGGTTTAGTAAATAAACCCCTATGTGTCCAAAGTCACATGACAAGTAAATGGAGCCCCCGCGTAGTAGTTTATAGGAATTCCAGAACAAGTGTTAAAGGTCAGACATTTTGATAAACAAATTAGGCCGACATCAGAGATAACGAGGATACATTTTCTCACCCACCTCATACAAATTCAGCTCTTTTACTTTTTCTTTTAATATGACCTGAAAAAGGAAAAGATGTACTTTTATTATTACAGTTCTTAGTATTTCTTCACCATATAATTGGCACCTGGTCTGCACATGGCGTCAGGGGCCCTGCAGCACATGGGTACAAGGGCATGCAGGGGAGCAACAAAAAAAAAAAAAAGAAAGAAAAAAGTCTTACCTGTTTATAGGCATACAGTTCTTTCCGGGCCTGATGCCTTAACCTGTAAGAAGAAAAAACATCGTCAGAGGCATAAAAGAAAAAAGCAGGCCTGCAACTATTTATTTCTGACATTTTTACTTTCTTGCTGTTCCAGATTATTTTTCTATACAGGTGCAGGGGTGTATTTAGACAAGATTTGCCTAGCTGTTTGTACATTTGTTCTGCACTAATGGGGAAAGGTTGAACATTCTCTATATTCTCTGCAGATCCAATGTGTGAGGGAAATACTGCATTATGGCCACTAGGTGGAGGTGAGGAGCTCATTTCTATGATAGTTATCGCCATCTACTGGCCATAACATAGTATTTCCCCCATTCACACATTCGATCTGCAGAGAATTTAGCCTGAGAACATTAAATTTTACCCCATTTGTACACAACAAATTTACATACAGTTTTGATGGATGAACAGCTATGCAAATCTTTCATAGATACACCCTGAAAAGTGTTAGTTTTGAATAAAGTGGTAAATGATCAGGATCCCTCTCGGGTTTTCACTGCCTTCCGAAGCATTAGTTGTCTTCATTAAGGGCCCATTCACACCAGTCCCGTTGAGCAGTGTTGCTCAGTGCCGTGCCCATGTGTGAACAAAGAAATTTGTCTTACGTGCATTGGTGTGCACTAAGCATATAGGATATAGTTTATTTTTGTGCATTCCAACATTCTGTAACACATGCCATTGCATTGCCACGAAAAGAATTAAATAAAAGTTTAACAACTCATTGCAGTACACATGCACAATTAACTGCTTATGTACACCACTGGTAAATTAGCCCTTATTGTCACAGTGACACCAGATTCACTAGACAGGAAATGAGGGAAAATCTGCAATGGCAACACAGAAATAAAAGTCTGACAAGGTTTATAGCCTTCTCTTCCAATTTTTTTTTCTATCTGTGTTGCTATTGAAGATTTTCCCTCACTTTCGGTCAGGTAAAACTGTTGTTACCATGACAGGCAGTGAGGCTAAATCTCTGATGGAACCCAGATAGCAGTAAAATAAAATCCTTCCCCAGTCTAGCCCAAAATTGGATCTTGATAGGAATGTCAGTTGAAGTAGTGAAGAAAAATCAAAAGAATTGGTGTTGAAACTTCTGCAGAGCAAAAAAAGGTCCATCACCTAAGGACACTAGCAAAAGACTGGAGCCCCATGCAGTGGGTGGAGTTATATGAGAGGTACACTGGGAGGGCGTGACCAGCCATGGTTGATGACTACACATCCTATGTCCTCTACTGTACAATTAAGTCAAAATGTTTGGTTCTTGTCCACCTGGGATTTTGGAAGTTCCCGCCTACCTGTGTGTGTTGCAGCTCCTCCTCCTACTTTTTCCCATAATAGAACTTAAAACTCCAGTGGACAGAGTGGGAACCCCTCATGATAGACACAGCAGGTGTTCAGACCTGGGAACTCACCAAGGCCAAGATCTCACCAAGTGACGGAAGAAACTGCAAACTAGTAAACACAAATTATGGCACCACTCAAGCTGATGGGCGTTTGCTTCCCCTGACCCACCGATAGACAGGGTGTCAGAGTGTTCATGTTAGGGATCCGGGTATGACCAGAAATGTGTGGACTGACACAGGGAAGTAGCAGGCTTCAGGAACACAGGCGTAGTCAGGCTGGAGAGGTGGAATGGTCAGGCAGGCCGTAAGGTATTGTCAGGTGCCGCCTGGTGGTGTCTCTAGCAGCCCACAGCATGGATTTCCTCAGGGCGCGGGGTATAAGTCCCAGCCTGCTATTCACCAGGGCCCCTGATGGTGGGGAAGGACTTGGTGCAGACTGGGACCAGGTCGCGACCCCTGAGTGCGTCCGGCTGTGGTAGAGAGTACTGGCAGGGGAGTGCAGGAACGGAGTCTGATGGGAAGAGGCAGGCAGACTTACTAAAGGTGATCTGTGCATGATGGATGGATCGTCGGGTGAAGTAAGCGTAGTCAGACAGGCCGGGTCGGTATCGTGCGGGCAGCGTGGTGCAGGAGGAGCAAGCAGAGAATGGTCGGGGTCACAAGCCAGGTTCAGCAGGTAGCGGGCAGCGCGGTACCGAGGATCAGGCAGAAGGATGGTCAAGCAAGCCAGGGGTTCAACAGGAGACGGTCAGCAGAGGTCAGGATCAAAGCAGGGTCAGCAACGAGGCAGGAACACAGGATACCAGGTACAGGGGCTCATGGGAAACATACACCAAGGCCCAGATCACAGGCCTGGTCATTCCTTAAATACACTTCCTGCAATCCTTCGGACGAAAATTTGGCCGATAAACGACCCGTCTATGGCCTGCATAAGTCATAGAGTCTATGACTAAGCCTCGGTGGGCGGGGCGAAACGCGTCAAAGGGGTAAGGAGGCCACTTTTCACTCTTGCTCACAAGGCTGATTGGGAGATTGGCATCTCTTACTAACCATGACAGAAGAAACTGCTGGATGCTGAAGTTCTACCACCTCACAAACACTGAGGGTAATATTTTTGGGTAGCCTGATCCTTTAAAAGTATATTTATCCATTTAAAAGTTTTGTTTCTTTTTAAATTGTCCCCGGTGAACAATGAAACATCAGTTACCAGCGTCTGTAGTCCAATGAATGCTTCCCGTCATCTAATAAGATGGTCCATGAAGCGGAGCCACCAGGGAATGTGCTCAGTAATAGTCGGTGTCAATTATGGTGATTCCCAACGTCAAGTACAGTGGAAAGCCATAGCATGTTAGTAAATATTGGCAATCAATTAACTTCTGTACGAGAAGACAATCAATACAGGTCACGTGCGGGTAATATGGCTGTTGTAAGGTCATCCTCATCAAATGACAAGAGCAGCTGTGACTCCATGACAGACACCTAATAGGACAAATTACCATATCCTCCCTGAAGACAGCAGAGACTCAATGACAGTCATATATTGATTACTCATCCGGTCTAATCAGACACATCCATGGTCATGTAGAAAAATAGTAAAAAACCAGGATGCCCCTATATCAGTTATAAAAAAATAATTAAAAGTTGCGATGTCAACCGACAATTCCCTAATTGAAAACGATATATGAATGCCGGCTCACATGTGAGTAACACAGTGGTCTCCCCTGGTCTACCTTCTCCTGTTTTTCTACATCCATTTTTTTTTTTTTTTTTTTTTCTTAAGTCCGCAAACGTGCAACTATAACGAAAAAACCCGTAAGTGTTCACAAAAAAAGTGCAAGTGCAAAACACCACACGAAAAAGTGCACTTAGGGGTGTGCTGTGTCCTACCCCTAAAGGGGCTTGGACCGCTTACCCTGATCCCCCGGGGCACGAAGCTCCTGACGGGGACAAGGTTCCCAATTGGTCCTCCTGGCCAAAAGGCCTGGTGGACCACCGTTCCCTATGCCCAGCCGAAGCCGGACATCCAGTACTAGGCAAGGAGGCTCTCCCGAAGAAGAGCCTCCTAGGGATCAGGGGAGGAAGGAACCGTATGGCCACACATCCTCCCCCTAGACTTCAGGGTAGGCCCGAGGACCCACACCCTCCATCCGTGAAAAAACACACACATAAGGCAAAGAAAAAGTGACAAACGTGGGTAAGTGCATAATAAATAAGAGAAAGAAAAAATAAAAAAGTGGTACCGTGCCGAATTGTGCACAGACCAGGCCCTGAGGCCCGTAGCAAAAGTTGCCCTGAACTTAGCCAAAAGGCCTGGTCCTTAGGGCGCTGTGCAAAAAGAGGTGAAAAACAGTGGCCATGTGTCATCTTCACACCGTGGGGTCCCACACCCAAGTGTTACTAGTGACACCCCTGAGAGCGTCTTCCCAAGGGGGCACTGAGTTTGCGGACTTTTTGCGTCCCCAGCCCCTGGCCAGACCAAGGTAGATCCGTCCAAATCAGGAGGTACTGGGTCTTTCCAGTCTTCCCAGAGGAATTACTCCCGGGGCCCCAGCTTAACTCGTGGTGCTCCCCGGTTTCTGTCCCTCCGGTACTAGCCTTCCGGACCCCCATCATTCCAGTGAGGGTACTATACAACAACCATCCCCGCAAAGCTAGAATGGTCGGGAGCACCCCCACTGGACACTGATAAGAACAGATTTTTTTTTTTTTTTAAGTCCGCAAACGTGCAACTATAACGAAAAAACCCGTAAGTGTTCACAAAAAAAGTGCAAGTGCAAAACACCACACGAAAAAGTGCACTTAGGGGTGTGCTGTGTCCTACCCCTAAAGGGGCTTGGACCGCTTACCCTGATCCCCCGGGGCACGAAGCTCCTGACGGGGACAAGGTTCCCAATTGGTCCTCCTGGCCAAAAGGCCTGGTGGACCACCGTTCCCTATGCCCAGCCGAAGCCGGACATCCAGTACTAGGCAAGGAGGCTCTCCCGAAGAAGAGCCTCCTAGGGATCAGGGGAGGAAGGAACCGTATGGCCACACATCCTCCCCCTAGACTTCAGGGTAGGCCCGAGGACCCACACCCTCCATCCGTGAAAAACACACACATAAGTAAAGTAAAAAGTGACAAAACGTGGGAGTGCATAATAAATAAGATAAAGATAAAGTAAAGAAAAAAATTAAAAAAATGGTACCGTGCCGAATTGTGCACAGACCAGGCCCTGAGGCCCGTAGCAAAAATTGCCCTGGACTTAGCCAAAAGACCTGGTCCTTAGGGCGCTGTGCAAAAAGAGGTGAAAAACAGTGGCCATGTGTCATCTTCACACCGTGGGGTCCCACACCCAAGTGTTACTAGTGACACCCCTGAGAGCGTCTTCCCCAGGGGGCACTGAGTTTGCGGACTTTTTGCGTCCCCAGCCCCTGGCCAGACCAAGGTAGATCCGTCCAAATCAGGAGGTACTGGGTCTTTCCGGTCTTCCCAGAGGAATTACTCCCGGGGCCCCAGCTTAACTCGTGGCGCTCCCCGGTTTCTGTCCCTCCGGTACTAGCCTTCCGGACCCCCATCATTCCAGTGAGGGTACTATACAACAACCATCCCCGCAAAGCTAGAATGGTCGGGAGCACCCCCACTGGACACTGATAAGAACAGATACTACACTTGATCTTAGCCAAAAGGCCGAGAAGCGACATCCATGGTCATGATGAACTTTATGAACCCCACAGACAATAGTCCTCATCATGACAAGTCACGGTATTCATAGAAGCCAAAATTTCCTACATCCCAGAAAACAGATAAAAGCACCCAATGACATGACGCTAGGCAGAAGTGCTAACCACTCAGCCACTTGGCTGTCAAGTGCCCGTATTATTTAATGACAACTTCATGATTACAGAGCCTGAGGCCTGCCTGGAGTTCATGTTTCAGCACAAAATGATCCAGCTTTCAATGTGAATGTCAGTTGTAGACCGCCCCCCCTGTAGGGCTCAGGTTGGATTCTTCTAGAAAAGCATTGTCTGCTGGCTCTTTAAACAGATGAGAATCTCTCCCTGACCTGTACATAATGTAAATCCCTGGGGGCCAAAGTAATGCAGGCATCAAATATTGACACAATGACACCAGCCCCGCCCCCCTGCTGTTCACTTTCTGTTTTTGCAGTGTGTTTATTTTCTTACCGCCCCAGAACAACAAAGCACCCAACATCTTGAAAGAAAAAAGAAATTGATACCAAACATATTATCCTGCTGTGAAGTCAGCATGTGGCCTGTGAAATATGCCGACTACAGGAAATTCTGGTTGCTGGAAGATTATCCCCCCCTCTCTACAGCTGCTCTTCCTACAGATTGTAGATCTCCCATGGTAAATATAGAGGAGTCTGAATGGGCTGTCACTGAGAACACTGGAAGCCATCGGTAATTGGTGTAATTAGAAGGCTCAGGTTACGGGACATATTTTTGGGATCTCATGTGATTAATAATTGTATTCCTTGGGGGGGGATGCTAGGAGATGCGTGTTAAGGCAGCCCATATATTTTTCATTCAACAGTGGATTGAATGAAAAAAAGAAATGACCATATTGTATTCGGACAGCGGTGAGACTTCCTTGCCATCAGAATACAAAGATTTAGTTTAACATTTATACAGGTATTTATATAGTGCCACCAATTTACACAGCACTAATATATATATACAGTCAGGTCCATAAATATTGGGACATCGACACAATTCTAACATTTTTGGCTCTATACACCACCACAATGGATTTGAAATGAAACAAACAAGATGTGCTTTAACTGCAGACTGTCAGCTTTAATTTACATCCAAATCAGGTGAACGGTGTAGGAATTACAACAGTTTGCATATGTGCCACCCACTTGTTAAGGGACCAAAAGTAATGGGACAGAATAATAAATCATAAATCAAACTTTCACTTTTTAATACTTGGTTGCAAATCCTTTGCAGTCAATTACAGCCTGAAGTCTGGAATGCATAGACATCACCAGACGCTGGGTTTCATCCCTGGTGATGCTCTGCCAGGCCTCTACTGCAACTGTCTTCAGTTCCTGCTTGTTCTTGGGGCATTTTCCCTTCAGTTTTGTCTTCAGCAAGTGAAATGCATGCTCAATCGGATTCAGGTCAGGTGATTGACTTGGCCATTGCATAACATTCCACTTCTTTCCCTTAAAAAACTCTTTGGTTGCTTTTGCAGTATGCTTTGGGTCATTGTCCATCTGCACTGTGAAGCGGCATCCAATGAGTTGTGAAGCATTTGGCTGAATATGAGCAGATAATATTGCCTGAAACACTTCAGAATCCATCCGGCTGCTTTTGTCAGCAGTCACATCATCAATAAATACAAGAGAACCAGTTCCATTGGCAGCCATACATGCCCACGCCATGACACTACCACCACCATGCTTCACTGATGAGGTGGTATGCTTAGGATCATGAGCAGTTCCTTTCCTTCTCCATACTCTTCTCTTCCCATCACTCTGGTACAAGTTGATCTTGGTCTCATCTGTCCATAGGATGTTGTTCCAGAACTGTGAAGGCTTTTTTAGATGTCATTTGGCAAACTCTAATCTGGCCTTCCTGTTTTTGAGGCTCACCAATGGTTTACATCTTGTGGTGAACCCTCTGTATTCACTCTGGTGAAGTCTTCTCTTGATTGTTGACTTTGACACACATACACCTACCTCCTGGAGAGTGTTCTTGATCTGGCCAACTGTTGTGAAGGGTGTTTTCTTCACCAGGGAAAGAATTCTTCGGTCATCCACCACAGTTGTTTTCCGTGGTCTTCCGGGTCTTTTGGTGTTGCTGAGCTCACCGGTGCGTTCCTTCTTTTTAAAAATGTTTCAAACAGTTGTTTTGGCTACGCCTAATGTTTTTGCTATCTCTCTGATGGGTTTGTTTTGTTTTTTCAGCCTAATGATGGCTTGCTTCACTGATAGTGACAGCTCTTTGGATCTCATCTTGAGAGTTGACAGCAACAGATTCCAAATGCAAATAGCACACTTGAAATGAACTCTGGACCTTTTATCTGCTCATTGTAATTGGGATAATGAGGGAATAACACACACCTGGCCATGGAACAGCTGAGAAGCCAATTGTCCCATTACTTTTGGTCCTTTAACAAGTGGGAGGCACATATGCAACCTGTTGTCATTCCTACACCGTTCCCCTGATTTGGATGTAAATACCCTCAAAATTAAAGCTGACAGTCTGCAGTTAAAGCACATCTCGTTTGTTTCATTTCATATCCATTGTGGTGGTGTATAGAGCCAAAAATTTTAGAATTGTGTCGATGTCCCAATATTTATGGACCTGACTGTATGTGTATATATATTTATATTACATTACAGTCCGATCACAGTCCCTGCCCTCAAGGAGCTTTCAATCTAGGGTCCCTAATTCCCATTCATACACACACATACCAGGGCCCACAGGAACCAATTACCTACCAGCATGTCTTTGGAGTGTGGGAGGAAACCCACGCATGCACAGGGAAAGCATGCAAACTCCATGCAGGTAGTGCCATGATTGGGTATAGAACCGGCAGCCCTGGTGCTGCCAGGCGGAAGTGCTAACTTCTTAGCCACTGTTCTGGAAGAACCCCACTGGGTAGTTTCACAGAGGTCGGTCGGCAGATCCATGTTTGGTTGATCAATGTTTGGGCATGCTGGTTGATCCATGTTTAGTTTATCCATGTTAGGGCAGGCTGGTTGTTCAGAAGTCAATCAATAAATCCATGTATGGTTGATCCATGTTTGGTTGGACTGGTTGATTCATGTTTGGTTGGGCTGGTTGATTCATGTTTGGTTGATCCATGTTTGGTGGGCTGGTTGATCCATGTTTGGGCAGGCTGGTTGTACAGAAGTCAGTTGGTACATCCATTTTTGGTTGACCCATGTTTGGGCAGGCTGGTTGTACAGAAGTAAGTTGGTAGATCCATGTTTGGTTGACTCATGTTTGGGCAGGCTGGTTGTACAGAAGTAAGTTGGTAGATCCATGTTTGGTTGACTCATGTTTGGGCAGACTGGTTATACAGAAGTTGATTGGTAGTTCCATGTTTGGGCAGGCTGGTTGATCCACGTTTGGGCAGACTGGTTGTACAGAAGTTGATTGGTAGATCCATGTTTAGTTGATCCATGTTTGGGCAGGCTGCTTGTACAGAAGTCTTTCGGTAGATCAACTTCTGTATGACCAACCTGTCCAAACATGGATCGAAATTTGACCAGTCCCTGCTGAATTTTGATCCATGTATGGCCGGCCTATGTTTTAAAATTGAAACTGGACAAACCTGCTAGAAAGTTTTTCCATGTATGTTCAATTTAACACTTGGCCAAATATATATTATTTTAAAACAGATTTTTCTATAGTACTAGTCAACATTCATGCCAGTTATCATTAAATATTTTTTCATGTTAAAAGAAAGAACACAATGTAAATTAGTTCAAATCAATTAGTTTAAATCAAATTTAAAGTGGCACTAGACTCTTTTAAAAACACAAAAAACTCTATTCAGGTCGGAGGGACCCAAAGCCTTGCGGCACGTCGGTACACGCACAGGGTAGCGGGGGACAAATACGCCTTTAGGGTGAAGGTCCTTTAGGGTGAAGGTCCACTTTAATTAAAAAAAAGTACCTTCTATTACTCATAACCTCCAAATTAATTTTCTTTTTTGCTGCTCTTTTGACTTCCTGTTAGAGGGCGGCTACATTCGTTCTCCTTGGTCCCACTGTATGTAGGAATGTAGCCACCCTCTCTTGTTCATCTTAAGATGGACTATGGGACATGCAGTGTGCAGTGCACATGACTGTAACTACGGTGCTCCTCCTAGCTCATGCCCAACATGTGTCAGGTTAGCTTTGTCACAATAGGAAACATTTTTACACTGTCACATTTAAGTGAGCAAGAAATCTACACATTTCAGTGATCTGTCCACTTGTTCAGGAGTTTATTCAAGGTGGTTGCCAAAATCAGTATATCACTTCCCCAGCAGGACACCCCCGAAAAATGTGAGATTACAGAAAGTGGTGAATTCACAATGTTATGGCTGTTGTACAAAAATTGTACACAGAAACAGTCATATATTTTATTTTAAAGCACACCTGTCACTTTGTTCATTCACTTTGCAGTTAAAAAGCAAAATCTATTCCCATCCAGTCCTGAGATTTATTCAGCTCTGTGACACAGCACAGCCCTGTCCGGCAGTGCACGAGTCCTGATTTTTTTCTCGGTTACAGTTCAGTAACATTTACAGGTCTCGTTCCTCCCCCAGCCTGTGACTGGACAGTGAAAGGAGAAGCAGCATAGTGATGAGTTCGCCGCTCTGCCACTCTCCTCTCTATTCTCATAGACCTGTATGCAAAACCCACTTGTAGCGAGCAAAAGTCACAAGCCCTTCAGCTGATCAAATGCGCAAAAGCCAAAAAAAAAAAACCCCTAGAAACTGAAGCTTTTTTTTTTTTTTTTAATATTGCAAAACATATTTGTAATATTTAATTATACACATAAAATGGCATTGTACAGACGCCGGTTTGTCTGTGTGCTATTACTGAATGCCAGTGAGTCACCAAGCAAAACTTCTTCAGCTCCAACTACAGAGAGTCTGGAAAACAATTAACTGATTGGGTTAGTGGTAGAACAATAGCCATTGCAGCCTACGCAACAGCTATGGGGCCTGGGGTAGGAGGGGGCCCCATTAGGGGTCTGTTAAAGTGGTGCTAAATGCAAAATCAAAAAGTTACATACAGTATATGAGATTCTGAGATCCTGAATACAGAGAAGTTAGTTGAAAATATATTGTTAAAAGTTTATTCCCTGTGCTGATGCACCTCTCTTTCTTGATGTCTGTCCACAGCACTGGTCCCTAGTAATCTACTAATTATGCTGACAGCTCTCTCACTGCCAGCCTTTGATTTAGACATACTTAAAGTAGAAGTCCAATACGATCTAAGCTTAAAACCCCATTCTAAGCTCAATACTATCTACCCTGTAAAGGAAAGATGTTTATATGTACCTATTCCCTGGGCGCTCAGGTCCGGTCACGTGATTTCACCAGCGTTCGGCTTCAGTGGAGAGATCCGCTGACAACAGCTGCAATGCCTATGCGGTGGTGTCACCCATAGGCATTCTATGGGGCATCTATTGTCGGCTGTCCCTCTTCTCCCCTGAAGCCGGTACCAGGAGCCATGTGATCGGATCAGAGCACATTCAGATGTAAGTATAGGCATCTTTCCTTTACAGCACGTATCAAGCACAAGGCCCGCGTGCTGATCCAGCCCACCAGGCTATTTCATGTGATCCTTGCACCTCTACTGCAGCTACAGCACCCACCTCGTCTCCATCTCTACCTTGTCTTAGCAGTCAGCAGCAGAGAGGAGGACATAACTCCTCCGCCAAATCCTGCACTTCTCTGTGCAGCCGTGGAAGAGCTCGTCCCTGGATCCCCCCACCTTCAGTCTTAACTGTTAGCAGCAGAGAGGAGAGCAGAACTCCTCTGCCAGATCCTGCGCTTCTCCGTGCATGCACAGAGAAGCTGGTCTCTGCTGCTCCCCCCCCCTCGGTCTTAACAGTCGGCAGCAGAGAGAACAGAACTCCCACAGATCCTGTGCAGCCGTAGCACCCTTCTCCACCTCCCCTGGTGTCAGCATTCAGCAGACTCTGGCATCTGACTCCAGCCCTTCTGAGGTCCTCCTCCAGACCCTGCACTTTCTGCTTCCCAGCTCTGCCACAGCAACACAAGCTAAGGGGGGGCACTTTGGTAAGGCAGGGTGGGGGACTCTTTTGGCATCTGATGAAAGGGGAGTGGGATGCTCTGGACATCTAGTCTTACAGATAAAACTGGCTTTTTGAGGGCAACCATAATGCTTATGTGGTCTGCAATGAAACTGAACTTGACAGCCCTGCTTCACAGGCTAGTTACAATAGGCTTAGGGTTTTGGGAGCAGGTTTAAGCTTACATAGTATTTGGCTGGACTTCTACTTTCCGATCAATGATGGTTGCCGGGGGGCCCCAATCAAATTTTTGCTATGGAACCCCATGATCTGCAGGTATTCCCCCGGTACAGGTGATCTTAGCTACAAGAGTTTACCTTCAAGAAGTCATTCAGCAGATATGTCACTTGTAGTTGTCCATTCTTTTTGCAGTCAGTATGTCAGAAAGTGCATCTCTGTATCTATAATACAGCCCGGCTCTGAGGTAGCGATCTTTCAGGCCAATGCCGAATGTGACAGACTGCTGGTGCAGGCCTGAAAGGGCTTGCTCACACCTCAAGGGCTGGTCTGTTGCTCAATGCAGCCACAAAGCAAGGACAGGCAAAAAACATTGGGGGACATCAATTCTGTTGCATAGCAAGCAAGTTCTAAACAGAAGCAATGACACAGATTTACGAGGCAAGTTTACTATAATATTGCAATTGGACCCGTACATCCTTCCCTCGTTTGGTCAAGTTGCACTAAGAATAAAACCTGCCCCTAACCACACTGTGGATAAACGTTCGTTTGGCATGAAAGGAGATGAATCGAAACAGCAAAAAAGTAAAAAACAAGAAAAAAAAAAATATGCACTGCAGAGTGTTAAAAACGCATTGTAGCGTAACGCACTGTAAAACTGAACACCAGCACATAGGCGATATGCACGGACTATGGTGTGAATGATCCCTAAGAGATAAGCAGGCTTAGTCTGAGACGTACCGGATTAGATAGCAGCAGAAGAGCAGGCTCAGGATAAAGACGAAGATCGCCGTGCCAAATACCACAATGTAGATGTTGAGGGGGAGGTTCTGGAACCCGATATTAGGCATTCTGAAGCTGTAGTGCTGGAAGTCTGGGCTCATGGATTGGCTGAAAAAGAAAAATCGATACATCAATAGAAATATAGCACATACATATCAGTAAAGTACAGGTCCCTTCACATCACCCTAATAATCAATACTTTCTGATGCACTACCATCAAGCCCCTTCAACCAACTTAACATGTACCTGTCATTAAAATAGATTACCGATAGATTACATATCAGCATTACCAGATCCATTCATATTTTGGCTATGGATGCCGTTTGCTTGATGGGAATAAAAGTTCTAAGCTCTCCCATTTGAGCTGAAGCCCAAGCAATGATCACGATTGCTACTTATCATAGGAATTGTGGGTGGTCTGTTGGAGTCTACAAAAGTCCATCCCATGCCTACTACCATGACCACATTACAATCTTTGGTGCATCTTAAACCTTGGAGCTTTACTTTTTCTATGGCTCCATGCCTGGAAAGCATACCAAAGATGCATTATCCACTCGGTGGAGTGTTTCCAGGGTCTGCCATAGAAGACTGCAGTTGCTACTTAACATAAGAATTGTGGGTGCTCCTTTAGAGCAGACAGAAGTCCATCCTATACCTATCATGACCCCACTGCAATCTTTGGTGCATCTTAAACCTATGACCCTTGCTTTTTTCTATGGCTGCATGCCTCAAAGGCATACTAGAGCAGCAGTAGCCACACAACAGAGTGTTTCCAGAGTCTGCCATAGGGGACTACAGTTGCTACCTAACATAAGAATTGTGGGTGTTCCATTGGAGCCTACAGGAGTCCATCCCATGCCTACTATCATAACATTGCAATCTTTGGTGCATCTTAAACCTTGGAGCCTTACATATTCTATGGCTCCATGCAGAGTGTTTCCATGGTCTGCGGTAGGAGACTGCAGTTGAGAATTGTAGACACACATGCATAAGAAAGCCAATTTAGACAAAAAGGCAAATTAAGCTTCCAGCAAGTGTTTGGAGTGTGAACAGAAACTGGAGAACCTGAAGTGATAACCACCAAGCCACTGTGTGAAACCCTAAATAAAGTCTGCTTCCTATTAGACAGACCCTCTACGGTGGACTTGCAGTGAGGTTAGAAGATTAGACAGACAATTACTGTGTAGAAAAACTAAGCAGGAAGCTGGGACTGAATTTGTAATAAGCAAACATGGGGGACTATAGTCTACAAGGTGGACATATCTAAAAAAGTAGACATATCTAAAAAAAAAAGTCAGCATCTGCTCACTGCAGCCACCTGAGGTCTTCAGGGTCTCCTGTAGGAAGTCACTTGGTCTTCCCTTGAAAGGTTAAATATTGGGGGTTGGATATAGTGACATCATTCATTGTTAAAGGATCACAAAACACATCATGTTTTAAACGTCTTATAATTCACATTAATTTTACAAACCTATGCTGGAAGGATAAAAGTTGGAAGCCAATTAGCTGTCATGAACCAGAAGAGACAGGTCCTCTCTAAGACTTCATCATACACAAGGATTTGCTGTGAGATGCCCCTGTCTATGGACTCAGAGAGTCACGCGTGTCATCACATTCCATCCTCCAAGCTTTGCTTCATTCTTCCAAATTTCATTTCCTATGTTACACCCATCCAGGTGGCTGGAAAATTTCATCACAGACAAAAGGGAAACAATTACCAGGCCTGGAGTACAAAAATTCTCCCAGACGGCTTCTCCAGAACAACTTTCCTTACTGTCTCTGGAAATCTGCTTTCATCTCAGACATGTACAGACTTTCCACAATTTAAAGTGGACCCAAATGGCAAAGTGAAAGCGTATGTCCAGGCGGAAGTTTTCTTTTTAGTTTTGGATAGACTGGGGAAGCATCTATGATGTTACGGGTAACTGGGACGCTCTTAAGAGATTTTCCTTTATGTATTATCCTGGTGACATTTTCAAAGACAGGAAGTGAGGGAAAACCTCCAACAGAAACACAGAAAGAGATATAAAAAAATGTATTATGTAGAGTAGGGGAAGGGTAGAACGTCGGACAGTTTTTGATTCTCCAGAAGTAAAATCCAACATTTTTATGTGGTCAGGGAGCAATCTTGCAATGTCTTCTACCTGTTTTGGTGACAACTGAATTTTATGTCACTCTGCAGATACCTCTTACTTCCTGTCATGTCTCCAGGACAAATAGTGAGACACAGGTTGCAAATAAAAAAAAATAATAAAAAAATAATACCAAAAGGTGGCACCAGCTGTTGGGAAACCCAAATGGTTTTTCTATATGACTGAATGCAGCCGGTATTCAGCTGACAGTTTTCCCACCGGCTTCAACTGAACAATCGTCAATGGTGCCGTCAGAGCCATACACTGCTCAAATATAAATTGTATCCATCTGTGGCTGGCTTAAGAGGGATAAAGCTGGCCATACACTGACTAATTGTTGGCGCTGACAAAATTCGAGCAGTATATGGCCAGCTTTATCCCTCTTAAGCCAGCCACAGATGGATAAAAATGAGGCCAGTTCAGCAGGGACCGACTAAAATTTTGATTAGTGTGTGGCTATCCCTGATTGACAGAAATGAATCATTTGTCTGTCTAAAAGGACATGCTGGAAAACCTTTGTTGATTAGTGGCTTCAGCCAATCAGTCAGTTTATTCTGACAGTTGGGTCCCAATGTCAGAAATCAAAGTCCCACTGGGGACATCATGTGGATGGAGGAATCTGTGGCCAGCTTTAGCCCTCTTACATTCTACCTACAGCTAATATCAAGGCAGCCCAAAGATTAACCGTAATTTGCGTTCAACCAGCGGGTTAAACATGGAAAAAAATGACCCAATTCTCCCATCCATACACTCAATGTGGATGGAGGAATCCTCCCTGCTGACTTCCCCCACGGTCAGAATACAATGATCAGTGCTGTGGGCTATAGCTGGCTGATTAATCAGAAAAAAACAAAAGTCTGGTTGTACAAAAGTCAATTGGTAGATCGATGATTGTACAACCAGCCTTTCCTTCATTTCAATCCATGTATGGCCGGCTTACTTACATTCTATCTACAACGAAGATTAAGGTCTTGGCTTTACAAACACTTTGAAGCTGAGATGCCTTGAAGATAATAGAAGAGTTTGCACAACTTTCATCAAGAACTTTTCAGAGGACAATGAACTTCCCCTCCCTGAACAGCTGGGCTCACCTCTGTTTACATACGTAGGTTGTCCTCCTGCTTTCACTTTCCTGTCCCGTCATCCTCCAAGTAATTTTATCACAGGGTGATACAGCCAATCCTCCTGGCACAACACTTGTGCTAATAGATTGGCATCTTAATCTCAGCAAACATCATTTAAAAAAAGCAAATCAACCGCCCACACAGGAAATACCGCTGTTTCCATCCATGGATTTTAAAAGGCACAATCCACCTTCTACAAAAATGTAATAAATACACTAGTTTTTTTTTTTTCTTGCATTGAAGCCTGCAGAGCATTGAGATCACGATCAGTGTGTCAAAGGTGCAATCAATGCACAGGCTCCTACACTTTTTTTTTTTTTTTTTTTAAAGGTAAATTTTAGGTTCCCGTATTGTTGACCTCCTGGCCCCAGGTGTATGTGAGGAACAAAACTTCTGTTATGGGGCTGGAGGAAGTAAAAAAATTACAGTTATGGAGGCAGTACTGCACTTGTGCCCAGCGTGATCAGTCCCACTGCCTTGGTGGCTGATGGGACTTGTAGTCTTCTCATTTATGGATACCTATGAATGGATGATGCAGCTGTGGAGGAGGAACCATTCACAGCCACACTAACATCAAACAACAACAGGACGCTCCAAAGAGAAGCACCCCGCGATTTAGGTAAAGGGGGGCATTATGAGAGTTGGGGGTTGGGGCAATGCGGCCATATATCACATTACATCTTAAATATTGGTGTAACATGAAACGTGGTTTAAAAGGTGGTCCTAGAAGACTAGAATATAGATGTTACACCAAAGAGTACACAACCCTACTTACTCAATGTACCATATCTCCATATAAACTGGTGGACCTCCCATTAGTGACTACCAGCCTAGCACTTCAATCACGAATGACCAGCAAGTGCTGATAACATTTCAGGCACATGGAGAACCCACTGAAGTGATTCAGTCACACCGGTAGGCTTCCTTGAACAGAGGAAAGTTGGCCACAGTTCGAATCTTGGCCGGTTCAGCAAGGACTGGCCAAGATTTGAACAATCTACTGGTAGGCTGATTTTACTCAATTCAATTGTTGTACGACTTGGGTACAAACAGCCTGTTGGATTTTTCCATTCAATTTTTGCAGCGGCTATAGCTGCCAGCAGTAATTACTGTGTTCTCCCGGACAGAATGCCCCCCTCCCTTGCCAGGAGAACACAATAGCTCCGTGGGAGGGATTCCCCAATCAACTAAATGCAAATGGAAAAACAAAAAAGATGGCGCACCGACCTAGTGCATTATCGTTTAAAAATATATTTATTGAAGGAACAAAGTAAGTATCAAACTCACAATAGACATAAAAACACGGGCATGTCAAACTGAACAAGGGGTTTGATCCAAACAGCATCTGAGTCCATACGATGGAACCCTGGATGACCAACCGTCTAACGCATTTCGAGGACACAACCTCTTCCTCAGAGCCAACACTTCAAGAGTCTGCACTTCTCTTCTATAGGCTGATATTCCCCAATCAACACAGCCAGTGGTTGCAGGAAAGAAAAATCGCATTGTCTATGGTCAGCTTTACAGTAAGGGCTAATTTACAGCCGGAAAAATAGGCAATTGAGCTATGGCTTTATCGAAACCCCTGATCGCCCCTCCTAAACTGCAAAGGGAGCCAGATGGGTTATACACATGCCACAGAAACCAAGCTTTTCTTTGTGGTCACAGCATAAATTATACCTCTTGTTGCATTCATCAAGTAGTGCCAGCAGTGAATGGGGCCCATACAAGTGAACAGGGCTGTGCTGCAACCAACTTGCAACCGTATGCGTAAGGGAGTCACTCATAACGGAGGGTAGTGGGAAATTTTGAGATGGGAAGGGATCTTTGCACACATTGTCAGCGTACTTCATTATCAGGATCAACCACATTGCAAGCTTTATAAAGGGATTCCTTAACTAACGGCTGTACAATTTTATCCTTTTAATAAAAACGTCGCACATCAAAGAGTCGCCCACAGCAATCAGAAGTGAACGTTCCATGTAGGGATGCCTTAATGACTATCTTTGCAGTTTTGGCCTTTTTATGCATACACGATCAGCCAGTCACCTCTAATGATTGGATCTGCCCACACACAGGGATTTCTGCACAATCAGCTCCCTTATCTGATCCCTGCATGAAAATCCAAGAGTTGCTCAATCATCTACACTGAATGCTTCCTAATGATCCTCTGTGCAAATGTAGCCTTCTTATCTGATTTCTGCACAATCAGAGTCACTCATGACAATCGCAGTCGCCCACATTGAAGTTTCATGTAGGGATTTCTCAACAGTTATCTCTGCAACATGAGGTCTCCTATCTGATCTCTGCATGCACAGAGAGTACAACTGGATATACATTAGCAGAATTTCATTCAAACGTTTTTGTTTTGGGAACGTTCGTTCAATTTTCCAATGGTTAGAGGTCAAGTCAGTGTTCATTTTCAACCACAGTGATGAGAACATTTGAAGGAGCAAAATGGAGATCTTTTCCTTCAACTTATAACAGTGTATGTGGTTTTCGTTCAGTAAAGTCCATTTCTTCCAAAACTGAGCCGTGGTTCACACTGAACACTAAACTAAACACAGGTCTTTCTCCTGCCAGCAGTAACATACTGCTGTGTATTTCTCTGCACAGCAGAGAAATACACAGCAGCATGTCTCCCTAGTAAAACACACACGGCACACTTAGCCCAAGTTCACACTGATGCAGTGCAGAATTTTTTGTGCGAATTTCGCACCGCATCAGAATCGCACCTCGTTTATGCGAACCGCTGCGAGTGTGTATGTTAAGTAACAACACCCCGAAAGTGGTCCGCAAAACGCGGTGCGATGTGCAGAATCGGATCACACAGGTGTGAATACTCATGCGATCCGATTCTAGTGCGGACAAAAAAAAAAAAAAAAAGGGTCCTGCGTGTTTTTGGTGCGGCTGCGGTGCGATTAGAGCCATACAAAATGTATGCCTCCAATCATACCGCACACAAATCGCAGTGATCGCGGTGCGGTTCCTGTGCGAATCACATGCGATATACCGCACCACATATATGTGAACCCAGGCTGAAAATTAAAAAGGACGTCTTTTTTTTTTCCTGGTAGGGCATTTATGACAGAAGAGACCCTATCAGTCTCTTCTGCCATAAATGCATCCTCCTGCCTGTCAGCCGCCATGTACACGGCAGGGGCGGACGGACAACTCATGGGGCCCCCGGGCAATAGGGGATCATGGGGCCCGTGTCCTCGCCCACATTCAAAAAAGCCTATGAAGCCTACTGACCCCGGGCCCTCGGGCAGTGCCCGAGTGTCCAAATGGTCAGTCCGCCCCTGGTACACGGAGTCGCGCATGCGCAGCTCAGTGAACTTTTACAGCCCTGGTCTGTGCTGTGGCGATGTGCCTCCTATGCGCAGGAGTGACATCGTTGTGGCCTGGCCTATCAAACCGCTGAAGGCCGGATGGAAGACCAGGTAAGGATGGAAGTGCCAGAGACCCTCCAGATCGATCCCACCGCAGCGCTGGGGGGCACCGTTAGACAGGTAAGTCAGCCATAATCTACGAATATGCCGTGCATACTTTATGGCATAACCCACCTGGGGGATCAAAACAGAAAATGATATAGCGGAGTTAACTACCGCTTTAAAAGCAAACTACATTTTTAAATGTTTTCAAACAACATTCATCAAGCTGTTGAACGTAATGAGAAATTTTCTACAATTTTTTTTTTTTGTAATTTTCATTCGAAAATCTACCTTAGATTGTACACCCCTTGAGGGTTAGGGACTGATGTGAATGTACAATATATATGTAAAGCGCTGCGTAAATGGAAAAGTACCTGAAATAAATACTAGTGCATAGCCAGCTTTACCCATAACATTCGGAAAACACCCACATTAAAAGGTTCATGTAGGGATTTTTTTAAAGCAGTATTAAACCCAAAAGTAAACATTATATTGCAGCGTATTTCTGTGCGTAGCTGCGCAAATGTGCGCAATATATTCTTAGGGAAAATTAATTAATATTTATGCTCATATGCGCATATTTGTGTGCAGGCGATGTAAATTACTGACCAAAAATGCAGATTTTATTTTATTTTTTTTACTGAGGAATACACGGCGCTTATTTACACACCTGTGTGCAAAGGCACATTGTAAATAATGGACTATAATTTCACCTCAGTAACAAAAAACCCACTGTACGGAGCTTTTTCAAGCTGCAGTGTGCAAGAGGCCTTAAGATGTACTGGCTGCATTCGTTTTATTTTTTTACGTTTTCTCTTATTTTCATCTGGTGAATCAGCCAGTAAATCTGTTTTTCATCAGCACAAGCTCTCCAGCAGAATGTATCAGTTCAAATGGATGAGACAAACCATTTAACACTGACAGAGGTTCTTACAATGGTCAGCTTTTATTTATGTAAAACCTTTATCCCAAAAGGAAAAAAGAAAAACTGTTCGCTGTAAGGGATTAAAAAAAAGTGTGAGCTGGAATTTGGCTACAATTTGTTAGTGTATTTAAATCTGCTAATACATTTAACACTCCCCTCCCCCCAGACTGAAAATGCTGCTGTCCATAGGTGCCCACTGTGCTCCTTCATCCAGAGTGGGGGCACTCTAATACAGGAGGTGTGTTACTGGCCAGATCACCAGGTAAAAACAGAGGGGGGAAAACGCCAAAGAAAACAAGACTAATGCAGCCACCATATCTAAAGATTGGTAAGCTGCAATATATTACATTTTAGGTTTTGGGTTTTATACCGCTTTAATGGTTATCTTTGCAATTTTATCTCTCTTATCTGCTTTCTACATGCACAATCAGGGAACTGCCCACATTTGAGGCTCCATATACACTGGATTAAAAGAAAAAAAAAAAAACAACACCAGTGCTCTTGGCAGAAAAACAAAACGCTATTTTTGAGCATTTTTTGTTTTTGTACTAGCATTTAACGATTTTTTTTTCCAGAAAAATGCTCTCAAATACATTTTTTTCTGCCTCTAAACACCGATCTTATAAAATGCCTCTAGACTGCCTAATGTGCATGGACACATAGGAGGACATTAGTCGCTTCTACAGGCAAAAACAATACAAATTCTAAGAGCAGTTTTTTTTTTTTTTTTAAGCATGGAGCTTCATGTAGGGATTCATCTTTGCAATTATCTGATCTCAGCATACATTTATGTATTATTTATTACAGGTACTTATATAGCGCCATCAATTTACGCAGCACTTTACATATATATTGTACATTCACATCAGTCCCTAACCCTCAAGGGGTGTACAATCTAAGGTCCCTAACTTACATTCATACATACACATACTAGGGACAATTTAGACAGGAGCCAATTAACCTACCAGCATGTCTTTGGAGTGTGGGAGGAAACCAGAGTACTCGGAGGAAACCCATGCAGGTACAGGGAGAACATGCAAACTCCAAGCAGGTGGTGCCGTGGCTGGGATTCGAACCAACAACCCTAGTGCTGCCAGGCAGAAGTGCTAACCATTTAGCCACTGTGCTGCCCGCACGCATGGTATGAGAATTGCCCATATTGATCATTTCATGTAGGGATTTTGTATCAATTGTCTTTGCAATGCCAATCACCTATTCTAATGCACACGTGATCAGTGATGAAAATCGCCCACATGCGTGGCGGTTCTATACCGATCATACATGCATTTTTAGCCCTTTAACGCGCTTCTTTATGGTTTGTTAAGCAGCGGAATAAAAACACACATCAGATGTCGCTATTTGGACGCCAACACTGCAATAAACAGTCATGTAAACTAAAATAAAACACTTTCACTTTTGAAGCCAAAAATAAAGAAACCATTAAAAAGGCATGGCTCTGGAAATTCCCCGTCTCCCCTTCAAAAATACTTGACGGGGCTCCAAGATTCCAGGCTTTCTTAATGTTCCATGGAAGAATGTTCCAATTGTTTGTAGGGGGGGGGGGATGAAACTTACCCAGCGCCGCTGCCATTGTACTTGTGCAGTTGGATGTGTATGGGAGGAAAGAACTGCATTGTAGAGCATGGAGAGACGTACAGGCTGCTGCAGATGCCAGGTCTGTTTACAAAGGACCTGGGCTCCGAGCCAGTCTTTTATGAGTCACCGGCCAGGAGGGGAGGAGATGCGGGTCACATGGTCATTACCAAAAAAAAAAAAAAAAGTAGGGGATTTTCTGTAAAATCAGCCACAGGAAGTCTTGTGGAGTTGTGTCACCGGCAGAGAAATGTTATAGTCGTGTCATGCAGCAGCAAGCGTTCTGTTTAATCTGTATTATGACTGCGATGTGTCAGCGGCTTCATACCGCGCCCAGCTATAAAGAGATGACAGTCCATTCCCAGCAGGTGACGGCTTGCTCCCACGGATCATATAAACCCTCCAGAGTCTAAATCCCGGGACCCTCCATTGTCGGATTAGCGCACCTACAAGCCTCAACATATCTGACAAAATTTAAAGGAGCACTCTAGTCCGAAAAAGCATGAAAAATGCAAAAATGCATTAAGAAAAAAAAAAAAAGCAAGCGTGCAAAAATGCAAAACGCATCGCAAAAAGCACCGCAGAAACGGATCAAAAGCAAAACTGCATAGGTGTGACCAAAGCCTAAAAGCCGTCTTTATGTATGATTGGGGGGAAGCCGTACAGGTAATGATAGGCTGGGAAACCTGTCCACGTGCAGATCTGAGAACGCACAGAATCTGGGCAGGGCAGCACAATCACCCTTGTCACCTAGGTGAGAAAAGGAAGACATGCTGCTTTTCGGCAGAAAAAAAAACAAAAAAAAAAACACAGGTCTCTCTCCTGCCAGCAGTAACTCGCTGCTGTGTATTTCTCTGCGCAGCAGAGAAATACACAGCAGCATGTCTCCCTAGTAAAACACACACAGCACACTTAGCCCGAGTTCACACTGCTGCAGGTGCAGAATTTGAAGGGTTTTTAGTGCGAATTCCGCACTGCATCAGAATCACACCCCGTTCATGCGAAACGCTGCGGGTGTGTATGTTAAGGTAACAACATTTCTCAATGGCTGCAAGAATGCAGCCAGAGAGAAGGAGAAATGATTGATTTTACAAAAAGCAATCAGTGTAAAAAAAGAAAAAAAAAAATCTTCATCACCCCCACAAGTAATACAGTGTCACTATGGTGACACTGTACTGCTAGGGTGACAGGATGTTAATAAAAAAAACCCATAAATAATAATATTTAAAAAAAAAAATGAAAAAAGTATAATTTTTGGTTATAAATTAATCTGGGTTTTTTTTTTACTAAAAAGATAGCTGAATACATTTTCGCCAATATTTGATGAAAGATTATTTATTTGCAAAAAATATTATAAAAAAAACTTTTTTCAAAATGTTTGGACTTTTTCATTTATATAGCAAAAAAAAATAAAATAAAAATCCCAGTGGTGAATAAATACCACCAAAATAAAGTTTTATCAGGCTCAAAAAAATGCTAAAAAATTCATATGGGTACAGTGTTGCATGACCGCGCAATTGTCATTCAAAGTGTAATAGCACTGAAAGCTGAAAACTGGACTGCAAGGGGGTGAAAGTGTCCGGACTTGAAGTGGTTAAGCAAACCAGAAACAATAGTGTGCATTTTAATGTTTCTGTATCCAAAATAAATACACGGTCCCTGACCCTTGACCTAAGAGCCAGAAATAGACGCTTTGAATTTGGCCCGTTCAGAAGGAACTTGCAGAATTTCTATGGGCAGGCTGGTTGTACCATTGATTGACTTCAGTACAACCAGCCTGCAAGGTTTTTTTTTTTCAAATGATCACAGCCACTGGCTATAGCCAGCAGCATTGATCATTGTGTTCTGATGGCGGGGAAAAGCTCCCCAATGCATTATGATAAGGGAGTCATTCATTCTGAGAATTTAAACTTTACACTAAATTTTTTTTTCCGTTTTCAACAGAGTGGAGATGGATTTCAACACATTAGGTTTTTATCGCAGTCTGTGCCGTTATGGAGATTCCCCTTTTTGTCTTGTTTACATGATCACTGAAAGTGAAAGTAAAAGAAAATATCAAATTTCAGGTTGTCCCCAGAAAAGTAATAGAGGGGGAATCTTCCAATGGGGACACTGGTTCTGGTGACCTTGGGGGCCCCAAGAAATTGCCTTAATTTTCAGGGATTTCCTCTCACTTCCTGTTTGGCTATGGGATGGGAAGTGAAGGGAAATCTTCGCAATGGGGCACAGATGGCAAAAACAAAAAATATGATGGGGGTTATAACCTTCCCTTACTCTATACAAAATGCCTAAAGTTCTATTTTAACGTTGCTGCATCTTTTTTTTTCAGTGCACCATGGTTCACTTTCGTGTGGGCTCTTTCATGTGGCAGTCACGGGGTGGTAAAAACAGGGGGCTGAGCTGCGGTTTTACTGCCTCCTGGCATTCTAACATTACAGCCTAACTGGTCTATACAAAGCCGTGGAGATGCTTTGCAATTTTGGCTCGGGCTGCAGAGTTTGCCAGGTAGCTGCACCAGTCAAACCTGCCCATTGAATTCATTTGGGCAACACGGACACCATGAGCCAAATGCTTGGCTCACAGTTGTGGTGCAGTTTGATAATGTAAAATTGTGTTCGGCAAGTAAAAAAATATAAAAGTAGTGCCTCCTGAACACCTGCTAACCGCTGCTATACCATCTCTCCACAAAGCAATCCACTGTGGATCACATTTCAGAGGGTGGTAAGCATTACTGCCCGTCTGAAAGAGCCCTTATGGTGCCCTGTAACACAGGTCAGTTGTAGTGCATTGGTAATCTTTGTTTATGTGTCCTTTAATGTGAACAGCTCAGGAATGTAGTTGTTTTCAGGTTACCATGATGGGGCACCATTCCTCCAACTAATACCAATGATCGGGCACCATTCCTACCACTAATAAAACAATGGGGAACTATTCCTCCCAACTAATAACAAAGATGGGGCACCATTCCTCCAACTAATACCAACGATCTGGCACCATTCCTACCACTAATACCAACAATGGGGCACTGTTCCTCCAACTAATACCACCAATCAGGGACCATTCCTCCAACTAATACCAAAGATGGGGCACCATTCCTACCACTAATACCAACAATGGGACACTGTTCCTCCAACTAATACCACTGATCAGGGACCATTCCTCCAACTAATACCACTGATCAGGGACCATTCCTCCAACTAATACCAAAGATGGGGCACCATTCCTACCACTAATAAAACTATGGGGAACTATTCCTCCAACTAATACCAACAATCTGGCACCATTCCTACCAATAATACCAACAATGGGGCACGGTTCCTCCAACTAATACCACTGATCAAGGACCATTCCTCCAACTAATACCAAAGATGGGGCACCATTCCTACCACTAATAAAACTATGGGGAACTATTCCTCCAACTAATACCAATGATCGGGCACCATTCCTCCAACTAATACCAATGATCGGGCACCATTCCTCCAACTAATACCAATGATCGAGCACCATTCCTACCACTAATACAAACAAAGGGGCACTATTCCTCCAACTAATACCACCAATCAGCACCATTCCTCCAACTAATACCAATGATAGGGGACTATTTCTCCAACTAATACCAATGATAGGGGATTATTTCTCCAACTAATACCAATGATGGAGCACTATTCCTCCCACTGATACCAATGATGTGGCACTATTCCTCGAAGTAATACCAATGATTGGGCACCATTCCTCATCAAGGAGCTGAAGAAGACGGTATAGGGAGAAGTATGTTTCTGAGGGAGGTCTCTTTTCTTCATTCTTCCAGTTTCCTCACCTCTAGAGCCCTGGAGTGGATTGTAGATATCTCAGCTGCCTGTGTCTTGCTACACATGCCCACCTTTTCCTTCTTTTGCATGTGCATTTTATATATTCTTTTACTAAACTGATGCATTTTAAAATTTAAAATTCTATTCTATGAGCTCATCTTCGCTGGATTTTCATTTTTTTGGTCTATTCGTCCAACTAATACCAATGAAGGGGCACTATTCCTGCCAACTAATATCAATGATGGAGCACTATTCTGCCAATTAATACCAATGATGGGGCACTATTCCTCCCACTGATACCAATGATGGGGCACTATTCCTCCCACTGATACCAATGATGGGGCACTATTCCTCCCACTGATACCAATGACGGAGCACTATTCCTCCAACTAATACCAATGATAGAGCACTATTCCTGCCACTGATGCCAATGATGGAAGACTATTCTTCCAACTAATGCCAATGATGGGGTACTATTCCTCACACTGATGCCAATGATGGAACACTTTTTCTCCAACTAATACCAATGGCGCTATGTAATTCTTTCCTTCCCACTGGCCATCAAGTCTGAGGCACTGATCACTTCCATTAATGCCGTGGCATTTTCTACTCCAACTGGAACCCAATCCTCTGGAAAAAAGGTTCAAGGCTACGGTACATTCATGCATTGCAAAAAAACATGCATTAATGCGCACTACACCGCAACAAGCATTGGATGCATTGATTTTAACTGGCAGCTTGATGCACTAAGGCAATGCACCATAGTAAGTTGTGTGACTGAATTTGTGGAACATGTTGGCGAGTTGAAAGCCCATTGATTTTAAAGAACTGCCTTAATGCAAAGCACGTTAAGAAGAGACATAGGGTTAATGCACTGAATGGGCCCTCAATGTTTTTCTAACACTGATGTTGATAACTGTACCCTAAAGTGCTCAGTAGTGAGGACTTCTGGGATCCTGTTGCAAAACAGGAGACCAAGGACCTGTTGATGGCCACAGATACAGAATGAAGGTCTTCTGCCATGGTCTTCTGGAACCCCATGGGGTTTATTTACTAAAGCTGGAGAGTCCAAAATCAGACTCCCTTCTGCATAGAAACCAATCAGCTTCCAGGTTTCATTGCCAAAGCTTCATTGAACAAGCTGAGGTTAGAAGCCGATTGGTTTCTATGCAGAAGGGAGTCTGATTTTGGACTCTCCAGCTTTAGTAAATAAACCCCCATGTGTCCGGCTCAGCTCATGGTAAAGTCAGTATGGAGGGGTACAGGGGGCAAGTTCTGCCTTTGCTCAAGGGAACACAACAGAAATACGTATTAGTTATCAATAGGATGGCCGCCAAAGACACACAATAATCCAGAGCTGGGTCGATCAAGCAGCTGGGACAAACTTTTACGACGATGTAAGTTGTCAGTGGAAAGCACATGTTCACCAAAAAGCACAAAAATACACAGGATTAGGCAAATACCAAGAGCTTTCCTCAGGCAGTTCCGCCTTTAACTGGCCCTTGTGTGGTTTGGACTTTCCCAGCTAGAAGGAGTGGAAGCATTGTCATTGTTTACTTTGTAAAGCTAAGTGCATTCTCTACAAAGTATTTCACTTTCACTTTATGTAACAAAAATGGAGAATGTGAGAGCACCATCGATGGATTTATATAGAGCTGAAATTGCCAAAATCATGCAAATTGCAACATTTCGCTTTCTTCTGCAGCTTTCACACCGGATTATGAAAAATCGTGCAGTTAGCATAATAAATAGGTTACTAATGGTCTTTACAGATTTCCTGCACCCACATTTTGGCACAAATATGATAAATCTCCCACCACCATCACCATAGTCTTTATCCAGTATTAGGGTGAAACAAAGAAATGAGCACCTAAAGGAAGCATTCATACCACACAAAAAATCATGTAAATCCTGAATGGATTAAAGCGGTATTAAACCCAAAAGCAATAATATAATATATTTCAGCTTACCAATCATTAGATCAGGGGCGGACTGACAACTCATGGGGCCCCCGGGCAATAGGGGATCATGGGGCCCCTGTGTCCTTTCCTACACTCAAAGCACACCCAAAAAAGCCTATACAAAAAAGGTACCAGGGGCATTTCATGGGGCCCCCTACTGACCCCGAGCCCTCAGGCAGTGCCCGAGTGTTCGAATGGTCAGTCCGCCCCTGCATTAGATGTGGTGGCTGCGTTTGTTTATCTTTATACAGAATATATATTTTTTCCCCCCGATTCCCTGTTTTTGCTGATCTGGCCAGTAACACACCTCCTGTATTAGAGTGCCCAAGAAGGAGCACGGGAGGTACCTTTGGATAGCAGAATTGTAAGGATAGGGGCAGAGAAGTGTTAGATGGACTAGCAGATTTAGATACACTAACAATTTAAATCCAGACTACAGCTCACAATGCAGTTACACAAGCAGTGACAGCAACATATTTTTTTTTCCTTTTTGGGATAAACATTTTACATAAATAAATAAAAAGCTGATAATTGTAAGCACCCTTCCAATGGTAAATGGTTTTTCTCATCCCTCTAACTGCTACACTTTGCAAAAGAGCTTGTTCTATTGAAAAACAACAGACTTACTGGCCAGTTCACCTGGTGAAAATAGAAGAAATATTTGATGAAAAAAAAGAGTATGGACTTTCTAGGCATCTATCAGACCAAAATCCGTAAAATGTATACTTTTAATTGATACACATAAAAAACAAAACAAACCTGCACACAGTTAAAATCACAGATTTGCGACAAATTCAAACACAATGCTATCCTCTACTAGTATGCAGCTTTCTGAACATAACAACGGTATTGATGATGAAATGATCATAATTTACAATATCAAATGGTCTAGAGCAGCAATGGGCAAACTATGGCCTGGCGGACCTTTTAATCCGGCCCGCGGAGCGTGGGGAGCTAGGCTCCTCTCACAGTCCGCCCTGAAGACCGGTGTAGCATGAAAATCTGTCTCCTATGAGGATCTGTCCCCCTCGACGTATCTGCGCATGTGCCGGAGATCGCCGATCGGCTGCTAATGCCTGAAACTGGCACATGCGCAGATACGTCGAGGGGGACATATCCTCATAGGAGACAGATTTTCATGCTACACCGGAACGGCGCGGGAACACGGCGAGAGGAACGAGCAGAGCAAAGGTAAGTGAATTGACACAGGGGGGACTTGGGGACTTAATATGGGGGATGAATTAATATGGGGAATGAATTACTATAGGGGGGATGAATTACTATATGGGGGATGAATTACTATGGGGGATGAATTACTATAGGGGGGATGAATTACTATATGGGGGATGAATTACTATGGGGGATGAATTACTATATGGGGGATGAATTACTATATGGGGGATGAATTACTATATGGGGGATGAATTACTATGGGGGATGAATTACTATGGGGGATTAATTACTATGCTTACTATGGGGGAATATTACTATACTTACTATGGATGACACATACACATCATTCATCTACTCTTGGTCCGGCCCCCAGGTCCAATATATGAACCCATTGCGGCCCTCAAGTCAAAAAGTTTGCCCACCCCTGGTCTAGAGAAACCGCAGCCTATTCAATCTAGCTTCAGCTCGACATGTTTGGCATATTAATGCTTCTTCAGGAGCTCAATAACATATGCAGAGCATCCAGAAAGTATTCCCAGCGCTTACCCTTTGCCACATTTTTTATGTTACAGCCTTATTCCAAAATGGATTAAATTCATTTTTTTCCTCAACATTCTACAAACAATACCCCATAATGAAAGAAGTTCATTTTGAAATCTTTGCAATTTCTTAAAATTAAAAAAAAAAAAAACCCATGGACATAAGTATTCTTAGCCTTTGCCATGACACTCAAAATTGAGCTCTGGTGCATCCTGTTCCCACTGATCATCCTTGAGAGGTTTCCACAACTTGATTGGAATCCACCTGTGGGAAATTCAGTTGATTGGACATGAAGAGGAAAGGCATAAACCTGTCTATAGAAGGTCCCACAGGTAACAGTGCATGTCAGAGCACAAACCAAGCCATGACGTCCATGAATTGTCCGTAGACCTCCGAGATAGGATTGTATCAAGGCCCAGATCTGGGGAAGGGTACAGAATAATGTCTGCAACATTGAAGGTCCCAATGAGCACAGTGGCCTCTATCATCCATAAATGGAAGAAGTTTGAAACCACCAGGAATCTTCCTAGAGCGGGCCGATCGGCCAAAATGAATGACCAAGGGAGAAGGGCCTTAGCCAGCGAGGTAACCAAGCACCCGATGGTCGCTGAAAGAGCGTTTCTCTGCGGAGAGAGGAGAACCTTCCAGAAGAACAACCATCTCTGCAGCACTCCACCAATCAGGCCTGTATGGTAGAGTTGCCAGACGGAAGCCACTCCCCAGTAAAAGGCAAATGGCAGCCCGCCTGGAGTTTGCCAAAAGGCACCTGAGGGATTCTCAGACCATGAGAAACAAAACTCTCTGGTCTGATGATATCAAGATTGAACTCTTTGGCCTGAATGCCAAGCATCATGTCTGGAGGAAACCAGGCGCCGCTCACCACCTGCCCAATACCATCCCTACAGTGAAGCATGGTGGTGGCAGCATCATGCTGTGGGGATGTTTTTCAGCGGCAGGAACTGGGGACTAGTCAGGATTGAAGGAAAGATGAATGCAGCAATGTACAGAGACCTCCTTGATGAAAACCTGTTCCAGGGCGCTCTGGACCTTAGACTGGGGTGACGGTTCATCTTTCAACAGGACAATAACCCTAAGCACACCGCCCACATAACAAAGAAGTGGCTACGGGCCAACTCTGTGAATGTCCCGGAGTGGCCAAGCCAGAGCCCAGACTTGAACCCGACTGAACATCTCTGGAGAGATCTGAAAATGGCTGTGCACTGACGCTCCCCATCCAACCTTGAGAGGTACTGCAAAGAAGAATGGGAGAAATTGCCCAAAAAAAGGTGTGAATACTTTCTGGATGCACTGTAGTATACCAAAGTGTACTAACAGCATGGGAGGGAGACCTATAGGTATCCCAGTTGTGGATGCGAGGGCACACTTCCAACAGTATACAATCCTCAGAGTATATGAAATAAAGTGGAGACGTTCTATAACTTGACGACTGAGCAATTTCAGCACATGTATCTATATCTTACGACCCCAATCTTTACCTTTGTATTGTAGGCTCTCTATCGATCTCCTTATTCCATATTAGGTGAGCAACATAGGGAAGATATTTGTGTAGTATCTTTATAATGTAGCTAGAAACATTCATCTCTATGGTTAAGGATGTACTATGTTTGTGCTTCACTGTAAGCACACTGCTTTGCATGGCTGTGCAGAGCCATGCAAAGCAGTGCGCAGGAGCTGACAGGGAGAACTGTTTTGTTTACTAACAGTTCCCCCCCCCGTAGGAGATCTTCGGCAATCACTGGGCGCCGGCGAATAATCACTGGCCAAGACCCGGTGATTGACAGCTGTGCCCCCTACCCGGAAATACAAAATCACGTGTATACACACACACATGATTTTGTGCACAGCTGCCGACCTGTAGCAGTATTTCTGCTATGGGGCGGAGCTTAAGTAGCTACAATGGATGCCGGAGCTTGATTTGGACGCTGGAGCTTGATTTGGCTGTTCAGCATGCGCTGAGCACCCAAGTGCTTCCATGTGCAAAAGGTAACCTGAAGGAATAAAGTTTTTTTTTCTCTCTCTCATTGGGGCCGGCGCCTTATTTACTCGTTCAACAGATTCACTGCTGCTGAGCGTTAAGGTAGCCCGACACTGACAAGTACCCAGTCGGTGCTCATTATACTGCAAGGTTTCCCCTTCCCTGCTAGTCCCCAGGTGCGGTGCTGGGGGGGGGGGGGGGGGGGGGGGAGATAAACAGTGCAATGGTAAAAAACATTAAAAAAGTGTAAGTTGTCATAAAGCCCCCTTCGTTTTTCAGGGGTTGGGCTTGGCCCCCTAGTTCCAGTGAAGGGAACTCTTAAGGTGTCAGCATACCAAGACATTTTGGACAATTTCATGCTCCCAACTGCCCTGTAGTAGTAAAACCGCTATAGGGCGTTCAGCAAGTAGGTCATGTGGGTGCACTTATTATTTTTTGCAGAAGATAACTTTGTTGGAGTAGTTCTGTATGTTTCCCGGCAGAGTTACAAAAGGCTTACCGGAACCCTCAGAAGTTTTCCCCAGGAGCTCGCCGACCCTCCATGTCTCTCCGGAGGAAGGCTATGAATACGGCGCTGCACACAGGATGCCCAGCAGACAAGGAATACGCAGCTCCCACCCAATCTATAACCCAATGACTGGCCAGGTAGAAAATCGATGGTGTAAATGTTTACCTACCTAGCAGTTGATGGGAAGGCTGAGGATAGAAGAGGACACGTTTTTGGGCTGGAGAGTCAATGACCTCAGATGTCCACATGCCGCCATCCAAACAAGGATTGCTTGTTATTCCTTTCATGTTTTCAGCACTTCAGTGGAGCCGGGGGTAAATATTAGGCCTGAGGCCTTGCACCAAAGGTCATGAATGGAGCTTCTCCCTGAATCCTAATGTTTCCAGATTGGAAATCCAGTATTACTAGAAAAACAAAACCCTGCAGGTCCGGCTGCTTCTGTGTTGCAGATCCTGAGGATGGCCACACCAATGCACCTGCTGCAGCCATTCCCCCATTTCTCTATGGTCACTTGATTAGTCCCAGTCCTACAATCAGCAGCATGCAACCATAGTGCCCCTTAAGGGATCATTTACACTTGCATTGGCTCTTTGACCCTAGGTTCTTATCTATGCGGGTGGTGCTACTGCGGATCAGCACGAAATTCCGTGCAGCTGCACCACCCGCACAGAGAATTGCAGACTCGCGGGCGGGTGCCATTAGTTCTAATGGCACGCTGGCCACACTGAGAAACGCAACCTTACTGGGAACTGAGGTTCCCGTGCGGGCTGTGCTTTCCAAAGAAGTGCAGGGACTTCTTTCCCTGCGTGTCCCGGGCACGGGAGTCCATTCAAATGAATGGGCTCTCGTGCCCGTGCAAAACACGGCCCGCACAGCCGCATAGGTGTGAACCGGGGGTCAGAGGGAGTTTGACAGACAGTGGGAGGCATTGGGGTGGATTTACTAAAGGCAAATAGACTGTGCAATATCCAAGTTCAGTTGCACTCATTTTCCTTAGTAAATGTAATATCACCTCACTGCTTGTCTGAACCCCTAAATGCCTACACCACACCTCGACCCACTTGAATGGATCATGCTCAGTGGGTGGTACTTAGGTGCAAACACAACATGGGGATAATGTGCATGTGCCTGTACAGCCACCTTTTGCAGCTTGCAGGAGTGGTTGGGGGAATGGTAGTAAAAAAGCAGTTCAACCGCATGTTTTTTCCACCCCCTAACAGCTCAAAGGCTCATTCATATTAGTCCTCTCAAAAGCAATCTGCAATGGAACACTTTTCAGAGGGCATTTGACAAGAGGTGATGAAGAGGTATGTCACCTCCTCAGCGTCTGTTTCAAGCCCTAAAAACCTGCACCATGGTGCTGCAACCCCGTGTGTATTGTGCATGCTTGCAGGGTGGCCCGCTGAACGCAACAGGGGGTTTCATTCTTGCCTTGGCCATGAAACAGTGTTGCGGCATGTGTACTCCCCCCATCTGGCTGCATTTGCAACTTAGCCCTCAATCACACTGGATCCGATTTTGAAGTTGCAGGATTTCAAAAAGTCGGATGGCAGTGTGACTTCGGGTGCGACTTGATAGCAGGGGCGGACTGACCATTTGGAAACTCGGGCACTGCCCGAGGTCCCGGGGTCAGTAGGGGGCCCCAAGAGATGCCCCTGGTACCTTTTTCATAAGCTTTTTTGAGTTTGGGCAAGGACATAGGGGCCCCATGATCCCCTATTGCCCGGGGGCCCCATGAGTTGTCAGTCCACCCCTGCTTGATAAATATCTGTCATGCATAGATGTCTATGTAAGTTAAACCCCAAATCGGCAAAAGTAGTGCAGGAATTACTTTTCAAATCGCTGCGACTCTGACTTCGTTGGCATCGATTAGTAAAGTTCCATTGCCGATCATTGCATGCAAATTGAACGGTTAAATCGCATGACAATTCGCATCAGTGTGAACCAGGGCTTAAAGTATACCTAAAGGGTTTGCATTGCTGTCTGTGCTCCAGAGACCCCCCTCTCTATCTGTCCTGTTTATTATTGAAAGTGAAAGTAAAAGAAAATCTCAAAATGTTGGGTTATCCCCAAAAACGTAATAGAGGGGAAATCATCCAATGGGGACACAGATTGCAAAGAAAAGAATCTGACAGGAGCTACATATAACCCTCCCTTACTCTATCCAAAATGGTAAAAAAAAAAAAGGTTTGCCTATAGTCCTACTTTAAAGGACAGTGGCAAAAATATGGCTCAGTAGCACATTTTTACTGCCCCAACCACAAATGTGTAATAAATGAACTCTTAGAGGTGCAACTTCCAAGGTAAAGATGAAACTTCCAGCAGAGTAAACCTAAGGACACTGCTGGGGTTAGCACCCAACAGAAAGACGTTTTGTTCTTTGTATAGAGCAGGGGAGGGTTAGCGCCTCGGCTGGGTTTTAGCTGGGTGAGGAAAGGACAGAACTTCTGGGAGCGATACAATTTCTGCTGTGACTTCTAGAACTGTTACCGGCTTTACCAACAGAAATCCTTTTGGTGCACCTTCTTTCACATGGGCAAATAAGAGCCCAGATCCAGAGCGCATTATCCCCTAGATCAGTGGCCTCCAAACTGCGGCCTGGGGGCCAGATGTGGCACTTTCCCTGCTTTTATCTGGCCCTTGGGGCATTATTCCTCCCACTGACACCATTGACGGGGCGCTATTCCTCCCACTGACACCAATGACGGGACGCTATTCCTCCCACTGACACCAATGATGGGGCGCTATTCCTCCCACTGACACCAATGATGGGGCGCTATTCCTCCCACTGACACCAATGCCGGGACACTATTCCTCCCACTGACACCAATGATGGGGCACTATTCCTCCCACTGACACCAAAGATGGGGCACTATTCCTACCGCTGATACCAATGGCGGGACACTATTCCTCCCGCTGACACCATTGATGGGACACTATTCCACCCACTGATACCAATGACGGGGCACTATTCCTCCCACTGACACCAATGACTGGACACTATTCCTCCCACTGACACCAATGACTGGACACTATTCCTCCCACTGACACCAATGACTGGACACTATTCCTCCCACTGACACCAATGACGGGACACTATTCCACCCACTGATACCAATGACAGGACACTATTCCTCCCACTGACACCAATGACTGGACACTATTCCTCCCACTGACGGGACACTATTCCTCCCACTGACACCAATGACGGGACACTATTCTTCCCACTGACACCAATGACGGGACACTATTCCTCCCACTGACACCAATGACTGGGCACTATTCCTCCCACTGACACCAATGACTGGACACTATTCCTCCCACTGACACCAATGACTGAACACTATTCCTCCCACTGACGGGACACTATTCCTCCCACTGACACCAATGACTGGACACTATTCCTCCCACTGACACCAATGACTGGACACTATTCCTCCCACTGACGGGACACTATTCCTCCCACTGACGGGACACTATTCCTCCCACTGACACCAATGACGGGGCCCTATTCCTCCCACTGACACCAATGACGGGGCCCTATTCCTCCCACTGACACCAATGACGGGGCCCTATTCCTCCCACTGATACCAATGACGGGGCACTATTCCTCCCACTGGCACCAAAGACTGGACACTATTCCTCCCACTGACACCAATGACTGGACACTATTCCTCCCACTGACACCAATGACTGGACACTATTCCTCCCACTGACACCAATGACGGGACACTATTCTTCCCACTGACACCAATGACGGGACACTATTCTTCCCACTGCCACCAATGACGGGACACTATTCTTCCCACTGACACCAATGACGGGACACTATTCCTCCCACTGACACCAATGACGGGGCCCTATTCCTCCCACTGACACCAATGATAGGGCACTATTCCTCCCACTGATACCAATGACGGGGCACTATTCCTCCCACTGACACCAATGACTGGGCACTATTCCTCCCACTGACACCAATGACTGGACACTATTCCTCCCACTGACACCAATGACTGAACACTATTCCTCCCACTGACGGGACACTATTCCTCCCACTGACACCAATGACTGGACACTATTCCTCCCACTGACGGGACACTATTCCTCCCACTGACACCAATGACTGGACACTATTCCTCCCACTGACACCAATGACTGGACACTATTCCTCCCACTGACGGGACACTATTCCTCCCACTGACGGGACACTATTCCTCCCACTGACACCAATGACGGGGCCCTATTCCTCCCACTGACACCAATGACGGGGCCCTATTCCTCCCACTGACACCAATGACGGGGCCCTATTCCTCCCACTGATACCAATGACGGGGCACTATTCCTCCCACTGGCACCAAAGACTGGACACTATTCCTCCCACTGACACCAATGACTGGACACTATTCCTCCCACTGACGGGACACTATTCCTCCCACTGACACCAATGACGGGACACTATTCTTCCCACTGACACCAATGACGGGACACTATTCTTCCCACTGACACCAATGACGGGACACTATTCTTCCCACTGACACCAATGACGGGACACTATTCCTCCCACTGACACCAATGACGGGGCCCTATTCCTCCCACTGACACCAATGACGGGGCCCTATTCCTCCCACTGACACCAATGATGGGGCACTATTTCTTCCACTGATACCAATGGTGGGGCATTTTTCCCACTAATGATGGGGCATTTTAAACTCCCATTGGCACCAGAGTATTTTCTACTTTCTACTTATCTCCACTGGCCACAGTTCGGCCCCCTCAAAGTCTGAAGGACCGTAAACTTGCCCTTTGTTTAAAAAGTTTGGAGACCCCTGCCCTAGATCCAAGGATACTGAGAGCTGAAACCTAAGGCAGGCGATAGACTAGTTGAACACGGAACGTTCTGTTGATCAAAAAAACGAAAAATTGTTCTTCAAAACAAAATCCAGCATGTTGCACTTTCCATTGTGACACGAAAATCATGTGTTGCAGTGGCACACCAAGAGCCTATGCACACTTATGCAACTTGTCATGCGACTTTGGGGTCCAAAGTCGCTCCCTAGGTTTCCCAATGGGTACCATTCATATCTGTGGGACTTCAAGTTTCAGTGACTTCAAAGTAGTTCCTGCACTACTTTGGTCCAACTTTCATGCGACTTTATTTCCATAGACGTCAATGTAAACCCTCTAAAGTCGCACCTGAATGTTGTACATGTGACTTGTGTGCGACTTTGGCTTTGACCAAGGATAATTGTTTCTGCTGCACAAAGTCGCACTCATCCAAAGTTGAGTCAAGTTGCAATGAAAATCGCAGGATTTTGAGGTTGCACAAGTGTGAATGAAAGGATGTGAAAGACGAAGGAAAGATAATTTTTTTCGGTTTTTGACTCATCTATGGCCTACTTAACTCAAACTCCAATCATGAACCAGCCACACAAGCACAATGGTGCAGTACTGAATCCTCCTCCTGCCTTACATAATCAGCTGCAGGACTCCATATCAACGAACCCTGGAAGGTCTGGTCCCGTACGGCCCTGTTCAGCAGGACCCGATTGCAGTGTCTGATAGTGTAAGGTGTCCTCTGGCACTCCACAATACAGTAGCCCATCTGCTCTCACAGGCCATTGTAGTATGACCTTGCAGGCTCACTCTGTCATCTCTAATGTGATAATGTGATTACACACTGGATGCCGGACCGCTGCACGCCGGGGATTGTCATGATAAATCGCCCTCCGGGGGCTCTAATAAGTTCAAGAATGTGATAATAGGAGGAAACATTAAACACTTCCTCGCCAAAACGATCACATTGTTACAAATGATTCCGGATGATAAAAATAACTCATACCGCGATGTTTACTCTCCCGGCATTCCTAAAACAAATTATTAGAGAAAACTACTAAATGACGGACCGCTTACATTGGCATGGGAATTCAGACAACATGTTTAAGTGTTACTAAACCCCGGACCCTGCATTCACTATATCCGCTCTCCCCGGGCCCTGCATTCGCTATATCCGGTCTCCCCGGGCCCTGCATTCGCTATATCCGGTCTCCCCGGGCCCTGCATTCGCTATATCCGGTCTCCCCGGGCCCTGCATTCGCTATATCCGGTCTCCCCGGGCCCTGCATTCGCTATATCCGGTCTCCCCGGGCCCTGCATTCGCTATATCCGGTCTCCCCGGGCCCTGCATTCGCTATATCCGGTCTCCCCGGGCCCTGCATTCGCTATATCCGGTCTCCCCGGGCCCTGCATTCGCTATATCCGGTCTCCCCGGGCCCTGCATTCGCTATATCCGGTCTCCCCGGGCCCTGCATTTGCTATATCCGGTCTCCCCGGACCCCGCATTCGCTATATCCGCTCTCCCCGGACCCTGCATTCGCTATATCCGCTCTCCCCGGACCCTGCATTCGCTATATCCGGTCTCCCCCGAACCCTGCATTCGCTATATCCGGTCTTCCCGGACCCCGCATTCGCTATATCCGGTCTCCCCGGACCCCGCATTCGCTATATCCGGTCTCCCCGGACCCCGCATTTACTATATCTGCTCTCCCCGGACCCCGCATTCACTATATCCGGTCTCCCCGGACCCCGCATTCGCTATATCCGCTCTCCCCGGACCCTGCATTCGCTATATCCGCTCTCCCCGGACCCTGCATTCGCTATATCCGCTCTCCCCGGACCCTGCATTCGCTATATCCGCTCTCCCCGGACCCTGCATTCCCTATATCCGGTCTCCCCCGAACCCTGCATTCACTATATCCGGTCTCCCCGGACCCCGCATTTACTATATCTGCTCTCCATGGACCCTGCATTCACTATATCTGGTCTCCCCGGACCCTGCATTCACTATATCTGGTCTCCCCGGACCCCGCATTCACTATATCTGGTCTCCCCGCACCTTGCATTCACTATATCTGGTCTCCCCGGACCCCGCATTCACTATATCTGGTCTCCCCGGACCCCGCATTCACTATATCTGGTCTCCCCGGACCCCGCATTCACTATATCTGGTCTCCCCGGACCCTGCATTCACTATATCCGGTCAGCACTGTCCAGACAGAGGGTCAAGGGTTCCTGCAGCCTCATAAGACAACTGGGGGGAGAATGAAAACTCCTAAAAGTTTTAACCAGTGCTCTGCTAGACACTGATAGAAGTCACAAGACAGCATTGTTATAGGTTTATTTTTTTCTTGGGAAAGCGCATGTGATCAGCACAGGGCCAATCAGCACTGTCCAGAGGGTCAGGGGTCATGCAGCCTCATTGGACAATCAGGGGAGAATGAAAACTCCTACAAGCTTTAACCAGTGCTCAGCCGCACAGTTTATATTTACTAAAATAATTGCATTTCCATGTTTCTGTGTACTGTGGGAGACCAGATATAGTGAACGCAGGGTCCGGGGAGAGCGGATATAGTGAACGCAGGGTCCGGGGAGAGCGGATATAGTGAACGCAGGGTCCGGGGAGAGCGGATATAGTGAACGCAGGGTCCGGGGAGAGCGGATATAGTGAACGCAGGGTCCGGGGAGAGCGGATATAGTGAACGCAGGGTCCGGGGAGAGCGGATATAGTGAACGCAGGGTCCGGGGAGAGCGGATATAGTGAACGCAGGGTCCGGGGAGAGCGGATATAGTGAACGCAGGGTCCGGGGAGAGCGGATATAGTGAACGCAGGGTCCGGGGAGAGCGGATATAGTGAACGTGGGGTCCGGGGTTTTAGTAACACTTTAAATAAAACCTGTTCTCATTAGATTTCTTATTTTAGAACCAGTGACACCTTGGAATTTTACCCCCTAACTCCACCTCCCAGTGACCCTTTAAATGGGCTTTAATACCTGGGAAGTGGCACAGCTTCTGTATCATGTGACCACTGTATTTGGCTCCCACAGTAGTGACATAGTGAGGAACCCAACCCGATCAGAAGCCTTGACCAAGTGATATCAGTGACAGAGCGCACTCTCAGCACACAGCTCTCTGTCTTAATTGATGCATATAGGCAGCAGCTGTTAATTCCCACCTTTCCTGCCGCCACATATATGCGTTACGAGGTTGACAAGAGGTTCCAATCACAAAAGCAAACATTTATTATATTGAAGCGTACCAATTCGGAGATGTGATGGCTGCATTTGTTTTATTTTCTCCTGGTGATCCTGCCAGTAAAGCTTGGTACACACAATGAGAAAATTGGATGAAAAAAAACTGCATCCGGAGCAATCGTGCAACAATCTATTCATTAGTACACAGCTCTCGTGAGCCGATCACAACAGTTCATGTGAAAATATCCATCACTTCTAAAGCTGTATTCTGTCTTCCGAGAATTTTCGTACCTTTAGTAACTTCTTCAGTTTCAATATGAAGCATGCAAAAAAAGAAATGCTCGATCACTCGTCTGATTTTTTTCATCATGTGTACCAGGCATACATCTCTTTTTCACCAACAGACCAAGCTGTCCTGCAGATGTACCAGGGATGAGAACAACCATTTACCACTGACAGGGGTGCTTACAATGCTCACATTTTATATATTTATGTAAAACCTCTATCCCAAAAAGGAATAAAACGGTTTGCTGTAACTGCTTATAAGCAAGAGTTTGTCTTCAATTTGTTAGTGTATTTAAATCTGCTAGTACATCTAACACTGCCCTCCCCCTAGACTGACAATGCTTCTGTGCAAAGGTGCCTGCTGCTCCTTCATCCAGAGTGGAGGCGCTCTAATAAAGGAGGTGTGAAAACAGAGGGGAAAAAAATCTAAAAAAAAGAAAACTAATGCAGCCACAGTATCATGACTGGTAAGCTGCAATATACTATATAATATTTGGACTTAAAAGCGGAGTTCCACTCAAAAGTGGAAGCTCCACTTATTTGCCTCCTCCCCTCCTCCACCGCCATATTGCACACCTTTTGGGGGTTTTGACAGGTACCCGCTCCCACTTCCGGCTTAGTTCGCCGTGGCGAAGTGAGCTGGAAGTTTGGCCCCCTCCTCCCTCCCGCAGTCTCCTGAGAACTTTCACAGATCCCAGAAGACTGCTGGATCGGGAATCGGGATGCGCAGCGCGACTCGAGCATGCGCAGTGGGCACCTGACTGTGAAGCTGCAAGCTGTCACAGCCTGGTGCCCACAGTTGACATGCCAGCGCAGTGGAGGAGAGAAAGAGAAGGGACGGTGAGGGTGAAAATATTGCTGGACCCCGGGACAGGTAAGTGTGTGTTTATTAAAAGTCAGCAACTACAAAAACTGTAGTTGCTGACTTTTAATAAACACAAAAATGGCTGGAAGTCAGCTTTAAGTGTTAAACCCAGCACCCTGCATTCACTATATCTGGTCTCCCCGGACCCTGCATTCACTATATCCGGTCTCCCCGGACCCTGCATTCCCTATATCCGGTCTCCCCGGACCCTGCATTCCCTATATCCGGTCTCCCCGGACCCTGCATTCCCTATATCCGGTCTCCCCGGACCCTGCATTCCCTATATCCGGTCTCCCCGGACCCTGCATTCCCTATATCCGGTCTCCCCGGACCCTGCATTCCCTATATCCGGTCTCCCCGGACCCTGCATTCCCTATATCCGGTCTCCCCGGACCCTGCATTCACTATATCCGGTCTCCCCGGACCCTGCATTCACTATATCCGGTCTCCCCGGACCCTGCATTCACTATAACTGGTCTCCCCGGATCCTGCATTCACTATATGTGGTCTCCCTCGGACCCTGCATTCACTATATCTGGTCTCCCACTGTACGCGCAACATGGAAATGCAATTATTTTAGTAAATATATAAACTGCTGAATACCTTTTCTCATCAGACGTATATAGCAGTCTTGGGACTTCTATCAATGTCCAGCATAGCACTGGTTAAAGCTTGTAGAAGGAGTTTTAATTCTGCTCTAGGAGGATGAAGAACCCCTGACCTCTGTCTGAGCAGTTCTGATTGGCCCTGTGCTGATCACATGCACTCTTCCAAGAAAAAAAAAAAAAAACTAGCCATACACACCAAACTGAGCATGTGCAGAGTGATTCCATGCCATATGTCTTATCAGGAGATAAGAGGTGGACACTGGAAGAAGGGGAGTATCAGAGAAGACAGGATCAAAGAGCATTTCTACACAATGCAGAGGATTAACCCCTTTAGGTTGCACAGTGAGTATAACAAGCATGCTTTACTACATATACAGACTGATTGTACTGTTGTTGGTTTAGTAACACTTATGTATTTTTATGTGTGGACACAATGAAAAAAAAAAAAAATAGTTACTGACAGCAAAAGGGCTAAACCACAAACTGTGAGCTCAGCGCTGGGTTGTCTGATCACAAGACCAGAAATTTGGCCAAACCTCAAGCCAACTGACTCTTCCCACCCCCCCCCCCCCCCCCCCGGCTTATTTTTTTATAAACATGGGTTTGGGGCAAGTGCATGTAGATAGGAAGTGGCTGAAACAGGCTGGAGAAGAATAGACGAGGAACAGACCAGGTGTAAAACGGAATGAAAGGAATGAAAGATTAAATTTGAAACATGACCATTGCTTATGATACACTGAGCTTTAGCAAACTCTGTATAGTCCACTTAGGATTTGGATCTAATTTTACCACGTAGAGCTCTATTTCAGGCTCTATCTCCAATACTTGGCAAGTTTACTGCCCCTTGCAGTAATTTCATTCGGCCACAAGATGTCCTAGTTGAACAACTAGTGTCACTCAGCCTGGAGGATGGAGGACATACTGTGAGTGAAGGGAGTCATGGATCTGCCCTTGCAGAGGTTGTCACCACGGCACCTGCACTCACACGTTATAGATGAGTGACACCGGTGTCATCACATCAGCAATGCTCTCTGCATCAAGGTCCACACCCCTATCAAGAGAAGATCTGAATGGAAAGAGGACCCTGCTTGTCATTTTAGTAGCTGAAAGACATCTTTAAAAGGTAATTATTAAAAATAGGCAAACCATACACACGGGTGGGCCTCCAGCACAGGGGTGGGCCTCCAGCACACGGATGGGCCTCCAGCACAGGGGTGGGCCTCCAGGGTGTGAGGAGCTCTGCAGAAGAGGTCCCGGGGCCCCAGCTGGACTTTCAAAAACTGCATCTGCCCGGAATGTTTTGGCTAGTTTTGTGAAGAATGAGGAAGGGTTAGAAACGCAGCCGGGTTACGGTTTGTGTCCACGTTACAAGCTCCTATGTGATGAGGCCCAATATCCCCAATGCTTTCTGACACCTGGGGAGTCGCACTTGCCACGTACAGCCACCAAGGCCATGCTTAGGGTGATGGTGACGATTTTTGGACAGCCCCGTGTGCAAGGATCCTAGAAAAAGAATCTCAGTTTAGAATATCAGATTTTTACTGACTTTGTGCCGATATGAACGCTACTGAAGACATCTAGGAATCAGTTATTTCCTGTGCTATACAAATCATACATCTGCTAGGATCTGAACGGTTAAAGGTCCCTCTGAAAGGGTCTTTTTCTTTCCCAGCATGCCACCGGTGATGTCATCCCTGGCTTTCTTCATGCCGGAACTGAGCACAGTGCGCAACATAAAAGAGAAGATGCAGGACCAAAACATCCGCCACAGTACCAGCTGCATTCAGCACGGAGTCGTACCCACGGCCAACTAGAAGTGTATAGCTACCAAAATGATGATGGAAAGCTCTGGACAGGGCTGGGCTTCATTGTGGGAGGATGGGGGTTGTGTAGTGGGTTAGGGGGCTCTGCAACAGACTTGGTGGCCTTGTATTGGATTAGATTTCTCAAGGGGGCTGTGGGACAGTGTGGGAGGTTGGGAGGTACTGTGGGACAGTGTGGGAGGTTGGGAGGTACTGTGGGACAGTGTGGGAGGTTGGGAGGTACTGTGGGACAGTGTGGGAGGTTGGGAGGTACTGTGGGACAGTGTGGGAGGTTGGGGAGCACTGTGGGACAGAGTGCGAAGTTGGGGAGCACTGTGGAGGCTGAGGTGTCACTGTGGGAGGATGGGGTTTGTGTAGTGGGTAAAGGGACTTTGCAGCAGACTTGGTGGCCATGTAGGGGATGAGGTTCCTGGGAGGTGGGGGGGCTGCTGAGCACTGTGGGAGGTTGGGTAGTACCGTGGGACACTGTGGGAGGCTGGAGGGAACTGTGGAGGCTAAGGTGTCACTGTGGGAGGAGGGAGGGTTGTATGGTGGCCCTGTAAGGCATGAGCTTTCAGGTGGCTGGGGAGCACTGTTGAAGGTTGGGTGGCACTGTGGGACACTATGAGAGGTGGGGGGTAGTGTGAGACACTGTGGGAGGTTTGGAGGCCCTGTGGAGGTGGAAGTGTCACTGTAGAAGGAGGGGGGTTGTATGGTGGGTGAGGGGAATATACAGCACACTTGGTGGCCCTGTAGGAGATGAGGTTACTGCAGGGGGTTGTGGGACACTGTGGGAGGTTGGGAGGCACTGTGGGACACTGTGGGAGGATGGGTGGCACTGTAGAGGTTGAGGTGTTACTGTGGGAGATTGGGTGGCACTATGGGAGGTTAGCGGCACAGTGAAGGCTGAGCTGTAGGAGGAGGATAGGGTTTGTGTAGTGGGTAACGGGACTTTGCAGAGGACTTGGTAGCCCTGTAAGGTATGAAGTTGCTGGTGGCTGGGGATCACTGGGGGGAGATTGGGTGGCACTGTGGGACACTGTGGAAGGTTGGGTGGCACTGTGGGACACTGTGCCACGTTGGGGGAACAATGTGGAGGCTTAGGGTTCTTAGGTGACCTGGAGGTCACTATGGCAGGTTGGGGAGTACTATGGGAGGTTGTGTGGCACTGTGGAAGCTGAGGGTTCTCAGGAGACCACTATGGAAGCTGGGGGAGCATTATGGGAGGTCAGGAGGCACCATGGGTGGTTAAGTGATCTGCAGCTGGCCGAGAACCACTGATCTACAGGACAGAGACACCCTTGCCCCCAGGCTGATAGAAGTACCATGATGTCACATTGTAAGCACCTTGAAGATCTACTTCACCATTGTTATTTCCATATTTGAAATGCTTTGTATGGACTGGTTTACAGATTTACGTTTCCTGCGGGTAGGGCTTGCAGAAGACAAACTTGCAGGCATTACTTTTCTGCTGAGGCTGCTGTGAGCTGCACTGTGTCACTTACAATCTGGTTGGAGGATTTCAGTATCCATCTGGTATGTACACAGTGGAACTCATTTACAGAAACAAGCTGGGATTTACAGTAGAGTGAATATGGCCGAAGAGACACATGATGTGAAAGACCACGAAAAGTGGAACTGACGGGGAATTAAAAAGAAAACAAAGTAGTTGTTCTGTGTTATTACTATTATACAGGATTTATAACGCACCAACAGTTTGCGCAGCAATTTACAAAATGAAGGCAGGCAGTACAGTTACAATACAACTCAATATAAGAGGGTGCTGATCAGGAGAGCTTACAATCTAAAACCAGGTAGGAGAAGGTTTAGAGGTGAACGCGCACTTTAAATGTAGCCAGTCACATAGGGAGGCCTTTGTTTGCCCCAAAATCCAGCAAAAAAGGCTCCATTATTCCTTTGTGCTCCTAGAGTAATGGCTTTTCAGAAGAAAACGTGCCAAGGCAGACAAAGGAAAAAGCTCCAGCCGTTCGCGGTTCACGCCTCTCCGCCGCGGTCTACCGCTGAGTAACAAAAACATACAATACAAAAATCAGTAGAACACCAGGGACACACTACAGCTCCAACAAAACCTGCTTTAGAATTGAATTGTTCTTTTTTTTTTTCTTCTAAGAAATACATGTAAACAGGTCATCTTAAAGGACCAGTCCAGCAATAAGTAATATTTTAGTTATAGGTGGAGCTTGCAAGGATGAGTCTTGGATGTTCCAACCGTGACAACTCCTACTCACAATTCCCAGCTTCCTTTAAAATCCTGGCGTTACAGCCGCCGGTTATAATTGGCCCTGGTAGACAAGTGGTTAAAGCTGCCCCTGCCCTGTCCACAATCCCCCCACTAATTGCTAAGTTTTGGCCAAAGATGGGCTTTAACCCCTTCCTGATGGCTGCTGGGGTCCCTTTAATATGGGCTTTAAATGGAGGTGGAACGGGTTACCAATCACATCGCTGATTGGCTCTCACAGCAGTCACATGATCAGGAGCCTGTCCTGTTGGCTCCCAATCGGAAGCAGTAAGCAAGGGCTGTCATTGCGCTGGGAGCCTGCTCAGACTGCTGTGGACTCGTGCGTGGCGGCTTGGTGTTAAAGCCCACTTTTTCTGCCGCCACATATATGTGTTACACGGTTGGGAAGGGGTTAATCATTAAAGGCCATCCTTTAGGCCAGCCCTGTGACTGTGCCTAGGCTGAGATGACATCATCAGTGTGCTGCAGTTTCCTCTCCCCCAGTGATCAGACTGCAACATTGTCATAGTGGGAGAATGCAGCAGGGGCTGATCTGGGTCAGACATTTGTGAACACAGCCAAGAGCTCTACAGGCTCTAAGATTGATATGAATGTTTCATCTCCGAGCTGGCATCCCAGTCCAGGAAGTAGATGCTGAGCCTGGTGATGATGGAATAAAGATGGCTCCGTCCTTCTGGAGAGAAAAACAGATAAAAGGCATTGAAGGGGGAGTGTGCTGATCTTTGTCATAGGTAATAAATATCTTGACGTGTTACACTAACAGTTAGTATTTGGCACTTATCAGGATAATATATATATATATATATATATATATATATATATAAATATTTGTCCACTTTATATAAACTTCCTGCAGGTGACCACTGTCTGGTTGGTGTGTTCTCATCACTATGATGGAAATCTGTCCGTTCTGCATCAATGTTCACACTGTCAGCACTGCCTGATTTGTCTGGCCTGTCCGCCTCAATTATCCGTCTTGTACCTGAGCACATAGACCTGCAGACGTCACATCTAACCTGCCTGAGTGTGGCATGATCCAGTCCAGCAGGAAAATCAGAGAGCCATTCCATCACTGCCACGTGACGTCACCACGCACCATGGTGCCCACACACCAATCATACTTCTGTCAATCAGCCTATGAAAGACAAATGGCCAGTTTAAAGATTAAAAAAAAAAATAAAAAATATTTTATTTATGGGGCAACAGTATCACCTCCTAAATGCCTGACACCTGGCACCACTCTTGTAAAATAATCCACCATGGCCCTATGACTGCGTTCATCTTTGTAACCAATGAATGCCTCATTCATCACGATGGTCGGCCATATGTCTGTCATGTTCTTTGTTCTTTGTTAAAGCAAACAATCCGAACAAGAAAAATAATCCACCACGAATCCCTTTCCTAGAGGGTACAAGAGCTGTCCTAAGGCTGCATTCACACCCGCGCGGCACGTCACATTTTTTGGCATGTTTTTTGGAGTGTTAGTCATGCTACAGCATAGGGAGCCCATTTACTAGAATAGCATCCCTACACACGACAACTGTGCCAAGGTAACTCAAGCACCTGTTTTTTTTTTGCATTTTGCATTCCGCGTTTTGCCATGTTTTTCACACGTTCTGTTGCGTAACAAGATGGACTGCCACACGCGTTTAGGATGCCATGAAGAAATAATGGCTCTGCAAGCGCATTGTGTGTTTTTAGCACATTTCTGCCTGCCACACCTACGTGCCTAAGGCTGGCCATAGACGGGTTGTTTATCGACCAAATTTTTGGCCGCTAAACGAAAAATCGGTTGTTGCTGGCAGCGCTGCTGCCACCAATGTCCACGAAAAACGGCCATTTTTCGTGGATTTTCTAGCATGACCAATAATACTAAATGAGAAAATCTGCAAAAAACGGGCCGACGGGCTGGCCCCACTAACGGTGTGAATATTGGCCATTTGTCGTGCGGACGAAAATTCAGCCGATAAACGACCCGTCTATGGCCTGCATTAGGGAGGCGATAAACCTGCAGCCCAGCCACCTATTTTTAGAGCCCCCTCCACTCTTCCCCCAACTGACCAATGTGAACAAGCTCTAGATCTAAAACATACGTGCCTAACCAAATCATTTGTGTTTCTTTTAATCTTCGGTCACACCAAATCCGACTTTGAAATTGTGTGATTTCAAGTAAAGTTGCACAATTTCAAAGTCAGATGTCAGTGCGACTGGGAAGAGCTCCGAGACTTCATGCGCACATGTCTCTGCAAGTTGCACCTGAACTTGCAAAAAAGTAGTACATGAAGTGCCCCAAATTACATCACCAATCTTGTCTCTAAATATCACCCAAACCGTACTCTCCGCTCCTCGCAAGATCTCTTGCTCTCTAGCTTCCTTGTCTCCTCCTCCCATGCTCGTCTCCAGGACTTCTCCAGAGCTTCCCCCATCCTCTGGAACTCTCTACCCCAATCTATCAGACTATCGCCTACTCTGCTCACTTTTAGGCAATCTCTGAAAACCTATCCTGCCCTCAGCTAACAATGGAATCTTCTACTCTTCCAACCAGTCCACCCCCCACAGTTACTACCTTTTGTATCACTAGCCCCTCCCTTTTAGATTGTAAGCTCCAAGGATCAGGCCCTCCTAACCCTCTTGTATTGAACTGCATTGTTGCTGTATTGTCTCCCTTTATATTGTAAAGCGCTGAGCAAACTGTTGGCGCCATATAAATCCTGTATAATAATAATATATAAATCCTGTATAATAATAATATATAAATCCTGTATAATAATAATAATATTACTTCCATTGCGGCCAATAGGGTGAAACTATCAAATCACATGACAAGTTGCACCGGTATGACCGGGGACTTAGGCAGGCCATACATGGTTAGAATTCCGAACAATTTTTGTATGAAAATCGGACCTAAGAATAATCAGCCAATTTTCGCTCTGTTAGGGGGGCAATGGCATCAGCCGATTTTCAAGATTCCTCCCCATTCTGTTTATTGGGCATGCCAGAAAATGTGTGAAAAATGACCGATGTTCAAAATCATTGGTGGCACCATCGGATTACACAGCGAATGACGTTTCGATTTTCGGATGAAAAATCGTTTGGAATTCGAACCATGTATGGCCTGCATTAAGGATATAAACGGTCTTCATTTGATATAATGTGTTCATTTCTGGATGCCAACGAGGCGCAGATGCAGCGTCCAGCTCTCTGCCAACAGCCTGCCAAAAATCAATGACAGGCTGAAATACCCGGCGACTGGATACTGCTTTTAGGGCCGGTTCACACCATAGAATCGCAGTCCACATGTGTTCCGGATGCATTTCTGAATGCACATTTTTGGCGTTTTTGATGCGTTCCAGTGCGTTTTTGATGTGTTCTGGTTCATTTTTCCCCCCTCTCTTTTTCTTGAATTCAAATAGGGATGAGTTTTGGACCATTTCACTGTATTCCAGTACAGTAAAAATGCAGCCTGTTCTACTTTTTTTTCTGCAACCGGAACGCACTGGAACTGTAAGCACTGATGTGAACTGTGACACTGACAACCATATAACTTACTTACTGTGCGTTTTGGATGCAGGAAAAAAAAAAAAAAAAAAAAAAAAAAAAACACGAACTGCATGTAGTGTGAACTGGCCCTTAAGGGCATATGTGTCCAGGGATGAATGCCCACTGAATGCCCAGAACACAAGAACTGCATTGCAGGCATTTATCCCTGAACGCATACAACCCTAAAAACGAAAGTACTGCTCCGTACATCAAAGATTTTGACCTGCTGCACCTACCTGTACCGGCCAGGCACCCGAAAATGCCAGGATCTGACACCTCAATGCCAGTGGGCACAAGGCTCTAGGGTCGGATTCACGCCAGGACTCCACAGGAAGGCACATGTTCCCATGCGGTTCACTTTGACAGCCCATTAATTGGAAGGGGTTGTCGAAACACATTGAACCACAGAAAAAGCAGTAAAGGAAAAGACAAGGGGGCGCCTCCAAGTGCAGCATTAGGAAGTAATTTAATGATCCACACGTGTGAAGAGAATTAAAAGCCTTCAATTAGATGAGGCCCATAGCCACTCTACTGATGGTGTATTGGCGTCGGCGTCCAGGGTCAGGTGGCGCCTAAACAGACATGGACAACCGCGTTCCACGGGAGGCGCCAGCTCCCAGAGAACCGGAAGTGATGTCAGAGAAACCACCGTGGACTGCAAAAACCGGCAGTGGCGTCGGGGAGGGGGTCCGTAGCCTCGGAAACGCGTTTCGGAGCACCAATCAACTCCTTTGTCGAACCAGACCAGAATGGTACCACGCAATTTGGTGATCACAAGTTTTGATGATCTGAGTTTGGGATACCAGGAACAATACATTGGCACCGCATGCAGATCACAAGGTCGGCGCATTCACCTGTGGTGTGGGAAACAACCATGGAACGCACCTTTCCCGCACCGCGTTCTGGTGTGAACCAGCCCTTCAATGCTGAAAATTGGACGACTTTTTTTTTTTTCTTTTTTTAAACCACTTTAAGACCACCCTATACCAGATGTACTTCTACAGGGCGGCCGCTCTGTGCAAAATCACGTAAATATACGCGATTTTGCATTCCAAGGTAGGGGGGCACGCGCGTGCACAACACCCTGCTCGCGCTGTCATTGGCTCCCGGAGATGTCAATCACCGGGTCCTGGCCAGCAATTCCGGGACTCTGATTAGTGGAGCAACTAACGGGAGAGATCCGAGTGTAAACAACACAGATCTCTCTCCTGTCAGCGGGGACGTGCTGCTTTCTATCTCTCCGCAAAGCAAAGAGAGAAAACAGCACATTCCCTAATAAAACAGGAACCACAAAACAGCACACAGTTAACCCATTGATCGCCCCCGATGTTAAACACTTCCTGCCCAGTGTTGTTAGTACAGAGATCGGTGCATTTTATTAGCACTGATCACTGTATTAGGCTCCATTCACCCTAGTGCAACTTCAAAATCATGCAATTTTCATTGCGACTTTACAGTGTGACTTGATAAGACTTTGGCTTTCACCAAGGTTGATTGTTTGTGCTGTACAAAGTCGCACACAAGTCGCAGGTTAATCATTCAGACTTTCATGTGACCTTGGAGGGTTTACATTGAAGTCTATGGCCCTCAAGTCGCATGAAAGTTGGACCAAAGTAGTGCTGGAACTACTTTCAAGTCACTGCAACTTGGAGTTGCACAGATATGAATGGTACTCATTGGGTAATATGGGGTGCAACGTGTCATGCGACTTTGGACCCCAAAGTCGCATGACAAGTCGCACAAGTGTGAATGGGCTCTTAGCAGGGGCAGACTGACAGCTCATGGGGCTCCCAGGCAATAGAAGATCATGGGGCCCCTGTGTCCTTGCCCAAACTCAAAAAAGCCCATGAAAAAGGTACCAGGGGCATCTCATGGGGCCCCCTACTGACCCTGGGCCCTCGGGCAGTGCACGAGTTTCCAAATGGTCAGTCCGCCCCTGGTAGTTATACCAGCATGATGCCTGCAGTAGGCAATATCCCAGCACCATTTTTTCAGTCCGCCCTTGGCTTTTAGTGTCACTAGAGATGTCAGTGGTAGTTAATCAGTTCCCACCCAGTGTCAGTGTCAGAATGTCCTCTGCAGTCCCAATATAAGTCACCAATTGCCGCCATTACTAGTATAAATAAGAAAAATTCCAGTATATATACCGCCATTTGTAGATGCTACGCAGAGACGCAAACCACATTATATATTTTTTGTTACCAAACACATGTAGCAGAATACCTGTGTTTATGAAGAAATGTTATTTATTTTATTATGTTTTAGAGCAAAAAGTAAAAAGAATATTGGGGGTTATTTTTTAATTTTCGGGGTCTTTTTCCATTTATAGCAAAAAAAAAAAAAAAACCCAATAGTGATCAAATAACACCAAGAGAAAGCTCTATTGGAGTGAAAAAAAATGACAAATTTTATTTGTGTACAGCATTGCATGACCGCACAACTGTCAGTTAAAGTAATGCAGCGCTGTATCGCAAAAAAATGGCCTGGTCAGGAAGGGGAGGTCAGGTGGGTAAATGGTGTATTTGTAACACTGCTTTGTCTCCTTTAAAGTGTTACTAAACCCACAACAGTAAAATCAGTCTGTAAACTCCTCCTACAAGCTATAACCAGTGTTCGGCTGGACACTGACAGAAGTCACAGGACTGCTCTAACTGCTGATGAGAAGGTATTTAGCAGTTTATATTTACTAAAATAATTGCATTTCCATGTTGTGCGTACTGTGGGAGACCAGATATAGTGAATGCAGGGTCCAGGGAGACCAAATATATTGAACGCAGGGTCCAGGGAGAGCAGATATAGTGAATGCAGGGTCCAGGGAGACCAAATATATTGAACGCAGGGTCCAGGGAGAGCAGATATAGTGAACGCGGGGTCCGGGGAGAGCAGATATAGTGAACGCGGGGTCCGGGGAGAGCAGATATAGTGAACGCGGGGTCCGGGGAGAGCAGATATAGTGAACGCGGGGTCCGGGGAGAGCAGATATAGTGAACGCGGGGTCCGGGGAGAGCAGATATAGTGAACGCGGGGTCCGGGGAGAGCAGATATAGTGAACGCGGGGTCCGGGGAGAGCAGATATAGTGAACGCGGGGTCCGGGGAGAGCAGATATAGTGAACGCGGGGTCCGGGGAGAGCAGATATAGTGAACGCGGGGTCCGGGGAGAGCAGATATAGTGAACGCGGGGTCCGGGGAGACCAGATATAGTGAATGCGGGGTCCGGGGAGACCAGATATAGTGAATGCGGGGTCCGGGGAGACCAGATATAGTGAATGCGGGGTCCGGGGAGACCAGATATATTGAATGCGGGGTCCGGGGAGACTAGATATAGTGAATGCAGGGTCCGGGGAGACCAGATCTAGTGAATGCAGGGTCCGGGGAGACCAGATATAGTGAATGCAGGGTCCAGGGAGACCAGATCTAGTGAATGCAGGGTCCAGGGAGACCAGATCTAGTGAATGCAGAGTCCAGATATATTGAATGCAGGGTCCGGGGAGACTAGATATAGTGAATGCAGGGTCCGGGGAAACCAGATATCGTGAATGCAGGGTGCGGGGGAGACCAGATATAGTGAATGCAGGGTTCGGGGAGACCAGATATAGTGAATGCAGGGTCCGGGGAGACCAGATATAGTGAATGCAGGGTCCGGGGAGACCAGATATAGTGAATGCAGGGTCCGGGGAGACCAGATATAGTGAATGCAGGGTCTGTGGAGACCAGATATAGTGAATGCAGGGTCTGTGGAGACCAGATATAGTGAATGCAGAGTCCAGGGAGACCAGATATAGTGAATTCAGGGTCCTGGGTTTAGTATCACTTTAAGAAGAATATCCTGCACTCAGTCAAAATGCTTGGACAGCTGTCACTGCAAGTAACACGTTTACAAACAAAGTCATGTGATCATCATGTCAATGCATGCATGGTGATGACATCATCGGGAGCCGCACTGGGAGCGCTCCACTCAGTAACAGCACAGATATGGAACAAGCAACGTGCACTAGTGAGCGCTGCTCATTCCAGAACAGAACACAGATGATGCGCCCCGTGCGTTGGCCATGGTACAAGGGAGCACTGATCTACAAATTGCAGATATCAAGCAGTTAAATTAACTCCAAAACAGACAACTGAAGCAGCTTTGTATAGAAACCGTTTTTCCAACAGATTTGTAAAGCAATTCCCATGCTGTGCTGACCCAGCCAACTCCCACTGTTCCAGCTGAATAGCAGAGCTCTGCGTTCTGTGCACTCTGTGCCGCTCTCCGCCTCCACTTCACATTAGCAGTCAACAGAAAATCATTGGTTATGCCCACATGGAACGTTCTCCATTGTGTAATGACAACACCTCCACCTTCCAGATTATACAACTCCGCCGCAAGCCTGATTTTAACTTTCAGCTGGTATGGAAATAATTCAGTATAACCTCCCTGGTCACATCGATCTGACTTTGAAATTGTGTGGAGAGAGAGAGAGAAGAAAGAGAGAGGAGAAAGAGAGAGGAGAAAGAGAGAGGAGAAAGAGAGAGGAGAAAGAGAGAGGAGAAAGAGAGAGGAGAAAGAGAGAGGAGAAAGAGAGAGGAGAAAGAGAGAGGAGAAAGAGAGAGGAGAAAGAGAGAGGAGAAAGAGAGAGGAGAAAGAGAGAGGAGAAAGAGAGAGGAGAAAGAGAGAGGAGAAAGAGAGAGGAGAAAGAGAGAGGAGAAAGAGAGAGGAGAAAGAGAGAGGAGAAAGAGAGAGGAGAAAGAGAGAGGAGAAAGAGAGAGGAGAAAGAGAGAGAAGAAAGAGAGAGGAGAAAGAGAGAGAAGAAAGAGAGAGAGAAAGAGAGAGAAGAAAGAGAGAGAGAAAGAGAGAGAGAGAAAGAGAGAGAGGGGGGCGGAGAGATGAGAGCGAGCGAGAGGGGGGGGAGAGATGAGAGCGAGCGAGAGGGGGGGGGGAGAGATGAGAGCGAGCGAGAGGGGGAAAGAGAGAGATGAGAGCGAGAGGGGGAAAGAGAGAGATGAGAGCGAGAGGGGGAAAGAGAGAGATGAGAGCGAGAGGGGGAAAGAGAGAGATGAGAGCGAGAGGGGGAAAGAGAGAGATGAGAGCGAGAGGGGGAAAGAGAGAGATGAGAGCGAGAGGGGGAAAGAGAGAGATGAGAGCGAGAGGGGGAAAGAGAGAGATGAGAGCGAGAGGGGGAAAGAGAGAGATGAGAGAGAGAGGGGGAAAGAGAGAGATGAGAGAGAGAGGGGGAAAGAGAGAGAGGAGAGCGAGAGGGGGAAAGAGAGAGGAGAGCGAGAGGGGGAAAGAGAGAGATGAGAGCGAGAGGGGGAAAGAGAGAGGAGAGCGAGAGGGGGAAAGAGAGAGGAGGGAGAGGAGAGAGAGGAGGGAGAGGAGGGAGAGGAGAGAGAGGAGGGAGAGGAGAGAGAGGAGGGAGAGGAGAGAGAGGAGGGAGAGGAGGGAGGGGAGAGAGAGGAGGGAGAGGGAGAGAGGAGGGAGAGGGGGAGAGGGGGAGAGGGAGAGAGGAGGGAGAGGGGGGGGAGAGAGAGGAAGGAGAGAGAGACTAGCATGTCTGCTGGAGTTCCACTTTAAAGTCCCATCATGAAAGAGATACATTAACATTCTTTCCATTATAAAATGTATGCTAACCACAAACAAACCGCCATGGAAATGTACCCAGACGCTTATCCCCCGCAGGCACGCCATCCTTCCACAAAGACATTTACATGACGGCATTTTTTTTAGCAATGTTTTATATGTCGGATTTTCCCCACAAAACAGATATTTTTAAATCCCGGATAATCTCCTCTCATTCCCATCTCCGGATTGAACACTGCCGTATTTTCTGCATGCATAATTAATATCCAGAGCTGGTCTGCAGGGCCGCTAATCAAGGGGGAATTCAAACTTCACCCAGCTGCACATATTTTCTATTTAATTTCCCTTTTACTGGGTTATCTTTAATGAACATATATGGCAAGCAAACCCAGCCTTGCCTTGTGTAATCTGGACCCACACCGCCATCTTTCTTCCTTCACCCTAGGTTCACACGTAAGCGTTTTCTACAGCGTTTTGCAGAAACACAGTACAGTCTATTTAACGTGATTTACTATGGGACACATTCACATCTCTGCGTTTTCACCTGATGCGTTTTTTGGAAAGGGCCAGGCTAGGTTCACACCTATGCAGGTTGCGTTTGAGCCTTTTCTGCATTGTGTTTTTTTTTCTTGTTGCTAGGCAGATTTAAAATGCAAAAAACTCATCAAAAGCGTATCAAGAAAGCAGCAAAAGCGCAATACATGCTTTTCTGCAGCGTTTCCATTGAAGTCTATAGAAACAAAAATGCAACTTGCATGCGTTCAAAAAAGTACCCAACCCTTTCCAAAAAACGCACCGGGTGAAAAACGTGGAGATGTGAACCTGTCCCATTGGAAATCATGATAAATGGACTGTACTGCATTTTTGCAAATCGTAAAATGCTGCAGAAAATGCTTAGGTGTGAACCTAGGGTCAGGGACTTTTTTGAACGAGTTGCGATTTTGTTTCTATAGGCTTCAATGGAAATGCTGCAAAAAAGCATGTAATGCGTTTTGCCGTATTTTGAATCTGCCTAGCAACAAGAAAAGAAAATGCATAAAAAAAAATAAAAAAAAAAAAAAACGCAGTAAAAATGCAATGCAGCAATGGCTCAAACGCAACCTGTGTAAGTGTGAACCTAGCCTAAGTCATTGGGAGCTGGCTGTCTCTTTCTGGGTCTTGCAGCCGGCTCACTGTATTAGGGGCCTACATATACACACACAAACACACTATATTGCCAAAAGTATTGGGACATCCCTCCAAATCATTGGATTCAGGTGTTCCAATCACCTCCATGGCCACAGGTGTATACAATCATCACCTAGGCATGCAGACTGCTTCTACAAACATTTGTGAAAGAATGGGTCGCTCTCAGGAGCTCAGTGAATTCAAGTGTGGTCCCGTGATAGGTTGCCATCTGTGCAATAAGTCCATCCGTGAAATTTCCTGTTAGTGGCATTATAACAAAGTGGAAGCAACTGGGAACAACAGCAACTCAGCCACCAAGTGGTAGGTCACGCCACATGACAGGGCGGGGTCAGCGCATGCTGAAGCGCACAGGGCGCAGAAGTCACCAACTGTCTGCAGAGTCAATAGCTAAAGACCTCCAAACTTCATGTGGCCTTCAGATTAGCACAACAGTGCATAGAGAGCTTCATGAAATGGGTTTCCATGGCCCGAGCAGCTGCATCCAAGCCTTACATCACCAAGTGCAACGCAAAGCGACGGATGCAGTGGTGTAAAGCACGCCGACACTAGAGCAGTGGAGATGTGTTCTCTGGAGTGACCAATCGCGCTTCTCTGTCTGGCAATCCAATGAACATGTCTGGGTTTGCCAGTTGCCAGGAGAATGGTACTTGCCTGACTGCATTGTGCCAAGTGTAAAGTTTGGTGGAGGGGGGATTATGATGTGGGGTTGTTTTTCAGGGGTTGGGCTTGGCCCCCTAGTTCCAGTGAAGGGAACTCTTAAGGCGTCAGCATACCAAGACATTCTGGACAATTTCATGCTCCCAACTTTATGGAAGAGTTTGGGGATGGCCCCTTCCTGTTCCAACATGACTGCACACCAGTGCACAAAGCAAGGTCCACAAAGACATGGATGAGCGAGTTTGTGGTGGAAGAACTTGACTGACCTGCACAGAGTCCTGACCTCAACCCCATAGAACACCTTTGGGATGAAGTACAGTGGAGACTGCGAGCCAGGCCTTCTCATCCGACATCAGTGCCTGTCCTCACAAATGTGCTTCTGGAAGAATGGTCAAACCTTCCCATAGACACCCTCCTAAACCTTGTGGACGGCCTTCCCAGAAGAGTTGAAGCTGTTATAGCTGCAAAGGGCGGGGCCAACTCAATATTGAACCCTACGGACTAAGACTGGGATGCCATTAAAGTGTGCGGGGGAGGGGAGGGCTAAGGAAAAGTTTTAGCAAACGTGTATAAAAGGTCATTTTTAATAACATTCGATTAGAATATGACTTGAGCTGCAATTGTAAAAATAAACGCTATATATAGGTTTTTTTTTTTGCCAATTTATTTCCCTACAAAAGTGGAGTTACCCTTTAACAAACTTTGTTGCAGATGCCTACCTTTTGTTATTCTGAAGAAATATCTGTTTGTTTGTGTCCATGTGCAGAGTGAATCTGTTTGGGCATGATTTTGTAATCATCAGTCGGCTGCTGCACCTGCAGGGTTCTAATGAGAAAAGTGGCAGGGTCTGCATCACTTTAGATGTGATTTCCCTTTGGGACTCTCACCAAAATTGCCATATTTGTTGCAGAGGATGCACAAAATCTGACTTCTGGGAAAATCAGTGAGCCAATCGCACAAGCAGGAAATGACATTTTTCAGGGAAGCGTTCTGTAGACCATCTGTGTACAGAATGCCTCCAGGTAGCCATATTGCATTGTACAGAACATTACAGCACTGCAGATTGAAAAGGAAATTTAAGCTTTAACAACATTCAATATGAGTTGTGTCACAATTGTATGTGTGTATTTTTCTTCTGCCATTTTTTTTGCTCGTGAAAGTGGAGTTACCCTTTAAGGTCTTTGGTTTCCTCTTAGACAGGGGATGCCTAGAGCTTTGTATATAGGGGATGCCTAGAGCTTTGTATATGGGGGATGCCTAGAGCTTTGTATATGGGGGATGCCTAGCGCTTTGCATATGGGGGATGCCTAGAGCTTTGCATATGGGGGATGCCTAGCGCTTTGCATATGGGGGATGCCTAGAGCTTTGCATATGGGGGATGCCTAGAGCTTTGCATATGGGGGATGCCTAGAGCTTTGTATATGGGGGATGCCTAGAGCTTTGTATATGGGGGATGCCCAGCGCTTTGTATATGGGGGATGCCCAGCGCTTTGTATATGGGGGATGCCTAGAGCTTTGTGTATGGGGGATGCCCAGAGCTTTGTGTATGGGGGATGCCCAGAGCTTTGTATATGGGGGATGCCCAGCGCTTTGTATATGGGGGATGCCTAGAGCTTTGTGTATGGGGGATGCCCAGAGCTTTGTGTATGGGGGATGCCCAGAGCTTTGTATATGGGGGATGCCCAGAGCTTTGCATATGGGGGATGCCTAGAGCTTTGTATATGGGGGATGCCTAGAGCTTTGTATATAGGGGATGCCTAGAGCTTTATATATAGGGGATGCATAGAGCTTTGTGTATGGGGGATGCATAGAGCTTTATGTATAGGGGATGCCTAGAGCTTTGTATATGGGGGATGCCTAGAGCTTTGTATATAGGGGATGCCTAGAGCTTTGTATATGGGGGATGCCTAGAGCTTTATATTTGGGGGATGTCTAAAGCTTTCTATATGGGAGATGCCTAGAGCTTTGTATATGGGGGAAGCCTAGAGCTTTGTATATAGGGGATGCCTAGAGCTTTGTGTATGGGGGATTCCTAGAGCTTTATATTTGGGGGATGTCTAAAGCTTTCTATATGGGGGATGCCTAGAGCTTTGTATATGGGGGAAGCCTAGAGCTTTGTGTATGGGGGATGCCTAGAGCTTTGTGTATGGGGGATGCCTAGAGCTTTGTGTATGGGGGGATGCCTAGAGCTTTGTGTATGGGGGATGCCTAGAGCTTTGTGTATGGGGGATGCCTAGAGCTTTGTATATGGGGGATGCCTAGAGCTTTGTATATGGAAGTGTCCCGACCTTAGCTGCTCATTGGACTCCTTTTATGAAAAAATGAGACCCGGATGCTGACTGGATGTCAGAGAAAAGCTCTTCTTTGAGTCACAATGACAAATGGCAGCGTTTGTCTCCTCCCTACATCCAGGACAAGAAGCCCCTATCTGATCCCGCTCTGGATGACTCTCTGGAGATTACTTTCGCTGTCCTACAATGGAGGCATTCTACATCTATCTGTACAGCCATACACAGGACACACAATGGTACTAAGCTGGCACGTGCACTCCAATACAAACCGGCTTCATGTCGGAGGCGTCTGCTACTATCTAGGGACTATCGGGGGCTGGTTCATAATCAAAGGGGAGATAAAACTGGAGCTGGCCACAGACAGACGCACATCTCTACAAGAGTGGCAGAATGGGATACCTACTTGTCCCCAACCTCATGGTGATCTGTAGGACATACAAGACGTAACAAGTATTTTATTAAAAAGAAAATGATCATTTATTTATGATATACTATGAGCCGTATTTATGAAATATTTGCAGAGTTATGCATTCTGTGAAAACTGCTTTTACATACATTCTGCGCAAATAGAGGCAAAATCGAATGTTACCAGCTGCATTTCTATCAAAGTTGAAGTTCTTAATACAGAATAACGTGAATCAAGAAAAGTCTGCATTACGGCCACTAGATGGAGCTGACAGTTCTAGTACATAAGTATTTGTTATGGACATTTTTTTTACACCCAGACGTATGCTTTATATACACGGCTCACAAAAAATGAAAGAAACGCTTAGAAAACACATCAGATCTCAGTGGGGAAAAATCTCCTGCTGGATACCCCGTCCATATCAGTATAGATAATGTGTTCGGAACAAAAGGATGCCCCATCGTTTGATGGAAATTAAAATGATCGACCTACAGAGTGTAGCAGGCTAGTGACTAGTCCATTTTGCTGATATGTCATTGCGGCAACTCAGAATGGTCCTCAGTAGTTTGTATGGCCCCCACGTGCTTGTATGCATGCCTGACAACGTCGGGGCATGGTCCTAATGAGACGACGGATGGTGTCCTGGGGTATTTCCTCCTAGATCTGGACCAAGGTATTACTGAGCTCCTGGACAGTCTGAGGTGCAACCTGGCGTTGTCAGATGGATGGAAACATGATATCCCAGAGGTGTCCTATTGGATTTAGGTCAGGTGAGTGTGGGGGCCATTTAATGGTATCAATTCCTCCATCCTCCAGGAACTGCCTGCATACTCTCTCCATATGAGGCCAGACATTGTCGTGCACCAGGAGGAACCCAGGACCCACTGCACCAACGTAGGGTCTTACAATGGGTCCAAGGATTTCATACCGATGCCTAATGGCAGTAAGGGTGCCATTGTCTCACTACATGAGGTCGGGCATTGTCATGCACCAGGAGGAATCCAGGACCTGCTGCACCAGCGTCGGGTCTGACAATGGGTCCAAGGATTTAATCCCGATACCGAATGGCAGTAAGAGTGCCATTGTCTCGCCACACGAGGCTCAGCATTGTTGTGTACCAGGAGGAACCCAGGACCCACTGCACCAATGTAGGGTCTGACAATGAGTCCAAGGATTTCCTCCCGATACCTAATGGCAGTCAGGGTGCCATTATCTAGAATGTAGAGGTCTGTGCATCCCTCCATGGATATGCCTCCCCAGACTATCACTGATCCACCACCAAAGCAGTCATGCTGAATAATATTACAGGCAGCATAACGTTCTCCATGGCTTCTCCAGACCCTTTCACGTCTGTCACATGTGCTCAGGGTGAACCTGCTCTCATCTGTGAAAAGCACAGGGCACCAGTTGTGGATCTGCCAATTCTGATGTTCAATGGCAAATGCTAATTGAGCTCTATGGTGCTGGGCAGTGAGCACAGGGCCGAATAGTGGACGTCGGGCCCTCAGGCCACCCTCATGAAGTTTGTTTCTGATTGGTCAGAGACATTCACACCAGTGGCCTGCTGGAGGTAATTTTGTAGGGCTCTGGCAGTGCTCATCCTGTTCCTCCTTGCACAAAGGAGCAGATACCGGTCCTGCTGATGGGATAAGGACCTTCTATGGCCCTACCCAGCTCTCCTAGAGTAACTGCCTGTCTCCTGGATTCTCCTCCATGCTCTTGAGATTGTGCTGGGAGACACAGCAAACCTTCTGGCAATGGCACGTATTGATGTGCCATCCTGGAGGAGTTGGACTGCCTGTACAACCTCTGTAGGGTCCAGATATCGCCTCATGCTACCTGTAGTGACAATAACCCTAGCCAAATGAAAAAACCTGTAAAACCATTCCTGGTTTGGGGGTCGTCTCATTGTTGCCCATCTAGGGTACCTGTTATTTCATTAACACCAAAGCAGCTGAAACTGACTAACAACCCCCTCTGCTACTTAACTGACCAGCTCAATATCCCAGGAGTTTAATTGATTTGATGCTATACTCTGATTAAAAAGTGTCCCTTTAATTTTTTTGAGCAGTGTATTTTACCACTTGAGCTCCAGGAGGTTTTACCCCCTTCATGACCAGGCCATTTTGGCCCAGGTACCATGTGATCATTGTGACCAATCACAGATCACACACAGTAGTAAACAATGTAATGAATGGATTCCATGCATCACTGTTGTATACTAGGTGATGTGTGACTGCGCAGTGATCCCGTGGTGGTGTGTGACTGCGCAGTGATCCCGTGGTGGTGTGCGACTGCGCAGTGATCCCACGGTGGTGTGCGACTGCGCAGTGATCCCACGGTGGTGTGCGACTGCGCAGTGATCCCACGGTGGTGTGCGACTGCGCAGTGATCCCACGGTGGTGTGCGACTGCGCAGTGATCCCACGGTGGTGTGCGACTGCGCAGTGATCCCACGGTGGTGTGCGACTGCGCAGTGATCCCACGGTGGTGTGCGACTGCGCAGTGATCCCACGGTGGTGTGCGACTGCGCAGTGATCCCACGGTGGTGTGCGACTGCGCAGTGATCCCACGGTGGTGTGCGACTGCGCAGTGATCCCACGGTGGTGTGCGACTGCGCAGTGATCCCACGGTGGTGTGCGACTGCGCAGTGATCCCACGGTGGTGTGCGACTGCGCAGTGATCCCACGGTGGTGTGCGACTGCGCAGTGATCCCACGGTGGTAAGCAACTGCGCAGTGATCCCACGGTGGTAAGCAACTGCGCAGTGATCCCACGGTGGTATGCGACTGTGCAGTGATCACACGGTGGAGTGTGACTGCGCAATGATCCCATGGTGCTATGTGACTGTGCAGTGATCCCATGGTGGAGCATGACTCCGCAGTGATCCCATGGTGGAGCGTGACTCCGCAGTGATCCCATGGTGGTATGTAACTGTGCAGTGATCGCATGGTGGAGTGTGACTGCGCAGTGATCCCATGGTGGAGTGTGACTGCGCAGTGATCCCATGGTGGAGTGTGAGTGCGCTGTGATCCCATGGTGGAGTGTGACTGCGCAGTGATCCCATGGTGGAGTGTGAGTGCGCTGTGATCCCATGATGGAGTGTGACTGCGCAATGATCCCATGGTGGTATGTGACTGTGCAGTGATCACATGGTGGAGCATGACTCTGCAGTGATCCCATGGTGGTATGTAACTGTGCAGTGATCGCATGGTGGAGTGTGAGTGCGCTGTGATCCCATGGTGGAGTGTGAGTGCGCTGTGATCCCATGGTGGAGTGTGAGTGCGCTGTGATCCCATGGTGGAGTGTGAGTGCGCTGTGATCCCATGGTGGAGTGTGAGTGCGCTGTGATCCCATGGTGGAGTGTGACTGCGCAGTGATCCCATGGTGGTATGTGACTGTGCAGTGATCACATGGTGGAGCATGACTCCGCAGTGATCCCATGGTGGAGCGTGACTGCGCAGTGATCCCATGGTGGAGCGTGAGTGCGCAGTGATCACATGGTATCTGGGCCGATCACAGCGTCTGATACCAAGCACTGCTATCTGCTGTGTCCACTGGTTGCAGATCATGCCTCTGCACGACCCAGGGGACGCACGGGTGAGGCGATGTACTGGTACATCACGGTGCCTGACTGTATTTTGACCAGTAATATAGTTAGAGATATATTTCAGTGGTGGTCAACTTACTTGACATAGGAGGGCCTGAACTGACTCCTTGAGCCAGGAACTGATGTGAATGTACAATACTGTATATACGTAAAAAACACTGCATTACTTATCAGCAATATAAATAGCTGTAATAATAATAATAATACCTGTAATAAATAAATAGTGGTTTCCAACATGTTATCTCATATTCTGATTGATCAAAATACTATCCTATTCATGAACAAATATCTCAGTGTGATCAAATCGGAGCCTAAATTTATCAGAAGGGAAGTTATTCCTATTAAATTGTATGTACACTTGATCAATTTTATTATCCAGTGGAAGAGTGAATGGATCAAAATGAAGCTTGTAGAGCTGTCATAAAATATTTTTCTATCACAGGCAAGCAACAAAGTACAGACTATTATCTGCAGGGGCCCCATTGGGGGTGGCATGCGGCCCCCAGGCCACAGATACAACATCAACCACTGTAACAGAAAACGGTTGTTGGAAAAAAAATGTGGTTAGTTTCAAGAAATGTAATCAATACAAGCGATCACTGCACACTGGAAACACTGAAGGCTGAAAGATATCTGTTACTGGTAAAGAACGAAGTTTCCTGAATGCAATGATCGACTGTATTGATAAAAGTTCTCAAAAACAGCCAGACTAATTTTTTCCAAGCGCCTTTCCTGTTACAGTGATAGATTTTGTATCTAGAGCCCTACCTTCTCACGCACAGGAACTTCTAGAGGCTGCAAAGTCCTGCTGGCTGATCAAAAAAACTGATTCATGTATGGCCAGCCCAGGGGCGGACTGACAACTCATGGGGCCCCCGGGCAATAGGGGATCATGGGACCCCTGTGTCCTTGCCCAAACTCAAAAAGGCCTATGAAAAAAAGGTACCAGGGGCATCTCATGGGGCCCCATACTGACCCCGGGCCCTCGGGCAGTGCCCGAGTTTCCAAATGGTCAGTCCGCCCCTGGGCCAGCCTAAGGCTAGGCCAGTTAATTTGAACAGTGTATGGCCAGCTTTAGTCGAACTCTGTAAAACGCTAAACGCGGTTATTGAATAGACACCATCATAAACCTACAAATCCCATCAGTATAATCCAAGATTTTTGCAGGGACATTTCAAGTTTCACTATAGCACACGTATCCAGGCACTGGATTAGTTATGAAGCGTAAGGAATCGTTTTATGACTTTGTGTCACAGATTGGCACTAATGATGTTCAAACTGCACTAATGACACAATCAGCTCTCGTCACCGGACTCCCGGATTCTGTCAAGTCATCTGTCACCACCATAAATGGTTTTAAAGTGTTACTTAAAGTAAATTGCAGCATTCCTTTTATTTATTTATTTTTTATATGCATGCAAACGAATCAGACTGATGTGAACACATTTTTTTTTCTTTTCAGTCCATACAGAGGCTTGGCTTCCTGTTTTGCAGATTACTACACAATGGTTGTGCTTTACTGCTCCTCCTCTCCATGCTAGTGTAGTGGGCATCCGATCCGCCTCCTCCTACCCCCTATCGCCATTTGCTACCATCACTAAAGACTGAGCCATTAGGAACTACCTACCACCACCCTACTCTAATACTGCCTGCAGGCCTTATTGACTAGCTTAAAGCGCACCAACGGTTACCAGGCCCCAACATTTAGCTGGCTAACGAGTCAGGACTACAGACTCCCCCCTTACAGTTGCTGCCCTGAGGCCCTGTCCCTTTGCTTAACCACTTGCCAACCACAGATAGCCGAATGACGGCTTCACTGCAGCCAGACAGTTCTGGGAGGGCGTCATATAACGTCCTACGAACATGGCTGATCACGTGATGTGGTAATAGGCCAATCACAGCGGCCTTTTACCACGTAATCAGCCGTGTCCAATGACACAGCAGATCACCGGTAAATGCAGTTGCCAGTTATCGGTTGTCACAGCGTGAGGAAAGTACTGCCGATAACCAGAAATTGTCAGAGGAGGGATCAGCACCAATGATCAGTGCCCAGCAGTGCCACCCACTAGTGCCGCTAAACAAGTGCCTAGCAGTGCCACCCACCTGTGCTCAGCAGTGCCACCCATCAGTGCCCATGATTGTTGCATATCAGTGCCACCTATCAGGCCCATCATTGTTGGATATCGGTGCCAGCTCATCAGTGCCGCCTATCAGTACCACCTCATCAGTGCTGCCCATCAGTGCCCATGATTGTTGCATATTAGTGCCACCTATCAGTGCCCATCATTGTTGGATATCAGTGCCAGCTCATCAGTGCCGCCTATCAGTACCACCTCATCAGTGCTGCCCATCAGTGCCCATGATTGTTGCATATTAGTGCCACCTATCAGTGCCCATCATTGTTGGATATCAGTGCCAGCTCATCAGTGCCGCCTATCAGTACCACCTCATCAGTGCTGCCCATCAGTGCCCATGATTGTTGCATATCAGTGCCACCTATCAGTGCCCATCATTGTTGGATATCAGTGCCAGCTCATCAGTGCCGCCTATCAGTACCACCCCATCAGTGCTGCCGATCAGTGCAGCCTCATCAACACACATCAGTGAAGGAAAAAAATTACCTGTTTGCAAAATTTTATAATAGAAACAGAGAAAAACTTTTTCCAAAATTTTTGCTTTTTTTGTTTATAGTGCAAAAAATAAAAAACACTCAGCGGCGATTAAATACCACCAAAAGAAATCTCTATTTGTGTGAAAACAAAATGATAAAAATGTCATGGGTACGATGTTGCATGACCACGCAATTGTCATTCAAAGTGTGACGGCGCTGAACGCTGAAAATTGGCCTGGACAGGAAGGGGGTAGACGTGCCCTGTAGGCAAGTGATAAATAGGTACCTCTTAAGAAACACTGTACACCAATCGATCCCTTAGAGTACACTCTAATCCAGTGCAGTATTTTCCTCATTTATACTGCATTTGACATTTATTAATATTGTTTATTGCTGATTTGCTAGCTCACTTTTTTATTCTAGTTAGGGGTATAATATCTACTTTTTGCAAATTTGCCTTAGTTATTACTCTGTGTAATGAGGCTGAATTAAATACACAGCTTCAAATTGCTAAATTTAAAACATTAACGAAAATATCCACTTCAGCTTGAGCGAAGTATTTGTACCTCACTGGAGTTTGAGTAGTTATCAGGGGCGGACTGACAACTCATGGGGCCCCCGGGCAATAGGGGATCATGGGGGCCCTGTGTCCTTGCCCAAACTCAAAAAAGCCTATGAAAAAGGTACCAGGGGCATCTCATGGGGCCCCCTACTGACCTCGGGCAGTGCCTGAGTTTCCAAATGGTCAGTCCGCCCCTGGTAGTTATACCAGCATGATGCCTGCAGTAGGCAATATCCAAGCACCATTTTTTCTTTTAGAGCAGATGGTTCGCTCTCTTATAAAAGCGATCCAAGCGGCTAACTAGCTGCTGGGTTGCTTGTACAAGAAGCTGGAGGGGACACCCCCACCTCCCGCAACCTTCTGCAGCTTTACCAGGATCTCCAGTCCCAATCAACCAGCCAGCACTTCCACCAGCTGATCATAGAGCCAAACAAAAACTGGATCCGCTTTGCTGGGCTCTATGATACAGTAACCCGAAAGCGATGAGCTGACATTATTTCTGGTTTACCTGTATATAAAATCTGCAAAATTAAAAAAAAAAAGAAAAAGAAAAGCATTTTGTCACACTGATGTTGGTGTGATGAAATGCTTTTAAGTGCAGAGGAGGGATGTGGGGTCCTTTTGACCCAGATCTCTCCATAAAGAGTACCTGTCACATGCCTATTGCTGTCACAAGTGATGTTTACATTCCTTGTAACAGCAATAAAAGTGATAAAAAAAAAAAAAAAAAAAAAAAACTACAGCGACATTGTAAAAATAAAAATTTAAATTTTTTTTTTTAAATACTGATTGTGACACATAAATAAAAAGTGCCAGAAAAGGTCTGGTCTTCAAGTAGATATGGAAAAGCAAAAAGAAAGAATGTAAAAGTCAAATAAAATAATTACGTAAACACAGCACGAATAATCCATAATATACACCCACTAAAAATACACGTGACCTTTAGGCTCCACGCACACCAGCATTTTTTTATTAGCTCCTAGAAACTGTTATCAGCATTTTTTCTGTTCCTAGAAGCTAATAGTGTTATCCTATGTATCCATGCACACTATTTGATACTAGAAGCATTTTACAAACGCGTCGGCATTCAGGAGCAGAAAATATTTTTTTTTTTGTAGAGTTTTTGGGAGAGTTTTCCAGCAGAAAACAAAGCGCTGAATGCTACTAAACACTGTCTAAACGCTACTAAAATGCTCATAACAGCTTTTTTCAAAAGTTTTTTGTTCTTCATGTACTGCAAAAATGCTAATAAAACGTTAACGCTCTTAAACACTACTTCAAGCCAGCACAAAAACGCTATTATCATCAACGTTTTTCATCTAGCATTTTTTTGAGCATATTAAAAAAAAAAAAAAAAAAAAAAAGGCTAGTGTGCATGATGGAGCCTTAGGCTGACTACACTTACGTATCATTGTGTGTTAATTTTTTCATAAATTGTTTTAATTACTATTATTTTAAATATCTTTTGAAAAGAATAAAATATTTCTTTTGATCTGATATACAGTAAAAATATTTAAAGGGATCTGTCAATCTTTATTTTCGATTGGCCAAATATCTGTGTTTTTAGTATTTTTGTTTCATTTGCTTGAAAAACCATACATTACAGTAGACCTTTATAGGTTTGTGGGGACACATTCCTGGCTTGCAATGAATTCCTGATGTCACAATATACAATAACAGTCTCATTTTAGGAAAAAGATTCAACTGCTCTCTGTTTCCCTTTTTTCCTGTGTAATATACAGTGTGCATAGTACAATGGTGGGGTTTCCATAGGAAATACCTCTATAAAAAAAATGCTTTTCATTCCCCCCGAGGACTTTCCCAGCACCCACAGCGACCTTCTCTCCGAACACCAAACAAAACATCTTCAGAAAACAGCTCAGGTGTCCTTGGGTGTATTTCAGGACTGCAGGAGAGCGAAAGGAAATGAAAAGCACATAATGTACATGAATGCCACGGACTGAGTTCACAGATCCCACGTACGACTCCACAGACTCACTGGTGTCATTGTACAGAAAGAGGCTTCGAACCTGAAGGGGGGCTCCACCCACAGAAGGCTGCTATGCTTTGATTTGGATATATACCTTGATTTAGACCAGTGTTTCTCTGGCCTTTTTTCACTCACGGCACCCTTTAGAAGTGTAAAATCTCCAGGTCCCCAATCTAAAATGTAAAAAAGAAATTTTTACCTATCAATGGGAATCCTGATCCCAGAACAATGCACATAACCTCCTTAATGGAATGAACTTCACATCAGAGGTCCTTCCATCACATCACAGTCCTCCCTTTACACCAGGGGTGGGCAAACTTTTTGACTTGAGGGCCGCAATGGGTTCATATATTGGGCCCGGGGGCCGGACCAAGAGTAGATGAATGATGTGTGTGTCATCCATAGTAAGTATAGTAATATTCCCCCATAGTAAGCATAGTAATTAATCCCCCATATAGTAATTCATCCCCCATAGTAATTCATCCCCCATATAGTAATTCATCCCCCATAGTAATTCATCCCCCATATAGTAATTCATCCCCCATATAGTAATTCATCCCCCATATAGTAATTCATCCCCCATATAGTAATCCATCCCCCATATAGTAATTCATCCCCCATATAGTAATCCATCTCCCATAGTAATTCATCCCCCATAGTAATTCATCCCCCATAGTAATTCATCCCCCATATAGTAATCCATCCCCCATAGTAATTCATTCACTTACCTTTGCTCCGCGCGTTCCTCTCGCCGTGTTCCCGCGCCGTTCCGGTCTTCAGGGCGGACTGTGAGAGGAGCCTAGCTCCCCTCACGTTCGTCACGCTGCCCCGCCTATACACATCCTGACAGCATCACGCTCCACGGGCCGGATTAAAAGGTCCGCCGGGCCGTAGTTTGCCCATTGCTGCTTTACACTAAAGGTCTCTCCATCATGTCAGAGGTCCCCCATCACATCAGAAGTCCTTCCATCACATCAGAAGTCCCTTATAACATCACAGTCTTCCCTTTACAGCAGGAGGTCCTCCATCACATCAGAGGTCCCCCATCACATCAGAAGTCCCTTATAACATCACAGTCTTCTCTTTACAGCAGAGGTCCCACCATCATGTCAGAGGTCACCATCACATCAGATGTCCCTTATAACATCAGAGTCTTTCCTGTACAGCAGAGGTCCCACCATCATGTCAGAGATCCCCCATCACATCAGAAGGCCCTTCCATCACATCAGTCCTCCCTTTACACTAAAGGTCTCTCCATCATGTCAGAGGTCCCCCATTACATCAGAAGTCCCTTATAACATCACAGTCTTCCCTTTACAGCAGAGGTCCTCCATCACATCAGAGGTCCGTCCATCACATCAGAGGTCCGTCCATCACATCAGAGGTCCTTCCATCACATCAGCGTCCTCCCTTTACATCAGAGGTCCCCCATCACATCAGAGGTCCTTCCATCACATCAGCGTCCTCCCTTTACATCAGAGGTCCCCCATCACATCAGCATCCTCCCTTTACATCAGAGGTCCCCCATCACACCAGAGGTCCTTCCATCACATCAGCATCCTCCCTTTACATCAGAGGTCCCCCATCACACCAGAGGTCCTTCCATCACATCAGCATCCTCCCTTTACATCAGATGTTCCCCATCACATCAGAGGTCCCCAATCACATCAACATTCTCCCTTTACATCAGAGGTCCCCTATCACACCAGAGGTCCTTCCATCACATCACATCAGCGGTCCCTCATCACAGAGTCCTCCCTAAATGGCCTATCAAATAAGAGACCCCCTCCATCACATCAGTGCATCAGAGGTCCCTCCCATCACACAAGAGGTCCCTCCATTACATCAGACTCCCCCTTTACATTAGAGGTTTCTTTTCTCAAGTCAGAGGTCCCCCATCACATCAGAGTCCTCCCTATATGTCCTATCGAATCAGAGACCCCCCCCATCACATCTAAGGACCCCAATCACATCGGAGGTCCCCCCTGTATGTCAGAGTCCCCCTATCACATCATAGATTCCCCATCACATTAGATGCCCCATTATCACATCAGAGGTCCCCCCATCACATCAGAGTGCCCCATATACATCAGATTTCCCCCATTCACTGAATCTTCTCATTACATTAGAGTCCCTTCATCACAAAGCCATGCAAAATCGCAGAGGCCTCCCCATCCCCATCACAGGGCCCCCCAATCAAACAGTCCACTCTTCACATCAGAGCCCTTTCTTTTGGCTCCTGCAGTGCGGCAGAGGGCAGGAGGTGAGGAAGGTCTGGGAGAGGCAAACGTCCATCCTCTCCTGAATGCTGAGGGCAGCCCTGGAACGTGGCCAGACTGGCCCCCCCAACACCAAAGCAGTAAATATCGCTGTGCATACTTCACTACACCGTCAGTGGTTGTCATGGTGCTGGTGGTAAGCCCGCCTGCACCACGGCAACCTATGACACTGATTCAGGACAAACTGGGTCCCATGCTTGCAACACCCCTGGGGAATCAAAATTGCACCCCAGTTGAGATACACATGGAACATGTCATGCAGACCGCACACGTTGAGCATGGGTTTTGGGGGTGCACAGATTAATTCTGAATGGGTGTCCAATAAACACCTACAGCACACCCCAAAGCACATACCAAGAAACGTGCCCTGCGTTGCATTGTGCTGTTTGAAGGAGTCTGGGGTATATTTGTTGCGTAGATGTATCATAGGGAATACATGGGCACAGGTACCACAATATGTATTAATGGGCTTATTACATAAAAATGTGCAAAAGCGTTGACCGAACATGCATGTGTATGCCTTAAAGGATAAGATCACCTTTGCAGCATGTTACATGTTCCACCCATTTTTAGCATGGAACATGTAACATGTTCCCATAGCTGCAGCCGCACCTGCCACCCCCCTCCCCCCTCCCTGACAGATAATATGGGGAAAAGTTTCCCCGTACTATCTGTCAAATTTGAAAACAGGGCGCCCGTGTGGGACTCCGCCCACACGGCTGCGTCATTTATTCATGAATTAATGAACTGCAAGTCCCATCAGCCTTAGCAGCTATGGGTTTGTAGTTTTCAATGAACCACCATGACACCGTGGAGCGCCGTGGTAGTTCACTGAAGCTTCTGCCAGTATATCTGCTTGCCCATACATCCCGTATGGCAAGCAGATATTCTGACAGGTCTGCAGGAGTCCTGCATGGCACCAGAGATCTGCTCATCGCTGGTGCAAAACTTTGGCTCCTTTGGACAAAAATAATAAATGCACATTTTTTTTACCTGCAAAAAAAGTGCATTTATTCTTCCAAATGGTGAACTTATCCTTTCAGAAGATCTTATATCAGCAACGCATTTATTCTGGATAATCCATTTCTGTCTCTCGATGATTTCCCAGACGATTGCGGGAGATGTAAGATCATTCATTTGTCCATGGCTGGACACATTCTATACTGCAGCAAGCTGGGACACGTTCTTTGGGTCCTACATTACAAAGTGTCCTATAGACGGGACTTCAGAGGTCTATGTATGGTTGTGCTTACGTTTCCCATCGCACATTGCCGCCTTCAGGCCCCTGGAGTCTGATATGTGAAACATGAGTACTGCAGCAGATGTTTTAGTGCTGGTTGGAAGTAAGGAGGAGGCTAGGAGGTCGGCCAGCTGCTGCACGTCCCTACCACACACGCTGGGTTACTTAACCCCATCCCTGCCTGAGGATTGGCTGTCCAATGGTCATGAGATAACCACCGTGGAACCACGAGGACAACCGATGGCTCAAGTATCACCGCATGCTGTCACCGAACACCCAGACCCACAACATAGGCTCAATTCTCAGAGCTTTAACACCAGCCTAATGGTGGCCATATACACTTCCATAAATGATCGATGTCTTTTCCGAACATAATTGATCTCTAGCCGGCAGCCCATTCAATCTATACGACACACACAGGGAAGAAGATTTAACTGATAATTGGAAGACATGTTTTATCGACCACATCTCTGTTTCCACTATGCCAGGGGTGTCAAACTCCATTTCATCACGGGCCGTATCAGCATTATGGTTGCCCTAAAAGGGACGATTATGTACTGTAGATGTCCAAAGCACCCCCCTTACATCAGATGTCAAGAATCCCACACCCTCCCTAACATCACCGTACACCCCCTTTGGGGGCAGAGCTGGATAGCAGAAAGTGCAGGGTCTGGAGGAGGACCGGAAGAGGAGTCAGTTACCAGAGTCTGCTGAATGCCAAGACCAGGGGGTGCTGCAGCTGCACTGAGAGGTTCAGGATTTGGCAGAGAAGTTCTGTTCTCCTCTCTGCTGCCAACTGCTGAGACAAGGTGGAGACAAGGGGGTACCTGCAGGAGAGGGCCACATGAAATGGCCTGGAGGGCCGGATTTGGCCCCCGGGCCTTGTGTTTGACACCTGTGCACTATGCAATCTCATAACCTAATCAAAGAAGGCGCTATTTAAATACTGGAAATAAATAAAAAAAAAATAAACATCAATAAAAAGGTACCTTAGAGAGATGCATTGATGATAAGAACAAAGTATTTCAGTGCTGCCAGTCAATGCAACACGATCAACCATCTTCCTGCAATCAAGTGAAGAAACTACTCATAGAAATCTCTCCATTATCATACTTGCATGATCTATATCGGGGGTCAGCAACCAAAAGATCGTGGTCAGGTGACTGGTAGATCACAGTCTGGGCTTGCTGATTACTTGTAACATTGGAGCTGGAGCAGGAGCTGCATAAGCCAATGCCTCCTCTGTAGTGCCGACTCCTGTCCCATGAGGAGTGATACCAACTGCACTCCACCTCTGATCCTGGCTAGCAGTCTCCAAAGTGGTGCCAGCAGCAGGAAAGAAGAGATCTTCAGGTCAGTGTGAAGCACTACACTGGGTGTACTATTACATCAGGCTGCTTTCACACAGATACACTGCGGTTCACCCACACCATGTGTGCAGTGCAGTGTACCTGCAGGTATTCTGCGAATAGCCATAGACTTCTATTATATCCTGCGGGTTTATGAAAGTACACCACGCCTGCAAGATATAATAGAAGTCTATGGCAAAGTGCAGCTCACCTAGGAAAGTCACAGATGGGCTGTGCTGCACCCTGGGTGCAGGTAGACTGCAGCACATCAGTGTAAAAGCAGCCTTATAGGGGGCTCAGAACAGTATGTTCATTTATAGTTACAGTTTGGGGGTGGTAAAACCCCACAGTCAAGACTTTTTTTTTTTAACCACCCCTGCCCAAACCGCACCCCCTTTAGCTGCAGTGTTCAGGAGTGTGTATATGTCGCAGCTGGAGCAGGCATCATACGCCCTGTCATGGCCGGTGGGTGTAGCTCTCGCATGACCCATCAAGCATGACCCATTCAAGTGAATGAGGCCGCTCTGCAAGTGCCCTGCAACCTTGTGCAGAGTTAAACAGGCAGCATTGTGTTGCTTTCTCACCTCCTGCTTTAACCCCTTGGACCCCGCAGAAGCATACAGTTGCGGGGTGCGTGCTGAGTGGTCCCATTTACTTGAATGGGTCGTGACTGGCAAGCGGTAGCACCCACCAAAAGCAAAAGGGGGTTTAATTCCTACAGCGGCATGTGTACACCTTTGGCTGCTGCCTCAGCAACTAAAGGGGATAAGGATTGGGGGTGGTAAAATCAAGAGTTTGCGTGTGAATGAGCCCTATGGGTGTCACTGCCTAATGCAACTAAGAACTTTCACAAGTGCAGCAGGCACTGCTGCTCCTCTGAAAAGTGATCAGATTGTGTGACAGGTGGTGAGGACACTATAGGTGCCCCAGCACCACATGATTTAAACACGTTTGCCGTGCAATGCAAGTGATTGCGACATCCTAGTACGGCAATTAGAGGTTTAAATCAGGTGTGAGGAGGAAACACTGAGCCCGGTGATCTTTGACTTCTCCCATGTTGTTCAAGTAGATCTCCACCTCTTTAAGGTTGCCTACCCCTGGTCTACGTTCATTGGAACTACAGCTCATTACGGTGACGTCACCATGGGCTGGGATTCACTGCAGTCAATGTTGCCCCCTATTCACGCCCTGTCCCAGCCACTGGACTATGCCTAGTCGTGTGAATCCCCTCAACAAAGGCTTGCTTCTGATTCTTTCCCACACACCCGTCCACTCTTCCACCTTCTATTCAACATCACAGATTGCTGGGTGTCATGAGGTGAAACAAAGAGCAGCCATATTCTGAGGAGAACAAGTCATGTTTTCTAGGTTCAAAACAGGCCTCGGCCTCCATATCTCCCACTTCCACACACAGATGTTGAGCATCATTTTTATTCGGACAAACTGACCTAAATATTCCTTGTCTATTGCACAAGCCATTTTGGAAGATGAATGGTCCTAGTTCCAGTCAGATCGGTCCTTCCTGCCAAAGCGTTTTCTCGTTTGGCAGGCCAGACTTCCACGCAACGAGTATTAAAGAAAATAAATCACAAAGGAAAGAAAGTAGGTCATATCTAGGCCCCATCTCCATTTATAGCTGGTGTACTACCCTGCCAAAAGTGTCTTGGCTGGAGACCAGGATCTGTGAGATTAATTGTACGCAGATTCGCTACTGGAAAATGATCAGTACGGGCCTGTATCCTGGGTATGGGGTGTAACTTTCTATACAGTTCAGTAATACAGTCACCAGTCAACGTGTAGGCCTCATTCAGAAGGGCGATGGAGGGAGGAAAGGGCGCAGCGCTATGATAGAATACAAACTACTGGACGGTCAGCTGCAGCCAGGTTGAATGTGACCAGAAACACCATCACTGGATGCAAACTGTCTGTGTACAGGGCCAGAGAGCTTGAAGAGGATCTTCACCCGAGAAGGAAAAAATACAAAACTTAAATGTTACAGCTGCTGAGTTTTAACAAAAGGACACTTACCCTTACAGCAGTGTTTCTCAACTCCAGTCCTCATGGACCCCCAACAGGTCATGTTTTCAGGATTTCCACTATTTTGCACAGGTGATTTGATCAGTTTCACTGCCTTAGTAATTACCACAGCTGTTTCATCTGAGGGAAATCCTGAAAACATGACCTGTTGGGGGTCCATGAGGACTGGAGATGAGAAACACTGCCTTACAGGGATCTAGCACTGTACTCACCTGTGCCAGTTCTTTGCCAGTCTTTGGGTACCTGGCGCTGCCATGTTTACTAAGGGAAGCTGGCTGTGACTCCTTGCAGCTTCACAGCTGGCTTTCCACTGCACATGTGTGAGCTGCACTGCACTTTGTGAATGGTCCAGCAGCCTTCTGGGACCTGTGACACGTCCCAGAAGGTTGCAGGCAAAGAGGGTAGGCTGAACTTCTGCTGAGATCATCTTGGCAATCCAATCAGAAGTGGGAACCTACTAAAATTAGAAACCCGCTCCCCCCCAAAAAAAATCTAATGTGCCAAATGTGGTACAGGAGGGGGGATGAGGACATAAAGCAGAAGTTCCCCATTAGGATGAAATTCCAATTTAAAGCTTATGACTTTAAAAGAGGAACTCCACCCAAAAGAGGAAGTTACGCTTCCCTCCCTGCAGTCTTGTGGGACATGTCATAAGTCCCATAAGACTGCAGGACCATTCACAGTGCAGTGTGGCATGCGCAATGAGTAGTCAGCTGTGACGATGCAAGCAGCCAAGCTGGCTGCCCACAGTTAAGATGCCGGCGCTGGAAACCTGAAACCTAGTGAAGAACTAGCCCAGGTGAGGACGGCGCTGGATCCCTGGACAGGTAAGTGTCCCGTTTTTAAAACTCAGCAGCTACAGGCTTTGAATTTTTTTTTTTGCTAGAATGAAGAACCACTTTAGCGATAAAAAAAAAAAAAAAATGGCCAGCCAGGATTTTTAATGCAGAATTCTTTCAGCTGAAAATGATGGAAATATTGGTTGCAGTAACAATGCTCTAAGTGATGTTCTTTCTTTCACCATCCATTCCAATTACAAAACACAAGTTCCTTCTATGGGTTTAGCAGAGCTGAGCTCTATGAGTGAGGCAGATGAATACAGTTATTGAGCAATGTGATGATTATGTAGAAGCCCCGAGACGCCTTTAACATACAGTTCACAAGGGGCTCTGACAACTGGTCTCTTGAGTAAGACCGCATGCCATACATCACTGGCTGCCTCCCACATTGAGGTCTCATTTTAACTAGTTATAGGTGAACCCAGTGGCATCTTTAAGGTGGCCATACATGGATTGAATTTTGGCCAATCCCCCATGATTTAGCTGAAAATTAAGTTGCAAGTGGCCCTGTTGGCACCACCTGGCTCAACAGCCTTTGTTTAAAAAAAATGGATCCCTGGGTGAAAAACTGTTGGCCGAACAATGCAGCCGGTGTGGATGGAGGAATCTCCCCTGCTGGATATTGCATTCAGCCTCATATTGTAACCCTAGAGGAAACCTTGAAATCATTTTTAGGTCTCAGGGAACCCCTGCTAAAACCGATTCATCCATGGGAAACATGCCGCCCTTCCAGAAAACAAAAAATATCAATGGTGCCTTGCCACTGACATCACCAAGTGGTGTTGGCCCCTGAATTATGCAGGCACCATTAAACAGAAGGTCAATAACCCACAGCACATAGAAGCCCTAGCAACCTCTGGGTTCCTACGTAAGCCTGGCCAAGAATGGCTGGTCTACATAAACAAAACCATGTGGGTTGCCACCCTGTTCAGCACATAAGTACCCTGTGCTTCCCTTCCTATACATTCGGAGTAATACTTGTTGTTGTTTTGAATTATCTCTGATGTGCTGGCCTTTGTACAAGTTAGAGAAGATGACCAAGTATGAGCAAAATAGGTGTATGTGCCAAATACAGCACATTGGCATCATGGCACCGCACCACTACCGGTGACAGCTGGCAAAGTTGATTTCTATTAGGAGGAGCAGCTGTCATTCATCGGCTGTCTTCTAGCAATGAGAGCACACAATTAACCCTCTGATGAAAACATAAACATCATTACCCATCTCTGTGGATACTGCAGTATGTTCCATCAGATATATGGAAAAGACAAATCCGCACTCCGGTAAACGACAGCCTACTTCATATCCAGGTAGTAAATTGATATCATAAATTGCATATCACTAGTCATAACTAAACTTAGATTTGGAACACGTTCAGGTCCTACTTCACTTCGGGTGATCATATAACTCCTTGTGACTGGTGATAGTAACACGATTCTTGGGAAGCAGGTGAACCATTAACCCATTTAATGCTGGTAGCTTTCTGATGATAGTACATGTTGGGGAAATTTGGGCCTGGAAGAAATGGGGTTAGAAAAGTAGAGCAATTCCAAGTTTTAAAAGGGCAGTTGACAGCACAAGCAACTCTGATAGTCATCATTCATGGCATACCTTGAATGTAACGGTTTTGGGAAACCATTAAATCGCAGGGTTTAGTTCCACCATAAATATATTGTACATATCTGCTCCTGGACATCCTTTCTGTAGTACATCCCACACCCTGCTGACAGCCGTCAACATCTTCCAACCAAGAGTTATAATGCTTGCTTCTCCTGGATTTTTTTTTAACCTTACGTTGCCCAAGTCAAGCTTTTTAGTAGCTTTGCAGTAGTTTATGTAAAAACTGTAGATAGAAAGTAGAGCTATGTCTAGAAATGTATACTGCCGTGCTGAAGGATACAGAGCACATGTGTAAAATACAAGGTCCATGGGCTGAACCAGGCCCACCAAGCAGGGGCGTCCCTAGGGTTGGTGTCACCCGGTGCGGTAACACTTGGTGACACCCCGTGCGGTAACACTTGGTGACACCCCCTCCAATGATCCCAGCAGGATGGATCTGATCTGCGGATTGAGCATAATGGATCGGAGTCCGATCCATTATCCTCCCTAATCCGCAGATCCGATCCATCCTGCTGGGATCGTCGGCTTGCAACCTATATGGGGTTAACTGATCTCTACACGAGCTCCGCGAAAAGGTAAGTTTTAAAGCAAGCCGACGATCCCCGCAAGATGGATCGGATCTGCAGATTGGGAAGCATAATGGATCGGACTCCGATTCATTATGCTCAATCCGCAGATCCGATCCATGCTGCGGGGATCGTCGGCTTGCTTTAAAAACTCACCTTTTCATGGAGCGGGTCCGGTGTCACCCAGTGCGGCGCGCGTCCCCCGCACCTGCCTAGGGACGGCCCTGCCACCAAGCCATTTCATTTGGCCCTTGCACCTCTCCTGCAGCTGCGGCGCTCCTCTCTTATTTGCCCCCCCCACCTTGTCTCAGACAGAACAGAGGACATAACTCCTCCGCCACATTGTGCGCTTCTCCATGCAACCGTAGAAAGGCTTTTCTCTGCCTTCCTCCCTCATCTCAGCAGTCGGCAGCAGAAAGGAGGACAGTGCTCTCTCTACAGATCCTGTTCCTCTCACAGCATCCCCTCCGCTCCACTTTCCCTGGTCTCAGCATTCAACAGACTCCGGTAGCTGACTCTAGCCCTCCTTTGGTCCTCATCCAGACCTTACAGACTCTTCAGCAGTACAAGGTAAGGGAGGTGCACTGGAATGTAAGGGAAGGTGGGGGACTCTTGACTTCTGATGGTGGGGGCTCTGGACATCTAGTCTTATGGATACAACCGGCCCTTTGAGGGCAACCATAATGCTGATGCCGACTGCGATGACTCTAGCCCTCCTTTGGTCCTCATCCAGACCTTGCAGACTCTTCAGCAGTACAAGGTAAGGGAGGTGCACACTGGAATGTAAGGGAAGGTGGGGGACTCTTGACTTCTGATGGTGGGGGCTCTGGACATCTAGTCTTATGGATACAACCGGCCCTTTGAGGGCAACCATAATGCTGATGACGACTGCGATGAAATGGAGTTTGACACCCCTAATGTGGAATGTTAAATATTGTATTTGAATTATAAGAGTAAGAAAGAAAGAAGAGGCTGGAAAAAGGAGAAGAAGAAGAAGAAGGATGAGAAGGAGGAGAGAATTAAGGACAGTAAGGGTAAGTGAAGAAAAGGGACAGGAGGAAAGGGATTGAAAAAAAAAGAAAAAAAAAAAGAAAAAAAAAAGGAAGAAGAAAAGGAAGGCTGGCGTACATCTTTAATTACAGAATATATAGGCGGTATCACAAAAACAAGAGCATTTGTTGGACCACAATGAAGCTACACTGTAGTTTTTTTCCCCCAAGGCTGCAGTGCTGCATAAATACACGAGGTGGATCCAAGCTGTACTTGCAGCAGTAACTGCGATTTTATTTCCCTCCTTCACTGAAATGCTTGGCTTTCCGCTGCCTTGTGTAAACAGAAGACTTGCCAGATCTATTCTAGGGCTGTTTAAACACACACTAACAAAGTAAACTTTTTATTCCCTCTTCCATCTAGCCGCTCTTCCGAAAGAAATTTCGGCCTGCCATGTCCGGCCACTTACCAAAAAGTGTCCCCTTAAAGGAAAACTCCAACATAGAAAAATGCTACTCTTGATTTAGTTAATCTGTGCTATGTGTTTAAGCGGTTTTCATCCTGAGGAAGGCTAAACCAAACTCCGAGTGACTGTGCCAATCTAGCCTCTAGGGGTATAAAATCCCTACGGATGACAAGAAAGTTGGATGAATTCCCTGGATCATGCATTCCCATGGCATGACAGATTTAGTTGTGGTTAAAGCTAGTTGTAAGAAAAAAAAAAATCCTGCCTAATTTTTTTTTTCCATCCAATGAATTTTCATTATTTTCCAAAAAGCGAGTTTGACATGCAAGGGTTTTAAACATTAGTTGAATACAGTGTACCCATTTATAACAGAATAAAATTTTGACACGGTTTGTTAAGTGACATACAGGGGCGGACTGACAACTCATGGGGCCCCCAGGCAAGAGGGGATCATGGGGCCCCTGTGTCCTTGCCCAAACTCAAAAAAGCCTATGAAAAAAGGTACCAGGGGCATCTCATTGGGCCCCCTACTGACCCCGGGCCCTCGGGCTTTGCCCAAGTTTCCAAATGGTCAGTCCGCCCCTGGTGACATATCTTTCCACAGCCTATGGTAGAGAAAATCATTCCAGGCTTCATACAAAGATATAAGAAGAACAAAAATCCAGGTACTAAACCACATGTGATAGTTTGATATCTAGGAACCCAATGTCCAATGGACTACAGAAGAAAAATAATAGGAAAGAGAGAGAAGCTAAGAAAAATGTACGGATTAAAGGGGGAGAGGTGGGAAAAGGAGGTGTGGGTAAATTGGGGGGAGGGGGTATAAGTGACATCAGGGACTGGTAACTATCAAAAATTGATGTCCCAAAGGGCGAAGTCCAGATGTCAGATCCTCAGTTGGGAGACAGGAAAGCCAACTAATCCAGTAAAAGATCAGATTGTCAGCAAGTCCCCATGAAGGGTAGGAGGAAGGTAGGACTTGACCTACGGTTCCCAAATTTTTTGACATTCTGTAGGTGTCAGTCTGTACGTTCTCAAACATAGCCTAATAACCCCGGTGCTTGACTTCTACAAAGACTATTGTGTGGGGATGCTATGGCTATCACTCTTTAAGCGTCTGTGAGGGTATGGGTGCCCAGCATAAACTGGGCAGTGCTACAGGCCTCAGTTTTTTTGTTTAGGAGGGTTTCACATGGATCCTTGCAAAAGCATACTCTGGTAACAGTTGGCACTCTGGTCCAGAAACATTTAACCTCTGGACAGTCCCATCAAATGTGTCTTAAAGAGCAGTCACTGCAGCATCTGTGAAAACAAAGCAATGAATAGGCTGGAACAGAATGCGAGACCTTCAAGGGGACCGGGTACCAACAAAGAAGGCGTTTGTAATGGGGCCACTACAACCAATACATGAGACGTGCTCTTAGCCACAATAGCCAAGATCTGGTGGATTAGGTCTCGACCAGTGCCAAAAGAAAAGCAAAACACACTAATGAGATTGGACCGGGACCTTGGGGGTTATCTGATAGGGCCTTTTTGAAAGACTTGACCAAAGAAAAGCCCTTCAAGTTACCAGTTAAGGTTTGGAGAAAATGCTTGATTTGAAGGTATTGTAAAACGTCTTGTGGTTTGAATTTATAAGTATCCTGAAGGGTCTGAACAGGTTTATTAACCAAATCACCATAGACTAAAAACAGGTTTTAGCAACTGATTGAGTAGTACATCCTAGGGATATTACCTAGAATGCACACATCAAGGGAAGGCGTGGTGAGATCGACTTGTGAGTAGGAATCTTGGCCATGTTTATTGTGACCCTATCACCACAGAGTCCTTTTTACTCGACAGCCCACCTGTAAAATTAGAAGTAATGTACTTACTACCTTTCTGGCAACCTATGTATTGAAAAGTCGCAGCTCCTCTGCAAGTCAACTAGCCCAAATGGGTTGAATACTTATTAACCCCACCAGATGCTGTGGTTCCTCCCCCTGGACGGCCCTGTAATGACGTACAAGCCAACAGGAGGAACCACAGCAGCCAGCAGTGAAGTATTCTACACGCCCAAAAGTGAGGAGGGCTGTAGAAGCAGTGCAGCGGAGGCTTTTCAACACACAGGCCACCGGAAAGGTAAAGGAAAAGGTTAAGTATATCCATTCTTTTTTTTATAAAAGGTGAGGTATTGAGTAAGTGACCCTGTGGTGACACTTTTAAGTGTAATTGCCGATTCTCTGACCAAAGGATCCAGCAGGCATTTTCAGAAGGGCATCAGCAGCCTCTGTATTTGTCTCAGTACAAGTTTCCATTAAAGCAAACCTATAATTGTGCTCATGCGGGGCAACCGAGGAGCAAGAGAGAGGTGTGTGCTGCTGGATAGGGGGCATCAAAGAGTACCTGTTGCACGCCCTGCATGGACAAAGCACAGAGCTGCTTTGCTTCCTAGGTGGCAGGCTTATGTCAACCTTCCAGGGACCAATGCACAGGACTCCACATCATGGACCTAAGAGGAAAAAACAGGACGCCTACATGGAGATACAGTAGGAGCATGAACAGGTACAAATCACAGAAATGACCACCATGGCGTGGGCAGGCAATTCATATATACTGCCGAGACTGTGATATAAGTTATGAACATGGGGCACCCTTAGCAAACCCCGTGTCGAGGACACCCAGCTGGCTGAAGTTTAGAATACAATGGCACGCAGTGCGGGAGAACAGGACACAAATGTGTGTAGAGCAATCCTGAACATATCAGCCAATGTGGACAGTAAAGCAGCATTAGAGGTCAGCACGTCAGAGAACAATGGAAGAATTGTATCCTCTTGGCTCATCTGCTGAGTGTTCAGGCTATCTGCGGCTGAGTCAGGTGATCCAGGAGGCAGCGCGACGTAAATAAATTAACATCTGTTAGTAAAAGTCTACCAAACCAAGGTCACTCGGTGCTTGGCCGCAGCATGCGTGCCCTCCGCCACATCCTGCAGTGACATAATCGCCTGTGTCCTCTTAACAAGGACTCTTTGTGGTCAGATGTCATCTCCGATCACTCATACCATCCGGAAGAAGCAGCAGTTAACCTATTTCATTCCATATACTGGGCCTGGTTAAAGAGGCCCTGTCACCAACTGATACAATTGCAGGTAAAAAGTGCAGACAAACCAAGTATTTTTAAATGATTACTGAATTATTCCTTTCCATTAACGTTTTTTTATTCACTTGCAATGTCCTTTAGAACTTGCTAGAAAATTTGACTTTTGCCTCTTTCTTCTTGCATGTCAAAGCCCGCTCCTCTTCTGGAAGTGCCTAATTACTTTCTGTGCTGGCCCAGCTCCCTACATAACCTTTTATGTAGCTGACGAGAGAGGAGCGAAGCAGAATACTACAGAATAGTGGTGGTCAACTTCCTTGACAGAGACTGAAGACATGCTTCAGGAATTGTTGGAGACTGAAGCATGGTTCTGGAGATATGTTACATGAGACTGCTGGAGAATGACTTGTGTACCATACAGACTATTGTCTGCAGAGGTCCCGAGGGCTGCATGGTATGCGTCAGGGGCCGCAGGCTGGGCGCCAGGACTAAAACATGTCGCTTGGGGGACAACCCTGGGGCTGCTCATACCACATTCAAGATGGCGACGTCCAACAGAACTCTTAGGTCTTTTAGATGTCTACACAGGAGAGGCTTTTACAGGTAAATAACACGTGTAAAACATATTAAATATGTGGTACATATGATCTTACGAAAGATTCTTGAAATGAATGGTCTGGTGATGACAGGGTCTCTTTAAAGGTCTGTTAAAGAGAACCTGTAGAGACAAAAACAGCAAGAACTCTTATGGAGATAAAGAAATGAGCATCCAGGTAAAGGAAACACCAACTACTGTCTGCAGAGGCACCAATGGTAGCAGAACAAGTGCCAAAGGGCCGCAGGTTGGGCACCAGGGCTATAGCATGTCACTTGGGTGACAACTCTGGGGCTGTTGATAACAAATCCAAGATGGCGGCACCTAGCAACAAACCCAGGGCATCTGGATGTATACACAAAAGGAAGTTTTTACAGCTAAATACCATGCATAATATACAGGCATACCCATTTACGAATGCCTCGGTTAACGTAATTTTCGGTTTATAATGAAAATCCATTGAAAATAATGGCACCGGCTTACAAATTTTTTTCGCAATACAAAACGGATTAATTGGTTTTCAATGCATTTACAAATTTTTTAATCATGCCCATTTAAAGTGCACTTTATAAAGAGTTTTGAACAGATAAAACTTTTGACTTTTTTCTGACCTCCGGAGCAGATTAATTGGTTTTCAATGCATTCCTATGGGAAACCGCGTTTTGGTTCACAAATTTTTTGCAATACGAAAAGTCCCGCAGAACGAATTAAATTCGTAAACCAAGGTACACCTGTACATTTAATGCACAAATAATCTTAGGGGTGAGTCTTGTTGAAATGAATGGTCTGGTGACAGGATCTCTTTAAAAGGTCTCTTAAAGAGAACCTGTAGAGACAAAAAAAGTAAGAAAAAAAACCTCGGGTATCTAGGTAAAGAAAACACAGGCTATTGTCTGCAGAGGTCCTGATGGTAACACAATAAGTGCCAAAGGGCCGCAAGTTGTGCACCAGGGCTAGAACCTTTCTTTCTGGGGTTGCTGATATCACATAACAGGCATTAAATATATTAAATTGACACAGGGGGAAGATTTGCTAAAACTGGAGCACTTAGAATCTGGTGCAGTTGTGAATGGCAGCCAATCAGCTCCCAACTTCAGTTTGTTCAATTAAGCTTTGAGAATAAAACCTGGAAGCCGACTGGTTTCTCTGCAGAGCTGCACCAGATTTTAGTAAATATCCCCCATAGAGTCTTACGGAAAATTCACAGTGGCTAAATGGTTAGCACATTCACCTGGCTTTACTAGGGTCACTGGTTCAAATCCCAGCCACGGAACCACCTGCCTGAAGTTTGCATGTTCTCCCTGTGCCTGCGTGGGTTTCCTCCGGGTACTCTGGTTTCCTCCCACGCTCCACAGACATGCTGGTAGGTTAATTGGATCCTGTCTAAATTGGCCCTAATATGTGTATGTATGAATGTGAGTTAGAGACCTTAGATTGTACACCCCTTGAGGGTTAGGGACTGATGTGAATGTACAATATATATATATATTTAAAGCGCTGCATAAATTGACGGCGCTATAAAAGTACCTGAAATAAAGAAATTCTTGTTGGAATGAATAGTTTTGGGACCGGGTCCCTTTACAGGTCTGTTAAAGAGAACCCATACAGACAAAAAGAAAACTCATACCAAGATAAAGAGGTGGGCTGCTTTTGCTAACCTTTTAAAATACCAGTTTCCTTGGCTTCAATACAAACCTGTAGATCAGAAAGTCATAACCCCAGCCTTGCATACTCCTTTATGTCATGTTCCTCAAAGTACTGAATCAGTAGGACCAGGGGCGGACTGACAACTCATGGGGCCCCCCCGGGCAATAGGGGCCCCTGTGTCCTTGCCCAAACTAAAAAAATCCTATGAAAAAGGTACCAGGGGCATCTCATGGGGCCCCCTAATGACCCCAGGCCCTCGGGCAGTGCCCGAGTTTCCAAATGGTCAGTCCGCCCCTGAGTAGGAAAGTCTGGCAATGGGCAAATTTAAAGGGAGAGATCATTACATATGTGGCCTCATTCTCTAGGCCCAGTGTGAGGGATTACTTTTCCTCATCTGTTACTCCCCGGATCCCGATCTCGGCCACTCTTGAAAACTCAGGTGGGCGTATAATGTGGACGAGCCTGGAAAGCTCTTAATAGGTTTACACATCTCATCTGCACAAGCAATAAATCACCATCCACGCAACAGCTTGCAGGAAATAAATAATAAAAAGTTGCAGAAAATTGCAAATTTCCATTAAAAATCCCCTTCAGTGAACAAACAAAATAAATTAAATCAGATGATCAGCAACTACATAAAAATGTTGACTTTGGGTGAAGCTGAGCTTGCAGAAAAAAAAAAAAAAAAAAAACCTATAATATTTATATATATATATATATATATATATATATATATATATATATATTTATTATTGATAATAAATATGCTCTAGATTGTAAGCTCCAAGGAGCAGGGCCCTCCTATCCCTCTTATATTGTAAAGCGTTATATTGTACAGCGCTGAGCAAACTGTTGGCGCTATATAAAGCCTGTATAATAATAATAATATATATTTATATATAAAAAACTATATCTGAATATGGTCATTTGTTTTTATGATATATTACAATACAGAACAACTCTTGCAGCAGTTATAGGTTTTTTTTTGTTAATATAAATATATATTATAATTTAAAAAACAAAACTATAACTGCTAATATTATATCATAGAAAAAATGACCATAGTCAGATATAGTTTTTTTCAGAAAATGTTCAGATTTTTCTTCCTTAAACCTGTGGTGTCTGGGGGTGTCTTGGTCAGCATGTACAGAATGCTCCCCAAAAATCCATGCCCTCCCTATGTGGTTGGCCAACTGCTTTTCAAAGTAGATTTTTTTTCTCTAATACTGGGAGTGATCAGCTGGTGACAGTAGACTCTTCCACTTATCAGTCTCTGTAGGTACTGAGATAGGCAATTGTACTACAGAGGAGAAGCTGCCATACACAGATGCCCTATACAGTGTGCATTGACAAATCTCCCCCCTGCCGCTATTGTATTCTGACAGCTGGCACCATCAGTTGTATTTAATTACAATATACAGCTACTGTTTGGCTGACAATTTGCTGTCTCACTTCTTTGATCTTTCAGACAAACGATGTCAGGTGGGAGGGCGGTAACAGAAGCACCCAGTGAGCGAATTTCAGCCGGTTCATCGGTCAGGGTGGGTATCCCTGCTGTGAAAAGGGCAGAGCATATCTGTGTAATGTGTATCTGCACGTCCACTTGTAGTCCCCATTTGGGAGACCATGTGACAGGATGACAACGCAGGAGAACAACTGGGAGAGAGGTACATTGCGTTGTCACCCCATAACAGGAAGAAGCCTTGGTGTGATCACCAGATATGATTGAGTGAAAACTACATATGTAGAAATATTGAATATTTTTTAAATTGATTAAACAGATTAAAGATCTTGTCTTCCCCCCAGCCCGGACACCACCCCCCATTGACTTCTCCATCACATCCAACAACGCCACCATCAAACCCGCCCCGCAGGCCAGAGTACTAGGTGTCATTCTGGACTCCAACCTATCCTTCCAGCCCCAAGTCCAATCTTTAACAAACTCGTGCAGACTCCACCTCTGTAACATCGCCAAAATCCGCACATTCCTAACCCCAGAAACCACCAAGCAGCTCATCCACTCCCTCATCATATCACGACTCGACTACTGCAACTCCCTCCTCACTGGCCTGCCTCGCCGCTGGCTATCCCCGCTTCAGTCCATCCTGAATACGGCTGCCAGACTCATTTACCTTTCCAACCGCTTCATCTCCGCCACCCCCCTCTGCCAATCCCTCCACTGGCTTCCGATTGCGCAACGGATCAAATTCAAAATCCTAACACTGACGTACAAAGCTGTCCACCATACTGCCCCGAACTACATCTCTGACCTAATATCCAAGTACCACCCAGCACGCACACTCCGCTCCTCACAAGACCTCCTTCTCTCTAGTTCCCTGGTCTCCTCCTCCCATGCCCGCCTCCAGGACTTCTCCAGGGTGTCACCCATCCTCTGGAACTCCCTGCCCCAACCCATCAGATTATCACCTACTCTCCTCTCCTTTAGGCGCACCCTGAAAACCCACCTCTTCAGGGAAGCCTACCCCACCCCCTGCTAACCTGCCGACCTCCTCCACTCTTCCTACCACTCCACCCCCCACAGCTATCTCCTCCTGTGCCACTATCCCCTCCCTCCTGGATTGTAAACTCGAAAGAGCAGGGCCCTCGATCCCCTCATGTTTTGCATTGTATTGGTATTGTTCTATCACATGTTCTGTCCCCCTTTGTAATGTACAGCGCTGAGCGAACTACTGGCGCTTTATAAATACTGTATAATAATAATAATCATATAACATCAGGGATTGGGTTTTGATTTACTTTAAAGTATGCTTAATATATTAGCTACTGAAGACGCTATACCCCATGATTCTCAGGAGGCGACTACAAAAAGTGTTTTTTTTTGGGAGTTAGCATTGGCTTTTTTTCAAATTCAGCCTAAAAATTTCCAGCATATAAAAACAACCAAAATCTGCCTGCTAAGAAAAACAGGAACAAAAACCCTTCAAAGTACGGCATCAATGAAAAGTTCCCTTACCTTAACAGAACCTGAGAACATTGTCATTGTATGAAAAGTTGATGCGATACTACTCAAGCTATTGATCTTCGCCGTCAGCTATTTCAGCGTGGATAACAGAAACGTAAGAGCGAATCCTTCAAGGGGACAGGAAGTCCACAGCCGGTGGGAACAATTCCCCATGGACCAAAGAAAGTCATTAATACCTGCTGAGCGGATGAACATTTTCAAGCCCATCTACTAGATGTTTGGGGTCTGGACTAGTATAGTAATCATCCTCATGGAAATAATTCAAACTCTCCCGATGTGTTTCACAGCTTCTCCTCCGGAAGGAACTTTGCTTCCATAACTGTTGTGTGATGCGGATCACAATCTCAGCAGGAGTTTGCTTGTAATCAAAGTTCCTTATGTGGGGGGGGGGGGGGCTTTAAAAAAAAATCCCGAAATCCTGAGCTTTTGTTCTCAAAGAATAGGTGCAGGTACTCCCGCTTCTGAGTCATCCCTGTCTCCACCCACTACCTACCTCTGAGTAGTGCCCTTTGGTTCCGCACCCTACCCACCTCCCAGTACTGCCCCCTTTAGAGAATACAAAACCAAGTTTCACTTTGTGGTGCAAAGTGATTTGTATAGAATGTGTTAATATATCCTCTGCAGTCAGCAACAATCGACCCCCCCACCCCCCAAGCAATACTAAACCCTAGCAACAATAGATCCCCAGCAGCAACAATAGACTCCATGCACCCTGCATGAATAAACCCTCCAGCTCAACACAGCACCCCTGGCCATTACATACAATCAGGGTCTGTTCACACCAATGCGTTTAGACCCTTCCAACACCATTACATCCCGCAGCAACAAAACACCCCTCCAGCAGCAATAGACCCCCCCCAGCAAAAATGGATCTCCCAGCAGCCAGCATCAAGAGACCCTCCAGCAGTCAGCAACAACAGACCCCATCCTCAACAGTAGATCCAGCAACAATTTACTGCCCAGCAGCAGACCCCCCCCCCAAGCAACAATAATCCTCCCCAACAATAACAAACCCCAGTAACAATAGACCCCAAGCATCCTGCATCAATAAACCCTCCAGCTCAGTCCAGCACCCCTTGCCATTGCATACATTTGTGCTCTGCTTGCACCAATGCTTTTAGACCCTTCCAACACCATTAGATCCCCCAGCAACAAAACACCCCTCCAGCAACAATAGACCCCCCAGTAATAGAAGATCTTCCAGCAGCCAGCATCAAGAGACCCTCCAGCAGTCAGCAACAACAGACCCCTCCCTCAACAGTGGATCCAGCAACAATTGACTGCCCAGCAACAGAACCCCCCTCCCCAAGCAACAATAAACCTCCCCAGCAATAATAGATCCCCAGCAACAACGATAGACCCCAAGAATTCTGCATCAATAAACCCTCCAGCTCAGCCCAGCACCCCTTGCAATTACATACATTCAGTCTCCGTTCACACCAATGCGTTTTTTAGTGCTTTTTGCAGAAATGCACCATAGCCCATTTAACATGGTTTCCTTGTTCACATCTGTGCTTTTTTGAGCTGCAGAGTTTTTGGAAAGGGTCTGGGACTTTTTTAAAAGCAAAAAGCAGCGTTTTTGCTACAACAGGAGAATTCCACGGAGAATCAGCTGAAATGCATGGTAGTGCATTTGTGACACGTTTTGCATTTTTATTCTGCCCAGCAGAAAAAAAATCCTACCCTAAAAAAAAAAAAAAGAAAAAAACTGAAAAAAAAAACACCGTAAAACGCAGCAAAAAATGAGTGTAGAAAAATGCAAAAAACGAACTGCGAAAAGCACTGCAAAATGGAAAAATGTAAACTGCATAGGTGTGAATGGAGTCTCAGTGCTGGAGATGCCGGAGCTGCGTTCTCCAAAGTTCCTGCTGCAAAAAAGCCCTGCCGAAATCTAATAAAATCGAATCCTCCTTCCTCCAATGTGAAAGGCAGGTCAGAGCTCTCAAATACAAACACTCGCAGTGTTTACACATATGATCGTTGTGATTGGCCATCATAAAGCACAGAGCCACTCTGGCAGGCTCTGTGTAATTTGCCTGTGATCTGATCTGCATCAGCTGTGCAAACAAGTAGTAAACAGAGCTCTGCTTTGAAACAAACCAAAAATGTTCATCCACCTCCCAACCATTTATCAATGTACAACAGTAGCAAAGTGGTAAATAAGGGCGATATAAAAAAAAAAAAATGCTGTAATAATGTTTTGTCTCTTTAAAATCCAAAGACCTTTTAATTTTCTGCAGTAAACTGACCACGCTGCCTCTGCTGTACTGGAGTGCCATGACAGGGCTGACAACACGGTTTGGGATTTCAGCACAGGAAGAAAAGGTCAGAGTTCCACTTAAAAGAAAAAAAAAATAGTGTTAAATATACTATAAAGTAGTGAATGATATGAGCAAAAAACTGAACACTCGGGAGGTCTGCAAAGTGTGCAACAGACATCTGTCAGCACGCTGGGCAATAGGACATTCCCTTTCTCAAAAATAAATGGAAGAATGATTTAACCGCAATAATTAGTGGGAGTATTAAATAGACAGATTTATGACCAGAACCAGGCCGGAAGCCAGTCTCTTGGGCAGCTGTGGATAAGTAGATCTGAATGATCTGTGTGCAGTCTGTTCTGTGTGCTCACAATACCCTTTTGCTGACTCCCATCAGTCTCGGTGACTTTTCATGTGATTCCACTGAAGTGACCTCCACATATGACGATACCAGCCAGACCTCAGGAATAAGCATGCAATCCATGTTCGTGATACACCCCATGATCCATACAGCACAAACAAGCCAGTCTGGCGGAGGAAAACATTCATTCCATACTCATCAGTGTCATTGTTACCTTTAGTTGGAAGAACCTTAATAATTTATTCTGTACAAAGAGTCTTATTTCAGTTCACAATTTATTTATGGGAGTGGAGATTGCTATATTGCTAGCGATGCCTAGAGCTTGTCATGTTTAGAAACCAATCAAACTGGCATTTGCTTGCAAAGTGGTAATACGGTCACCTTGCTGGTGGCACGTGTTTCCTACCATCTCTCCATTCCATATGTTTTAGCTGCTTGCAATTCCAAGCCTCCTTCTCCGTCCCACGTCTCCTACCTCTACTCCCTTCCACGCCTCCCACGTCTCCTACCTCTACTCCCTTCCACGCCTCCTACTTCTACTCCCTTCCACGTCTCCTACCTCTACTCCCTTCCACGCCTCCCGCCAGGTCTCCGTTTCACGCCTCCCGCCAGGTCTCCGTTTCACGCCTCCCGCCAGGTCTCCGTTTCACGACTCCCGCCAGGTCTCCGTTTCACGCCTCCCGCCAGGTCTCTGGTCCATATCTTCTATCCCCTCTCCATTCCATGTCTTCTACATTCTCTCTGCTCCAGGTCTTTTATCCCCTCTCTGTTGCATGCCTCCTACCTTCTCTCTGTCCTATGTCTCCTACCTCTGCTCCATTCCATGTCTCCTGCCTTCTCTCCATTCCAGGTCGTCTACATTTTCTCCGTCCAAATGTCTTCGTTCCATGTTTCCTACCTCTTCTACGTTCCATGCTTCCTACCTTTTCCCCATTCAATGTCTCCTACTTACTCTCAGTTCCATGTCTTCTATTCCCTCTCCATTCTAGGTCTCCTACCTTCTCTATGTTCCATATCTCCTACCTTTCCTCTCTCCGTTCCATGTCTACAACCTTTTCTCCATTCTACGTTTCCTACTCTTTCCCCATGCCATGCCTCCTACCTTCTCTTCACTCCATGTCAACTACCTCCTCCTGTTTCCATGTCTCCTACCTTTCCACCATTCTATGTCTCCTACCTCCTGTTTGCTCCATGTCTCCTCCTTTTTTTCCATTCCACGTCTCCTACCTTCTCACCGTTCCATCTCTCCTACCCTCCAACCATTCTCTCTCTCCTATCTCCTCTCCATTTTGTGTTTTCTACCTGCTCTCAGTTTTGTGTGTCCACCTCCTCTCCATTCTATTGTAACAGCTTCCCAACAGTACTTTCACTATTCAACACTTCTGGGAGTACTGAATGCCTGTGACTTACCTCCTACATCACTGCTGTGTCCTGCTGCAGTCTCTCATCTTGTCACCTGCTACAAAGGTACAAGGTACAGTTTGAGTGATCACTGGGGATGAGGAGACTGAAGAAATGCTTCTTACTGCATGTAGACAACTGATGGCATCATCTTATCCCAGGCAGACTCAATGAAAACCCCAAATAAAAGCCTTGGATCCTTGACCAAGACACTAAAGTAAAATAAATCCTAATCTAAGTCCTTCCTTGCTACACCTTGTCCTATGCAGGGAACAAGGGAACTAAATCCTAAAGTGGTGCATGTAGATATGCCAAGGCCAAGCTATTTGCACAGATATCACTTTACTTGAGTTATGCCTGGATGAAAAAACAAAGGCCTTGAGAAAGTGTGCTGTGTTCCCTATGCGCACCCCAAGGCTTTGATTTCAGTCCTGACTGGAGTGAAATTTTCAGGCAGCAACAAATGAGTCTAAATCTTACAGCGATGCAAATTAAGCCCGGCAACTCAATGCTATGAGCTGTGATTTACTGATCTGATTGTAAGAGATTAGATTTATCCCTACAAATCATCTAATCTACTAAACTGGAGAGCCCAGCAGCAGCTGTCCGAGGGACACCAATAAATTCAACAAATTGGTGAAACATGCTGAACTCCACCGAATCCCCGATCAAGGAGAGTTCATATGGTCTGTTGGGGGGTCAGAGAGAGGAATGGATGAGACCGATTTTTGTTACAGCCATATATGTTGCAGGGAGGGGGCTAAATACATCAAAATTCCCCCTCCCACCTAAATCACTGCACAGGAATGTTATTATTGGTGCAACTTCAATAATGTTTGTTTGCTGTTCTGTATTTACAGGACCGTGCTTTATATACAGATCCGGTCTCTCATTTAACAACTAGGAGCAGAGGTCTCCAAAATGCAGCCCTGGGCCCAGATGCGGCCCTTTGCTTGCCTTTATCTGGCCCTTGAAGCATTGTTTCTGCCATTGACACCAACAATAGGGTATAATTCCTACCACTGACATCAACAATGGGGTACTATTCCTTCTACTGAGACCTATATTGGGGTATAATTCCTACCACTAACAATGGGGTATAATTCCTACCACTGACATCAACAATGGGGCACTATTCCTTCAACTGAGACCTATATTGGGGTATAATTCCTACCACTAACACTAACAATGGGGTACTATTCCTTCAACTGAGACCTATATTGGGGTATAATTCCTAACACTAACATCAACAATGGGGCACTATTCCTTCAACGGAGACCTTTATTGGGGTGTAATTCCTACCACTGATATCAACAATGGGACACTATTCCTTCAACTGAGACCTATATTGGGGTATAATTCCTACTACTAACACTAACAATGGGGCATAATTCCTACCACTGACATCAACAATGGGACACTATTCCTTCAACTGAGACCTTTATTTGGGTATAATTCCTACCACTGACATCAACAATGGGGTACTATTCCTTCAACTGAGACCTATATTGGGGTATAATTCCTACCACTAACAATGGGGTATAATTCCTACCACTGACATCAACAATGGGGTACTATTCCTTCAACTGAGACCTATATTGGGGTATAATTCCTACCACTAACAATGGGGTATAATTCCTACCACTAACATCAACAATGGGGCACTATTCCTTCAACTGAGACCTTTATTGGGGTGTAATTCCTACCACTGATATCAACAATGGGACACTATTGCTTCAACTGAGACCTTTATTGGGGTGTAATTCCTACCACTGACAACAATGGGGCACTATCAGGGGCGGACTGACAACTCATGGGGCCCCCGGGCAATGGGGGATCATGGGGCCCCTGTGTCCTTGCCCAAACTCAAAAAAGCCTATGAAAAAGGTACCATGGGGCCCCTACTGACCCCGGGCCCTCGGGCAGTGCCCACGTTTCCAAAGGGCCAGTCCACCCCTGGGCACTATTCATTCAAATGAAACCTATAATGGGGCATAATTCCTACCACTGACATCAACAAAGGGACACTCTTCCTTCAACTCTTCAACTGAGACCTTTATTGGGGTTTAATTCCTTCTACTGACAACAAAAAAATGGAGTACTATTCCTCCCAACAACACCAACTATTTCTCCCCCTAATACCAAAGATCAGGCATTGCTTACTCCCACTGGGCACAGTCCGGCCCCTCTAAAGTCTGAAGGAGAGTAAACTGGCCCTTTACTTTAAAAACTCTGGAGACCCCTGAACTAGAGCAATCAGCATCCTTAAGCTGGAGTGAATTTCTAAAATTGGAGCTGCAGGTGGGCATGTCAGCATCCTAATATCTGATATCCTCCAATCTGAAAACTGATAGATCCATGTGGAAAATTGTCAGCTGAACAGAAACTGCATCCAATCAGATGCAACCACTGTTCCTACGACTTGTACCGGCTTTCAGAACACAAAAGCCAGCCAGCAGGGGAGATTCGACCATCCGCAATGTTTAGTCTGGAAGGGGGAATTATTCGATTTCTCTCATTCAGCAAGCATGGCTAAACAAGGGAAATCCTACAGTGCATGACCAACGTAAAGTCATTGTGAGCATGCTAATTTATAGACATCTTCTAATATAACTAACTATCCTGGCATCAGAACTGCCTTTTCTTAGTTTTAGAAATAATCTTAGTTTTTTTTACAAAGTTAAAAATTTCCGTCGTGTGACAGGCTGGGTCGGGGTTACAGGACACTGTGCAGAAATACAGTGTGCCTGTATTCCATAGACTATGCAGCCTGAGGCAAGATGTAGGTTGTGCTTGACTGGGGTGGGGTTCAAGATGTAGGCTATGGATGGGAGGCAGGCTACAGTGCCATGAAAAAGTATTCATACCTTGAAATTTTCCACATTTTGTCATGTTACAACCAAAAACAGAAATGTATTTTATTGGGATTTTATGTGATAGACCAACACAAAGTGGCACATAATTGTGAAGTGGAAGGAAAATGATAAATGGTTTTCAACATTTTTTACAAATAAATCTGTGAAAAGTGTGGCGTGCATTTGAATTCAGCCCCCCGGAGTCAATACTTTGTAGGACCCCCTTTCACTGCAATTCCAGCTGCAAGTCTTTTTGGGGATGTCTCTACCAGCTTTGCACTTCTAGAGAGGGACATTTCTGCTGGTCAGCATCTGAGCAGAGAAAACCGGGGTGGGATTTCAAATCCCCAGACCTGTGAAGTGGCTTCCTCTCCTCTCCTTGCTGTGATGACAGTGCAGGCTAGATGGCTTCTGATTGTTCAGCATCGTCCATGTGACAATGCTGCTGACCAATCAAAAGACCTCTCCTTGCAGTGATGACAGTTCAGGCTAGACGGCTTCTGATTGGTCAGCATCGTCCATGTGATGGTGCTGCTGACCGAGCAAAAGACCTCTCCTTGCAGTGATGACAGTTCAGGCTAGACAGCTTCTGATTGGTCGGCATCATCCATGTGACGGTGCTGCTGACCAATCAAAAGTCCTCTAGCTCGAACTGTCATCGCTGCAAGGAGATGAATGAAAGCAGCCGGGATTTCAAATCCCCACTGCTTGCTCTTCTCTCCTACCACTGACACTCAGCATGGGATGCCAGCAGGGAGGTTTCCCGCACCGCTCCTGTGTGAACTTGGTCTATGACAAGGCTGGGCTCACACAGGAGCAGTAGAGAAACCCCATGCGATTTGGACAGGAATCACACTATTCCTGTTCAAACCGCATGCTATTCTTTGCGGTGTGTCCATTAAACGCAAATCGCACCGCAAAGAATCGGTAAGCGGTATCAGCAAGTACTTATTTATTGATTTCCAGTACTTGTATAGCGCCGTCAATTTATGCAGTGCTTTACATATATATTGTACATTCACATCAGTCCCTAACCCTCAAGGGGCGTACAATCTAAGGTCCCTAACTTACATTCATACATATACATACTAGGGCCAATTTAGACAGGAGCCAATTAACCTACCAGCATGTCTTTGGAGTGTGGGAGAAAACCGGAGTACCCAGAGGAAACCCACGCAGGAACAGGGAGAACATGCAAACTCCAGGCAGGTGGGGCCGTGGTCGGGATTCGAACCAACAACCCTAGTACTGCCAGGCGGAAGTGCTAACCATTTAGCCACTGTGCTGCCCATACCAAAAGTATCGGTACTCATACTTGCTGATATAAATATGGTATCGGTGCATCCATAGTGCAAACCTAAACCCAATAAATATCCAATATACTTCAAATCATGCAAACGTTTGATACTATTTATGTCGATTCAATAAAACCGTTAAATCACTTCTGCAGACCCCAAAACGGAATATAAAAAAAAAAAACGTATGTATACCAAGGAAACCAAACTTTGCAGATTTGCACACGGGGCGTTTTTATAACGCTGGTAACATTAGCTGTGTAAAGTCATGTTAAAAACAAGAGTTTTTCAGCATATTTTAAAAAGTTTTTGTATTAGCGTTTTGCCACTTTTTTTGGTGTTTTAGTTTTTTGACATCTTTGAATGCTCTGATGAACAATTTTTCGGAAACGACTACAAATGTTCTGATCAGAAATGCAACCTCTGTATGGGGATCTTATACAAAAGAATGCTGAGCAAAATTCCTCCACAAAAATAAAAACAAAACAAAACAAAAAAAACCACATCTATCTCGGTGATGTCCCAGGGAAAGCATGGCTTCCCATCCAGTGACACAGTGTGTACATTGCTGTCAGGTTAATGACAATGTTTACACTACAATTCTCATTCAAGGTCATGAGGAAGCCGGTCCAACAGGTTTACATCTGGAGATCACTTAGAATATCCCAGAGGAGTGAATGTTCTCACCGCTGAGTACACACCGGTGTCACCCTTACTCCTTCTAAAGGCAGGATCCCACCACAAGCACTGGAAGACAAGTTCATTAAAGTAGAGTACAGGGGCGGACTGACAACTCATGGGGCCCCCAGGCAATAGGGGATCATGGGGCCCCTGTGTCCTTGCCCAAACTCAAAAAAGCCTATGAAAAAGGTACCAGGGGTATCTCATGGGGCCCCCTACTGACCCCGGACCCTTGGGCAGTACCCGAGTTTCCAAATAGTCAGTCTGCCCCTGGTACAGTATATGGAAAAGTGATCACCAAGGGCTCATTCACACAGGCAGCCATTCTTGTCCTCCCTCTGGAAAGCAACAGAATGTGTATTGCCTTTCAGAGGGTGTTTGACAAGCGGTGAGGAGGCAATAGGTCGCCCCCTCCCCACATGTTTTAGCTTCAAAACACTCCCCCAAAGTGTTGCAATGGATGTGGCGTGGCCCTATTCAGCTGAATGTTTGGTGGTGCCAATACCACCCATCAAATGATGCATTTTGGGATGCATGGATACCGATGCCGGTGCCGATACACAGTATTTTCCTAAGTATTTGTGCTGCCGATAGCTTAACCAATACTTTGCGGTGTGATCTGCATTAATCGACGCAAATTGCACCGCAAAGATTAGCATGCGATTTGAACAGGAATGTTCCCTCCTGCAGCAGACTAATGATATCATCTCAGCCTAGCCAAAGTCACTGAGCGGATCTCAAGGGTGGCTTTTTAACCCCTTCCTGGTGACCTGGCACATATCTGCAGCCTCTCGGCGGGTAGGCTTTAACACAGAGCGGACGCATATTTCAGCCCTAGATAAATGCCTGACTGTGTTGAGAGCACGCTACCAACACAGCAACAAACGGGTACAGGAACACTTCCTATGCAACAGACAGTTTTCTGATCATGCGACTGCTGTCACTGCCAATCACACCAGTCACATGATCAGAATACCTGTCTCCCCCTCCCGGCATTTAAATTATGTAAAGGGCCAGGAGGCAGTGGCGGGAAGGGGTTTAAGCCCAACTCCAGGGAAAATAAAAACCCTCCCTTGCAGTGGGGCTGAGGCAAGCCCTATCCCCCCCCCCCCCCCCCACATTGCATGGGGTAAATGCTCATGCAGGTCTAGGGGAAAGGAAAAGCAGCTTTTTTTAAATGATTCCCTGTTCTCCCAGCAGACAGCACTCTCCTATGCTCCAGAGGTGGACTGTTCCCTGACACATATAGGCCCTGCATTGGTCTTGATGACATCAGAGAACCTGTGCCTGCTACAGCTCAGATTAGAAGAGGCTGTGGGGACTGGTTGCAGTGCAGAGGAGCCTGCAGGAGCGGAGGATCAGGTAAGTAAAACTACTTCTGTACACCATACTGAGCATTTTTACTTCACTACAGTTCAGCTTCAATGATAAGTGGTTTTTATTTAATTTTTTTAATAAGGACACTGCTGCTGTATATTGTGATGTGTCAGGAATTTATCCTTGTGAAGTCCAGTTTAACATGTGAGCTGAAGCCGATTGGTTGCTCGAGGTAACCCAGACACTTCATACAAGTGGCCCAAAGCATCCAGAGTCAGATCTTTGCAGCTGGAGGACTGGAGAAATAAAAAAATGAGGTAAGCCGCTCATTGAAATACCTGCGGTAAGCCTAGCATCAATCTGGCGCCGGCCCCATAATGAAACACGATAATACTCCCCTGCATCGCCCTTCAAGGTCTTGTATTCTATACTGAACACCAAAGCAGATCCCTTGGCTACGATCCCTGGAAGAGACTCTTCTGCAGTACGCAGAGCGATTCCAGCCACAAAACACATAATAAAACCCCAAAGAATGTGAAATCATTTTCCAGCAGATAGAATGGCTGCAGCCTAGAGGAAAAATCTTTTCATTCTGCGTCTGGACAATCGTCCAATCAGTGCGGCTCGCTCTATTCGGCTGTCTCACATTATTCATTCCACAAAATACCACTCCTAATATTGGTGATAATTAGCGGCGCATTATATATATATATATATATATATATATATATATATATATATACACACACATACATATACACATACACATACATATACACACATATATATATATATATATATATATATACACACACACACACACACATACACACACACTAATTCCTTTTGATGGTCTCAATGTGCAAACTCATTTACACAAATAATAAGTGACATAATTTATATGTGACATAAAAGAAACAAACAACTTATATATGTTATAATAGTGCCCACAAAACAACGTAAAATATAAGTTCAGTGTAATCAATAATGAATTAAAAAAAATCATCCAAATAAATCTTCCACAATGTGAATCCTTTGTGACTCCCAGTGCAGAAATAAATAAACTTCTGGAATTTATGCAATACGGCTCATTAAAGGCTATGTTCTGGTGAGTGCACACCTAAGAGGGGATATGAAAAGCAAAGCACGTGGTTTATTTATTTCTGCACTGGGAGTCACATTGTGGAAGATTTTTTTGGACTTCATTATTGATTACACTGGACTTATATTTTACGTTGTTTTGTGGGCACTATTATAACATATATAATTTGTTTGTGTATTTGTTGTTACATATCATTTATGTCACTTAATATTTGTGTAAATGAGTTTGCACATAGAGACAATCAAAAGGAATTAGTGTGACACATATACAGGTGAAACTCGAAAAATTAGAATACCGTGCAAAAGTTCATTTATTTCAGTAATGCAACTTAAAAGGTGAAACGAATATATGAGATAGACTCATTACATGCAAAGCAAGATTGTTCAAGCCGTGATTTGTCATAATTGTGATGATTATGGCTTACAGCTCATGAAAACCCCAAATTCACAATCTCAGAAAATTAGAATATTACATGCAATCAATAAAACAAGGATTGTACATAGAACAATATCGGACCTCTGAAAAGTAGAAGCATGCATATGTACTCAGTACTTGGTTTGGGCCCCTTTTGCAGCAATTACTGCCTCAATGCGGCGTGGCATGGAAGCTATCAGCCTGTGGCACTGCTGAGGTGTTATGGAAGACCAGGATGCTTCAATAGCGGCCTTCAGCTCTTCTGCATTGTTCGGTCTCATGTCTCAATCTTTCTCTTTGCAATGGGGTTCAGGTCAGGCGAGTTTGCTGGCCAATCAAGCACAGTAATCCCACGGTCATTGAACCAGGTTTTGGTGCTTTTGGCAGTGTGGGCAGGTGCCAAGTCCTGCTGGAAAATGAAGTCAGCATCCTCATAAAGCTTGTCTGTGGAAGGAAGCATGAAGTGCTCCAAAATCTCCTGGTAGACGGCTGCATTGACCCTGGACTTAATGAACACAGTGGACCAACACCAGCAGATGACATGGCTCCCCAAATCAACACAGACTGTGGAAACTTCACACTGGACTTCAAGCATCTTGCAGTGTGTGCCTCTCCATTCTTCCTCCACACTTTGGGTCCTTGGTTTCCAAATGAGATGCAAAAGTTGCTCTCATCAGAAAAGAGGACTTTGGACCACTGAGCAACAGACCAGGTCTGTTTTTCTTTAGCCCAGGTAAGACGCTTCTGACGTTGTTTGTTGTTCAGGAGCAGCTTGACAAGAGGAATACGACATTTGAAGCCCATGTCCAGGATCTGTCTGTGTGTGTGGTGGCTCTTGATGCACTGACTCCAGCCTCAGTCCACTCCTTGCGAAAGTCCTCAACACTTTTGAATGGCCTTTTCCTGACAATCCTCTCCAGGCTGCAGTCATCCCTGCTGCTTGTGCACCTTTTTCTTCCACACTTTTCCCTTCCACATAACTTTCTATTAATGTGCTTTGATACAGCACTTTGGGAACATCCAACTTCTTTTGCAATTACCTTTTGAGGCTTTCCCTCCTTATGGAGGGTGTCAATGATGGTTTTCTGCACAACTGTCAGGTCAGCAGTCTTTCCCATGATTGTGATTCCTACTGAACCAGACTGAGAGACCATTTAAAGGCTCAGGAACCCTTTGCAGGTGTTATGGCTTAATTAGCTGATTAGAGTGGGACACTTTGAGCCGAGAATATTGCATCTTTTCACAATATTCTCATTTTCTGAGATTGTGGATTTGGGGTTTTCATGAGCTGTAAGCCATAATCATCACAATTATGACTAATCACGGCTTGAACTATCTTGCTTTGCATGTAATGAGTCTATTTCATATATTAGTTTCACCTTTTAAGTTGCATTACTGAAATAAATGAACTTTTGCACAATATTCTAATTTTTCGAGTTTCACCTGTATATAATGCGCCGATAATTCTCACTAATATTAGGAGTGGTATTTTTTGGAATAAGTTTTACATAGTAATTTAAAGTGGCAGCTGATTGGATATAATATTGAATATTTAAAATCATCAATTGGCGCAGTTTAGTGATTAACATACTTTAAAGAATCACTCTATAAAATAATGTCTCACATTATTCGGCTGTTATATGATGAGCAGCGGGACACCATTCTCTGAGTCTGCAATAACTTCACTCTACGGCCTCTTTCCTGAAATCTGTCATTTACTCTAGGTTCACACCTATGCGTTTTTTGCTGCGTTTTGCAGAAACTCACAGCAGTCGATTTAACATGATTTCCTATGGGACAGGTTCACATCTGCACGTTTTCACCTGGTGCGTTTTTTTGGAAAGGGTCAGGGACTTTTTTTTTCTATAGACTTTTTTTTTTGCTTCTATAGGCGTTAATGGAGACGCTGCAGAAAAGCATGTAGTGCGTTTTTTATGCATTTTGCGTTTTATTCTGCCCAGCAACAAGTTGAAAAAAAAAAAAAAAAAAAAAAAAAAAAAAAAAAAGGCAGTAAAAACGCATGTGCAAAGACGCAAAAAGCACCACAAAAAACTGCAGAAACGGATCAAACACAAACTGCATAGGTGTGAACCTAGCCTAAGGGCTCATGCAAGCTGGCATATCTCTCATCTGTGTACCCTGGGTGTATTTCCATAATGAATGGCTATATATGGCTGTACACAGTTTTATACCGCTACTTCCATAAACCCGTACAGACTGCATCCAGGGTCCATACACTCATTCATCACCATGCTCAACTGAACACGGGAGCTGTGTATCCTAAGTGAGCAAATACAATGCAATTGACATTTATTTCCCAGTAGCCGTAGCCCTTCGGCTGTATTCACATTTCTAGAACATGCACAAAAATTGCACAGGAGGTTTCAGAAACACGCTACAAACATGCGACACACTATGTTCCAGTTTAAGCTGGTTCCATGACTCCCCCAGGTTCCCGTTTCAGGGTGGCCCCTTTTACTTGCAGCATCCTATAGAGCACAGGTGTCAAGCAGGCGGCCCTCCAGCTGTTGCCAAACTACAAGTCCCATGAGGCATTTCAAGATTGATAGTTACAAGCATGACTCACAAAGGCAGAGGCATGATGGGACTTGTAGTTTCGTAACAGCTGGAGGGCCGCCAGTTTGACACCCCTGCTATAGAGTCACCCTTGAATGCAGAGAATAAAGTTGTGCCGCCCTACACTGTGTGTATCAATAGAAGCACACAGCCCCATAGCCTAGGATAGCAAGGCACTCCCCTGCTCCTCCTCCTCTCCTTCTCCAAGATAAGAGACTGTCCACGGTTAAAGTAGAACTATATGCAAAAAATTTTTTTTTCCCATTTTGGATGGAGCAAGGTAGGGTTATATCCCCGAGCAGAGTATTTTTTTTTCCATCTAATCGCCCATTGTGGAGATTTCCCTTCACTTTCTGTCCCATAACCACATTCTCCACCAAATCAAAGGAATTCCTTGGGGACCCCCAGGTCACTAAAACCAGTGTCCCCATTGGAAGACAAGCCTCTATTACTTTTGTGGGGACAACCCAAAATTTTGGATTTTCTTTTCTATGATGACAGTAAAAAGGACAAATAAAGGGTGAATCTCAGTAATGGGAGAACAGACAGCAATTATTATTATACAGTATTTATAAAGCGGCAACAGTTTGCTCAGCGCCGTACAATATAATGGGAGACAGTACATGCGACAGTACAATAACAATACAATGCGATACATGAGGGGTTCGAGGGCCCTGCTCCTTGGAGCTTACAATCTAGGACTTACAAGTGTTCTAGTCGCCCTGCACTATAGCAAAAAAAAAAAAAAAAAAAAAAAAAAAAAAAAAAGGGTTTTGCCTTTAGCTATAATAAAGTGTTACTAAACCCTGGACCCTGCACCCACTATATCTGGTCTCCCACAGTACATGGAACATGCAAATGCAATTATTTTAGTAAATATAAACAGCTAAATACCTTTTCTTATCAGCAATATATGGCAGTCTTGTGACTTCTATCAGTGTCCAGACATGCACAGGTTAAAGCTTGTAGGAGGAGTTTTCATTCTCCACTGACTGTCCCATGAGGCTACATGACCCCTGACGCTCTGTCTAGACCAGTGGTTCTCAACCTTGCAAACGCCGCGACCCCTTAATACAGTTCCTCATGTTGTGGTGACCCCCAACCATAAAATTATTTTCGTTGCTACTTCAGAACTGTAATTTTGCAGTGGGAGGAATAGTGCCACATCATTGGTATCAGTGGGAGGAATAGTGCCACATCATTGGTATCAGTGGGAGGACTAGCGCCCCATCATTGGTATCAGTGGGAGGACTAGCGCCCCATCATTGGTATCAGTGGGAGGAATAGTGTCCCATCATTGGTATCAGTGGGAGGAATAGTGCCCCATCACTGATGTCAGTGGGGGGAGGAATAGTGTCCTATCGTTGGTGTCAGTGGGGGGAGAAATCCTGCCCCATCGTTGGTATTAGTGACACAAATGATGGGGCACTATTCCTCCCACTGACACCAATGATACTTACCTTGCTGACTCCTGCTCCAGCCTGGGCTCGCTCTCTCCCTCTCCCATCTACAGCCTGCAGAAGCAAAATTTGCACTTACCTGTCAGCTGTCTTCCTTCTCTGGCCTCTCTCCTCTTCACTCGGTCCTGCAGCTCCCTCGATCTTCTTCGATCTGCGCGCTCTGCCGCTCGGCTCCTCCTCTCCAAGCTCCACCTCCTCGCCGGTGATTGGCCGCCTGTGTGCCTCTCCTGAGCTACAGTTCCGGTGGCCAATCAGCGGCAAGGAGGCGGAGCTGTTGAGTGATCCCGGAGGTGTGGCCAGGTTACAGGGGCAGCATATCATCCCGCCCACAGATCGCGAGACAGAGCAGCGGTGTCTCGGTTCCTAAGACCATCGGAAATATGTTTTCCGATGGTCTTAGGCGACCCCTGGGAAATGGTCGTGCGACCCCCAGGTTGAGAACCGCTGGTCTAGACAGTGCTGATGGGCCCTGTGCTGATCACATATATCTTTGGCTCCCCAATCCAGATGTAAATGGACCAAAAATGCACTAAAAAGGAATCCACCTTAAAATGCAGTTCTTTCAGCATCAGACCAGGACCTGGCTTCTTCCACTTGCTTATGAATGAGCTGTCAGACAGCTCATTCATAAGCAAGTGGGAGAAGCCAGATTCTGGTCTGATGCTGAGCAATTCCGAGCTGACGAAGCAGTGAAAGAACTGCATTTTAAGGTAGATTCCTTTAGTGCATTGTTGGTCCATTTACAGTGGGGCAAAAAAGTATTTAGTCAGCCACCAATTGTGCAAGTTCTCCCACTTAAAAAGATGAGAGAGGCCTGTAATTGGCATCATAGGTAGACCTCAACTATGAGAGACAAAAGGAGAAAATAAATCCAGACAATCACATTGGCTGATGTGGAAAGAATTTATTTGCAAATTATGGTGGAAAATAAGTATTTGGTCACCTACAAACAAGCAAGATTTCTGGCTCTCACAGACCTGTACCTTCTTCTTTAAGAGGCTCCTCTGTCCTGCACTCATTACCTGTATCAATGGCACCTGTTTGAACTTGTTATCAGTATAAAAAAGACACCTGTCCACAGCCTCAAACAGTCACACTCCAAACTCCACTATGGTGAAGACCAAAGAACTGTCGAAGGACACCAGAAACAAAAATTGTACACCTGCACCAGGCTGGGAAGACTGAATCTGCAATAGGCAAGCAGCTTGGTGTGAACAAATCAACTGTGGGAGCAATAATTAGAAAATAAAAGACATACAAGACCACTGATAATCTCCCTCGATCTGGGGCGACAAGATCTCACCTGTGGGGTCAAAATTATCACAAGAACGGTGAGCAAAAATTCCAGGACCACATGGGGGGACCTAGTGAATGACCTGCAGAGAGCTGGGACCAACGTAACAAAGGCTACCATCAGTAACACACTATGCCGCCAGGGACTCAGATCCTGCAGTGCCAGACGTGTCCCCCTGCTTAAACCAGTACATGTCCGGGCCCATCTGAAGTTTGCTAGAGAGCATTTGGATGATCCAGAAGAGGATTGGGAGAATGTCATATGGTCAGATGAAACCAAAATAGAAGTGTTTGGTAGAAACACAACTCGTCGTGTTTGGAGGAGAGAGAATGCCGAATTGCATCCACAGAACACCATACCTACTGTGAAGCATGGGGGTGGCAATATCATGCTTTGGGGCTGTTTCTCCGCAAAGGGACCAGGACGACTGATCCATGTACAGGACAGAATGAATGGGGCCATGTATCCTGAGATTTTGAGTGCAAACCTCCTTCCATCAGCAAGGGCATTGAAGATGAAACTTGGCTGGGTCTTCCAACATGACAACGATCCCAAACATACCGCCCGGGCAACGAAGGAGTGGCTTCGTAAAAAGCATTTCAAGGTCCTGGAGTGGCCTAGCCAGTCTCCAGATCTCAACCCCATAGAAAACCTTTGGAGGGAGTTGAAAGTCCGTATTGCCCAGCGACAGCCCCAAAACATCACTGCTCTAGAGGAGATCTGCATGGAGGAATGGGCCAACGTACCAGCAACAGTGTGTGCCAACCTTGTGAAGCCTTACAGGAAACGTCTGACCTCTGTCATTGCCAACAAAGGATATATAACAAAGTATTGAGATGAGGTCTACCTATGATGCCAATTAGAGGCCTCTCATCTTTTTAAGTGGGAGAACTTGCACAATTGGTGGCTGACTAAATACTTTTTTGCCTCACTGTACATCTGGATTGGAGTTATCCTGGAGATTTGGAGAGTAGCAGTCAGATGATCAGCTGATGTGCGGACATATACCAGATGATCCCCGAGGTTACCCCTAGGATGCTGATGACCAGGAGTGGTCTATGTACTCCAATGCACTATATACTCATTCTCACATCCACTGGAAGCATGGAAGTCAGGGGCGGACTGACCATTTGGAAACTCGGGCACTGCCCGAGGGCCCGGGGTCAGTAGGGGGCTCCATGAGATGCCCCTGGTACCTTTTTCATAGGCTTTTTTGAGCTTGGGCAAGGACCAGGGGCCCCGTGAGTTGTTAGTCCACCCCTGATGGAAGTTCACCTTTTTGATATATTGGACGTTTATCTCATTAATGGATGTCACTATTGCACCTTATGCGTCATATCTAGACGCTATTATCACCTTTTATCGTAGCGCTCCACAGCGCATTTTTAGATTTATATTTTATTTGGTTGTTTTATAAGTCACCATTTTTAATAGCGCTGCATTTCTGAATATGTATGTTTTATGAGGGTTGGAGGATGAACTTTAATGCCAGCTGCTTATTCTAGTCCACCTAGCGCTCGTATGCCAATTATTACAGTTTACTGGGGAAGGTTTACTTTACTTTGCTCAGTGTGTTAAACTAAAAAAAACACAGAGGGTTTAATACTACTTTAATAACATTTTCCTTGCCTCTCCAAGGATTATGATCCAAAACTTCAGGATATTTGAAGGTTGCTAAAAATGGAAATGAAAACCTATAACCCATATGGCCAACTGCCAACAATGTCAATGCATGAAATATGACACTGTCAGAGCTGATAATCTGTCTATCTATCCTCCTATGGTGTTGGTAGACAGAGGTGACCACCATGTTCAGGGCTCTCCTCCACCATGGCAGACACATATACCATTGCCCTGATCTCGTCTGATATCAGAGTGCGTTACCGCTTGTATAATATTATTCCAGCGCCTGCTGCCAGAATGAAGAGCTCGCCGGAGACAAATAAATCCACGGGCTCTGGAATAAAACCACCCGCAGGGGCCGTCATCTGAGCAGGAACCACATGCCATGCCGGGCCTACACAGGACACAATACACACGCCCATCCATCCGCTGCACCGCCATACAGCCCGCCAAGAGCTAACAAGGCCAGAGAGGACAAAATAAACACCAGCAATTCCAGAGCCAACACACGCCGGGACAGCAAACTCAAATATTATTCAGAGAAAAAAGAAATCATTTTCATTTCAGGCTGGAAAGAACCACATTCCACAATGAAGACGTATCCGTGAGAACTTACACTGTCCACATCCTCTGTACAACTTCTCCCATGTAACTCTACAGAATAATAAATCCTGCAACCCGATGTATGGGAGAGAGTGAAAGAGAGTGTGCTAGGAATATAAATGGGGGGTGAGAGGATGTACAGAGAAGGAAAGAAAGAGAAGAAAAGAAAGAGAAGGAAAGAGAAAGAAAGAAAGCAGGGAAGAAAGAAGAAAAAAAGAAAGAAAGAAAGAAAAGAAAAAAAGAAAGAAAAAAAAAGAAAGAAAGAAAGAAAAGAAAAAAAGAAAAAAAGAAAGAAAGAAAGAAAAGAAAAAAAGAAAGAAAAAAAAAGAAAGAAAGAAAGAAAAGAAAAAAAGAAAAAAAGAAAGAAAGAAAGAAAAGAAAAAAAGAAAGAAAAAAAAAGAAAGAAAGAAAGAAAAGAAAAAAAGAAAAAAAGAAAGAAAGAAAGAAAAGAAAAAAAGAAAGAAAAAAAAAGAAAGAAAGAAAGAAAGAGAAGGGAAGAAAAAAAAGAAAGAGAAGGGAAGAAAGAGAAGGGAAGAAAAAAGGAAGAGAAGGGAAGTAAGAAGAAAAGAAAGAAAGAAAGAGAAGGAAATAGAAAGAAAGAAATGATAGAACGAGAGAGAGAATGTTCTAATCTAACAGAAAAGAAAGAGAATGCAAAAAAAAGTTAGGACACACATAATAAGATGGAAAGGGATAGAGAACTTTGTAAAGTAAGGGGCGAAAGAAAAGGAGAAAAATGGGGGGGGGGGTGGAGAGACAAAGGATGAGGTAGAGAAATGGGAGGAGAGAAGAGGGAGAGAGACGTAGGGAGGGGGGGAGAGAAGGAGGGAGAGAGAAGGGGGGAAGTGAGAGAGGTGGGGGAAAGAGAAGGGGGACTGGGAAAGAAAAAGAGGGGGAGTGAAAATGGAAGAAAAAGAGGGGGTGAGAAGGGAGAAGGGGGAGGGGGGAGAGAGAAAGGGGGGGAGAGAGAAAGGGGGGGAGAGAGAAAGGGGGGGAGAGAGAAAGGGGGGGGGGAGCGAGGGGAAAAAAAGGGGGATTGGGAGAGAGAAAGGGGGGGGGGTGAGAATGAGAGATATAGGAAGAGAGGGAGAGAAAGAAAACAGTAATGAGAGAAACCATGCCAGAGGGGAAGAGAGAGGTATAGAGAGAATGTGAGAGGACACACATGGGGAGGAAAATGTAGAGGGAGAGAATGAGAAGGGGGAGCAGAGAATGACGGTGGAAGAAAGGAGGAGATGGAGGATGTGGTAATGGAAGAGACAGAATGTGGAAGAGAGGGAGAGGGAAGAATAGAATCCTACTGAGAGAGGGAGGCAGAGAATGGGAGAGGATGAGCAGAATCACAAAGAGGTAGAATGACCGGAGCGGAGGGTATGTACTACACGGCAGAGCGTACACAGGGGAGGGTACGTACTACACGGCAGAGCGTACACAGGGGAGGGTACGTACTACACGGCAGAGCGTACACAGGGGAGGGTACGTACTACACGGCAGAGCGTACACAGGGGAGGGTACGTACTACACGGCAGAGCGTACACAGGGGAGGGTACGTACTACACGGCAGAGCGTACACAGGGGAGGGTACGTACTACACGGCAGAGCGTACACAGGGGAGGGTACGTACTACACGGCAGAGCGTACACAGGGGAGGGTACGTACTACACGGCAGAGCGTACACAGGGGAGGGTACGTACTACACGGCAGAGCGTACACAGGGGAGGGTACGTACTACACGGCAGAGCGTACACAGGGGAGGGTACGTACTACACGGCAGAGCGTACACAGGGGAGGGTACGTACTACACGGCAGAGCGTACACAGGGGAGGGTACGTACTACACGGCAGAGCGTACACAGGGGAGGGTACGTACTACACGGCAGAGCGTACACAGGGGAGGGTACGTACTACACGGCAGAGCGTACACAGGGGAGGGTACGTACTACACGGCAGAGCGTACACAGGGGAGGGTATGTACTACACGGGAGAGCGTACACAGCGGAAGGGTATGTACTACACGGCAGAGCGTACACAGCGGAAGGGTATGTACTACACGTCAGAGCGTACACAGCGGAAGGGTATGTACTACACGTCAGAGCGTACACAGGGGAGGGTATGTACCACACGGCAGAGTGTACACAGCGGAAGGGTATGTACCACACGGCAGAGCGTACACAGTGGAGGGTATGTACTACACGGCAGAGCGTACACAGTGGAGAACTATGGGGTATGTGGGAACCCTGGCAGAGCAGCCATTCTCAGCCAGGTTTCCTCGGGAGGTTTCTGGGGTCTTTGGCTAATGTACCCCCCATATGATGGGGCCTGCAGATTTCTGGGTCCATCAGCACTCGGCAGATCCAGAAACATGACACCAATGATCTTTCCAATGTCTATAAGGCATTCTATCCGATGACAGACAGGAGCACAGGGGCCTAGTCAGGCTCTTTGGCCCCCAGCGTGGCCTGTGTTGGACAAGCTGATGTCTTCCCAGTATCAGGCCTACAGAACACAGAGTGTAGAGAAGGCCTGCAGCTCTGCAGATACAAAGAGCCATCCTGGGAACATTCTGCAGACGCAGTGACTGGGGCTGACCAGTCGCTCTGATTGGCTCGCCAACACGAAGGAGAAAATGCAGAAGAAACCACAATGAACAATTCTTTTCCCACACGGAGGGCTGCTCCTGGCCAGCACAGGGTCACGGGGCATCCATGTACCAGTCCAGCACTTGGCCCAGCGAGCGACGCCCGCCCCTCCGCTCTTCCTCTGGTTATGGTCATGACTGTGATGATAATAAGCCGAGGCTTTCATGTGCTGGCGGGAGTCAGTGGGCTGCCTGGAGGGGATGGAGGGAGAGTGTCCCGGCTATCACAGCCTCCGCTCATCTAACCTCCCGTTCTGGCAACACACGCCGCAATCTCTCCTCAATGCAATCTCATTGTTTTCCCGTGATGAAGCAATTCTTTCTCTGCAACACTGAAAATCACCGCTGTCTTGTCGGGTTCACTTTCTGGAGGAAATAAAATGGATGACACAGAATAGTGAAGTATATAAAAAGCCAACCACTAAAACCGCATAGAAGCTTTAACATGGTATAGGAAGTCATTTCAGGGCCAGTTCACGCCATAGAAACGCAGTCCGGATGAGTTTTGGATGCATTTCTGTATGAGCATTTTGTGACGCATTGCGTTTTATTTTTTTTTGCTCTTTTTCTTCAACTTAACCTCCCTAGCGGTCTGATTATGTCAGTATTTCTGTGCTCAAAGTGGTACTTTTTTTGCATGGAAATATGTAGTTTTTTTATTGTAGGCTGTAATATTTAGGAATAACTCACTGAAATCTGTCCGAACAAGAGTCTAGTAAACAGCCCGGGTATGATAAAACTTCAAACACGAAATCATAAATTATAATTTAATAAATAATCATAAAAAATATAATAATAAATTTAATTCAATAATATAATCAAACCAAAAACACTGAAATTTGAAATATAGCGCCAAGTTCGCACATCACTGAGCAAAGTCGCAGAATCGTTTTCAGTGTCTGATGACGAATTTCCCCATAAATCATTATCACTCAATTCTGCAAGTGGTTCTGATTTCCTATCGCTGTTCTCTAGCTGGTCTAAAACCGCTTTTGACCTAAAGGGACGCTTTTTGGACGCCATGGACTTTTCTCAGTTTCCAGGCAGAAAGAACAGTAAAAATGCAGGCAGGGCGCAGGACAAAGCACTCGGGACAAAATGTATGTGAAATGGTTTAATACAGTAATGTTTTACTATGTGATTTTAGAGAAGTTAGTGAATGTCACTTTTTAAATTTTTCAAATCTCCCGCCGTTCTATCCCCCGTACGTCCCGACGTTGCAGGGACCGGAAGACAGATACCAGCATCGGCCGGAGGATATTGCCAGGGACGCTGCAGGGGGGACATCACGGGAGTGAAGGACAAGGTAAGTGCAGAAGAGATCCCGGAGCAGCGCCGCATGGTAAGCCCGAGTGTAGCTCGGGGTTACCGCTTGTGGTGCTGAAACTTTACCCCGAGCTACACTCGGGAATACCGCCAGGGAGGTTAACTAAGGACATGTGCACCCCAGTGTGTTTTTGGTGCATTTTACAGTATTGCGGTACAGTTCAGTGCAGAAAAAAAATGCAGCCTGTTCCATTTTTTTTTTCTGGAACTGACCGCACTGGTGTGAACCATGTTACCTACTATCACTGCGTTTTTGATGCAGAAAAAAAACAAAAAAAAAAACACTGGACTGCATGTGGTGTGAACTGGAACTCAATATTTGTTACATTTGCAACTTCCATTAAAATGATGATCCTGCCATGAAGGTCCTTCCTGTTCTGATGACACTGTTCCCATCTTCCAATTGTCTCCTGAGTTGTCACAATGAGGTTTACTTACTAAATCTAGTGCAGCTGTGCACAGTAACCAATCAGCTTCCAGGTTTTATTGTCAAAACTTAAATTGAACCAGCTGATTGGCTCCCATGCAGAGTTGCACCTGATTTGCTCCAGTTTTAGGCTAGGTTCACACCTATGCAGGTTGCATTTGAGCCGTTCTGCATTGCGTTTCATTTTTCTGTTTTTCAACTTGTTGCTGAGAAGAATAAAAAAACGCAATACATGCTTTTCTGCAGTGTCTCCAATGAAGCCTATAGAACCAAAAACGCAATTTTTTGCGTTTAAAAAAAAAAGTCCCTGACAGTTTCCAAAAAATGCACCGGGTGAAAACACAGAGATTCTCATAGGAAATCATGGTAAATGGACTGCTGTAAGTTTCTGCAAAGTGGAAACCGCTTAGGTGTGAATTAAGACTTCGGGCCGCTTCATATTATAGAAAACGCAATCCAGATACATTTTCTTTTCTTGTTGCTAGGCAGATTTAAAAAGGCAAAACGCATTAAAAAAAAAACAAAAAAACAATACATGCTTTTCTGCAGTGTTTCCATTGAAGTTTATAGAAACAAAATATGCAACTGTTTGCATTCAAAAAATTCCCTGATCCTTTCCAAAAAACGCAGAGATGTGAACCTGTCCCATAGGAAATCATGTTAAATGGACTGCTGTGCGTTTCTGCAAAACGCTCAGAAAACGCATGGTTGTGAAACTAGGGTTAGTAAATCTTCCCCATTGTCTCCCGGGCTGCAGATGGAGAGAACTGGAATCTTGACACACAGCCATGGTCCGTTGTTGTCACCATTAGTAATGACATGCAGCCACCACTGGATGCCATGAAGTGGCTGCAAAGAGGCTGCAGGAGATCAGCCTTGAGATGGAACAAAATCGGGAAAAAAGAAAAAAAAAAAAAAAAAACTGAATATATAAATCTATTCAAAAAATTAAAGACAATACCTTTTTTTTTTTACATTTACGAGTGGCGAGGTATTAATCCCCCTGTCAGGTTTTTATTGCTGTATATAAAAAAAGGTGCAGCGCTAATATACAAGTAGATGAAAATACGTATTACATATGCAAACTCATATAAAAGGATAAATCCACATCCTCACATTGAACTTTCTTTTGGATGTAACAATCCTTTCCTCACGTTCTACCAGACACAACGTAGTGGCTTACACCTGTATGCACTATGTCACTTTGAACTTTTATATGAGTTTGCATATGTAATACATATTTTCATCTACTTGTATATTAGCGCTGCACCTTTTTTATATACTGTCTGTTGGGAGGTCTTATATGGTGCCTTTGGTGTACAGCTGCCGTTTTGGAAGGCGCTCGCTTATTTATATGTTTTAGGTTTTTATTGCTGTCTGTGCCCCCGTTAAGGAGATTCACCCTCGTTATTTGTACCGGTGACCATCATCAGCAAGTGACACAAAAGCCAAAGTTTTGGGTTGTCCCCAGAACAGGAACAGAGAGTAAAACCTTCCAATGGAGCCACTAGGGTGACAACCAGGGATCCCCCCCACTTTGGAAAGGGGTTTCTTCCCACTTCCTGTTTTGGCTATGAGACAGGAAGTGAAGGGAAATCTCCCTAATGGGACACAGATAGCAAAACAACCTGACAGGGGTTATAACCCTTCCTTGCTCAAGCAGCTCAAGTGAGGTAGACATATAGAAGTGGTTTCACTTGCCAAAGGATATGTCTGTCCATCCAGTCCTGAGAATTACACAGCTCTGCCACAGCGCTTAGCCCAGCCTGATAGGGCAGAAGACCCAATTCTTCCCTGATGCTGTTCAGAAATACTTACAGGTCTTGTCCCTCCCTCACCCTGCGTCTGGTCAACAGAAGCAGTAGACTGATGAGCAGGGGTGGCGGATTGACCATTCGAACACTCGGGCACTGCCCGAGGTCAGTAGAGGGCCCCATGAAATGCCCCTGGTACCTTTTATAGGCTTTTTTTGAGTTTGGACAAGGACATAGGGCCCCCATGATCCCCTATTGCCCGGGGGGCCCCATGAGTTGTCAGTCCGCCCCTGCTGATGAGTACATCTTCATGTCACTCTGCTTGTTCCTCCTATCAGCATGCCAACTCAACTGCTGCCTTTCCCTCCTCCAGTCTGAGCTCTGCTTTATAACAGAGGAGGGAGTGGCTGATGGCAATGTATCAGCCATGGGATGAATGTAAAGATTTAGCTCGCTCCAGTGTCTGCAATGATACCCAATGGGGTTGATTTACTAAAACTGGAGAGTGCAAAATCTGCTGCAGCTGTGCATGGCAGCCAATCAGCTATCAGGTATTTTTGTCAAAATTGAATTGAACAAGTTGAAGCTAGAAGCTGACTGGCTCCCATGCACAGGTGCACCAGATTGTGCACTCTCCAGTTTTAGTAAATCAACCACATTTGTTCTTTATGTGCATCCCGGGGGTATGCATGTTTATTTAAGTCCAATTTGGATCTCTTAATTTTTTTTTTTATTTGGGGGGGGTATTTATTTTTAATTACTTTAATTTTTTTTTTTTACTATCCCTAGAGCTAGGACTGACAAGCCCCTATATCAGGGGTGAGCAAGCTGCTTCCCTCCAGCTGTTGTGGAACTACAACTCCCATGAGGCATTGCAAGGCAAATTTGCAGAGGCATTATGGGACTTGTAGTTCCACAGCAGCTGGAGAGTCACAGGTGCCCACCCTTGCCCTATGTTAGAGGTGTCAAACTGCCGGCCCTCCAGCTGTTGCGAAACTACAAGTCCCATCATGCCTCTGTCTTTGGGAGTCATGCTTGTAACTGTCAATCTTGCAATGCCTCATGGGAATTGTAGTTTGGCAACAGCTGGAGGGCCGCCAGTTTGACACCCGTGCATGTAATAGTGTGTGCAGTGACAGGTCCTCTTGATGAAAACATCAGGAGTCTAGTACACCGATCTGAGTGACACTCGGGGGTTAATGAATACAGGGCTGCATCAGATCTTCCTGGAATCCCATTTTAAATGCATCTGAATTGGACTCGGCCCTTACCTGCTGTCATCTCTTGCATATGAACCAACCAAGTGTGCTGCCATGCAAATACCATGACCAGGAACATGCTGACAGGAGGAAGCAGAGAGATGACCCGATCAGTCCTCTGCTGCTCCTTCACTGTCCAATCATAGTATGGAGTACACAGAGAAAGCTCATTAACCAGGCTGTGCTGTGTGGCAGAGCTGTGCAAATCTTGGAACTGGATGTATACAAATACAAATCCTTTGGCATACATTTATTTCTTATATTTCTCTGGAGTTCAGCTTCAGAAAAGGAAATCATTTGACATGAGCACAATATAGTCCCGATGGTACAGTGCAGGAACATTGCCTACTTTACATTCCATCCGGACAGAGCTGGGAGTTTATACCCCATGTGACCGATATTTCATCTGATCAAAACTGCCAATCAGATCTTACCAAGAAGATAAAACGTGACTTATTCTTCAAAGACTAAAATGCTACAAAAGATTAAAAAACAATAAGAGAATGGAATGACGGTAAGTCTGAAGCCTCGTATGTCACAAATAATGCTTCCTCATGCACACGGGACATTTTACAGCAGCTGTTTTTGGCATTTTTTTCTACAGCCAGTAAACCCCCAGCATGTTCTCCTATGTGCCCATACACACAGACTGGAATCAATGCTTTTTGGCTGGGAAAAAAAAAAACAGAATTAGTGGGTTTCTAGAGTTTTTTAGCTGTAAAAATGCTCTAACACTGGAAAACTGGTACTTTTGGACTTTTTTGGCCAAAAAAAAAAAGTTTTTCTCAAAAAAAAAACGCAAACATGGGCTAAGCGTAGCAAATCACCACTAGACGCTAATGCAAAAACGTTAAAAAATACCTGGAATTCAGCTGTAAAGTGGATGTAAACCTCAGACACGAAATATAATCAAAGCATGTCCTTCTATAGTGTGTACTTGTCTTAGTCCAGAGCACCGAGTGTTATTTCTGTCTGCTGCCTCCTTCCTCTGCTATCTACATGAATCACATCTGACAAGTTTTCCTGACACCAAGTGAAAAATGGTGACAGGGAGGGAGCTCCAGCACACAGCCAGTGATTGACACCCTCAGCTCTGTTCCTGTGAGCTGTGTGGAGGGGGGGGGGGGTCCCTTCCCTCCAATCAGCTCTCACTGAGCTCTGCAGAGTACCTTCGGTTCCCTGCCCCCTGCTTTGTGATAGCTCAGACAAGCTGTATAAATTCTGCACTTTGGATGTAGAGAAGAAAGGGTAGCAAATAAACAAGTACAACGTACTGTATGTAGGAGGATGGGGTTCACCTCTGTGTATCACCTGAGGCCAGTCACTTCATAGGGTATATTTAAGGGTTTATGAACACGTTAAGGAAAGTCTGGCATACAGCAGATTTGGGGTGTTGCTGGCCATGCAGAACAAATGGGCTTCTTAATGCAGGGAAAACCCGTAACAACATGCATTTAACCATGACACCGGTGTATATGTATATGGGTCCTCAGTCTCCCCTTTCCCAGTGCAACACTGTCATATAGCAAGTCACCATGCGAAAAGGATGGAGCAGGGGGCTGATCTGTGTCATACATTTGTGAACACAACACAACAAGAACTACACAGTCACCAGGATTTACATGACTGTTATCTCTGAGCTGGAATATCAGTTCTGGAAGTAAATGGTGACCCTGGATGATACCTGAACACAGATGGCTCCATCCTTCTGGAGAAAAAAAAAAACCAGTGAAGGCCGTATCAGGTAGGGTACTGTGATCTCTGAGGTGTACTAAGCACTGGGAAGCGTCACACATTTTATAATATTTAGCATGAATGGACGTCTCACATGGGATGCTATACAGCTTACACTTTTCTACACATCCCAAAATATCAAAAGCAAACCCTCAGTTATTTAAATAATGAATTAATCTCTTACCCCAGGGTCACACCTAAGCGGTTTCCGCAGCGTTTTTGCAGAAACGCAGTACAGTCCTTTTAACATGGTTTCCTATGGGACACGTTCACATCTCTGCGTTTTCACCCGATGCGTTTTTTAAAGCAAAAAGTAGCATTTTTGGTTCTATAGACTTCAATGGAGATGCTGCAAAAAGCATGTATTGCGTTTTTGCATTTGGAAACTGCCTAGCAACAAGAAAAAAAAAAAAAAAAAAAAGCAAACGCAATGCAGAAATGGCTGAACCTGCTTGGGTGTGAACTTAGTCTTAGGGCTCATTCACACAACATCCGTTGACACAAGCGGTTGCGTAGAGTTTTTTGTAATGCGTTGGCGTGCATTTTACATGTGTTGCATTCAGTTTTTTTCCCCTTTGCTTGTTTTGTCTTGCAGTGCGTTGAGTATACGCATGTTTGCATGCATTTGCATGTGCAGCACTGAAAAAAGTAGTGCATGCCATACTTTTTTTTTTTTTTTTTCTTTCAGCACTGAACGAATGCGCCGGTGTCAACTGCATTTATATGGACCCATCATTTTATGGTTGCCATGCATTGAGAATGCGCTCACAAAACACTCCGGCACCTCTGGTGTGAATATACCAAGTATGCAGCGTCTATCATTTTCAATCCTTGCCAAAGTTCCAGTTTTAGGGCCAGTTCACACCATAGAAACGAGTTCCGGATGCATTTTTGCATGAACATTTTTGATGCATTTCAGTTCACTTTTTCCACTCTCATTTTCTTCAATTTAAGTTGGACATGTGCGTTTTGGTGCATTCCGGTGCGTTTTACTGCGTTCCAGTACACTTCTGTGCAGAAAAAAAAAATTAAACATTAATTCAGCATGCTCTATTTTTTTCTGCAACCGGAATGCACTGGAACTGCAAGCACTGATGTGAACTATGACACTGACAACCATATCACCTACTTTCTGTGCATTTTGGACGCAGAAAAAAAATCAACTGAAACGTATGTAGTGTGAACTGGCCCTAATGCCGGCCATACGTGGGTCGAAATTCAACCGATTTTTCCTCCGAAAATGGGACCCAGTAATAAACGGACAATTTTCGCTCTGTTAGTGGGTCAATGGCACCCGCCGATTTTCGTGGTTCCTCCCCTTTTCGGTGATCGGGCATGTTGGAAAAGTCATAAAAAACGACCGATTTTCAACTCAATGATGGTCAAATTGTACGATCGTTTTTCAAAAAAGAATACGTGCACCTGGAAGGAACAGAACTTTCGCCTGTTATATGGGGTGAACTTTATGACTTGGTCGGATGATTTTCAAAATCATTGATGGCACCATCGGATTACCAACGTTTTTGTATGAAAAATCGTTCGAAATTCAACCCATTTATGGCCTGCATAAGCTGGAACCATGACTGCTGCCCCAGTTTTCCTGTTTTAGGTCTCTCATTTCTCTTGCAGCATCCTATGCAGTCACCCTTGCATGCAGGGACTAAAGTGGTGTCTCCCTACACTGTGTGCCTCAAAAGACACACACAGCCCTACAGCCTAGGATGGCAAGGCACTCCCCTTGCTCCTCCCTCCTTTCTCTAAACAGACTGGCTTGAGACTGCACTTTTAACTCTTTGCAGTGAAAACCGGAAGTTCGGGGAAGCAGCCCTGAGAGAGCAGGAGCCAGCCGCATTGAATGCTTCAAACCGCAAGTGCTGGAGTAGGATTTTACCAAATATTTTAATGGGGAATGTTTATTTTCTTATGCTGAGGGTTTAATACTACCGTAATCCATATTCTGTAGAATGATGTTGGGCAGAGGGGCGGTTACGGATCGCACTTTACCAAGTGTTCAGAAACGCATAGCGGATGGCGCTTCCGGCAAACGGGATCTCATCGCTCTATTTTGCATTTTTTTTATGTAGCACGCAGGGCGGACTGACCATTTGGAAAATCGGGCAGTGCCTGAGGGCCCGGGGTCAGTAGGGGGCCCCATGAGATGTCCCTGGTACCTTTTTCATAGGCTTTTTTGAGTTTGGGCAAGGACACAGGGGCCCCATGATCCCCTATTGCCCGGGGGCCCCATGAGTTGTCAGTCCGCCCCTGGTAGCACGATATTTGCTGAATGGGTTGTCAAGTGCCTTACGGCTTGATCACGCCAGGTGTGGGAACCACACAGAAATGCACCGTCTCCTGCAGGCATGCACAGGCGCCATTCATTCTTATTGGTGCCCCCGCGCATGTAGCAAACACGGGTGCATTCATGGCCGCCAAAACACATGGTATCGCAGGATCATGCAGTTTGGTATGCAAGATTTAAAAAAAAAAAAATAGCGCCTTCAGTATTTTTGCGTGTTCTACACTCAGAGTCGCCCATTGAAATTAATGCAAAAATAGAAAAATGCGAGACTTAGACGCACCTTCTTGGCGGGAATGAGCCCACAGTGTGCGGGGAACACATACAAAACAAAAAAAAAAAAAATCGTACACGGTCCTGACCCGCACTGCACTTTAGCAGATGAACTGGGGTGCCATTTATTTTTAATCGGAGCCCCCCACTATTGTCAACTGCGCTACTTTTTTTGCACGCGAAACTGTGCGGTTCCACAGTACAATGAGGTTTGGTTCAGCGCAATTTAAAAACAAAAAAAAAAAAAAAAAAAAAGAGAGAGGGAAGAAAGAGAGGGGGGGGAGAAGAGAGAGAGAGAGAGGGGGGGGAGAAGAGAGAGAGAGAGAGGGGGGGGAGAAGAGAGAGAGAGAGAGGGGGGGAGAAGAGAGAGAGAGAGAGGGGGGGGAGAAGAGAGAGAGAGAGAGGGGGGGGGGAGAAGAGAGAGAGAGAGAGAGAGGGGGGGGAGAAGAGAGAGAGAGAGAGAGAGGGGGGGGAGAAGAGAGAGAGAGAGAGGGGGGGGAGAAGAGAGAGAGAGAGAGGGGGGGGAGAAGAGAGGGAGAGAGGGGAGGAAGGGAGAGAGGGAGAGAGGGGAGGAAGGGAGAGAGGGAGAGAGGGGAGGAAGGGAGAGAGGGAGAGAGGGGAGGAAGGGAGAGAGGGAGAGAGGGGAGGAAGGGAGAGAGGGAGAGAGGGGAGGAAGGGAGAGAGGGAGAGAGGGAGAGGAGGGGAGGAAGGGGAGGAAGGGAGAGAGGGAGAGAGGGAGAGGAGGGGGAGGAGGGGGAGGAGGGGGAGAGGGGGAGGGGGAGGGGAAGAGGGAGGGGGAGAGGGAGAGGGAGGGGGAGAGGGAGAGGGAGGGGGAGAGGGAGAGGGAGGGGGAGAGGGAGAGGGAGAGGGGGGAGGGAGAGAGAGAGGGGGGGAGAGGGAAGAGAGAGGGGGGGAGAGGAGAGAGGGGGGGAGAGGAGAGAGGGGGGGGGAGAGGAGAGAGGGGGGGGGAGAGGAGAGAGGGGGGGGGAGAGGAGAGGGGGGGAGAGGAGAGAGGGGGGGGAGAGGAGAGAGGGGGGGGAGAGGAGAGAGGGGGGAGAGGGGAGAGAGGGGGGAGAGGGGAGAGAGAGAGGGGGAGGAAAGAGAGAAGGGGGAGAGGGGAAGAGAGAGGGGGGAGGGGGAAAGAGAGAGGGAGGAGAGGGGAGGAGAGAGGGGGGAGGAGGGGGGAAGAGAGAGAGAGGGGGGAGGAGAGGGGAAGAGAGAGAGAGAGGGGGGAGGAGGGGGGAAGAGAGAGAGAGGGGGGAGGAGAGGGGAAGAGAGAGAGAGAGGGGGGAGGAGAGGGGAAGAGAGAGAGAGGGGGGAGGAGAGGGGAAGAGAGAGAGAGGGGGGAGGAGAGGGGAAGAGAGAGATGGGAGAGAGAGGGGGGGGAGAGGGAAGAGAGAGGGGGGGGAGAGGGAAGAGAGAGGGGGGGGAGAGGGAAGAGAGAGGGGGGGGAGAGGGAAGAGAGAGGGGGGGGAGAGGGAAGAGAGAGGGGGGGAGAGGGAAGAGAGAGGGGGGGAGAGGGAAAAGAGAGGGGGGAGAGGGAAAAGAGAGGGGGGAGAGGGAAAAGAGAGGGGGGAGAGGAGAGAGGGGGAGAGGAGAGAGAGAGGGGAGAGGAGAGAGAGAGGGGGGAGAGGAGAGAGAGAGGGGAGGGGAGAGGAGAGAGAGGGGGAGAGGAGAGAGAGGGGGGAGAGGAGAGAGAGAGGGGGGAGAGGAGAGGGGGGGAGGGGGGGGGAGAGAGAGAGGAGAGAAAGAGAGAAGGAGAGGGGAGGAGAGAGGGGAGGGGAGAGAGGAGAGAGAGGAGAGAGAGGGGGGAGAGAGAGGGGGGGAGAGAGAGGGGGGGAGAGAGAGGGGGGGGAGAGAGGGGGAGAGAGAGGGGGGGGAGAGGGGAGAGAGAGAGGGGGGGGGAGAGGGAGAGAGAGAGGGGGGGGGAGAGGGAGAGAGAGAGGGGGGGGGGAGGGGGAGAGAGAGGGGGGGAGAGGGGGAGAGAGAGAGGGGGGGAGAGGGGGAGAGAGAGAGGGGGGGAGAGGGGAGAGAGAGGGGAGAGGGGGAGGGGGGAGAGAGAGGGGAGAGGGGGAGGAGAGAGAGGGGGAGAGGGGGAGAGGGGGAGAGAGAGAGAGAGAAAAGAAAGAAAGGTTAGGGACTTCCTTCCCCACATTTCTCCTGGGTATGACGGCCTATTGAAAGTATTGGGCTGCTCTACCTGTGATGTTCATATACAAATGCCCACGCTCTGAAGTCTTAGGCCCAGTTCACACAGGAACGTCCAGGGCAATTTCCTGCCCATTCATTTAAATGAGCTGAAATCACACCGGGCTGCAGCAAGGCCTGGTACACATCTATGAGGGTGATTGTGGGTATTGCAGAGATTCCTGCACCTGCAGTCAAAACACGCTGGGGGGGGGTCAAAACCGCATGATCCCACCCCAAAGTATCTGTACTTTTTACAGCGACACCTAAAAAAAAAAAAAAAGAAAATTTAAAAACCCCCTGCAAGGTAATGTCATAATGTATTAGCATGCATCTCATATCAGCACATTATGAAGGAGGTTTGCGACTTCCGGCCATCTGACTGGCCGAGCCGCGATGACGTCACTCCCATGCACGGGTATGCCATTCCTTCAGATCGCATGTGCCGGCTCTCTAAACGGCGCACGTGAACGGAATAGCAGTGGCTCAACTCGACCTTTAACCACTTCAAGTCCGGACACTTTCATCCCCTTCCAGTCCAGGCCAATTTTCAGCACTATCACACTTTGGATGACAATTGCGCGGTCATGCAACACTGTACCCATATGAATTTAGCATTTTTTTTGAGACAGATAAAACTTTATTTTGTGCTATTTATTCACCACTGGGATTTTTATTGTTTTGCTATATAAATGAAAACGTCCAAACATTTAAAAAAAAAAAAAAAAAAAAAAAAAAAAAAGTGTTTTTCTTATAAAATTTTGCAAATAAATAATCTTTCATCATAAATCTTGGCCAAAATGTATGCATCTTTTTAGTAAAAAAAAAAAAACAAAAACAACAAAAAAACAAAAACCCAAATAAGTTTATAACCAAAAATTGTTTTTTTTTTAAATGTTTTACATTTTTATATTAATGTATTTTGTTTTTTTAAACATACTGTCACCCTAGCAGTACAGTGTCACCATAGTGACACTGTACTTATCTGTGGGGAGGGTGATTTTTTTTTTTTTTACACGGATTGCTTTTATACCCATAAAGGCAGTAAAAGCAATTATTTCTCCTTCTCTCTGGCTGCTTTCTTGCAGCCATTGAGAAATACTGTGTGAGCTGTGATTGGTCACAGCTTGTCACATGGTGCAAGGCTGTTGTGAATAGCTATGTACCATGTGATCATTCACAGATTTCACACGTAGTAAGTAATGTCAGAAGTGACATCTTGTTTACTACTGTTCATGTGATCACTGATTGGCCAATCAGGGATCACATGAATTCTGGACCTCACACAGGAGGTCCTGTACAGCGATCAGTGCTGCGCGCTCCCAGGAAGCGCGCAGGCAGGTAAGCGGGAGGACGTTTATAAACCGCCACCCACTCCTGCACTGCTCCTGTCCGGCCGTTTATGTACATGGGCTGGACGGGAAGGGGAAAAAAAAAAAAATATATCGCATGACGCTTGTCACCTAAAAAGGAGCAAGAGCTTCTTCTGGGACAACATACGTACATAGGGCAACCCACTGAAGTCCATGCGTGACGCAGAATCGTTTGAAAATCACAATTTGTGAATGGGGCCTAAGGTTTGGTTCACACTGCCACGTCTTGGGATCAGATCAGTGAGACCCCCAAGTCACATGACATGTGAAATCCCATGTTAGTCAATGACAGACGTCTTAATTAGCACTTCTGAAGTCGCTCCGAAAAGAAAAGGTTCCTGCACTACTTCAAGGCGACTTCTATCTGACTTGTGCCCATAGACTTCAATGGAGGTCGCCTCCAAGTCGGATCCTCATCTAGATTGATGTGTTTTGGATCCGACATTACAGGAAAATTACCCAGCATTCCCTGAAAGATGCTTCAAAGTAGTACTCAAGTCGCATGGCAAAGTCACACTGTAAGTCGCAGTAGTGTGAACCAAGACTTAGGCTAGGCAGTTTGCGTCTGATGCGTTTTTGCAGTGCGTTGTGTTTTTGCACATGTTTTATGAGTTTTTGCAGTGCGTTGTGTTTTTGCACGTGTTTGATGCGTTTTTGCAGTGCGTTGTGTTTTTGCACGTGTTTGATGCGTTTTTGCAGTGCGTTGTGTTTTTGCACGTGTTTGATGCGTTTTTACAGTGCGGTGTGTTTTTGCGCGTGTTTGATGCGTTTTTGCAGTGCAGTGTGTTTTTTCACGTGTTTGATGCGTTTTTGCAGTGTGTTGTGTTTTTGCACATGCGTTTGACGAGTTTTGCTTTTCTTTCTCCCAACTTGTCACTGGGCAGAATAAAAACGCATCAAAAACGCACTACATGCTTTTCTGCAGCATCTCAATTGAAGTCTATAGAACCAAAAACGCAATGTTTTGCGTTTAAAAAAAGTCCCTGACCCTTTCCAAAAACCGCACCGGGTGAAAAACACGGAGATGTGAACTTGTCCCGTAGGAAATCATGTTATATGGACTGCTGTGCGTTTCTGCAAAACACAACAGAAGACGCTTAGGTGTGAACCAAGACTCACACTATAGAAACGCAGTCCAGATGCGTTCCGGATGCATTTTTGACGCATTCCGGTGCGTTTTTTATGCATTCCAGTTCATTTTCCCCCCTTTTTCTTTAATATACGTTCCTGTGTGTATTACGGCGTTCAGTACAGTTCTGCAGCACAGTGGCTAATGGTTAGCACTTCTGCCTGGCAGTACTAGGGTTGCTGGTTCATATCCCAACCACGGCACCACCTGCCTGGAGTTTGCATGTTCTCCCTGTGCCTGCGTGGGTTTCCTCCGGGTACTCCGGTTTCCTCCAACACTGCAAAGACATGCTGGGAGGTTAATTGGATCCTGTGTAAATTGTCCCTAGTATGTGTATGTATGAATGTAAGTTAGGGACCTTAGATTGTACGCCCCTTGAGGGTTAGGGACTGATGTGAATGTACAATATATATGTAAAGTGCTGCCTAAATTGATGGCGCTATACAAGTACCTGAAATAAATAAATAAAGTTCTGTGCAGGAAAAATGCAGCCTGTTGTACTTTTTTTTCTGCAACCAGAACACACTGGAACTGCAAGCACTGATGTGAACTAGGACACTGGCAACCATGTAATCTACTTTCCGTGCGTTTTGGATGCAGAAAAAAAAAAAGCCGCAGAAAAGCCTGTCGTGTGAACTGGCCCTTAGGGCAGAGCCCAGGCATACGGAGCGTGTACAATCAGGTGTCCGTTTACAAACATGCTGCAATGTGAGGGTTCCCCGCAGCTGTCCCGGCACGTCAGTTCAGGCACTCGACCTGCTGATGCATTGTGGGTACAGCAGAGGAAACAGATGTAGCTGCACCTGTTGTACGGCTCTTATATTCACACTTGTACAGGATTACAGCTGACAGGAGGAGGAGGGGAGAGGTGACAAATATAGCAGGCAATGTGAGCCTGGACACACCGACACCCCGTTCCTGCAGCAGATGTCAACCTGCCTGTGTAGATCTGAATTCAAAACTTCCCCGCATCTGCTGATCTCCTCCAGGCTCTGTCAGCCACTTCCGTCCGCCATGCACTCACCGCAGCGTCATTGCTATGGACCGGACAGTGACAACGCCGGACCCTGCCTGTACAGCATGTGTCAGGATGGCTGATGGTAGTCTCCACTCCATGCATGCAGCAGGGTGACAACACAGCAGAACACTTAGGAGGCGGTTGTCACCCTGTAACAGGAAGTGTCTGAACACACAAGATCACCAGATGTTTTCAATAAAACTCCAGATGTAAATTATATATAAATGTTTTGTTGTTTTTTTAATGTCCATTTTGGTTTCCCGCCAAGCGCATCCTGAATTCTCGGTTCAGAATCTTCATTTCAGTGCACCACTAATTTATTTTATAGTAAGTGTTGTTATCACTGGCTCTCTGTGCTTCTCTATGCAATGCAGACAGATCATGGCCGATAAGAGGAGCTGGCAAGGTTCTGTACATAGCCTCCTGAAAGCATCACAGCACCCTGCTTCAGTACTCCTCTGAAGAGTACTCAGCACTGATGCAAGCAGTGGGATGGCTCTGGTGATGAGCACAGAGACCCAGTGATGACACCACAAGCAATGGAAACGGAAAGGTTTTGTGTAAGAATCCTATTTCAATGTTGATGATGGGGGGGGAGCCCCTCGCTCCGGTCACGTCTCACCCATCTCACGGTGACATTGGGGGGTGGGGGGGGGGCTCCTCACTCAGGTCACGTCTCACCCATATCACGGTGACATTGGGGGGGAGCTCCTCGCTTGGGTCACGTCTCACCCATCTCACAGTGACATTGGGCGGGGGGGGGGGGAGCTCCTCGCTTGGGTCACGTCTCACCCATCACACGGTGACATTGTGGGGGGGGGGGGGAGCCCCTCGCTCGGGTCACGTCCCACCCATCACACGGTGACATTGGGGGGGGGGGGGGGGAGCCCCTCGCTCGGGTCACGTCTCACCCATATCACGGTGACATTGGGGGGGGGGGGGGGGAAGCTCCTCGCTTGGGTCACGTCTCACCCATCTCACGGTGACATGGGGGGGGGGGGGGGAGCCCCTCGCTCGGGTCACGTCCCACCCATCTCACGGTGACATGGGGGGGGGGGGGGGAGCCCCTCGCTCGGGTCACGTCTCACCCATCACACGGTGACATTGAGGGGGGGGGGGGGGGAAGCCCCTCGCTCGGGTCACGTCTCACCCATATCACGGTGACATTGGGGGGGGGGGGAAGCTCCCCGCTTGGGTCACGTCTCACCCATCTCACGGTGACATTGGGGGGGGGGGGGGGGAAGCCCCTCGCTCGGGTCACGTCTCACCTATCACACGGTGACATGGGGGGGGGGGGGGGAGCCCCTCGCTCGGGTCACGTCCCACCCATCACACGGTGACATTGTGGGGGGGGAGCCCCTCGCTCGGGTCACGTCCCACCCATCTCACGGTGACATTGTGGGGGGGAGCCCCTCGCTCGGGTCACGTCCCACCCATCTCACGGTGACATTGGGGGGGGGGGGGGAGCCCCTCGCTCGGGTCACGTCCCACCCATCACACGGTGACATTGGGGGGGGCCCTCGCTCGGGTCACGTCTCACCCATCTCATGGTGACATTGTGGGGGGGGGGGGGGGAGCCCCTCGCTCGGGTCACGTCTCACCCATCTCACGGTGACATTGTGGGGAATGTTGTCATCTCTCTACACACATCCTCTGCACATGGTGTCAGATGAGAGGACGTTTATTCCAAGCAATCCCCATCACCCGCCGTCCTCCCTGCTTCATACATAGTCAGACCAGAGAATCTGCCACCGAAATACGATGAACTGTCCGAGCTGCCAGCCAGGATCCACTGGCTCTCTGTGCTTCTCTATGCAATACAGACAGATTCAAAATCAGGCCACACTGAACCCACATGGTGCTGTGTTTTCGGTCCTTTTAGCAGATGCATGGGGGTTCCGTTTAACAAGCAACAACACCGTCACACATTGGTGTGCAGCGTTTAGGGAACGCACGCAGTTTTGCGCAATTAACGTGCACAGAAACGTGTTGCCCTTTAGCAGACGCGCAGCAGTCCCACTGATTGGGAACGGGACCCCCCATGCATCCGCTTTCCTGGATCAGCTCAGTGTGATTCTGAAAAAGGGGCAGGGACTTCTTTTAAAATGAACGGACGCACGGAAAATGCATGCGCTCTGTCATATCTATCAACGCAATCCGCGTCTGCCCCTCGGCGTACCTACCAAGCGGCAACAGGACAGCGGAGGTAGGTGAGAAAAGTCGGGGTTAGGTGACATGGATGGAGGGACACATTTTGTGATGGCGGGGGGGGGGGTCCTTTAAGGGACAGTACACTTATTCAACATTCTTCTCTACTTGTCCTTGGCCAGGCAAGCTGGAATTTCATTGGCTGCTAAAAGGCGGCACCCCCTGCCCCCCCCCCCCGACTCTCACACAAGAGGCCCTGTATAGTCCTCGTCATAGAGGAACACACAGCTGAGTGTCCAGCCAATGAATAAGCAGCCTGTCCACCGCGGCCGTGCGGCAATCGTAAACACGAATACGACGCACATTCGATCCGCGGAAAAAGCTCTAGGAGGCCAGGAAGCCCCCAGACAGGGAACACGTCACACACGGCACACACGTCACTACAAACACGGAAGGTACTGGGCTCCGCTCACACGCAAGCAGTTTGCTTTTCAGTTTGTTTTGTGTTTTTCTACACACGATTTTACCGCATTTTGTTCAGCTTTATTTTTTTTTTTAAAGTGGAATTTTTTTTTTCTGGGCAGAATAAAAATGAAAAATGCGGCAAAAACGCACTACCTTGCATGTCAGTAGATCCTCCATTGAACTCTATTGTAGCAAAAACGCTGCTTTTTGCTTTTAAAAAAGTCCCCGCCCCTTTCCAAACACACAGCGGCTCAAAAAAGCACAGATGTGAACGTGTCCCATAGGAAACCATGTTACATGGACTGTAGTGCGTTTCTGCAAAAAGCAATAAAACACGCATCGTGTGAACGGAGCCTTACAGGGTACTTGAGGCACCACAAGCTAAAGATGACCTCCGCTAGCAGAAAAGGAAGGGAGGGTTGGGGTTCAGTTTAGAATGTAGAGGGGAATTTTGCCTTTCCTGGTTCCTCCATTCTCCCCACATCAACATGCTGATGACATTTAATCAAACATTTCCAAAAATAGGGTTAGCAGCATTTTGCCAATAGAAGAAAAAAAAAGAAAAGGAAAAATGCCAGTAATGACAAATTCACTTCAATGCAAAATCATGTCCCATTAACTTCAATGCACAAATCACATCCCATTGAGTTCAATGCACAAATCACATCCCATTGAGTTCAATGCAAAAACGCCTCCTATTGACTACAATGCACAAATCACATCCCCTATTGACTTCAATGCACAAATCATGTCCTATTGACATCAATGCAAAAATGCCCCCTATTGACTACAATGCACAAATCACATCCCATTGACTTCATTGCACAAATCACGTCCCCTACTGACTTCAATGCAAAAATGCCCCCTATTGACTTCAATGCACAATCACGTCCCCTATTCACTTCAAAGCAAAATCGTGTCCCATCGACTTCAATGCAAAAATGCCCTCTATTTCCATTCAAAAACACCCCCTATTGACTTCCATGCAAAAATCGTATCCTATCTATTTCAATGCAAAAATCGCATCCCATCGATTTAAATTTCAAAGCCGCATCCCATTGACTTTGGAGCAAAGCCGCGTCCCATTGACTTTGGTGCAAAGCCGTGTCCCATTGACTTTGGTGCAAAGCCGTGTCCCATTGACTTTGGTGCAAAGCCGTGTCCCATTGACTGCAATGCAAAAATGGCCCCCATTGACGTCAATGCAAAAATGGCTCTATTTAGGTTTTTAGTTTCATTTTAATTTCTGTCCAATTGTGTGATACTTTCAAAACAAGTTATTTTATGTTTACTGGATTGTAGGTTTTGAATCCATATTCCTCTACATTTATTCATTCAAAAGTTGGATACAATTATATATATAAATGTTTTGTTTTTTTAAATGTCCAGTTTGGTCTCCCACCCAGCGCAGCCAGAATTTTCAGTTCAGAATCTTCATTTCAGTGCATCACTAATTTACTGTATACTAAGTGTTGTCATCACCGGCTCACAGACCAGAGATGACATCACAAGGAATGGAAACGGAAAGGCTTTATGTAAGAATCCCAATTCCATGTTGATGACGGGGGGGGGGGGGGGCCCTCGCTCGGGTCACGTCTCACCAATCTCACGGTGACATTGGGGGAAATGTTGTCATTCCAAGCAGGGGCAGACTGACCATTTGGAAACTCGGGCACCTGGGGCACATTCTCTGCCTCTCTTGCCTAGTGTTCTAAGTCCCAACCTGCTGCTTATGGCTGCCCGGCATGAGGATAGCCTTAAACATGGCTGTTTCTTCCCAGGACCACTAACCTCACACTGTCACCAGAGGTAAGTATGCTATGCAGTGTTTGTGGGTATGCATGTGATTATATTGTGCATATGGATATAAAAGTGTGTGTGTATAAAGTATATTGCAGTGCTATGCATAAGGGGCTAGAAGGGGGGAAAAGAAAAAAAAAAAAAAAAAAAGATACTGGGGTGCATATACTTTTGACTACTGCACTGTGTGGGGTACATTCTCCTGACCCTTACAGACACATCTAACCCCTGCAAGCTGTACATTACATACATCTGATCCCTGAAATTGGTGCTTAACCACTCCTGACCAGGGGCGGACTGACCATGTGGAAACTCGGGCACTGCCCGAGGGCCCGGGGTCAGTAGGGACCCCATGTGATGCCCCTGGTACCTTTTTCGAGTTTGGGCAAAGACACAGGGGCCCCATGATTCCCTATTGCCCGGGGGCCTCAAGAGTTGTCAGTCCGCCCCTGATTCCAAGCAATCCCCATCACCCGCCGTCCTCCCTGCTTCATACATAGTCAGACCAGAGAATCTGCCACCGAAATACGATGAACTGTCCGAGCTGCCAGCCAGGATCCATACCCACCCCTGCCAGACAACGCAGCCAGGATCCATACCCACCCCTGCCAGACAGCGCAGCCAGGATCCATACCCACCCCTGCCAGACAGCGCAGCCAGGATCCATACCCACCCCTGCCAGACAGCGCAGCCAGGACCTCAACCGTCTTCTGCCGGCTCTAGATAAAGCGATAAAGCCTTGACAAAGACTGCCACAGCCTATGATTGGATAGTGAAGGAGCAGAACACGATGATCGGTTAGCTCTCTGTGCTCTGTAATAATGCCTGACTGTCTTCAATGCTGCCCTCTCCTCTCCTCGTCTTGTACAGTCCAGCATACCACGGACCATACACTATACAATCTGATTGTACAATCCACCATACACTATACAATCTGATTGTACAATCTCCTTTAGATCCACCATCACCTATGGAGTGCCAGAGCCTGCCTGAATTAAAAGGAATGGAATTGGTTGTTTAGTTTTGTCCTCTAAGCAAGGCTGTACAGAGATTGTACAATCAGATTGTACAGAGTATGGCCAGTGTAAAGCAAGACTAAATGTGAAACTTTACTTTCTGAATTTTGGATAGAGTAAGGGAGGGTTATAACCCCGGCAGTGAATTCTTCCCCATCTTTGTTCCCTTGGGAGATTTCCCTTCACTTCCTGTCCCACAGCCAAACAGGAATTGAAAGGAAATCTCTGGTTGTCACCAGTGTCCCCATCGGAAGATTTCCCCTCTATTACTTTTCTGGGGACAACTTAAACTTTGGGATTTTTTTTTACCCTTCGCTGTCAGTGATAACAGTCACCAGAACAATGAGGGTGAATCTCCCTGACGGGGACACAGACAGCGAGCAACACCAGACAGGGGTCCCAGTCCCTCCTCACCACCTGAACACGCCGACCCCCAGCGGTGAGCACTGCATGCGGGTGTAGCGTGGCCCCATTCACCGCAATGGGTGTGACATGTCGCTTCGTGTCTGATGCAGCTGCAAAGCATCCCATGTGTACAGCCCTGAGCGACTGCTTGCCTTTCCTTAGATTGGGGGAGATCCACAGCTCAGCTGCCTGCTTTTACCGCCCATGTGCCCTTAGGGTGTAACATGAACCATAGTCGGAGTCTGCAGCACCTACACCCCTACCCCCCTCCCTCCAGCCTTCCCACCGAATGCCTGCACCTCCATATACATGGAGGAATAATATGCAGGAGCCAGGGCATTGCACTCGGGATCCACCACTCGCCCGGGATCCACCACTCACTTGGGAACCACCACTCGCCCGGGATCCACCACCCCCTCGGTTTTCACCTGGTGATCTGGCCAGTAACACACCTCCTGTATTAGAGCGCCCTCACTCTGGATGGAGGAGCACATAATACTTTTTAGCTTTTTGGTTAAATACGGCTTTAAAGTGGACTCTGGATGAAGGAGCACAGAAGGCACAGCAGAGCGCAGCATGGTCAGTTTCGGGGGAGGGCAGTGTTGGATGTACTAGCAGATTTAGATACGCTAACAAACTGGAGCCAACCTCCAGCTAATACTTCATAAGCAGTTACAGCATTTTTTTTTTCCTTTGGGAATAAAGCCTAAAAGTTATACTTACTACACCCTGTCCTCTGATGTTCTGGAAAACTACCCCTCAACCCTTCCCCCCACGTTCAGCGGTGGACTGTTCCTGACATCCTCATGTCTGGAGCCAGTCTATGGGCGTGATGACGTCAGGAACAGCCCATTCACAAGACCACTAGCGTGTGTGTGCGTGTTGGGGGCGGGGGGGGGGTGAGTTCAGGAGCGGCGGGAACCAGTCTTGCACTCAGAGGATCAGGTAAGTATATCTCAGCTTTACGAACCCCTAGACAAAAACGGCCATTTCACCCATGCAGCACGGGCACAGGGAAAACAACGTTTTTCCCCAGATTTCTTCTTTAAAGTGTTACTGAACCCACAGCAGTACAATCAGTCTGTATATGCAGGAAAGCATGCTTGTTATACTCACTGTGGAATCTAAGGGGTTAATCATCTGCATTGTGTAAAAACGCCGTTTGATCCCAACTTCTCTGATCCTCCCCTTCTTCCAATGCCCCCTCTTATCTCCTGATAAGACATATGGTATGGAGACACTCTGCACATGCTCAATTTGGTGTGTATTGCTAGAGATTTTTTTTTTTCTTGGGAGAGTGCATGTGATCAGCACGGGGCCAATCAGCACTGGTTAGACAGAGGTCAGGGGTTCTGCATCCTCCTACAGCAGAATGAAATCTCCTCCTACAGGCTTTAACCAGTGCTCTGCTGGACACTGATAGAAGTTACAAGACTTCTCTAACTGCTGATGAGAAAAGGTATTTAGCTGTTTATATTTACTAAAATAATTGCATTTCAATGTTCTGTGTACTGTGGGAGATCAGATATCGCGAACGCAGGGCCCGGGGAGAGCGGATATAGCGAACGCAGGGCCCGGGGAGAGCGGATATAGCGAACGCAGGGCCCGGGGAGAGCGGATATAGCGAACGCAGGGCCCGGGGAGAGCGGATATAGCGAACGCAGGGCCCGGGGAGAGCGGATATAGCGAACGCAGGGCCCGGGGAGAGCGGATATAGCGAACGCAGGGCCCGGGGAGAGCGGATATAGCGAACGCAGGGTCCGGGGAGAGCGGATATAGCGAACGCAGGGTCCGGGGAGAGCGGATATAGCGAACGCAGGGTCCGGGGAGAGCGGATATAGCGAACGCAGGGTCCGGGGAGACCGGATATAGTGAATGCAGGGTCCGGGGAGACCAGATATAGTGAATGCAGGGTCCGGGGAGACCAGATATAGTGAATGCAGGGTCCGGGGAGACCAGATATAGTGAATGCAGGGTCCTGGGTTTAGGAGCACTAACTCTCCTAGAAGCCAGCAATGTTTTTTCAGAAATAACGCCTTCCACTTGTAAATGTGTCTAAAGCTTTTACAATCGTTTACAGGTGTCAAGCACTTGGAATGTTAATTCATTTCATTGGCCAAAATAAATAATCTATTCTGCCCACTGAAATACATTAACGTTCAACCGCTAAACATGCCTAGCGTTAGCACGCATTTAGGTGCGTTTTGAGGCATTTACAAGTGTTTTTTCTGCCCAAGCTCTGCTGCTCCTGGGACGCACTAGCAGAGGGGTTTCTTCCTGCCTCTAAACACTGCTAATAGTCTATGTGTGCACAGACACATAGGATAGCATGGAGGGAGATTAGAGGCAGGAAAAAAAAAAAAAGGAAAACACCCAACGCCCCTCAGAGCAGCTGTAAAAACGTCCAGTGTGCATGAGGCCTTAAAGCCGAGCTCCAGTCTCCAGCAGGGAGAAAAAAAAGCCATTCACCTGTCCTGTGATCCAGCGGGGTCCTCACCTGGTAGCAGGGGCGGACTGACCATTTGGAAACTCAGGCACTGCCCGAGGGCCCGGGGTCAGTAGGGGGCCCCATGAGATGCCCCTGGTACCCTTTTCAAAGGCTTTTTTGAGTTTGGGCAAGGACACAGGGGCCCCATGATCCCCTATTGCCCGGGGGCCCCATGAGTTGTCAGTCCGCCCCTGGCCTGATAGCATTAGCTGTATAAGGTCATGTTAAAAATGCAAGTTTTTCCTTTTTTTTTTTAATTGTTTTTGCATTAGCATTTAGCCGTGTTAAGCCACGTTAGCATTTTTTTGGCTCAAAAACACCGGTTTGCTGCATGTACCAGCATTAGAGTGTTTTTACAGCTTAAAAAAAAAAAAAAAAAAAAAAAAAAAAACACACAACACACACGTGCAAACCCATTAGTTCTGCGTTTTTTTTTTTTCCCAGCCAAAAAGTGCTGATTAACCCCTTCACACCTAACCCTAGGTTCACACCTAAGTGTTTTCCGCAGCGGTTTGCATTTTGCAGAAACAGTCCGTTTAACATGACTTCCTATGGGACACGTTCACATCTTTGCATTTTCACCCGGTGCGTTCTTTGCAAAAGGTCAGGGACTTTTTTGAACGCAAAAAGTTTCATTTTTGGTTCTGTAGACTTCAATAGAAATGTTGCAGAAAACCAGGTATTACGTTTTTGATGTGTTTTAAATCTGCCTAGCATCAAGGAAAAAACAAAAAGAAGCGCAAAATGCAGCAAAGACGCAGCAAACACGCAGGTGCAAAAACACAAAACGCAATGCAGAAATGGGTTAAACGCAAACTGCTCAGGTGTGAACCTAGCCTAAGGGGAAAACAAATCTAAATGCCTAAGCACAATTTTGCAACCGACCATATCATCACCGACCATATCATCACAACTACTTTGTACATCCAGGTGAATTATACCGCGTTATTTTCAGGACAAATTTGGCTTTTATTTGGAGGTAAATGGTAATGGATATTTACTGATTTTTTTTTATTATTATCCAAGGAAAACTGGCCCAAAAAAATAGTAAAAAAAAAAAGTTTTTAATTTCTTGCTACCACCATAACCTATCACCAAAGAAAAACCCCAAAAAAATGTCTCCAGCTCCCAACAATCGCAGCGATACCACAAGTGTGTATGTTAGTTGTTGTTTGTACCTGTAGTACGGGCCAGAAACAATAGTGCCCATTTTACTTTTTTTTTTTTAATCCTGCCACTAACTGACACTGATACAAATTTAAAAAAATTAAAAATAAATAAAAAAAAGTGACCATGACCCTTGACCCAAACACTGACCCTGGCATTGACCTATATCAAACCTTGATCTAGGTGTTTTTATTTTAATTTATATATTTTTTTAACATACTTTTTTTTTCTCTCTGAAAGGACAGAGAGATACAATGCACCTCTCCTCCATTCAGAGAAAGAAAACACAGGGGCGGGCTTCACAATGACTGATCACTGTGATAGCCAATCAGAGGCTATCACAGCGATTATGAAACCTGGAATTGAGAGTTCTGGGTCCCAATTGTTAGAATGGGACCCTGAACTCTCAGTGACACCTCGTTTTTTGTCCTGGGAGCACGCTCCCAGCACAAAGTCAGGTACAGGGGCAGACTGACCATTTGGAAACTTGGGCACTGCCCAAGCGCCCTTGGTCAGTAGGGGGCCCCATGAGATGCCCCTGGAACCTTTTTCATAGGCTTTTTTGAGTTTGGGCAAGGACACAGGGGCCCCATGATCCCCTATTGCCCGGGGGCCCCATGAGTTGTCAGTCCGCCCCTGGTCAGGTATGCAAATTAGCATCCCCCGCAAAAAAAAAAAAGCCCAGCTCTGAGAGGCCGCTAAGTTGCGTACGTTCAGCACCAAAAGGGTTAAAGCCTCTGTGTGCATTGACACCTAGGAGAGCATGCTGGGAGTTTACTGGCCGTAGAGAAGCCAAAACCATCCGCTGTAAAAGCGCCCGGTGCATGAGGCCTAAGTGTGGGCACCCGGCAGTGACAGCTTGCGGCTTCACACCCGGGTGCCGCCCTCTGAACATCCACAAGCAGAGCTATGCCTTGTGAATGGTCCCGCAGACTTCTGGACTTCCGGAAAACTGTGGGGGTGGGGAGGAGGAGAACTTCCATTTCCGATCGCTTGGGCAATCACAGCGAAAGTGGGAGCGGGCACCTGTCCAAATTGGGTACCAATCCTTAACAGGACGAGGCTTTAAAGCAAAACTTCTCCTTTTGGGTGGAGCTCCACTTTAAGGTTTTATATAAATAAATAAAAGCTGATCATTGTAAGCACCCGTCAGTGGTAAATGGTTTGTCTCAACCCTGTAAATGATACATTTGCAGAAGAACTTGTTATGTTGAAAAAAAAAAAAAAAAAAAAAAAAAAAGGAAAAGGGACTTGCCGGCCAGATCACCAGGTGAAAAATAAGACAGAAAGCTTGAAGCTGGGTTCACAGTGATGCGGTGCGGCACATCGGATGTGATTCACACAGGAACCTCACCGCACCACTGTGCAAACCACATGCAATTTCTGTGTGGTACAATTTGAGCCATATATTTTGTATGGCTCAAAATCGCACCAAAAAAGTGCAGGACCCTTTTTTTGTCCTCACCAGAATCGGATCACATGGGTGTTCACATACATGCGATCAGATTCTGCACATCGCACCACGTTTTGTGAACTGATTTCAGGGTGTCGTTAACTTAAATTACACACCCCAAGTGGTTGGTGTGAACGGGGTGCGATTATGACACGGAACCAGCGTGAATTCCGCACTGCATCAGTGTGAACCCAAGCTGAAAACGCAAAAATAATGCAGCCACCATGTCTAAGAATTGGTAAGCTGCCCTATTGAATGTTTGCATTTGGGTTTAATACATCTTTAATTTCCATATGAACAAAACAGGCATTTTTATGATCTTGCACACATTGTTGCACCCTAAAAGTCTCGACAAATGCTGACAATGAGATGAATGTGGCACGCAACTACAAACACACCCAAAAGCACAATGTGATGAATACTAAAAAAAAAAAATAAATAAATAGAAAAATAAAAAACAAAAATGGACATATTAGCCAAAAACACAATGGGGCTCATTTTCTAAAACTGGAGAGTGCAACATCGGGTGCAGCTGTGCATAGCAGCCAATCGGCTTCTCTCTTCAGTTTGTTCAGTTAAGCTTTGGCAATAAAACCTGGAAGCCGATTGGTTTCTCCGCAGAGCCGCACCAGAGATTCTGTGTGCACCAGTTTTAGTAAATCTGGGGTGCAATACAAAAAAAAAAAAAAAAGAAAAAGACACCACCTTGCCGGTGCGTCCTCTGCAGCTTCCCTCCGTTCAGCGTGATGGAGCTGTAGAGTGGCGTACAAATCACGCAGAAAAGATACACAAAGCATCAGAATCTTTTAACAGAACGGATTTCGGTGGGTTATACTCATCGCTATTTCTGGTGACAACATGCTGGGGAGTCACCCTGAATAATTAAAGTAGCCCAACAGTTCCCTGCAGGAACAGCCTCAGCCTCACGGGTCCAAGCGCTGCACGCTGCAGCAGACGGATGTCCTTGTCACTCGAGACTGAACCAACTGCCATACAGGGGGGGACCAGTTCTCCAATGAAAATCTTTTCACATCCAGACCCCATTCATACTGTGGCGGTATGAAGAAAAGCATGATTACCTACATGATGGACACACATAGGCGCGCACTGCGTACAACCAGCTCTCCCTATGATGAATCCTGGCCAGCGCTACCACCTGCAAATCCCTGACACTTCCACAGAGCGCCCACCCCCCCAGAGCTGTATGAATGGTCCAAGCCTGCATTCACCTTCAGCAGGCTCCACATGGAAGCCTGATAAACATAAACAGTAGAGGGAAAGAGCGGGAGGGCTGGGCATGCCAAGAGGGGCATGGCGCACAGCACGGCATGCAAAAGAGGCACGGCAACATCACATGCAAAGGGCGGATCAAAGAACGATGCATGCAGGAGCGATGGAAGATTTTATGCAAAATGCCCAGAACAGAGAAAGATGCAGGAAGGAGATATCAAAGCAAAAAAAAAAAAAAAAAAAAAAAAAAAAGAAGATATTCAAGCCCTGCGCCAACCGCATAAATCCTGTATAATAATCATTCCAAAAGGCAGAACAAAAAAAGGCACAAGCTGGTCAGCAGGAATAGAGAATAAAACCCTTTATTGTTAACCATTTCAAACCAATGCAAGGCATGTAAAAAAAAAAAAAACACACAAAACAAGAAAGCAAAACAAAAGCAAAACAAAAAAACAAAAGCAAAACAAAAAAACAAAACAAAAGCAAAACATGCTCCCCTGGATGACACATTTCAACCACATGGATCTGTCAAGTCCAAAGATCTATTTGTCCGAAATGCGTCATCCGGAGGAGGTGATTGGTGTATTAGCCTTGCATTGTTTACAGGTGGATGATAATAAAGGATTTGGTGTCATATCCCAGGATCTTGATGAAGAACTTATGGCTTTGTAATTGGAGACATGGAGGAGCACGTGGATCGCACGCCCTAGAATTAAATTCCCTAAAGGGTGAGCTGGATTGGACATTTATCTAGAGCGGTCTTTCTCAATCTTTTTACCCTACAGGAAGCCCTGAAATTATTTGCAGGTCTCAGGAAGCCCCTACTAAAACCTATTTGTCAAGGGTCATTGGAAAAAGGCCCCCTACATTGGTGGCCAGTAGGAAGAATACCCCTCTTACATCGATGGTCAGTAGGAAGAATGTCCCCTTACAATGGTGGTAGGACAGAAGAATGTCCCCCCCACATTGGTGGTCAGCAGGAAGAACGGCCCCCTTACATTGGTGGTCAGTAGGAAGAACGGCCCCCTTACATTGGTGGTCAGTAGTAAGAATGCCCCCCCTACATTGGTGGTCAGTAGGAAGAATGCCCCCCCTACATTGGTGGTCAGTAAGAAGAATGTAACCCCTATATTGGTGATCAGTAGGAAGGATGCCCCCTTACATTGGTAGTCAGCATGGAGAACGCAACCCTTACAATGGTGGTCAGTAGGAAGAATCCCCCCTTATATTGGTGGTCAGTAGAAGGAATGTCCTCCTTACATTGATAGTCAGATGGAAGAATGTCCCCTTACAATGGTGATCAGTAGGAAGAATCCCCCCCCCCCCCCACATAGGTGGTCAGTAGGAAGAAAGGCCCCCTTACATTGGTGGACAGTAGGAAGAACATCCCCCTTACATTGGTGGACAGTAGGAAGAACGTCCCCCTTACATTGGTGGACAGTAGGAAGAACGTCCCCCTTACATTGGTGGACAGTAGGAAGAACGTCCCCCTTACATTGGTGGACAGTAGGAAGAACGTCCCCCCCTTACATTGGTGGTCAGTAGGAAGAACGCCCCCTTTACATTGGTGCTCAGTAGGAAGAAGGCCCCCCCCCTTACATTGGTGGTCAGTAGGAAGAACGCCCCCCCCTTACATTGGTGGTCAGTAGGAAGAACGCCCCCCTTACATTGGTGTTCAGTAGGAGAAATACAACCCTTACAGACAACTGACAAGACTATTGGTGCCATGTTGTTGGCTTTGCCAGGTGGAGTCAGCCATTGAACCATCAGATGGTAGATCAATCAGCCTCATCTGGAGGAACCCTGGCCGACAATGGCTGACCTAGAGAAAAGAGGGACACCAGTAAATTCAGTAAGCCATGACTCCTGGGTTTCAGTTTTCTGCAGATGCACTGAGCAAAGTTGGTGACAGACGGACAATTTTCAAGAACAATCAAAAATGTGTTCCTTCCATCTGCGGAGTAAATTTAGCAAACTTTTCATGGTCGGCTACTGTCACCAATCAATGAGCTTTCAGCAGCAGATATTGGTCAACATCTATCCAATGATAATTCACAAAACGTGAAATCTGAACAGGAGGTGCGTGCAACACTGGACCCTCCACAGACATTCCCACTTGTCACACTATATCTACCTGCAATGATCACACATTCATTATTGTTGGTTGAATCATCCAAAGCCTCAGAAACAAAAATGAAACCTGTCCAGCCTCGGGATGGATGATAGATTGCAGATGGTGACTGGTCTATCCCGGTACAATCACTCTGCCAGGCAAAGAATAGATGGCCAAGCCAAAGCTGGAGAACATCTCCCAGGATGGAGCACAGCTACACCACTCCATGTGGAGGGACACGACGGAGCACAGCTACACCGCTCCATGTGGAGGGACACGACGGAGCACAGCTACACCGCTTCATGTGGGAGGGACACGACAGAGCACAGCTACACCGCTTCATGTGGGAGGGACACGACGGAGCACAGCTACACCGCTTCATGTGGGAGGGACACGACGGAGCACAGCTACACCACTTCATGTGGAGGGACACGACGGAGCACAGCTACACCGCTCCATGTGGGAGGGACACGACGGAGCACAGCTACACCGCTCCATGTGGGAGGGACACGACGGAGCACAGCTACACCGCTCCATGTGGGAGGGACACGACGGAGCACAGCTACACCGCTCCATGTGGGAGGGACACGACGGAGCACAGCTACACCGCTCCATGTGGAGGGACACGACGGAGCACAGCTACACCGCTCCATGTGGAGGGACACGACGGAGCACAGCTACACCGCTCCATGTGGAGGGACACGACGGAGCACAGCTACACCGCTCCATGTGGAGGGACACGACGGAGCACAGCTACACCGCTCCATGTGGGAGGGACACGACGGAGCACAGCTACACCGCTCCATGTGGGAGGGACACGACGGAGCACAGCTACACCGCTCCATGTGGGAGGGACACGACGGAGCACAGCTACACCGCTCCATGTGGGAGGGACACGACGGAGCACAGCTACACCGCTCCATGTGGGAGGGACACGACGGAGCACAGCTACATCACTCCATGTGGGAGGGACACGACGGAGCACAGCTACACCACTCCATGTGGGAGGGACACGACGGAGCACAGCTACACCACTCCATGTGGGAGGGACACGACGGAGCACAGCTACACCACTCCATGTGGGAGGGACACGACGGAGCACAGCTACACCGCTTCATGTGGAGGGACACGACGGAGCACAGCTACACCACTCCATATGGATGGACACGACGGAGCACAGCTACACCACTCCATGTGGGAGGGACAGAGGGACACGACGGAGCACAGCTACACCACTCCATGTGGACGGACACGACGGAGCACAGCTACACCACTCCATGTGGACGGACATGACGGAGCACAGCTACACCACTCCATGTGGAGGGACAGAGGGACACGACAGAGCTAACTACACAAGACTGGGACATGGTGGCTTCTACTCAACAATACACGTCATTGAGCCAACAATGGGGTGGGTGGTGTTGAGGTGTCAGGGAGGGACAAACACATAGCGGGGATGGCAATCAGGGCAGAGCGGGTGAGTGCAGAGAGATGGGAGTACAGAACAGCAGAGAATGGCACCAGCAGGATCTGCAATGGGATGAGGCCTGGCTGCCATCTACAGGGAATAGGTCCACAGACACATCTCTTACCAGTCACCTATATAGAGAGTATGGAAGAGAGCGGGCACTGCACCGAGCGCCACCTTCCACAGGGGGGCAGACAGAAATCCAGGCTCACCGTCCCCTCCAACCCACATCACTCCATACATCGCCACTGCATATGTCCTCTGCTCTACTGAGCATTACATGTACTAGGCTCTATACCCCCCCCCATATACCAGGCTCTATACCCCCCACATATACCAGGCTCTATACCCCCCCATATACCAGGCTCTATACCCCCCACATATACCAGGCTCTATACCCCCCCACATATACCAGGCTGGATACCCTCCATATACCAGGCTCTATACCCCCCACATATACCAGGCTCTATACCCCCCCATATACCAGGCTCTATACTCCCCCCATATACCAGGCTCTATACCCCCTCCATATACCAGGCTCTATACCCCCCCATATACCAGGCTCTATACCCCCTCCATATACCAGGCTCTATACCCCCCCATATACCAGGCTCTATACCCTCACATATACCAGGCTCTATACCCTCACATATACCAGGCTCTATACCCCCCCCATATACCAGGCTCTATACCCCCCCCCATATACCAGGCTCTATACCCCCCCCCATATACCAGGCTGGATACCCTCCATATACCAGGCTCTATACCCCTCCATATACCAGGCTGTATACCCCTCCATATACCAGGCTCTATACCCCCCCATATACCAGGCTGTATACCCCTCCATATACCAGGCTCTATAACCCCCCCCATAAACCAGGCTCTATACCCCCCCATAAACCAGGCTCTATACCCCCCCCCCATATACCAGGCTCTATACCCCCACCCCATATACCAGGCTGGATACCCTCCCATATACCAGGCTCTATACACCCATATACCAGGCTGTACTCCCCCCATATACCAGGCTCTATACCCCCCCATATACCAGGCTGTACTCCCCCCCCCCATATACCAGGCTCTATACCCCCGCCCCATAAACCAGGCTCTATACCCCCCCCCATATACCAGGCTCTATACCCCCCCATATACCAGGCTTTATACCCCCGCCCCATATACAAGGCTGTACTCCCCCCATATGCCAGGCTTTATACCCCCCTCCATATGCCAGGCTATGCACCCCCCCCCCATATACAAGGCTGTACTCCCCGCATATACCAGGCTCTATACACCCTCCATATGCCAGGCTCTATACACCCTCCATATGCCAGGCTATGCACCCCCCAACCCCCCCCCCCCCATATACAAGGCTGTACTCCCCGCATATACCAGGCTCTACACACCCTCCATATACCAGGCTCTACACCCCCCATATACAAGGCTCTATCCCCCCCATATACCAGGCTGTACAGCCCCCCATAACAGGCTCCGTGCCCCCTGTGCGGAGCGGTGTCGGCACTCACCCGGTCCTGGACTCGGTGGGTCTCCGGTGATTAGATCCGGTTGCCGGTGTCTGTGTGCAGATCCGTGTCTGTGGGCGGGTCTGTACAAGCAGGGAGGGGCGGGGTCCCCGGGGAAGCCTCTATAGCGGACACACCGATCCCGGCCACACTCTCCGCACCATCTCTGATATTTTATTTTATGTTTTTAGGGCACGTAACATGGGAGAGCCGAACCCCCTCCTCCACCAATCACAGCACGAGGGTCTGGCCAGAGGGGAGGGCCAAGGGCGGGGCCAGTGCAGAGACTGGGACAGAAAGAGCCAGATTCATTCACTGACAGAGTGAGCCAGGAGGGATCATCCACAGAGAGACAGTGATCATCCACAGAGAGACAGTGATCATCCACACAGAGACAGTGATCATCCACAGAGAGACAGTGATCATCCACACAGAGACAGTGATCATCCACACAGACGGTGATCATCCACGCGGAGACGGTGATCATCCACAGAGAGACGGTGATCATCCACAGAGAGACAGTGATCATCCACACAGACGGTGATCATCCATGCGGAGACGGTGATCATCCACGCGGAGACGGTGATCATCCACAGAGAGACGGTGATCATCCACGCAGAGACAGTGATCATCCACGCAGAGACGGTGATCATCCACGCAGAGACGGTGATCATCCAGGCGAAGACGGTGATCATCCACAGAGAGACGGTGATCATCCACAGAGAGACGGTGATCATCCACACACAGACGGTGATCATCCACACAGAGACGGTGATCATCCACACAGAGACGGTGATCATCCACAGAGAGACGGTGATCATCCACACAGAAACGGTGATCATCCACACAGAGACGGTGATCATCCACACAGAGACGGTGATCATCCACACAGAGACGGTGATCATCCACACAGAGACGGTGATCATCCACACAGAGAGACGGTGATCATCCACACAGAGACGGTGATCATCCACAGAGAGACGGTGATCATCCACAGAGAGACGGTGATCATCCACAGAGAGACGGTGATCATCCACACAGAGACGGTGATCATCCACAGAGACGGTGATCAGCCACACAGAGACGGTGATCATCCACACAGAGACGGTGATCATCCACACAGAGAGACGGTGATCATCCACACAGAGACGGTGATCAGCCACAGAGAGACGGTGATCATCCACACAGAGACGGTGATCATCCACACAGAGACGGTGATCATCTACACACAGAGACGGTGATCATCTACACAGTGAGACGGTGATCATCTACACAGAGACGGTGATCATCTACACAGAGAGACGGTGATCATCTACACAGAGAGACGGTGATCATCTACACAGAGACGGTGATCATCTACACAGAGACGGTGATCATCTACACAGAGAGACGGTGATCATCTACACAGAGACGGTGATCATCCACACAGAGAGTCAGAGACTGTGATCTTCTACACAGAGAGACAGTGATCATCCACACAGAGACAGTGATCATTTACACAGAGAGACAGTGATCATCCACACAGAGACGGTGATCATCTACACAGAGACGGTGATCATCTACACAGAGAGACGGTGATCATCTACACAGAGACGGTGATCATCCACACAGAGACGGTGATCATCCACACAGAGAGTCAGAGACGGTGATCATCTACACAGAGAGACAGTGATCATCAACACAGAGACAGTGATTATCTACACAGTGAGGCGGTGATCATTATTATTATACAGGATTTATATAGCGCCAACAGTTTGCTCAGCGCTTTACAATATAACAGGAGACAATACAGCAACAATACAAGAGGGTTAGGAGGGCCCTGCTCCTTGGAGCTTACAATTGAAGAAACACAGAAACTGTGATCACCTACACAGAGAGACAGAGATCATCTACAGAGACAGTGATCATCCACACATAGCCAGTGATCATCTACGCAGAGACAGTGATCATCCACATTAGACAGTGATCATCTACACAGAGACGGTGATCACCTACACAGAGAGACAGTGATCATCCACACAGAGACAGTGATCACCTACAGAGAGACAGTGATCATCCAAACAGAGACAGTGATCACCTACAGAGAGACAGCGATCATCCACACAGAGACGGTGATCATCCACACAGAGACAGTGATCATCCAAACAGAGATGGTGATCATCCACACAGAGACAGTGATCACCTACAGAGAGACAGTGTTCATCAACACAGAGACAGTGGTCAACTACAGAGGGACAGGGATCATCTATACAGAGACAGTGATCATCCACACAGAGGGACAGTGATCATGCAAAGAAGGACAGTGATCATGGAAAGAGGGACAGTCATCATTCAAAGAGGGACAGTGATAATTCAAAGAGGGACAGTGATTGTCCACAGAGAGACAGTGATGATCTAATAAAGAGACAGTGATCATACACAGAGATACAGTGATCTTCTACAGAGGGACAGTGATCATCCATAGAGAGACAGCGATCATCTTAAAAGGGACAGGGATCATCCGTAGAAATACAGTGATCATGTGCAGAGAGACAGTGATCATCAGCAGAGAGACAGTGATCATCAACAGAGAGACAGTGATCATCAACAGAGAGACAATGATCATCTACAGAGAAGCAGCGATCATACCCAGAGAGACAGTGCTTATACCCATAGCAACAATGATCATCTACAGACATTAACCACAGAGAGACAGTGATCATCCACAGAGGGACAGTAATCATCTACACAGGGACAGTGATCATCCACAGAGGGGCAGTAATCATCTACACAGGGACAGTGATCATCCACAGAGGGACAGTAATCATCCACACAGGGACAGTGATCATCCACAGAGGGACAGTGATCATCCACAGAGGGACAGTAATCATCTACACAGGGACAGTGATCATCCACAGAGGGACAGTAATCATCTACAGAGGGACAGTGATCATCCACAGAGGGACAGTGATCATCCACAGAGGGACAGTGATCATCCACAGAGGGACAGTGATCATCCACAGAGAGAGAAGAGACATGCAGAGATCACACAGGGAGGTTCTGTGATGAAGCGATCATTCCTTGCTCTGTGAATGGCACACACTGATCTGATCACAAATGATGTATTTCATAACTCGAGCTCCATGCACAGAGATTTGTAGACATTATTATATGCTTCTTAGACTCAACCTCCTGGCACTTTCCTGTGCCCAGGGACCGGAGGTGCCACGTGGAACCTGCCATATAAGTGAATGACAATACATCTTTGCAATGGTGCTTACTCGCACATGTGCATCCAACATATTTCCCATACACAAAACGTCTGCATTCAGGAAAGCCATCCAGCGCTCACGCACAAGTGAACGCCATCCATAAACCTTTATAGTGCAAAAAGTTAACTTTGCATTTCATGTAGTTTTTGTTCAGTCTTGTTGCTTCTCACACTCTGTTCAAAAGAATGTGACCATCTTCATAGAAGTGAAAAATAATCCAATGGGCCTACATCAGAGGTGCTCTTTTTACCCCCTTGTAAAGGGCTATGTCTCCTAAAAGGCCATAGCCGTCCTCCATGGATAACATGCGTCACGAAAGGCCACAGCTTTCCTCCTTGGATAACCGGCTCACAAAAAGCCACGGCCAATCTCCATGGATAACACGGCTCACAAACGACCATAGCCATCCTCCATGAATAACATGACTCAGGAAAGGCCACAGCTGTCCTCAATGGATAACATGGTCAGGAAAGGCCACAGCTGTCCTCCATGGATAACACGGCTCACAAATGACCATAGCCATCCTCCATGGATAACACAGCTCACAAATGACCATAGCCATCCTCCATGGATAACACAGCTCACAAATGACCATAGCCATCCTCCATGGATAACATGGCTCAGGAAAGGCCACAGCTGTCCTCCATGGATAACACGGCTCACAAACGACCATAGCCATCCTCCATGAAAAACATGGCTCAGGAAAGGCCACAGCTGTCCTCCATGGATAACACGGCTCACAAACGACCATAGCCATCCTCCATGAAAAACATGGCTCAGGAAAGGCCACAGCTGTCCTCCATGGATAACATGGCTCACGAAAGGCCACAGCTGTCCTCCATGGATAACATGTCTCACGAAAGGCCACAGCTGTCCTCCATGGATAACATGGCCCACAAAAGGTCCCAGCCCTCCTCCATGGATAAAATGACTCAAGAAAGACCATTAGCCCTCCTCCATGGATAAAATGGCTCAAGAAAGGCCATAGCCATCCTCCATAGATAACATCGCCCAAGAAAGGCCATAGCTGTCCTCCATGGATAATATGGCTCATGAAAAGCCAGTCGTCCTCCAAGGATAACCTGGCTCACAAAAAGCCATAGCTCTCCTCCATTGAAAACATGGCTCATGAAAAACCATAGCCATCCTCAATGGATAACTGGTTCACGAAAAGCCATAGCCATTCTCCGTGGACCATATGGCTCATGAAAGGCCATAGCCATCCTCCATGGAAAATATGGCTCACGAAAAGGCATAGCTGTCCTAAATGGATAACCTGGCCCCTGAAAACCATAGCCAACTTCTATGAATAACATGGCTCACGGAAGGCCATAGGCATCTTCCATGGATAATATGGCTCACAAAAAGCCATAGCTGTCCTCCATGGATAATATGGCTCATGAAAACCATAGCCGTCCTCCATGGATAACATGCTCACAAAAGGCATTAGCTGTCCTCCATGGATAACATGGCACATAAAAGGCCAGAGCACTCTATGGATAACATGGCTCACAAAAAGCCATAGCCCTCCTCCAAGGATAACATGGCTCATGAAAGGCCATAGCCCTCCTCCATGGGTAACATGGCTCATGAAAGGTCACAGCCCTCCTCCATGGGTAACATGGCTCATGAAAGGCCATAGTCACCCTCCATGGATAACATGGCTGCTACTAGTCCTCATGGGGATGAGCTTGGAAAGCTTCTATGGAAACTTCTTTCAGGTCCCCCCCCCCCCCAAGACCCAAGTGTGATACCTGCTGTTGGCATAGACATCTGAGGGCATACTCACACCAGGCACAGTACTGCCTTGTACCATGGTGGAAGTATGATTGCCCCACCTCCCCAATGTCCTGCTGGTTTGTGCTCACATTGTGCTGGGCCAAGCATGCTTACGTCATCACCTCTGCCAGCCAGACCACAGTGATCCCTGCTTTCATGCACCATGAGTGTTCAGTGGTCCATACTCGGGCACAGTTTAGCGATCACACAAATGTATTATGCTGGAGTACAACTGAACCATGCTCCAGGTAACCTCTTTCAAGTGAGCTAGGGCATGGAAGGCTGAATCCTGTCCGAGTATGGTTTGAAACGATCTCACTACTCAAATGAACCATGGTTTGGGGGTCAAACATGGCATGGTAATTACACCTTAGTGTGAGTACATTCTGATTCTCTTCTTATCTGCTTGGGACTCGGGAGTAAGCTATTTTTTTATGACCTGTCTTTGTTTCGAGTGAACCCATCTAGGTTTAACCATAAACCATAGTATTAAAGAACTCCGGGACCCAACAAGGATTTCCCTCTCTTATTCCATCTGCAACCTCTCCTTAAATATCATTACAGGTATATTCAAACTCTGATTTATTTTGTATTGTGCTATTTTTACTAACACATGTAAATGCTCTTATCATGGTGGGTTCTCTGTAGTCACCTTGGTCTACAAGTAAAGTGCCAAGATGCTCAAGTGCTTAATGGATAGGTGGGTGGCTAGTGGGGGACCCACTATTAGGCCTGTGGGCTGTCATATGGCCAGAAAGGAGATCATGTCTAGCCTTAAGCTAATAAAATTCATATGTTATAAAAATATTTAGCTTAGGATATAGTGGTACTGTTTTTGGCATACAGAGTAATGCCCTACCCTAAGGCCCCCTTATACTAACCCACCCTGGGACTCTAACCCTTAAATGGATTCACTCAGTATATCTCCAGCCTTCTTGTAACCCCAATTGTACAACATACACTAGGACATTCTCAAGAGGGGCAGCAACAAGACCAGTCGTAAATCAGCAATGAAGAGTTGCTTTGAAGGACTTCTTCACAACTGGAATTGGAGAGGAAGACTTCAGCATACTCTTAATCAGCTGGGGGGGGCACAATTATTTATTATTTTATTCATGACCAGAGTTAGTAAACCCAGCTCCAAACGTTCCCAATAACCCAAATCTTCACACTAATTCTCTTTGTGACTTTAACATCAACTGTCAGGACCAGGATCTGAACCCACAACCCCTTCTTGTTGAGCCACCTGAGATGCTAGACAGCACCCTGTCTGATCCTTTGGACAATCGTGCCTTGTGCCTTGTTTCTCGTGAATCATGAAGTCCTTGCTCCTTCCATAAACTTCGAACTTGAGCCATGCCTTTGCACTTCCGGTTTGCTAGATTATTGTGCTCTATCCAGCCAATATCTTGCTCTTGTCTCTTCTGCTGTCATCGTTATCTTCACTACTACTTACCAACCTACCTATCACAACGCTCCTTCAGCGTTACCTATAACGCTACCACCTCCCCCTCACTCCCCCTCTCTGTTGGGGTCCCTCAAGGCTCTGTCCTTGGGTCCCTTCTCTTCCCCATCTACACCTCCTCCCTTGGCTAACAGATACTCTCTCACGGCTTCATGTACCACCTCTATGCCGACGACACGCAAATCTATCTCTCGACCCCTCGCCTCACCCCTTCAGTCACTAGCCTACTGAACGACATATCAGATTGGATGTCGCTCCACTTCCTTAAACTGAACCTCTCCAAACTGAGCTCCTAGTTTTCCCCCCAGCCCGCCCCCCCCCCCACTGACTTCTCCATCATGTCCAACAACGCCACCATCAGGCCCACCCCGCAGGCCAGAGTACTAGGTGTCATTCTAGATTCCAATCTATCCTTCCAGCCCCAAGTCCAATCACTAACAAACTCATGCAGACTCCACCTCCGCAACATCTCCAAAATACGCCCATTTCTAACCCCAGAAACTACTAAGCAGCTCATCCACTCCCTCATCATATCACGACTCGACTACTGCAACTCCCTCCTCACTGGCCTGCCTCACCTCAGGCTATCCCCGCTTCAGTCTATCCTGAACTCAGCGGCCAGACTCATCCACCTTACCAACCGCTCCGTTTCCGCCACCCCCCTCTGCCAATCCCTCCACTGGCTACATCACCAACCAAATATCCAAATACCACCCAAAACGCACTCTCCGCTCCTCACAAGACCTCCTTCTCTCTAGTTCCCTGGTCTCCTCATCCCATGCCCTCCTCCAGGACTTCTCCAGGGCATCACCCATCCTCTGGAACTCCCTACCCCAATCCATCAGACTATCACCTACTCTCCTCTCTTTTAGGCGCACCCTGAAAACCCACCTCTTCAAGGAAGCCTACCCTGCCCTCTGCTAATTGCCGATCTCCTCCACTTTTCCTACCACTCCATCCCCCACAGCTACTTCCTCCTGTACCACTATCCCCTCCCTCCTAGATTGTAAGCTCCAAGGAGCACGTCCCTCGAACCCCTCATGTATTGCATTGTATTGTTACTGTACTGTCGCATGTATTGTCCCCCCTGTAATGTACAGCGCTGAGCGAACTGTTGGCGCTTTATAAATACTGTATAATAATAATAACCTTGACTTGTTCATCGACTACACTTCTGCTTGATCCTGACCAGCAACTACTTGTTACCGACCTTTGGCTTGTTTACTGACTATGCTTCTGCTTGATCCCTACCTGCTACATCTGCTACTGGACCCCGGCTTGCTCACCTCCTAGTGGGCGATTCTGTGGACAGCGACCTGGTATTAACACAGCAATACACATTGCCACCATCAGGAACTCTGGTGAACACAGTTTAGTGCTTAGACCCCGCACCTCGGGTGAGCCTGTGTCATCCGATCTGGTGAACTGCTTGTGTACCTATCCAACTGATTGGTGGGGGCCTCTCTACTGCTATAGCTCACTGAGTGTTCAATGTACATGCCCTGCAGACTGGTCAAAGGTAGACATACTCAAGTGGTTTAATGAGTGGCTTGTGAGCTCTGTGTAATTTAGGGGCAATTTTTCTGCTAGTATGGGTTATAAGAAGTGAGGTGTGTTCTGGGGACAGCATACAGAAAACAACGTGTGTACCGGAGGTGGGATCTCACTGCGGAAAGATCAACCTGTGCTCTTGGGATGGGAGCTCAATGGGAAAAGACTAATCTGTACTGGTGGTTGTGGTGGTTGGTAGTGGAGCAAAGAGAACGAACACATTATATAAAATGGGATAACCAGAACAAAAAAAAAACAACTAAAGTGAGGGAATCCCGGGGTGACACCAGGGTCACCAGAACTAGTGTCCCCAGTGAAAGATTTTCCCTCCTATTCCTGTTCTGGTGCCAACCCAAAATTTGAGATTTTGTTTTCATTTCACTTTTGACAGTAAACAGGACAGAGTGAATCTCCCTAATGGGGACACAGACGGCAATAAAAATCCAACAGTTGTTCTAATCCCTCTCCACTTTATAGTTTAATATTTTTGCCCTTGATTCAGCCAGTGGTTGGAGCTCTAAGCTTCTTTTCACATGTTCTCCAGACAATCCTTCTCTGCTTTGATGAAAATAGTCTGTTGTTTACAGGGACAATGGCCCAAGCAGAGTTACACACAGAACCGATCACTCAGAAGAGCAAGTCTTCCCCCTCCCTTGTCACCTGTTCATATGGGTCATAGGAAACATCAAAGAGAGTTGAGCACATAGAGTGGACCTCATGCGTGCTCACTGTTAACTCCTTTACTTACCGTACCTCGTGGCCAAGTCATGGATCTCCATAAGGTGGGTCTGCTCCCGGTTGTTTTGGAAGTTGGACCGCTTGGAAGTGAGCCAATTAGTGAGCTCCTGTCAGGAATGGACTCTCCACTGGTGGTAGGTCTCACCTGCCGTGTGGGCTGTAGTACCAGGGCTGGCCAGTGGGTGCTCTCAGCAGCCAGAAGCTCACTCCTGCCATCAAGTCATCACCTGGGGCTGATTGCAGGAGGTGTATTTAAGGAGTGGCCAGGCCTGCAGTCAGTGCCTTGGTGTATGTTTCCCATGAGCCCCTGTACCTGCATCCTGCCCGCTTCCTGCCTGATCCTGACTCTGAACGAACTCCGCCTGTCCTGACCTCGGCTATTCCTGACCACTCTTCCGCTCGCTGCTGGTACCCTGTTTGCCCATTTGCTACAGACCCGGCCTGCCTGATTACATTTGATTTGTATATATGGTTATCTGTTGGAGGTTGGGTTGTTTGCACTGTGTTATGTTTACCTTGCACTGCGTTTGTGTTGTTTAGTCTTTAATAAATTGTCTTGTTTACTTTATACCTGAAGCCTGCGTTTCCCTGTGTCAGTCCACACACCTCTGGTCATACCTGGAGCCCTGACATTACACCAAGGCCAGTCCTGACCAGAAGTGGCTGCACAGGGAAGCCATCTTGGCTTGTTGTTCTGAAGGATGCATCCGGAGGAGGTTGTATACTTGTGTCTGCTAGTCTTAGATGACAGAGATTATGCCTATCAGACTCTGCAGGAGTATACCAGGGATCAGCTGCTAGAATGCATACAGGTTACTTATTCGCTTGTAGATCAGGGCATGGAGTTCTCTGAGGTGAAACCATTGATTCAGGCTTGTGTTGAGTTGGCTTCATCTAGTACCCCTGAAAGCAGGGATGACTTTCTTCCACCATTCAGTGTGGATCAAATAGAATCACTGGTATGGTTGTTGGAGGATGATCCGGATTGCTTCTGGGAGCATTATTCAGCATGTTCACCACATGTGCTAGTGGACTGTAGAAACGCAGTGCAGTCTTTGGTCAAACAGGCTATGTGTAAGATGAGTTTTGTTCAACCCATACTACAGTCCTGGTCAGACTTGTTACACCCAGCCTCAGGCAGCTTGCAACAAACCCATCCGGCTTCTAATTATTCCTCTGCTCAAAGCTCTACTCCTGCATTCCTGACAGCACCCCCAGTGACAGCCCAATATACCCTGCTATCTACCACATGTCAGTACCGTTCCCACTCACTGCACCTATCCTGCCTTTAATCCTGTAAAAAAGGCCGCTGTAGCAACTATTCCCTCCTCTGTTCCATCCTCCAGCTCTTCTCTGTCTCCAGCTACTCCCTCCATTTACAGACCTGCATTTACTTGAAGTACCCCAGTAACTAAACCCAAGAAGAAGCGAAAATTCTTTCCAACCAGTACCATCCTACCAGTATCTAAACCGGTCAGCCTGCTGTCTGAGAACCCACCTTCCGTTCAGCCTGATGACCCAGTGTACGCTACCCAGCCTGATGGCTCGATCCAGCCTGATGGCCCGATCCAGCCTGATGATCTGGTGTACGCTACCCAGCCTGATGATCCTACCCAGCCTGATGATCCTATCCAGCTTGATGATCTGGTACCCACTACCCAGCCTGATGGCCCGATCCGGCCTGATGGCCCGATCTGGCCTGATGACCCGGTGTTCGTGATCCAGCCTGATGACCCGATCCAGCCTGATGACCTGGTCTGGCTTGGTGCCTCGGTGCCCGTGGTCCAGCCTGGTGCCTCGGTGCCCATGGCCCGGCCTGGTGCCTCGGTGCCCGCTGTCGTGCCAGGTGACTCTGTGCCTGCTGTCGTACCAGGTGACTCTGTGCCCGCTGTCGTGCCAGGTGACTCTGTGCCCGTTGTCGTGCCAGGTGATTCGGCGCCCACTGTCGAGCTTGGTGACTCGGCGCCCGCTGTCCTGCTAGATGACTCGGCGCCCGCTGTCCTGCCAGATGACTCGGCGCCCGCTGTCGTGCCAGATGACTCGGTGCCCGCTGTCGTGCCAGATGACCTGGTGCCCGCTGTCAAGCTTGGTGACCCGGTGCCCGCTGCCTCGCCTGATGGCCCGGTGCCCGCTGCTCTGCCCGCTGCCTCGCCTGATGGCCCGGTGCCCGCTGCTCTGCCCGCTGCCTTGGCTGATGGCCCGCTGCCTCGCCTGATGGCCCGGTGCCCGCTGCCTCGCCTGATGGCCCGATGCCCGCTGCCTCACCTGATGGCCCGCTGCCTCGCCTGATGGCCCGCTGCCCATCCTGAGGTGCCTCTATCCGCTGCCCATCCTGAGGTTCCTCTGTCCGCTGCCCATCCTGAGGTGCCTCTGTCCGCTGCCCAGCCTGAGGTGCCTCTGTCCGCTGCTCAGCCTGTTACCTGACCCAGGCGGTGGAACATTTTTCCCACTAAGGACTGTTTGGAGCGTCCTGAGGCCGCTTCTTGAGGGGGGGGGGGGTACTGTCAGGAATGGACTCACCACTGGTGGTGGGACTCACCTGCTGTGTGGACTGCAGTACCAGGGCTGGCCAGCAGGTGCTCTCAGCAGCCAGAAGCTCACTCCTGCAATCAAGTCATCACCTGAGGCTGATTGCAGGAGGTGTATTTAAGGAGTGGCCAGGCCTGCAGTCAGTGCCTTGGTGTATGTTTCCCATGAGCCCCTGTACCTGCATCCTGTCTGCTTCCTGCCTGATCCTGACTCTGAACGAACTCCGCCTGTCCTGACCTCAGCTATTCCTGACCACTCTTCCGCTTGCTGCTGGTACCCTGTTTGCCCATTTGCTACCGACCCGGCCTGCCCGACTACGTTTGATTTGTATATATGGTTATCTGTTGGAGGTTGGGTTGTTTGCACTGTGTTATGTTTACCTTGCACTGCGTTTGTGTTGTTTAGTCTTTAATAAATTGTCTTGTTTACTCTATACCTGAAACCTGCGTTTCCCTGTGTCAGTCCATACACCTCTGGTTATACCCGGAGTCTTGACAGCTCCTCACTACTGGAGGACGTTTCACCTTACCAGGCACTGCGCCTGACAACTGGTTGCTTCGTGTCTTGAACTTGTACTAGGTTAATCATAGCAACGGCTTTACTCTTTCTTGACTTGCTGAGTTAAACCACTTCTTAATGTAGTGTGACTTCATACCCCATATGTGTTTTTATAGACCTAGGTTCTTTTGGATACACCAGAACCAACATGCACCCCTTTGAATGATGTCAGACCAGGCTCTGGTCTGAAGGTTGATATAACTTTACTAATGGAACTTCGGTATTACAGTCCAATATGAACAATTCGCTACGCTGACACTATCTATATTTGTGTGGATGCCCAGGCATACCTCTATGAGGTGGTAGTCCAAGCAGATAAAGTCAATTGCTGGTTATCCTCCGGAACCCCCCGGTGTCTTCAGCAGTCCCTTCCCAAGTTGAATTAAGCACGGAAAAGAGAGCCCAGGACCTCAACTTTTCCCCTTTTTTATATCACAGAAGGGGTGGCTGAGACCCAAAAGCCTGGGAACTGAGAGTAAATGGCTTAACCCTTACTCCCCCAGCCTGGGCCAGCTGCTAGCTATCTACAGCAGTGTTACAACCTGCTTACAAGTGGAGAAGGGTCACACCACCTGTCAGGTTTTTACTGCTGTCTGCGTCTTCATTTGGGAGATTCACCCTCTCTCTTTGTCCTAATGACCATTATAACCAGAGGTGGAAGTAAAAGAAAATTCCAAATTTTGGGTTGTCACCAGAACAGTAGCAGGAGGGGAAATCTTCCCATGGAGACACTAGTTCTGGTGACTACCAGGTATGCTCTCACTTTGCAGGGATTTCCTCACTTCCTGTTGTAGCTGCGCAACAGGAAGTGAAGGGAAATCTCCCCAATGGGACACAGATGGCAAAAACTGAGGGGTTATAGCCCACCCCTTACTATATCTCCAAAAAAAGTGTTGCCTTTAGTTCTACTTTAAATATAAAACTGTTAATTCATAATAGCACTTGGGGGCTAAGAATATGCATGCATCATACATACTGGGGGGGGGGTACAACTGGGGGAATCAATGGTGGAGAAGGATCTGGGGGTTCTGGTAGATCACAAGCTTAATAATGGCATGCAATGCCAAGCTGCGGTTTCTAAAGCGAGCAAAATCCTCTCTTGTATTAAAAGAGGTATAGACTCCAGAGAGAGAGAGATATCATTTCCCCGGTACTAATCATTAGTAAGACCTCATCTGGAATATGCAGTTCAGTTTTGGGCACCAATTCACAAAAAGAACATTGGGGAACTGGAGAAAGTACAGAGAAGGGCAACCAAACTGATAAGAGGCATGGAGGAGCTCAGCTATGAGGAAAGATTAGAGGAACTGAATTTATTCTCTCTTGAGAAGAGGAGATTAAGGGGGGATATGATCACCATGTATAATACATAAGGGGGATATGATCTCCATGTATAATACATAAGGGGGGGATATGATCTCCATGTATAATACATAAGGGGGGGATATGATCTCCATGTATAATACATAAGGGGGGGATATGATCTCCATGTATAATACCTAAGGGGGGGGGTATGATCAACATGTATAATACATAAGGGGGGGGGGGGGTATGATCTCCATGTATAATACATAAGGGGGGGATATGATCTCCATGTATAATACATAAGGGGGGAGTATGATCTCCATGTATAATACATAAGGGGGGGATATGATCTCCATGTATAATACATAAGGGGGGGATATGATCACCATGTATAATACATAAGGGGGGATATGATCTCCATGTATAATACATAAGGGGGGATATGATCTCCATGTATAATACATAAGGGGGGATATGATCACCATGTATAATACATAAGGGGGATATGATCTCCATGTATAATACATAAGGGGGGATACGATCTCCATGTATAATACATAAGGGGGGATATGATCTCCATGTATAATACATAAGGGGGGATATGATCACCATGTATAATACATAAGGGGGGATATGATCTCCATGTATAATACATAAGGGGGGATATGATCTCCATGTATAATACATAAGGGGGGGGGGGATGATCTCCATGTATAATACATAAGGGGGGGATATGATCTCCATGTATAATACATAAGGGGGGAGTATGATCTCCATGTATAATACATAAGGGGGGATATGATCACCATGTATAATACATAAGGGGGATATGATCTCCATGTATAATACATAAGGTGGGGATATGATCTCCATGTATAATACATAAGGGGGATATGATCTCCATGTATAATACATAAGGGGGATATGATCTCCATGTATAATACATAAGGGGGGGATATGATCTCCATGTATAATACATAAGGGGGGAGTATGATCTCCATGTATAATACATAAGGGGGGATATGATCACCATGTATAATACATAAGGGGGATATGATCTCCATGTATAATACATAAGGTGGGGATATGATCACCATGTATAATACATAAGGGGGGATATGATCACCATGTATAATACATAAGGGGGGATATGATCACCATGTATAATACATAAGGGGGATATGATCACCATGTATAATACATAAGGGGGGATATGATCTCCATGTATAATACATAAGGGGGATATGATCTCCATGTATAATACATAAGGTGGGGATATGATCTCCATGTATAATACATAAGGGGGGGATATGATCACCATGTATAATACATAAGGGGGGGATATGATCACCATGTATAATACATAAGGGGGGATATGATCTCCATGTATAATACATAAGGGGGGATATGATCTCCATATATAATACATAAGGGGGGATATGATCTCCATGTATAATACATAAGGGGGGATATGATCTCCATGTATAATACATAAGGGGGGATATGATCTCCATATATAATACATAAGGGGGGATATGATCTCCATGTATAATACATAAGGGGGGATATGATCTCCATGTATAATACATAAGGGGGGATATGATCTCCATGTATAATACATAAGGGGGGATATGATCTCCATGTATAATACATAAGGGGGGATATGATCACCATGTATAATACATAAGGGGGGATATGATCTCCATGTATAATACATAAGGGGGGATACGATCTCCATGTATAAATACATCAGTGGTTCATATAGTGAACTCGGTGTAGAGCTATTCACCCTGAGGTCATCACAGAGGACAAGGGGGCACTCTTTATGTCTGGAGGAAAAGAAATTTAATCTCCAAACACGGAAAGGTTTCTTCACAGTAAAACATGTGAAAATGTGGAATAGACTGCCTCAAGAGTTGGTTCTGGCCAGCTCAGTGGATTGCTTTAAAAAAGGCCTGGATTCTTTCTTGGATACACAGAATATAACTGGATAATAACATGTATAGGTAAAGTTGATCCAGGAGATATCCGATTGCCTCACGGGGGATCAGGAAGGAGTTTTTTTCCTCTGCTGGAGCAAATTGGATCATGCTTTGCTGGGTTTTTTTTCTGCCTTCCTCTGGATCAACTGTGGGGTTTTTTTTTTAAATGGTTGAACTGGATGGACTTTTGTCTTTTTTCAGCCAGACTAACTATGTAACTATATAATAGAAGATTGAATTCAAATTGATATTAAAAAAGTGTATGCCCACCCTCACAATGAACTTCTCTGATCTGCTCCCTTTTGGCCTTTTAAAATTGTCTTTGCCACTTAGGCTAGGTTCACACTAATGCGGTGCGGTACGTCGCATGTGATTCACACAGGAACTGCACAGCATTCCTGTGCAAATCGCATGCAAATTCTGTGCGGTGCAATTTGAGACATACATTCTACATACAGGGCACACATTATGTATGGCTCAAATCGCACCGTATCAAAAAAGGTGCAGGACCCTTTTTTGGCCCTGCTCCTTGGAGCTTCCAATCTATTTATTTCAGGTACTTAGATAGCGCTGTCAATTTATGCAGCACTTTACACATATATATATTGTACATTCACATCAGTCCCTAACCCTCAAGGGGTGTACAATCTAAGGTCCCTAACTCACATTCATACATACAATATTAGGGCCCATTTAGACAGGATCCAATTAACCTTCCAGCATGTCTTTGTAGTGTGGGAGGAAACTGGAGCACCCAGTGGAAACCCACACAAGCACAGGGAGAACATGCAAACTCCATGCAGGAGGCACCATGGTCAGTAATTGAACCCATGACCCATTTACTGCAAGGCAGATGTGCTAACCACTAATCCACTGTGCCAATCTAGGATTTTTTGTTGCTGTATTGTCTCCCGTTATATTGTAAAGCGCTGAGCAAACTGTTGGCGCTATATAAATCCTGTATAATAATAATATTTGATATGGCTAGGTTCACTCTATGATTCACCGATGAATCGCACAGGAATACACAGGCACATATCAGGAATATGAAATGTTGAGTTTACATATTCTTTAAGGACTCGTATGCTCCAGGGGCGGACTGACCATTCAAGCACTCGGGCCCGGGGTCAGTAGGAGGCCCCATGAGATTCCCCTGGTACCTTTTCATAAGCTTTTTTGGGTGTGGTTTGAGTGTGGGTGAGGACACAGGGGCCCCATGATCCCTTATTGCCCGGGGGCCCCATGAGTTGTCAGTCCGCCCCTGGTATGCTCTAATACATGTTCCAGTTTTGTTCTCGGGTTTAGACATGCTTTAAAGTTTCTCTTTAATTCCACGGCAGTGGACAGAGCCGGAATCTCTGGAGGGAGCTCCTTCAGTGCCCCCAAACCCTCCAATGGGTGATTGAAGCTGACAGCATTCACCTTGGGCTGAGGTATCAATTCTGGGTGGACTAATCCTTTAACCACTTGCTGACAAGCTTGATGGATCAGTACCGAATGCAGAACCAGCATGGTGTCTTCGGCTACACAGGAACACTCTTGCAATTTCCAGTATGTTTCTGCAGCTGAAGTTCACTCAGTACCGGAAAATAAAGAATTTATCTGCTATTTAAAGTATAGTTCCTGCAGAGACGTGTCCGCGAGGAATAGAGTCCCCGGCCTTGTCTGATGGTACTAGAAGTGTCATTAAAGCTATTGCACAATAACGCAGGATTCCAGGCATTCCTGTCCGATGATCGCAGCCCTGCAAGTATAAATAGACGTGGTCTTCTGTATGCAACACGGCATTGCAGGCTTCACCATGCTCAGAGAGCCATTGATGTTTAGTCAAAGGGACTATAAACCTTTCATTTGTTTTGCATCTATATACCATGCATGGGCAGCACAGTGGATACTCACGCCTTGGGGTCCTTGAATGGAGTTTGCACGTTTCTTCCTGTGCTTGCATAGTATTCCTCCATGTACTCTGGTTTCCTCCCACACTACATAGACATAGTGATAGGTTAATTGTCTCCTGCCTAAAATGACCCTAGTATGTGTACAAACTGCCTGTGTGCAGGTGCTTTCAGTGGCTAAATGGTTAGCACTTTTACCTGGCAGTACTAGAGTCATTGGTTTGAATCCCAACCACAGCACCACCTGCCTGGAGTTTGCATGTTCTTCCTGTGCCTGTGTGGGTTTCCTCCCACACTCCAAAGACATGCTGATAGGTTAATTGGATCCTGTCTAAATTGACCCTAGTATGTGTATGAATGTAAGTTAGGGACTGTAGATTGTACACCCCTTGAGGGTTAGGGACTGATGTGAATGTACAATATATAGTTACATAGTTAGGCTGGCCATACATTATACAATTATTTTTAGAAAATTGCTTTAGATTTACCAAAAACCATATAATATGAGGTCAAACCTAAACAACACTTTCAATTGTATCCAATTAAGCAGGCCCTTGCACTACATAGTTGAAGGTAAATCTAAAGGAGATTGGGCAGATATTGGACAGAAAATTGTATAGTGTATAGCCAGCAGGGCAGAGCAGGGGAGGAGAGTGATGGACATAGTAGGGGAGGAGAGCGATGGGCAGAGCAGGGGAGGAGAGCGATGGACATAGTAGGGGAGGAGAGCGATGGGCAGAGCAGGGGAGGAGAGCGATGGACATAGTAGGGGAGGAGAGCGATGGGCAGAGCAGGGGAGGAGAGCGATGGGCAGAGCAGGGGAGGAGAGCGATGGGCAGAGCAGGGGAGGAGAGCGATGGGCAGAGCAGGGGAGGAGAGCGATGGGCAGAGCAGGGGAGGAGAACGATGGGCAGAGCAGGGGAGGAGAGCGATGGGCAGAGCAGGGGAGGAGAGCGATGGGCAGAGCAGGGGAGGAGAGCGATGGGCAGAGCAGGGAGGAGAGCGATGGACAGAGCAGGGAGGAGAGCGATGGACAGAGTACGGGAGGAGAGTGATGGACAGGGCAGGGGAATCAACACGCTGTGATGTCACGCCGCCGGAGCCACGTGTTGGTCCGGCAGCCATCTTTTGAGAGTAGGTCAGTGCACCTTGCTGTTTAACTATTGTATTGCCATATTTGTGGATTTAATAAGATACAAGTTAAATACTACACTATGGGCACCTTTTTATGGCTTCTTTATGGAGCCATTAAGTTGCAGAGCCATTGGAGATTTCCAGTGATCCAGTATCCAGAGGAAGGGAATCCCTGTGACCAGGTGGCTGACCCTATCCATCTATCCTAAAGGGGACCTCTGGATTAAGCTGACTTCACCCATTGACCGCTGTGTTGACCATTCCTAGAAGGATGTTCTTCATACACCTACCATACCTCATACCCTAAGTGTCCTGAGGTGAATATATTAATGCATATACCCTATGCGCATCTGGTAAGTGCGCAATCTTATCATTCCTTCAGTGCACCAGCATATTGATTTCTGCCTACTTCTGGATTCACCTACCATATACCCATAGACTCATTCCAATTTGGATTTTACTGTGATCTTTTCTCTAATTGTTTTATTTAGAGCTGCACTTTATCTTACATATTGACCCTGCCCCTTTGTTTATTTACCATTGGTGGGAACCGGAGCCATGTCATTTGCCAGGAGGCAAGTATTGCGTGCACACGTTTTTTTTGTCAGTGTTCACAGTGATTGATGCTGGATTTACTTAGGGGGGCCTTTTTTTCCTTTTTGTTAACCACCTCCCGCCCGCTATATAGTAATATGACGAACGCAAGGTGGTTCTCTCGTTCTGGGAAGACGTCATATGACGTCCTCCCATTCTAATCGCGCATGCATGGCTCCCAGAGCTCGCAGCGAGGCGATCGGCCGTGCGCTGTGTTTCTCGGACACAGCAGATCACCGATCCACGGAAAGAGCCAAAGATGTCGGCTCGGTCATGTAATCAGCTGTGTCCAATCATGGCTGATCACATGTAAACAGGGAAATGCCGGTTATTGGCATTTCTCTCCTCACGAGCTGTCACGCTGACAGGAGAGGAGAGCCGGTAATCGCGGAGGGGACATGTACACTGATCATCAGAGCACTGATGATCAGTGTAGCCCCAGCAGTGCCACCTGTCAGTGTCCATCAGTGCCAGCTGTCAGTGCTCATCAGTGCCATGTGCCAGTGCCCATCAATGCCACATATCAGTGCCTACCAGTGCACATCAATGCCACATATCAGTGCCCATCTGAGCTGCCTTTCATTGTCACCCATCAGTGCCAGTCAGTGCCAAGTATCAATGCCAATCAGTGCCACCTATCAGTGCCACCTATTAGTGTCAGTCAGTGCCACCTAACAGTGCAAGTCAGTGCCACCTAACAGTGCCAGTCAGTGTCGCGTCTCAGTGCCGCCTATCAGTGCCATGTCTCAGTGCTGCCTTTCAGTGCCCATCATTGATGCCTGTCAATGCCCATCAGTGCCACCTACCAGTGCCTCCTCAATAGTGCCCATCAGTGCCACCTATCAGTGTCCATCAGTGCAGCCTATCAGTGCCCATCACTGCAGCCACATTAGCGCACATCAGTGAAGGAGAAAAATCACTTGTTTACAAAATTTTATAACAAAAACTAAGAAAAAACTTTTTTTTCAAAAATTTTCTGTGGTTTTTGGTTTGTTTAAAAAAAAAAATAAAAAACCCAGAGTTGATTAGATACCACCAAAAGAAAGCTCTATCTGTCCCAAAAAAATGATTAAAATTTCATATGGGTACAGTGTTGCATGACCACGCAATTGTCATTCAAAGTGCAAGAGCACTGAAAGCTGGAAATTGGCCTGGGCAGGAAGGGGGTATAAGTGCCCTGCAGGCTTGTGGTTAAATAAAGGTCTTGTCAAAAACAGTGTTTGCATGGGGCCCTTGTGGGAAAAGAGGCCCTTTCCCCCATCAACACAGGGACAAGGTGCTTTGGGGGGAGCCGTCCCTACCCCAAAGCTACCCCCAATGTTGAGAGCATGTGGCCTGGTACGGCCTACATGGAAGATAAATATATTTTAAAAATATTCTTCCCAAATATATTGAAATTTATTTGAAATTCAATATATTTCAAAATTTATTTCAATATATTTCAATAAATATATACACTGTATGTTGAAATGCGTTTTTACAATATGCAAAAAAAAATTTGTAAAAATACATTTTCAAATATACTGTATGTCTTTAAAAATACAAATCTACATTTTTGGAATGCATTTACAAATATATGTAAGAATATATGTTAAAATGACTTTTTTATATGTTAAAAAAAATCTGAAGAATATATTTAAAAAGTATATTTTTAAAAAAATATTTTTCATATATATTGTAATATATAAAAAACACATTTTTATATATTAAAATGCATATGTTACAATTCATGTGACAATATTTGAAGGGACAAGCAAAAAAATGTTTCTTGTATGATACCAGATCGTACGATTTTTGTTTAATCATTACAGTAGTTGTCCGAAAATACAATAAAATTACAATGCAATACATTACTTAACTTTGGAAATTTTTTTCTTTCGTACGAGAATTTTCATAAGTTTAGTACCATTTTCATTTTCAATATGGAGACTAGCATGCAAAAAAATCCCGATGATCATTCGTCCGACATTTTTATTGTGTGTATGGGGCATAAGGGTCTGATATCGATTTTCAGTGGTACCCAATGCCAATATTTTTTCAACACCAGACCTGTAGGACCTGGTAAGGATTGGTGGGGGGCCCCCATGCTTTTTTTTTTTTAAATGTTAAAGGTTAGAATCCTGCTGACAGCAGATGAGTCTTGGTTGTTAAGGACGCGCCTATTCTTCACAATGTATTCAAATCCATTCCAAAACGAATAAACAAAATGAAATTAGTAACTTAACCAATCGATCCGAAATGAAATGAAACAAATTTATTCGTTCTGCACATGTCTAGGATGCAACTGTTCTTCGTTTTTTTTTTTTTGGACAGACTTGGAGGTAATTGGATGTAAACAAACCCACGTCCATTTACTTCTGCCTTCCCATAGACTACCATGGAGCGCCCGTGTGAAAGGGTCCTAAAGGATGTTATACTTGTATCCATGGAAACAGAATGTGATGGCTCTCCTCAGAGTTCCATAACCTGTGTGAAAGAAGTGTGCCTGAAGCATCATTTTTTATATATTCATCCATAAAATGACCTGTATCCATGGTAACCATTCAGGTTTTATCTTCTATTCCCCCTGTGCAGTGAGGGGATGGATCCGATTGGCTGTCATGAGTAAAATGGAACACTTCCTTTAGACACATACAGTCATGCTTATTAGTTTGTAAAGCTCCGCGCCTCTTCACACACATCCTGAGGAAAACGTATCTACAAAAATGTAGCCGATATATAACATCTTTATAAATAAAACCAAGTTTCATAAACAAAAATATAGCAGTTTCTCAAAAAAAAAATTTTAACAAACAGGATTGCAACTTTAAAATACACAGCTCAAAAAATGAAAGGAACACTCTGAAAAACATCAGATCTCAATGGGGACAAATCTTCTGCTGGATCTCTATACTGATATGGACGGGGTAATGTGTGAGGAATGTAAGGATGCCCCATCGTTTGATGGAAATGAAAATGATCGACCTACAGAAGACTGAATTCAAAGACACCCCGAAAATGAAAGTGAAAAAAAGATGCAGCAGGCTAGTCCATTTTGCTGAAATGTCATTGCAGCAACTCAGAATGGTCCTCAGTAGTTTGTATGGCCCCATGTGCTTGTATGCATGCCTGACAACGTCGGGGCATGGTCCTAATGAGATGACGGATGGTGTCCTGGGGAATTTCCTCCCAGATCTGGATCAGGGTATTACTGAGCTCCTGGACAGTCTGAGGTCCAACCTGGCGCCGTCAGATGGACCAAAACATGATATCCCAGAGCAGGGGTGGACTGACAAATCATGGGACCCCCGGGCAATAGGGGATCATGGGGCCCCTGTGTCCTTGCCCAAACTCAAAAAAGCCTATGAAAAAGGTACCAGGGGCATCTCATGGGGCCCCCTACTGACCCCGGGCCCTCGGGCAATGCCCAAGTTTCCAAATGGTCAGTCCGCCCCTGTCCCAGAGATGTTCTATTGGATTTAGGTCGGGTGAGCGTGGGGGCCATTCAATGGTATCGATTCCTTCATCCTCCAGGAACTACCTACATACTCTCACCACATGAGGCCAGGCATTGTCATGCACCAGGAGGAACCCAGGACCCACTGCACCAGTGTAAGGTCTGACAATGGGTCCAAAGATTTCATCCCGACACCTAATTATTATTATTATACAGGATTTATATAGCGCCAACAGTTTGCTCATCGCTTTACAATATAACGGGAGACAATACAGCAACAATACAGTTTAATACAAGAGGTTTAGGAGGGCCTGATCCTGGGAGCTTACAATCTAAGATGTCAGTCAGGGTGCCATTGTCTAGCCTGTAGAGGTCTGTGTGTCCCTCCATGGATATGCTTCCCCAGACCATCACTGACCCACCACCAAAACAGTCATGCTGAATGATATTACAGGCAGCATAACATTCTCCATGGCTTCTCCAGACCCTTTCATGTCTGTCACATGTGCTCAGGGTGAACCTGCTCTCATCTGTGAAAAGCACAGGGCACCAGTGGTGGACCTGACAATTCTGGTGTTCAATGGCAAATGCCAATCGAGCTCTATGAAACCGGACACACCATTCATTTTAACAATCTTTCCATAAGATTACATGAGCATTCAACTTATTTTATGCATGTTCTTCACCTGTAAGAGCCTCCTTTGTGTAGACATCCAAAAGCTCTGAGAGTGCTGCTGGGCAACACCATCTTAGATGGGATGTCAGCAGCCCCAGCGCTGTCACTCAAGTGACACTCCAGAGTATCTCTCTTTTCTCCTCCCTTGGTATTTACATACATGGTTATGTGAAGCGATGAGGGAGGAGCAGAGGAGCTGAGCCAGCACAGACTACAGTTAGGCACTCCCAGGAGAGAAAAAGGCTATGATGTACAATGACAGAGGGGGCATCTCCTAAGGAATTGACTCTTCTTGAGTGGTCACATTTCCTAGGCAAGTTGAAAGGCACAATGCAAAATAATAAAAGTATTTAAAATAGGTTAGTTTTCTGTTGTTTTATCTGCTTTTATTTTACATTGGTGACAGCGTCTCTTTAAATTCAAGCAGTGTTTACCGATGTTCTATGAAAATGATATTAATAATAGCCTCGCCCCGTGTTCATACCATCCCCCAGCCCTGCTGAACAGACCACCAGTACTGGCAGCTACAGCGTTCTTATTAAAAAGATTAGATCTGCCAGATAAGTACACAGCAGAATCTATAATCACACGCTTCTCTTTCCATTGATAAAGCCAGCAATTATCTGCAGAGGATCGGGTCTTCACAAAGAGCCTTGTGATTCATTTGAGAAAAAAAAGCAATATTGAGTTAATAATGAGCGGACTTTTTAACAGTGTTAAGGTAGAATATAAGCTGCGGATCTCAACAACGAGATCGGCAGACGGAAATCACAATGCTATTTCTGATACATGGATATTGGGCACCAGTAGGGGTGTGCCATTCCCTAATGACCCTGTGCTCATTAGCATTATCACTCTGTGTGCCGGCGGGGAGATGGGAACGATCCCTAATTGACTGGCTCAGCGCTATATATATATACAGTCATGGCCGAAATTGTTGGCACCCTTGATATTTTTCCTGAAAATCAAGTATTTCACACAAAAAAGGTATTGCATTAACACATGTTTTGCTATACACATGTTTATTCCCTTTGTATGTATTGGAACAAATATAAAACAGAGGCAGAAAAGCAAATATGACATAATGTCACACAAAACCCCAAAAATGGGCTGGACAAAAGTATTGGCACCCTTAACTTAATATTTGGTTGCACACCCTTTGGAAAACATAACTGAAATCAGTCGCTTCCTATAACCATCAATAAGCTTCTGACACCTCTCACCCGGAATTTTGGACCACTCTTCCTTTGCAAACAGCTCCAGGTCTCTCTTATTGGAAGGACACCTTTTCCCAACAGCAATTTTAAGATCTCTCCACAGGTGTTCAATGGGATTTAGATCTGGGCTCATTGCTGGCCACTTCAGAACTCTCCAGCGCTTCTTTGCCATCCATTTCTGAGTGCTTTTTGACGTATGTTTGGGGTCATTGTCCTGCTGGAAGACCCAGGATCTTGGACGCAAACCCAGCTTTCTGACACTGGGCCCTACAGTGCGACCCAAAATCCTTTGGTAATCCTCAGATTTCATGATGCCTTGCACACAGTCAAGGCACCCAGTGCCAGAGGCAGCAAAACAACCCCAAAACATCATTGAACCTCCACCATATTTTACCGTAGGTACTGTGTTTTGTTCTTTGTAGGCCTCATTCCGTTTTCGGTAAACAGTAGAATGATGTGCTTTACCGAAAAGCTCTATCTTGGTCTCATCTGTCCACAAGACGTTTTCCCAGAAGGCTTTTGGCTTACTCAAGTACATTTTGGCAAACTGTAGTCTTGCTTTTTTATGTCTCTGTGTCAGCAGTGGGGTCCTCCTGGGTCTCCTGCCATAGCGTTTCATTTCATTTAAATGTCGACGGATAGTTCGCGCTGACACTGATGCTCCCTGAGCCTGCAGGACAGCTTGAATGTCTTTGGAACATGTTTGGGGCTGCTTATCCACCATCCGGACTATTCTGCGTTGCAATCTTTCATCAATTTTCCTCATCCGTCCACGACCAGGGAGATTAGCTACAGTGCCATGGGTTGCAAACTTCTTGATAATGTTGCGCACTGTGGACAAAGGCAAATCTAGTTCTCTGGAGATGGACTTGTAACCTTGAGATTGTTGATATTTTGCCACAATTTTGGTTCTCAGGTCCTCAGACAGTTCTCGTCTCCTCTTTCTGTTGTCCATGCTTAGTGTGGCACAGACAGACACACAATGCAAAGGTTAAGTGAACGTCTCTCCTTTTTATCTGCTTTCAGGTGTGATTTCTATATTGCCCACACCTGTTACTTGCCCCAGGTGAGTTTACAGGAGCATCACATGCTTGTAACATTCTTATTTATCCGCAGTTGTGAAAGGGTGCCAATACTTTTGTCCAGCCCATTTTTGGAGGTTTGTGTGACATTATGTCGAATTTGCTTTCTTTCCTCCCTTTTTTTGTTTTGTCCCAATACACACAAAGGGAATAAACATGTGTATAGCAAAACATGTGTTAATGCAATACGTTTCGTGAGAAATACATGATTTCCTGGAGAAATATCAAGGGTGCCAACAATTTCGGCCATGACTGTATATATATATATATATACATACACACACTAAATTGCTAAAAGTATTGGGACACCTGCCTTTACACACACATGAACTTTAGTGGCATCCCAGTCTTATGGTCTAATATTGAGTTGGCCCGCCCTTTGCAGCTATAACAGCTTCAACTCTTCTGGGAAGGCCGTCCACAAGGTTTAGGTGTCTATGGGAAGGTTTGACCATTCTTCCAGAAGCACATTTGTGAGGTCAGGCACTGATGTTGGACGAGAAGGCCTGGCTCGCATTCTCCACTCTAATTCATCTCGAAGGTGTTCTATGGGGTTGAGGTCAGGACTCTGTGCAGGCCAGTCAAGTTCCTCCACCCCAAACTTGCTCATCCATGTCTTTATGGACCTTGCTTTGTGCACCGGTGTCCAGTCATGTTGGAATAGGAAGGGGCCATCCCCAAACTGTTCCCACAAAGTTGGGAGGATGAAATTGTCCAAAATGTCCTGGTATGCTTACACCTTAAGAGTTCCCTTCACTGGAACTAGGGGCCAAGCCCAACCCCTGAAAAACAACCCCACACCATAATCTCCCTTCCACCAAACTTTGCACTTGGCACAATGCAGTCAGGCAAGCACTGTTTTCACAGAAGGTTTTTCACCATAATGCGTAGAATACATGAAGGTAAAAAAACCTTCAGCCTTTACTAGCACTTTAATGTGATTTTCTTCTATTGCATGATATTTGCACAACTGTTTGTCCAATCTGTTTTTACAGAAAAAATATACTAATATTAATTTGAACTCAAACATAACATAATATCCAGTTTGTGGTAAAATATAAAAGATGGGGTTGCATCAAGTAAAATAGATACCAAACACGTCAAGCCTTAAAATTGCACATGCCCATGAAATGGTGAAAAACATTGGTACCCAAAATTGTCCATAGGCAATGCTTTAAAAGCCTTTATGGGTAATCAGTTTATTATTGCTGCTGTGATGTGACTTCCTGTTAGATGGTGGCTACGTTTGTTCTCCATGATCCTACTGTATGTAGGAATGTTGCCACTAGTAAAATGGACTATGGAGTGTGGGATTTGAAGTGTGCATAGAGCAGTGCACATGACTGCAAATTGAATCTTTAGCATTTTTTTAAGATAGATTAAACTTTCTTTTGGTGGTATTTATTCGTCACTGGGATTTTTATTTTTTTTGCTATATAAATGAAAAAAAATATATTTTTTTAAAGTTTTTCTTATAAAATGTAGCAAATAAATAATCTTTCTTCATAAATCTTGGCCAAAATGTATTCAGCTATCTTTTTGGTACAAAAAAAAAAAATAACCCAAATCAAAAAATTATAATTTTTCAAATTTTTCTTTTTACATTTGTGTTTTTTTATTATTATTTATATTATTATTATTTTTTTTTACATACTGTCACCCTAGCAGTATAGTGTTACCATAGTGACACTGTACTACTTGTGGGGGGAGGGGGTGATGAAGATTTTTTTTTATTTTTTTTTTTTTACACTGATTGCTCTTACTGCCATAAAGGCTGTAAAAGCAATACTTTCTCCTCTTTGGCTGCAATCCTAATTGCAGTAAAAAAATACCGTGTGAGCTGTTGGTCACACCTTGTCACATGGTACATGGCTGTTGTGACTAGCCTTGTACCATGTGACCTCTGTAATCATTCACAGAATTCACAAGTAGTAAACAATGATGTCAGGAAGTGACATCTTGTTTACTACTGTTCATGTGATCACTGATTGGCAATCACTGATCACATGAATCGGAACCTCGCACAGCGGTCCTGTACATAGATCTGTGTTCACCACCACTGGACACAGCGGGCACCGTTCGCGGCGCTGCGTGCTCCCAGAGAGCGCACATCGGTAATGGATGAGGGGGGACGTTTAGAAACACCCCCCCACGTGCATTGGCAACACTCCCGTCTGACCGTTTATCGGCAATGGGCCAGATGGGAAGAGGTTAAAGTGATCCTGTCAAGTCAGGGTAACCTTTACACTTGAATTCCAGAATATTTTACCCCCTTCATGACCAAACCAGTTTTAGCTATTCGGCACTGTGCTAGTTTAACTGCCAATTGCTTCGTAATGCAACACTGTAAGCAAATGAAATTTGTAGTTTTTTTTCACACAAATAGAGCTTTCTTTTGCTGGTATTTGATCATCACTGGGTTTTTTATCTTTTATTATATAAACAAAAACGACCCAATATTTTGAAAATAAAAAAAACAATACTGTATTTTTACTTTCTGCTACAAAGCATATTCAATAAAAAAAATTTAAAAAAATCAAATTTCTTCATAAATTTAGGCCAAAATGTATTCTGCTACATGTCTTTGGTAAAAAAAAATTCACAATAAGTGTATAATAATTGGTTTGTGTGAAAGTTATAGCGTCTACAAACTATGGTATACATAATGGAATTGTATTTATTTATTTTTATATTAGTAACGTCGGCGATCAGCGAATTATAGTGGGACTGTAAAAGTGCAGCGGGCAATCTGATACTAACTGCCACTTTGTAGGAACTGACTAACTGCCACTGACATCTCCATTGACACTAATACAGTGATCAGTGCTAATAATATATGCTATCACTGTACTAATGACTCTGGCTGGGAAGGGGTTAACATGTAGGGGAAATCAAGGGGTCGACTATGTGCCTAACAATGTGTAATGTGCACTTATTTTTACTACAGACTATTTGTCTCTTTTCCCTGCTTTACTGGGAATAGAAACAAGGAGATTGTTCCCTTTGTTCAAAGCCCTGTGTTGATTGTCAACATGGCTCTGGGCAGTGATTCGGCACAGCCGATCCCTAGGTTCTGGCCATTAATCATTGGCTAGGATCTGCTGACAGAAGCCTGCTGTGTCAAATCACAGAAGGGTAGGCGGGCAGGGGCGTTCACGCACCCGAAATCAGCAACACCCACATGGAAGAAAAATATATTTGAAAAATATTTTTAAAATATTCTTCCCAAATATATTGACATATATTTGAAATACTACAATTTTGGCCATATTCAATATATTTCAAAATATATTTTAATGAATATATATATGTATATATATATATATATATATAGAGCATGTTGAAATGCGTTTTTTAAAAATATATATTTTTTAAATATATTCTTCAGATTTGTTTTTAACATATAAAAAAGTAATTTTTTATCTATTTGTAAATGCTTTCCAAAAATGTATTTTTAAAAATATTTTCATATATTTTTTAATAGAAACGCATTTCATTTATATACTGTATGTTGAAATGCGTTTTTATTACAAAATATATGAAAAATGTTTTTAAAAACACTTTTTCAAATATACTGTATGTCTTTAAAAATACAAATCTACATTTTTGGAATGCACTTACAAATATATTTAAAAATATATGTAAAATGACTTTTTTATATGTTAAAAAAAAATCTGAAGAATGTATTTAAAAAATATATTTTTTCAAAAAACACATTTCAACATGCTATATATATATATATATATATATGTATTTATTGAAATATATTTTGAAATATATTGAATATAGGCAAAATTGTAGTATTTCAAATATATGTCAATATATTTGGGAAGAATATTTTAAAAATATATTTCAAATATGTTTTCTTCCATATGGGCATACAGGTACATGGTGGTGCCTGTAGGAGCTGCCCTGTTGCAGCATATGTTCTGCGGCAAGTCAGCAAGTGGATAAGCAGAACTACTTGCTGTTCCCTGGATGGTGGAAATACTCAACTGGTCATATGGGTTGAATACCTGTTTCCCCTGCTGCACGCAGTGGTTCCTCCCGCTGGCTCACACTACCCGCAGTGACATATGAGCCGGTGGAAGGAACCACAACATTTGGCAGGGGAGCCAGTATACTGGAAGTGTGGATTATTTGCAGTGGCAGAGACGAGTGAAGCTGCAGCATTTTAACAAACAGGCATCCAGAAAGGAAATTACATTTTATCAGGTGGGCTATGGATGTAAAAGTGACTTTGTGCGAAGGTAAGCTTCCAGTGAAGCCAGCGAATAGGGATGAGTTTATGGCGAGGAACATTCTCTGAAGAGACAATTGTGAAATGAGCCTACAAAGCAGAATTTTCCTGATTTTTCAGATGAATATGCAATATGTCAGAAAGAAACGCCCCAGGCGGTGTTTTCATGAATTAATTGGCAACATATCAATTCTGACCATTTATTAATAGAGCCTCAAGTCGCATGGTATGCAGATAAAAGGTTCTGCCAGGGATTATTCAGATCATGTGTTGGGTCTCTGGAGCATCACCATCTGCCAGACACAGCGACAGTCACTGGGGAGGAGAGCAGGAGATTCAGATGGCGTCTCTGCGGGAGAGAACGGCATTGTGGGAGTTATTGTTACTGTCAACTGCAAACTGGCCCAGTATGTCTGCAATCCACCTCAGTGATGGTTACCTTCAGGTGATGGCAGATGATTGCACTGGGACGTCTGTAATCAGTGTCAGTTATATGTGAACTCTGGCAGATATAAAAGACATGAATACAGTCCTGTAATCAGTAATACATCGTTAAGGATGGGTTTCCGATTCATGCGGTACATCGCACGTGATTCGCACCGCACCGCATTCCTGTGCATATCTCATGCGATTTGTGTGCGGTGTGATCGGAACCATGCATTATGTATGGCTCAAATCGCAGCGCACCAAAAAGGCGCAGGGCCCTTGTTTGGGTCCGCACTAGAATCGGATCACATGGGTATTCACAGCTATGCGATCCGATTCTACACATTGCACCACATTTTACGGACCGCTTTTGGGGTGTTAACATACACACCCGCATGGGTTCGCATGAACGGGGTGCGATTCTGATACGGTGCGCACAGAAAACGCTGTGAATTCCGCACCACATCAGTGTGAACCAGGGCTAAATGGATTTTTAGAATTACAGGCAATGTAAGTACCTAAATGGGACCTGGTATCAGCCTCTTGCAATCCCTGTACAGCAGAGCTAAGACTGGGGGAGTGAGAAGCAGCACAAGCAGCCAATCAGTTTATGTGCTGACTAGAAGCATGTTGATAGGAGGAGAGAGTAGAGCAGGGGTGTCCACCCCAGGGCCCCAGATTTAGCATGCGGCTGGGCCCGTCTGGAGGGACACCGGGGATGCCATGCAAGCACAGCAGCCACAGTGGCCGACACAGGGATGTCAGGAATGCCGCGCAAAGGTAGCCTACACTGACAAGCCAGGCATATGCACGTCTGGAGGGATACCAGGGTCTCCATGTTTGCAAAGCACGGCCAACAGGGTGTGACAGGCGCAGCACCCTTTGGTGCCTAGTGCGCTGTGGCATTAGAACAATTATGCAATTGCTGTTTCTTTGTTTGATTAGACTGACTTTACTCTGTAATTCCTCCAATGCCGCTCTATGGATGCAGTAGGTTTAAAGAGCACACCGAATACTTTACTTAACTTCTTTAATAACTTCAATTTTCTTCATATAACTGCTTCCAATGGCTTATTTCTTTCATATTACAATGGTTTAATTCGTATTACATTGGGTTGATTCGATAGCTTATCTCGATAGGTTCAATAGATTCGATAAATTTGTTCTGTATATTTCGATAGATTGATAAATTCACTTGGATTTATAAATTCGTTAGATTACTCTACAGTGACTTGGTTCGTAAGTTTGATTCGGTAAGTTCGGTGGAACTACAAGTAAAACACATACAACAGTTTTTACATACAGATCTACCTGCACTGCCAAACAATAGAGGAACACACAAGTGCATTAAATACCTATTTGGCCTTCTCTGCTTCCATAAAGCTCTTCTGATTGGAACTGTCTGTTTCCTCCTCTGTCTGGTGAGCATGTGTCTCTAGAAAATCCTAGCAGGGAGTTTTACACAGGCATAGATGTGAAACTGGCTGGGATTGGTTAAGGCTCTGTACAGTGTGAGGCTGTCTGTGATTGGCTCATCTTTAACTAACTCTTAAAGGCATATTTTCCTTTTCTGCTTCTGCTAACACAATGAATATAGAAATGTCATATAACAATCAAAGACATAAATTACAGCAATGATTTTGCTTTTGGCTTTAACATATGTACATATACACTGTACTGAGGTTATTGGCAGGTTTGGTATACACATATATGTGAACCATATCAGCAACCTAGGACTGGTCTTAGCTGGCCAGCTACACAGGGAGTGCAGGGGTGTCAGGTAGGTAAATGCTGCTTGGCTGGATCTAGAGGGGTGCTAGGGTGGGCTGCACCCCCCCCCAGATTTTTATTGTAGCCCCCCAAAGCCCTCCCCCCCACACAGCACATACCTAACCTACATTCACACACGCAATTAGGGCCAGTGCAATCTGCAGTTCCTCCTGCGGCTCTCAGCAGGTAGGTGCAGCTGCCGGCCCCGTTCACTATAATGACAGGTCACCGGCAGCCACATCTATTCATGGTATTCTACTGGTCTAGATATACACTCACCGGACACGATATGAAGTACACCTTGATAGTGTCGGGTTGGACCCCCTTTTGCCTTCAGAACCGCCTTAATTCTACATGGCATGGATTCAACAAGATATTGGAAACATTCCTCAGAGATTGCGGTCCATATTGACATCAGAGCATCACGCAGTTGCTGCAGATTTGTACAATGATCTCGTTATCATGTTCAAGAAACCAGTTTGAGATGATTGGAGCTTTGTGACATGGAGCATTATCCTGCTGGAAGGAGCAATCAGAAGATGGGGACACCGGAGTCATACAGGGATGGACATGGTCAGCATGGTCCAGAAGAATAATGTGCAGATAATACTGGAGCCTTGATGGTCCAGAGGAATGATGTTCAGGTGACACTGGAGCCTTGATGGTCCAGAGGAATGATGTTCAGGTGACACTGGAGCCATGATGGTCCAGAGGAATGATGTTCAGGTGACACTGGAGCCATGATGGTCCAGAGGAATGATGTTCGGGTGACACTGGAGCCATGATGGTCCAGAGGAAAGATGTTCAGGTAACACTGGAGCCATGATGGTTTATAGGAATGATGTTCGGGTGACACTGGAGCCGTGATGGTCCAGAGGAATGATGTGACGCTAAAACTGGAGCCATGATGGTTCAGAGGAATGATGTTCAGGTGACACTGGAGCCATGATGGTCCAGAGGAATGATGTTCAGGTGACACTGGAGCCATGATGGTTTATAGGAATGATGTTCGGGTGACACTGGAGCCGTGATGGTCCAGAGGAATGATGTGACGCTAAAACTGGAGCCATGGTGGTTCAGAGGAATGATGTTCAGGTGACACTGGAGCCATGATGGTCCAGAGGAATGATGTTCAGGTGACACTGGAGCCATGATGGTCCAGAGGAATGATGTTCAGGTGACACTGGAGCCATGATGGTCCAGAGGAATGATGTGCGGCTAACTCTGGATCAATGATGGTTCATAGGAATTATGTGTAAGTAACACTAGAGTGATGATAAACCAGAGCAATGATATGAATAATATGAGTCACAAAGAAATCCTCATAGGAACAGCGCTTCACTCCATATTATCATAGCGACAGACCAACACATGATAATATAAATAGAATGATTAAATAATAAATGAAGTATCTTCCACCAAGGTGTAGCAGAGGGAAAAAAATAGTCCACCACATAGATCCCAGCCCTCATGCACACTTGATGGTAACGTTAGCTGTGTAAAGTCATGTTAGAAACAGGAGTTTTTCAGCTTTTTTTAGCGTTTTCGCATTAGCATTTAGCTAACCTGAAGAATATGATGTATATTCTTATATTATTATTTTTTTTAAATATATTCTTCAGATTTTTTTAACATATACATTTTACATATACAGTATTTGTAAATGCATTCCAAAAATGTAGATTTGTATTTTTAAAGACATACAGTATATTTGAAATGTATTTTTAAAAATATTTTTCATATATTTTGTAATAAAACACATTTCAACATGCAATATATATATATATTTTTTTTATTGAAATATATTGAATATGGCCGAAATTGTAGCATTTCAAATACATGTCAATATATTTAGGAAGAATATTTTTTAAATATATTTCAACTATATTTTTCTTCCATGTGGGTTATGAATACATTTGGATGTAGGGATTGTGTATTTAGGAGCTGCACTTTATTGGTTGATTTGGTATTTAGGTGTGAATCACTTTTAGTATTTAGCTTCTCTTAGGAGTTTAAAGTGATTGAAAAGCTTAATTTGAAAAAAAAATTAAAATAACAATCTTCATACTTACCTGCTCTGTGTATAGGCAGGTAGTAGGTAACTAAAAAAGATACATATATCAAGCATACCATTACTGCACAAAATTTTTTTAATATAAAATAAAGATAACCTAACAACTAAATAAGTGAATGATTGTCTAGTTTTGGATGAATTTGTTAAGTTACTAATTTTGTTTTATTGCATTCGTAATGAAATTTGTTTAATTTAGTTTAGTTTTGTTTCATTTACTCATTTTCAACCAGATTTGAATTTTTCCAATGGATTCAAAGAAAATATCAAAATGATCTGATTCATTGTGAAGAAAGCTGGTTCTATTACATTCGAAATTCGAATTTTGGAACATGGCTATATTCTTTCTAATCTATTCTATTTTTTTTCTATTCTGTTCTGTTTTTCTATTTTCTATTCTATTTTGTATTATTCTATTCTTTTCTAATCTGTTCGTTTACTTTCTATTCTATTCTTTTCTTTTCTAAATTCAAATTTAAGAAGATGGCTATATTCTATTCTACTATTTTTTTCTTATTCTATTCCTTTATTTTCTATTCTATTCTTTTATTTTTTATTCTATTCAAAATTTGAATTTCTAAAGACGGCTATGTTCTTTATATTTCATTCTATTCTATTTGAAATTTAAATTGTGAAAGATGGCTATATTCTATTTCATTCTATTATATTCTAATCTATTGGGTTTGTTTATTCTATTCAATTTTATTCTATTAGACTCCCTCAAGAGTTGGTTCTGGCCAGCTCAGTAGATTGCTTCCAAAAAGTCCTGGATTGTTTCTTGGATACACAGAATATAACTGGATACTAACATTTATAGGTAAAGTTGATCCAGGGAATATCCGATTGCCTCTCGGGGGATCAGGGAGGAATTTTTTCCCCTGCAGGAGCAAATTGGATGATGCTTTGCTGGGTTTTTTGCCTTCTTCTGGATCAACTGAGGGTATAGGATTATAACTTTTTTTTTTTTTGTAGTTGAACTGGATGGACTTTTGTCTTTTTTCAGCCAGGCTAACTATGTAACTATGTAACTATGTAACTATTCTTTTTGAATTTTGGAAGACGGTTATATTCTTTATATTTCATTCTATTCTATACAAATTTAAAAATGTGAATTTCGGAAGATGACTATATTCTATTTTATTTTATTCTATTCTAATCTTATCCATTTTTTATGCTATTAATTTCTGTTCTATTCTACTATATTATTTTGAAAATGCAAATTACGGAAGACGGCTACATTCTTTCTTTTTTATTCTATTCTACTTGAATTTCGAAAGACGGCAATATTCTTTATATTTCATTCTATTCTATACAAATGTAAAAATGTGAATTTCGGAAGACGACTATATTCTATTTTATTCTATCCTTTTATTCTATTCATTTCTATTCTATGCTTTTTGAAATTCAAATTGCAGAAAACAGCTACATTCTTTCTATTTTATTCTATTCTACTTGAATTTCGAAAGACGGCTATATTCTTTATATTTCATTCTATTCTAATCTATTCTATTTTATTTTATTCTATTCCTTTATTTTCTATCCTATTCTATTCTGTTTTATTCTATTCTTTTCAAAATTTGAATTTCAGAAGGCAGCTATATTCTAACATTAATACACGCAGTTTTTGAAGGAAATCATCAATAGTCAGCAATGTTTATGAATTTGTTTTCAAATGTATGAAATTTGGTTTTGTTATTTCGGATTTGTTTACATTTGATAATACGGCAATTCAGAAACTTCAGTTACATCAGAATCCCCAAATGTAAAAAATGTCCAAATTTTGATTGAGAATGAGAACGAAGCGCACATGTCAAGTGTTGATGACAAGAGGCACAGGACAAATACAGGAGGGTGAAACTACATACCAGATACAGAGACAGCAATAAAAAGAAAACTAGCAAGGGTCCCAATCCTTCCATACAATCCACAAATATGGCCATACGTACTCTGTAAAGCACTCGTTTGTAGGATCAGATCTCAGGAACTAAACACCTCAGCAAGTCAGAGTCCGCCTTACTTCCTGGCTGGATGTCCAGCATCATCCAGCCCTTTCCTTCCCAGCCTGACTGTCCCTGGGCTTCCCCTTTTATTCTCTGGATTTCAGATTCTTCAATCACACAGGCTCAGCATCACAAATACACATTACCAAGGGTAGTCTGCATGCAAATACAGCCTGACTAGAATCTTCCAGTCATACAGACATCTACCCATCAATGCATTATATTAGAATAATTCCAAAAGCCAACCCTCTGCTTGCATCAGGGCCAGGGGCGGACTGACCATTTGGAAACTCGGGCACTGCCCAAGAGCCCGGGGTCAGTAGGGAGCCCCATGAGATGCCCCTGGTACCTTTTTCATAGGCTTTTTGAGTTTGGGCAAGGCCACAGGGGCCCCATGATCCCCAATTGCCCGGGGGCCCCATGAGTTGTCAGTCTGCCCCTGATCAGGGCTTAGGAATTTTGAAGTACTGAAGCAGAGTGCAATGTTTTCAGGAAGCTATGTACAGCACCCTGCCAGCCCATCCCATAAGCCATGATCTGCCTGCATTACATAGAGAAGCGCAGTGACCCAGTGATGACATCACTGGTTGTAAAATAAGGTATATTGTGTAAAATATATTTACAAATGTCATTAACAAGTTGATTTGGGGGGACACAAAGAACCAGGAAAGGCAAAATCTAAGCAGATTAAACTTTGCCTTCGAGGAGGCAGACTTAAAACTCCCTAAAAGAAGAATAAATAATTCTTACGCCCTTCAGGATATAGCAGACACATCCAGGGGTCGAATTGACAACTCATGGGGCCCCCGGGCAATAGGGGAACATGGGACCCCTGTGTCCTTGCTCAAACTCAAAAAAGCCTATGAAAAAGGTACCAGGGGCATCTCATGGGGCCCCCTACTGACCCCGGGCCCTCGGGCAGTGCCTGAGTTTCCAAATGGTCCGTCCACCCCTGGCCACATCGCAATCCTGAGATTTCCAGAGCCAATATTACCTGCACAGAAATAGAGAAGCTTTTTAGGTAGTCTGTGAGTGTTATAACTTTTTGGAAACATTTTTTACTGGCTTGTCTTTTTAAACGTACTCCACGTACCAGAGCGCTTCACGAACAGAGCGTTCCCCAGATCAGAGCAGAGAATCAAAGCTTGTTGGAACTTATCAGAAGACAAACTGCCTTGGTTTACCAAGGTGGCGTCTCATTAGAGGGCGAACGCTAAACACGGGGACGGTTGTGGCATCAGCTCCTCTTTAATGAGAAACATAAGAGGACGATGCAGCAGCTCCGTTCCTGGCTGGAGGGCTATCAATCTCAGAGACGGGGGCGATGGATGAGTTTTGTAGAAGAGCTGAGCTTCTTCAGCGCTCCCGGAGAGCCTTTCATTACAGAAGTCTTAACAAGGTCCCTGCCGTTCCTTTATCCCTTTAATGTGTTCCAGGAAAAAAGTGGCTCAGGACTGATAGAGGTTTGCAAAGTAAAAACCGCAGAGAAAATTGACTTCCAGAGAACTAAACCAGTGAAGAAAGTATTTAGGAATCACCTCTGTTAAAAAAAAAAACAGTTAACTGTTAGGTTGCTTCGTATCTGGTTGATACAATGCCATCAGCCCTAAAATCATATTTTCTATGCAGCACATGCCTATTATGAAGTGTCTGAAAGCATGTACAAAAGAAAATGTGCCAAGTGGAGGAGGAGATTAGTTGCAATGTTTTCTTCTGTTATACACTGCTCAGGAACACTTTTTCATCAGAGCCTAGCATCAAGTCAATGAAACTCCTGGGATATTGATCTGGTCAGTTAAGTAGCAGAGGGGGTTGTTAATCAATTCAAATTCAGCTGCTTTGGTGTTAATGAAATTATGAACAGGTGCACTAAATGGGCAACAATGAGATGACCTCCTTTTAGGTGGAGGCAGGATAGGCTTCCCTGAAGAGATGGGTTTTCATGGACCGTCTAAAGTTGGACAGAATAGGAGATAGTCAGAGAGACTGTGGTAGGAAGTTCCAGAGGATAGGAAAGGCTTTAACCAGTTCCCTGCCTCGCTATTGCCGAAGGATGGCTACAGCGTGGTTGTCTGGTCCTGGGACGTTGTCCATGGACGCCATTCCAGAACACGCCCCCCAGCGGTGAGCACCCGGTGATCTCTGTGATCGCTGTGTCCTATGGACACAGCTGATCATGTGATACAGTAAACAGCCAATCACGGCAGACTTTTAGCACGTGATCAGCTGTGTCCAATGACACAGCAGGTCACCGGGTAAATAGTTGCCGGTTATTGGCCTCACACTGTGAGGAAAGTACTGCCGAGAACAGCGAAGGGATCGACACTGATCATTAGTGCCCATCAGTGCCGCCCACCTGTGTCACCCATCAGTGCTGCCCATCAGTGCAAGTTCATCAATGCCGTCTATCAGTGCCGCCTATCAGTGCATCCTATCAGTGCCCATCAGTGCTGCCTATCCGTGCCACCTCAACAGTGCTAATACGTGCTGCCTATCAGTGCCCATCAGTGCTGCCTATCAGTGCAGCCTCATCAATGTACATCAGTGAAGGAGAAAAATTACCTGTTTGCAAAATTTTATCATAGAAACAAAGAAAAACTTTTTTTTTCAAATTGTTTGCTATTTTTTTGTTTATAGCGCAAAAAATAAAATGCTCAGCGACGATTAAATAACACCAAAAGAATGCTCTATTTGTGTGAAAAAAATTATAAAAATTTCATATGGGTACAGTGTTGCATGACCGCACAATTGTCTCTCAAAGTGTGACAGCGCTGAAAGCTGAAAATTGGCCTGGGCAGGAAGGGGATATAAGTGCCCGGTAGGCAAGGGGTTAAAGAAGTTCTGGAGGTCATCTTGGGAGGAAGTGAAGAGTGAGCTAGAGAGCAGGAGGGGATATATCAAAACTGGGGATGTATCAAAACTGGGGATATATCAAAACTGGGGATGTATCAAAACTGGGGATATATCAAAACTGGGGATGTATCAAAGCTGGGGATGTATCAAAGCTGGGGATGTATCAAAACTGGGTATATATTGAAGCTGGGGATATATCGAAGAAACTGTTGGTTTGTATCTAAAACTGTTATTTCACTAGTGCTTTTAGCTCCCTATTTATTTTACCTTGGATTCTGGGAGAGAGAACTCATTGCTTTAGATTCTGGCCCCTTTCCCTTCCTCTGGGCAGAAAAAAAATTATTTGGGTGTGGGAGCGGGGGCTGTAATCCACTTTTCAGGTCAGATTGCAAGCTTTAAGTGGACCTGTCCTTCAGACCCCTTACTATCCCTGCCATGTGCTCTATTTCATAAGGCTGTGGCACTTTGCTTGACTTTAACTGGCTTTTGGAGCACTATTTGTCTCACTGGCACCAACAAACGTTCACAATTCCTTCCAATGACACCACTGATGGAAAACTAGTTCTACCGTTTACACCAACAATAGGGTGCTATTTATCCAATTGACATCAACAATGGGGCACAATTCCAATTGATGGGACATTAAACATTCCACTAACACCAATGATGAGGCGCTATTCCTCCCACTGAAAACACTGATGGGGCACTACTCCTCCCACTGACGCCAACAATGGGGTATTATTCCTTCCTTTCACTGACACCAACAATTTTGCACTGCTCTTTCTACATACACCAACGATGAGACACCATTCCTCCCATTGACACCAATATTGGAGCAATTGTCCTACCAATGACACCAACAATGGGCAATTATTCCTTCCTTTCACTGACACCAACAATCGGGAACTGTTCCTCCTACATATTATTATTATTATACAGTATTTATATAGCGCCAAGAGGTTTGCTCAGCGCTTTACAATATAGTGGGGGACAGTACATGAGACAATACAGTACAATACACGAGGGGTTCGAGGGCCCTGCTCTTTCGAGCTTACAATCTATTATATTATATTCTTACATACACCAGAGATGGGACGCTGTTCCTCACTGACACCAATGACGAGACACTATTTTGTTCCCATTGATCTATGGGGCCAGGACATTTTCATCTCTCACTGGCCGCAGTCTGCCCCCCCTAAAGTTCGAAGGAGAGTGAACTGGCCCTTTCTTTGGAAGGTCTGAGGGCCCTTGCCCTGGACATTGCAACAATACGATTCCTTGCAACAAGAAAGATCTGGCTAGCAGGTCATCGAGATGCAGGAGGTGGACATCAGGGAGTCAGGTAGGCTGCATCTTCCAGGTGTAGATATCTGGCATGTAGCTCCTGAGACTGCACAATGTCTATGGCGTTCCATCAAATCTTGCCATCTCTTTCTTGTTATTATCAGCCCAGCATGAGTCCCATCGCTGTTGTAGGAGCTTGTGTCTGTATCTTTCCCTCATTTCCCAGCAGCAGCTGGGGTTCTATGGAACTGGCCCCAGAATATGTGGAGCAGCAGCTGCCTGTATGCTGGACCAGCTTCAAGTTCATTATCTTATGTGCTCAGCTTCCCCTCGGTGCGATATTCAGGAAAGCACTAATAAGGAATAAATGATATCACTTGTAACACATGCCAGCTATGGAGGTCTTGCTCTGGGCATGACAACTGTGAGAAAATTGCAATCATAATACCCGATGGACTCTTTCGAGTTTTATACACAGGGAGGACGTAGCTTAGAAAAGTGGGTGTGGTCTCGCTTGGCATTGTGTCATTCAGATTGGGGTCTGGCAAATGTTATATTACACATTCTAACTTCTGGATCTTGTTCAAGAGAGGCGATTGAATGATCACATGGATCATTTTTAGAAGATTAATAATTACGTCAACAGTCGTCAGAGAGTAATCTTTTAAAGGGCCTTTGGATGTGTTAATGGAATCAGTTTGACATCTCTCTTCTAAGATCATTCAAAATTCATTGACAGGTTTTAGGTATGTGCAGTCTATTTCCTCCACTGCCGGTGGCGCTCAACCAGGGGCGAACTGACCATTTGGAAACTCGGGCACTGCCCGAGGGCCCGGGGTCAGTAGGGGGCCCCATGAGATGCCCCTGGTACCTTTTTCATAGGCTTTTATGAGTTTGGGCAAGGACGCAGGGGCCCCATGACCTCTATTGCCTGGGGGCCCCATGAGTTGTCAGTCCGCCCCTGCGCTAAACACATTATTATTGCAGAGGGAGAGGAAGTCAAGAAGAACATGCTCTTCTGTGGTGTCCTGGGTCACTGTGGAAGTGATCCGGTTGGATGCTGCCACCCCATGTGACTCTGGTGGCCATCTTGGGTCAGGCAGAGTCTTTGTAAGACCCTGGCTCCCCGGTTTGGCACTCATTTTGCAAGTGGCAAGTGTAGGGACAGTTCTCCTGTCTGTCAGAGACAGTGACCAGCAGTAAGGAAAGGTTCCAGACACGTAGGGAGAGGCTAGGGACACACAATGCTTGTGGAATCCTCCGATTTGGGCACAGACTGGCCAGGCTGCATTCTGCCCTCTAGGAGAGCCATTGATGGCACATCTGAGACTTGCTCCACTCCACTCTGCCGTTACAACCTGTGAGTGTTCGCGGTCATGTGTCTTCATGCTGGGCTGTTTGTGAAGTTGAATTTTGATCATAATACAAGTTCTTTTCCTGCAACCGGACTGTTTATTGGTGCCACCGCAACATGCTGCACATCCCCACAAGTTGCATTTGACCTCTTTCTAAATGGCACTTGTTCTGCCAACTTTCCTGGATTTGCCAGGACAATCCCACATCTCTGCCCTCCATCCAGAGGAACCTGTGTCCCGGGTTGTGTCTTAGGATCACAGCATCACCCTTTTATAGAGTTACTGAGCATGTGCAGTAACTAAAAAAAAGGGTATAATTGAGGGGACCATGGCTTCAGCTGGATGGTTCTCGCATGCCAGAAAGTTGGTGTTATCTGGGCAGGACCACCCACAAGAAGGGATGATATGTGTGAGCCAAGGGCAAGGTTGACAATGTCCCAGGGACTGTTACAAAGATTACTTACGACGCTGACTCTTAGGCTCCTACAAAATTGTTGGCGCCAGTGCCTGCAGCTACACAGAGCAGAGTTGACAGTACATTCCCAATATCCCAGAGGGCCAGAACTGTGTCACTAGTCTGCCCAGCACATCCAGAGGAGCCAAGTGGGTTCCCGAGAGTCATCACATCAGTGCATGAGGGCCCTTCCACCACTGGGACCTACTGCTGAAATGCAGTAGTTTGGTAAGAGGGTTGTTACTGCACTGTGTAGCAGACACTGACACCTTAGTTCATCTTTTCCTTACCTGACCTTCCCCTTGAGTGTCATGCAGCCTACCCAGACCATTCTCTAGGGCTATTGTATTAATACCTCGAGACTACACCTTCAGCTTCAATAACTGCACCATTGATGATTCCCACTCCTCCCATCTTGAACTTGTTGCAACTCTGTGATTGACTGGAGCTCCTTTGAGTTAACCCCTCCAGCTCCTTCTGCTACATCTGTCTAACTGACTCTAAGCTGGCGAGGACCATTGAGCTCTACTGACTGTGCACCACCGTAAGGTCCCCAATCAAGCCGGCTAGACCTAAATCCCTTTCCTCAATTTCTAGGGAGAACCGTGTTTTTATATATAATTATATATATATATATATATATATATATATACCCTTCTCCACAGACTTTACTATCCAAGCTCTTCCCCTTTATGGGGAGAGGGGGGATTGTCGGGTATACTGTGAAGTCCTGCAGGCACAATTGAATATAGCTGGGTCACTCCAGGGGGATTTGATGGTAGCATAGTCTACAGAGGCTTTACTAATCCACTTCTTGCTGCCATCACTGCACCCTTTCTGTACCTGAATCTGGGCCCAGTCATCATTTCCTGGGGCTTTTTTCTTGTTAGTCCATGGACATATGTAGTGTGGAAGGTCTCTGTATAGTGTTTGGGGGTCATTGCATTCTTTTGCTCTTTGACTATGTTGCATTATTCTTGTTCAACCTATTTTATGTTAATAGAACCACAGCTTCAATCGATTTGGTATTGCCTACTCATTGTCGGGGGGGTGTCAGAGTGGTTTAGGTGGTAACATTTGTAGCTCCTGCTCCAGATTTTACTCAGAGGGTTGTTTCATTCAACAGCTCTTTTGGGGGTGCACTACATGTATATGGGGGTTTTCCATTTATTTCTGGGTTTTTTTTTCTATTGGTTGAAATAGATGGACTTCTCTTTTGCAACACGACTATTTACCTGTATAAATCAATTGTGTGACATCAGCTTTATTGCTGATACACAGATGATTTTAATCTCTTGCTACTGAGAGATTTAAGCTCTTCCTGGCAGTATATCTAAAATCTCAGTAATTAAAAAAAATAAATAAATAAAAAAAAATATATATATATATATATATATATATATATATATACAGTCAGGTCCATAAATATTGGGACATCGACACAATTCTAACATTTTTGGCTCTATACACCACCACAATGGATTTGAAATGAAACGAACAAGATGTGCTTTAACTGCAGACTGTCAGCTTTAATTTGAGGGTATTTACATCCAAATCAGGTGAACGGTGTAGGAATTACAACAGTTTGCATATGTGCCTCCCACTTGTTAAGGGACCAAAAGTAATGGGACAATTGGCTTCTCAGCTGTTCCATGGCCAGGTGTGTGTTATTCCTTCATTATCCCAATTACATTGAGCAGATAAAAGGTCCAGATTTAATTTAAAGTGTGCTTTTTGCATTTGGAATCTGTTGCTGTCAACTCTCAAGATGAGATCCAAAGAGCTGTCACTATCAGTGAAGCAAGCTATCATTAGGCTGAAAAAACAAAACAAACCCATCAGAGAGATAGCAAAAACATTAGGCGTGGCCAAAACAACTGTTTGAAACATTCTTAAAAAGATGGAACGCACCGGTGAGCTCAGCAACACCAAAAGACCCGGAAGACCACGGAAAACAACTGTGGTGGATGACCGAAGAATTCTTTCCCTGGTGAAGAAAACACCCTTCACAACAGTTGGCCAGATCAAGAACACTCTCCAGGAGGTAGGTGTACGTGTGTCAAAGTCAACAATCAAGAGAAGACTTCACCAGAGTGAATACAGAGGGTTCACCACAAGATGTAAACCATTGGTGAGCCTCAAAAAACAGAAAGGCAAGATTAGAGTTTGCCAAACGACATCTAAAAAAGCCTTCACAGTTCTGGAACAACATCCTATGGACAGATGAGACCAAGATCAACTTGTACCAGAGTGATGGGAAGAGAAGAGTATGGAGAAGGAAAGGAACTGCTCATGATCCTAAGCATACCACCTCATCAGTGAAGCATGGTGGTGGTAGTGTCATGGCGTGGGCATGTATGGCTGCCAATGGAACTGCTTCTCTTGTATTTATTGGTGATGTGACTGCTGACAAAAGCAGCCGGATGAATTGTGAAGTGTTTCGGGAATATTATCTGCTCATATTCAGCCAAATGCTTCAGAACTCATTGGACGCCGCTTCACAGTGCAGATGGACAATGACCCAAAGCATACTGCAAAAGCAACCAAAGAGTTTTTTAAGGGAAAGAAGTGGAATGTTATGCAATGGCCAAGTCAATCACCTGACCGGAATCCGATTGAGCATGCATTTCACTTGCTGAAGACAAAACTGAAGGGAAAATGCCCCAAGAACAAGCAGGAACTGAAGACAGTTGCAGTAGAGGCCTGGCAGAGCATCACCAGGGATGAAACCCAGCGTCTGGTGATGTCTATGCATTCCAGACTTCAGGCTGTAATTGACTGCAAAGGATTTGCAACCAAGTATTAAAAAGTGAAAGTTTGATTTATGATTAATATTCTGTCCCATTACTTTTGGTCCCTTAACAAGTGGGAGGCACATATGCAAACTGTTGTAATTCCTACACCGTTCACCTGATTTGGATGTAAATACCCTCAAATTAAAGCTGACTGTCTGCAGTTAAAGCACATCTTGTTCGTTTTATTTCAAATCCATTGTGGTGGTGCATAGAGCCAAAAATGTTAGATTTGTGTCGATGTCCCAATATTTATGGACCTGACTGTATATATAGTGACATGCATCAAAACAAAATATGTGAGGTCTAATGGGAAAGGGATTTGGGAATTGCACTAGATGAGCAGCAGAGAAAGAAAATATATAGATTGGCACAGGGAGCTGTAGATATGGGAGCTGTAGATATGAAGGTAGTAGAAATGAACTATAAGTGTTTAGCTAGGTGGTATATCACACCGAGTGTGGCGCATAGGCAACAAATAGATAAATCACCCTTGTGCTGGAGGATGTGAGAGCGAGGGCCCAATGGCACATATTTGGTGAGAGTGTCCTAAGATACAGAAGTATTGGGGTGAAATAATACAGCACATACAGGGGATCACAGAGGTTAGTGTCCCAAAAGATCCAGGTGCATGTTTATTCCATAAAACAAATATAAAAAACTCCGCCATATGTAGGAGGATAAAATGGTGAGATTTCGGGAAAAATGGGAGGTATATAGAAAATCATATAAAGGAAGAGATAAAGAGGGAGTAGGAAATTAAGAAAGAAAAAAGGGACAGGTAGATTAGGAAGAGGGTGAAGGAAGTTCTAAAAGTATTTTGGAAACAAGAGGAGCTGTGATCTAAAAAGAGGAAGATGGAGCTGGGAGTGGGAAGGGGGGGGGAGGTTGGGAATGGGAAAGGGGGAGGAGGTTTTACGGGGGGGGGGGGAGAATTGTTTAAATGAAATTTTTTTTTGTATGCAAATAATATGATTATTTATTAATGTTAAGTGGAAAATTTGAAAATTAATAAAATATTTAAATAGTAAAAAAAAGAATATGTGAGGTCTTTGCAGTATTTCCTTTGATGACCACAACATATTTAAATTAATATTAAAAACTAGATTCCAGCACTTCCTGTGAAAGGGTGACAACGCTGACGTGATGACATCTGCATCATCAAGGATCATCCACCACCTGGAGAAGATAGAAGAGGAAAAGCATCCAGTCTGTTACATGACATCAGAAAAGGGTAAATAATAATAATTACAAAAAACATACCGCTGGTATTAGCAGGTCTCCAGAGCAGAAAGGGGTCCTATACAGGGGTGTATTTACCACAAGGCAAACAAGGCATTTGCCTACGGTGGCATTTTTCAGGGTGGCAGCACCCCCCCCCCCCAGGAAAAGGGGACATATGCAGCATGGGAAACAGGTGGGATCTGAAAGAGGGTGCGGGCTGCTTGATGGTGTATGCAGTGCCCAACTCTCGTTCCCGGGGATGTCCGGAGCTGTGAAGGTGAGTGTCTCTCTATTGCCGGGGGGAATGTGTGTTAGTGGAAGGTTCTCTTGGGTGGGGGGCAGGGGTGTTGTTGGTCACTGTCAGACTCTCTCCCGGGGAGGGGGTCTGGTGTTGGTCGGTGTCAGGCTCTCTCCGCTAGGGGGAGGTATCTGATTTTTGTGTTGCCTAGGGCAGCAAAAAACCTAAATACACCACTGGTCCTATAGACAGGGAAGCATGGAGCTCGGAGTTGGGCTTTAGGCTCCATGTACACTGCAGCTGATAAACTCTCGTTTAGGAGATTTTCTGCGTTTTTTTCAGCAGCCCCTGAACTCTCCCTAATGTTCTCCTATGTGACCATGTACACATCATCGTTTACAGGCAGTTGAGTTTACAGTCGTTTTTTTTAACGCACCAAACCTGTGTTTGGAGTAGATTTTATCAGCATTTCAAACGCCAAATGCTTGTAAACGCGACTCACTGCGTTTATAAGCATTTGCGTTTGGAAAAATGTTTTAACTCTTCCATTTCCAGATGCTGTCCAGAGCCTTTTTTCATCATGAAAAATGCATGTAAAGTGTTTTCCCTGTACTCAAATGGACCTGGAACACCGTATGAGAAAATATGTTAGACACTGCTGCAATAATTTCTGCACAGAAATGAGCTGGAACCAGGGGCAGACTGACAACTCATGGGGCCCCCGGGCAATAGGGGATCATGGGGCCCCTGTGTCCTTGCCCAAAATCAAAAAATCCTATGAAAAAGGTACCAGGGGCATCTCATGGGGCCCACTACTGACCCCGGGCCCTCAGGCACTGCCCGAGTGGTCTGAAATAGTTAATTTTTTACTGTTTTTCAGTGCATTCTGGGCATTTTGAAAGGTCTCCTGAGGTTATCGTTAACCACTTCCTATCTGACCCATGTATATAAACGGCTGGATGGGAGCAGTGCAGGGGCGGGTGGCCGTTTATAAACAACCTCCCCGCCCCCTGCTTGTGCACGCTCCCTGGGAGCGCGCAGCACCGCAATCCGGTGCCCGCTGTATCCTCCGGACACAGTGAAACACCGATTGTTGTACGGGACGTCTGTACCAGGTCCCGATCATGTGATCACTGATTGTCCAATCAGTGATCACATGAAGAGTAGTAAGCAAGATGTCATGTCTGATATCATTGCTTACTACGTGTGAAATCTGCGAATGATCAGAGGTCACATGGTACAAGGCTATTCACAACAGCCTTGTACCATGTGACAAGCTGTGACCAATCATCACAGCTCTCACAGTATTTCTCAATGGCTGCAAGAATGCAGCCAGAGAGGAGAAATGATTGGTTTTATAGCCTTTAACGGTGTAAAAGCAATCAGTGTAAAAAAAAAAATTTTAATGACCCCCCACAAGTAGTACACTTGTACTGCTAGGGTGACAGTATGTAAAAAAAAAAAAATATATATATATATATATATATATATATATATATATATATATATAAATAAATAATAATATAAAAAAATAAAATAAAAATGTAAAAAAAAATTTTTTTAATTATAATTTTTGGTTATAAACTACTTTGTTTATTTTTTTACTAAAAAGATAGCTGAATAAATTTTGGCCAAGATTTATGAAGAAAGATTATTTATTTTCAAAATTTTATAAGAAAAACACTTTTTTCAATATTTTTGGACTTTTTCATTTATATAGCAAAAAATAAAATCCCAGTGGTGAATAAATACCACTAAAGTAAAGGTTTATCTGTCTCAAAAAATGCTAAAAAATTCATATGGGTACAGTGTTGCATGACCGTGCAATTGTCATTCAAAGTGTGATGGTGCTGAAAGCTGAAAATTGCCCTGGATAGAAAGGGGGTAAAAGTGTCCGGACATGAAGTGGTTAAAACATGCTTCTAAACACAAACGCTCATAAACGCGGTATGCAAACGCGGCTAAACAGACTTTTTTAACCTACGTTTTCCAGCAGTCAGTTTCCATTGTTCGGAAATGTCCTGTGTACATGGGGCCTAAAGTACACCTTCACATCTTTGAAGAGTACCTTTCAAAAGAGACATGCATGGACTGTCACAGCTGATGTCTTTTTAAAAATGCCCATTACCTGGCTGCGTCTGATTAAAATCCTTTAGATTTACTGACCCATAGGCAAAATGCTGGTGAAATCAGCACTCCTGATCTGCATTCCCCTGTTCCAGAAGATTTGAAGGCATTAAATTATTATTATTATTATACAGGATTTATATAGAGATATTATTATTATTATTATACAGGATTTATACAGCACCAACAGTTTGCTCAGCGCTGTACAATATAAAGGGAGACAATACAGCAACAATACCGTTCAATACAAGAGGGTTAGGAGGGCCCTGCTCCTTGGAGCATCGGCATGAGAGCCAAGCAAACAGCATCTTCATAGGGAACAATACCACTCTTATCACAGGTTTCCTTTAAACGAGGAAAGCCCATTGAACGTCTTATCACGAGGAGCTGAATGTCAGGTTATCTAACAACAGGCTTTGTAGAACATGAGCGTAACACATGTCATAGCATAATAAACAGAAGTCAGACATCAAAACACGGACATCCCATGTGACCATAGCCTGATTCTCTACTCATCCCATGAGGACTACAGTACTTCTGCAATAACTCATGGGGAAATGAGCCCAGCCAGGGTTTAATGAGTCACTGTTGACACTTAGTGGCTGATTACCACCATATTTATCAATCAGTGCAGACAGAGATATGGGAGCTGTCATGATGTCTTTGTTTTAAAGGTGCAAGCTCTGGGGCCATCTGGGGTCATCCTGACCTGGGACATGTCTGCAGCTAGTAAAGTCTTAAAGGTCCCCATCAGGGGCGGACTGACCATTTGGAAACTCGGGCACTGCCCAAGGTCCCGGGGTCAGTAGGGAGCCCCATGAGATGCCCTTGGTACCTTTTTCATAGGCTTTTTTGAGTTTGGGCAAGGACACAGGGGCCCCATGATCCCCTATTACCCAGGGGCCCCATGAGTTGTCAGTCCGCCCCTGGTCCCCATGTCCACCCTACATGATTGTTTCAGGCAAATGACTCATTAGTTAGCAATGAAAGCTACCATATTCTAGTCCAAACAGAATTCCATTGGTTATGTGTTGGAGCCCATTGAGGTGCCATTGTCAATGGTACCCCAATGCATATGCATTGCCTCACACAGCGCATGGTAACGCACTACTACTTGGGGGGCTAAGATGCAGGTGTCTCCTGCCAGCTAGCATCCTCGGTTACTAGCCTCCTCCATACCGGGCACTTTTACCCCTTCCTGCCCAGACCAATTTTCAGGTTTCAGCGCTCTCACACTTTGAATGACAATTGCGCGCTCATACAACACTGCACCCAAACTAAAATTTTATCATTTTCTTCACACAACTAGAGCTTTCTTTTGGTGGTATTTAATCATCGCTGGGGTTTTTATTTTTTGCTAAATTAACATTTTGAAAAAAAAAACACATTTTTCTTTGTTTCTGTTATAAAGGTTTGCAAATACATAATTGTTCTTCATAAATTTAGGCCGAGATGTATTCTGCTACATGTCTTTGGTGAAAATAACCCAAATTAGGATGTATTTTTTAGTTTGTAGGAAAGTTATAGAGTTCACAAACTATGGTATAGATCTGAATATTGATCAATCCTGAAGTACTGACGGCCAATCTAATTTCTTGAGGTCCAAGAATGTCAGAACAGTACAGATATCCCCCAAATGACCCCTTTTTGCAGAGTAGACAGTCCGACGTACTTCATAACAGGCATGGCGAGATTTTTGAAGTTGTCATAATTTTTCAGAAAATGAAAAAATAAAACAAATTTTCACAATTTTTTTTTTACATACTGTCACCAGTGCAGTACAGCGTCATCATATAACTGGCATGGCGGTGATCAGGGACACTGGTGACAGTATGAAAAAAAAATATAATTTTTTTTAAATTTTTTTATTAATTTTAATTTTTTATTACATTTTTTCTATTTTTTAAGATTTTTTTTTCATATTTCACTATGACCAAAGTAGTACACTGTTACCATAATAACATTGTACTACTTTGGGGAAGTGATCAGTATTTTTTAATATATATATATTTTTTTTTACACAATTTGCTTATAGCAAAGAATTACTTTGCTATAAGCAAGCATTTACCTGAATGACATCAATTCATTCAGAGGGTTTTTTTGTGCTTAGCTGGGATTTGGCCACGGCTAATCACATGACACAGCTGGGCTGTGATTGGCCCAGCTTGTGCATGTGATCGCTGTGACCATTCACAGCTAGACACACTAGTATACAATGGATGGCATGAAAGGAAGCCACCCATTGTATACAACTGATGGGTCACAGCAGGTCACATGGTACCGGCAACGGGGCCGGTACTCAGATCTGTCATCGGCTGTGTCCTTTGGACACAGCTAATCTTATGACATGGTAAATGGTCAATCACAGCGGCATTTTACCATGTGATCAGCTGTGTCCAATTACCTGTTTGCAAAATTTTACAATAGAAACAAAGAAAACCTTTTTTTTTTTTCATTTTGCTCCTTTTTCGTTTATAGTGCAACAAATAAATCATCCAGCAGTGATTAAATACCACCAAAAGAAAGCTCCATTTGTGTGAAAAAATGATAACAATTTCATATGGGTACAGTGTCACATGACCACGCAACTGTCAAAGTGCAACAGCGCCGAAAGCTGAAACTGGCCTGGGCAGGAAGGGGGTAAAAGTTCTTGGTAGGCAAGTGGTTAAAGCATTGCCTAGGGAGATTTTTAGGTGCCGTACTTTGGCGCCATTCCACAGCTGTATGCAGTTTTAAAGCCTGACCTGTTTATGTTTCTATTTACTCAGCATGACATCATCTTTTATATATTACCAAAGTTGTGTATTATGTTGTGTTTGTGCTCACTAAAATTCATTAAAGTGGATTTTTTACCCAAAAAGTAAGTGTGAAAAACTGCTGCGCAAATACTGTGTGACATAAAAAATTGCAGCAGCCACCATTTTATTCTCCAGGGCCTCTGCTTAAACAAATATATAGAATGTTTAGGGGTTCTAAATAATTTTCTAGCAAAATACTGATTTTGATGTATACAGTATGTGAGATGTGTCAGAACTGGCCTGGTGGTCACGTGGTTAACCCTTCTGCGCTTTAACCTCCCTGGCGGTATTCCCGAGTGTAGCTCGGGGTAAAGTTTCAGTACCACAAGCAATAACCCCGAGCTACACTCGGGCTTACCATGCGGCGCTGCATAGGGAGTCCCTGCAGAGCTTACCTTGTCCTTCGCTCCCGCGATGTGTCCCCTGCAGCGTCCCCGGCCATCTCCTCCGGCTGATGCCGGCATCCGGCTTCTCTGTTTCGGTCCCTGTGATGTCGGGACGTACAGGCGCCGCTGGCGGCGGGAAATTTGAAAATTTTTAAAAAATTTCATTTTTTTCAAAACGAATTTTACATAATAAAACATTGCTGTTTCAACCCATTTCACATACATTTTGTCCCGAGTGCTTTGTCCTGCGCCCTGCCTGCATTTTGACTGTTCTTTCTACCTGGAAACTAAGAAACGTCCATGGCGTCCAAAAAGCGTCCCTTTAGGTCAAAAGCGGTTTTAGACCAGCTAGAGAACAGCGATAGTAAATCAGAACCACTTGCAGAATTGAGTGATAATGATTCGTGGAGAAATTCGTCATCAGACACTGAAAACAATTTTGCGACTTTGCTCAGTGATGTGCGAACATGGCGCTATATTTCAAATTTCAGCGTTTTTGGTTTGATTATATTATTGAATTAAATGTATTATTATTATTATATTATTATTTTTTATGATTATTTATTAAATTATAATTTATGATTTTGTGTTTCAAATTTTATCATACCCGGGATGTTTACTAGACTCTTGTTCAGACAGATTTCAGCGAGTTATTCCTAAATATTACAGCCTACAATAAAAAACTACATATTTCCATGCAAAATAATGGTACCACTTTCAGCACCAAAAATCTGAAATAATCAGACCGCCAGGGAGGTTAAGCCCCATTATCTATACAACATATATACTACTACTAGTTCTATGTACATTATATTTTTCTATTATCTGTACAAAGGTGGTCAGTGGTTCACAAACTACACAGGATGTGGAATCCAGTCTTGCTCCAGGATCCAGGTTTTTTTCAGCCCATGGAGGCCACAGGAACACTTTTGTGGTTTTGTATGAAATGATGGAACGTCTGTCAGGCTCGGGCTGTGCGATGCTGGGATTGTTTCCTCTTCCATTGGAGTATGCCGGCAGAGAGTGGCGGTGACCTTGTGTTCGGGAGGAAAGTGATTCACCGCTGGAGAATGTAAACAGGGAGAATAAAAAGGGGAAGGTCTTTCTTTTTCTCTCTTCCAGATGTTTTACGGGAAGCTGAGGTCGCCTGAAAAGGAAAGTGGATGAGATGAAGCAGGCAGGTTCATTCATATCATGCCTGGGCCAAGAATAGAATGGGAAGAGGCAGTAGGGACCGGCCCTACTTAGCCTAACATCAGCCAAATTATTACTATTATCATTTTAAAGCTGAACTCCAGGCTGATATACAGTCAGGTCCATAAATATTGGGACATCAACACAATTCTAACATTTTTGGCTCTATACACCACCACAATGGATTTGAAATGAAAGGAACAAGATGTGCTTTAACTGCAGACTGTCAGCTTTAATTTGAGGGTATTTACATCCAAATCAGGTAAACGGTTTAGGAATTACAACAGTTTGCATATGTGCCTCCCACTTGATAAGGGACCAAAAGTAATGGGACAGAATAATAATCGTAAATCAAACTTTCACTTTTTAATACTTGGTTGCAAATCCTTTGCAGTCAATTACAGCCTGAAGTCTGGAACACATAGACATCACCAGACGCTGGGTTTCATCCCTGGTGATGCTCTGCCAGGCCTCTACTGCAACTGTCTTCAGTTGCTGCTTGTTGTTGGGGCATTTTCCCTTCAGTTTTGTCTTCAGCAAGTGAAATGCATGCTCAATCAGATTCAGGTCAGGTGATTGACTTGGCCATTGCATAACATTTCACTTCTTTCCCTTAAAAAACTCTTTGGTTGCTTTTGCAGTCTGCTTTGGGTCATTGTCCATCTGGACTGTGAAGTGGCGTCCAATGAGTTCTGAAGCATTTGGCTGAATATGAGCAGATAATATTGCCCGAAACACTTCAGAATTCATCCTGCTGCTTTTGTCAGCAGTCACACCATCAATAAATACAAGAGAACCAGCTCCATTGGCAGCCATACATGCCCACGCCATGACACTACCACCACCATGCTTCACTGATGAGGTGGTATGCTTAGGATCATGAGCAGTTCCTTTCCTTCTCCATACTCTTCTCTTCCCATCACTCTGGTACAAGTTGATCTCGGTCTCATCTGTCCATAGGATGTTGTTCCAGAACTGTGAAGGCTTTATTAGATGTTGTTTGGTAAACTCTAATCTGGCCTTCCTGTTTTTGAGGCTCACCAATGGTTTATATCTTGTGGTGAACCCTCTGTATTCACTCTGGTGAAGTCTTCTCTTGATTGTTGACTTTGACACACATACACCTACCTCTTGGAGAGTGTTCTTGATCTGGCCAACTGTTGTGAAGGGTGTTTTCTTCACCAGGGAAAGAATTCTTCGGTCATCCACCACAGTTGTTTTCCATGGTCTTCCAGGTCTTTTGGTGTTGCTGAGCTCACCGATGCGTTGCTGCTTTTTAAGAATGTTCCAAACAGTTGTTTTGGCCACGCCTAATGTTTTTGCTATCTCTCTGATGGGTTTGTTTTGTTTTTTCAGCCTAATGATGGCTTGCTTCACTGATAGTGACAGCTCTTTGGATCTCATCTTGAGAGTTGACAGCAACAGATTCCAAATGCAAATAGCACACTTGAAATGAACTCTGGACCTTTTATCTGCTCATTGTAATTAGGATAATGAGGGAATAACACACACCTGGCCATGGAACAGCTGAGAAGTCAATTGTCCCATTACTTTTGGTCCCTTAACAAGTGGGAGGCACATATGCAAACTGTTGTAATTCCTACACCGTTCACCTGATTTAGATGTAAATACCCTCAAATAAAGCTGACAGTTTGCAGTTAAAGCACATCTTTTTTGTTTCATTTCAAATCCATTGTGGTGGTGTATAGAGCCAAAAATGTTAGAATTGTGTCGATGGCCCAATATTTATGGACCTGACTGCAGTAATAAACACAAATCAATGCAGATCTGCGGTCAGAAATACATTCATTGTATTTTTAAAATGTAAACTGTGTGTCACATAGTTACATAGTTAGTCTGGCTGAAAAAAGACAAAAGTCCATCCAGTTCAACCATTAAAAAAAAAGTTATAATCCTATACCCACAGTTGGTCCAGAGGAAGGCAAAAAACCCAGCAAAGCATGATCCAATTTGCTCCTGCAGGGGAAAAATTCCTTCCTGATTCCCCGAGAGGCAATCGGATATTCCCTGGATCACCTTTACCTATAAATGTTATATCCAGTTATATTCTGTGTATCCAAAAGAATCCAGGACATTTTTAAAGCAATCCACTGAGCTGGCCTGAACCAACTCTTGAGGGAGTCTATTCCACATTTTCACAGCTCTTACTGTGAAGAAACCTTTCTGTGTTTGGAGATTCAATTTCTTTTCCTCCAGACATAATGAGTGCCTCCTTGTCCTCTGTGATGACCTCAGGGTGAATAACTACACCGAGTTCATGGAGATCATATCCCCCCTTATGTATTTATACATGGTGATCATACCCCCCCTTATGTATTATACATGGAGATCATATCCCCCCTTATGTATTATACATGGAGATCATATCCCCCCTTATGTATTATACATGGTGATCATATCCCCCCTTATGTATTATACATGGAGATCATATCCCCCCTTATGTATTATACATGGAGATCATATCCCCCCTTATGTATTATACATGGAGATCATCTCCCCCCTTATGTATTATACATGGAGATCATATCCCCCCTTATGTATTATACATGGAGATCATATCCCCCCTTATGTATTATACATGGAGATCATATCCCCCCTTATGTATTATACATGGAGATCATATCCCCCCTTATGTATTATACATGGAGATCATCTCCCCCCTTATGTATTATACATGGAGATCATATCCCCCCCCTTATGTATTATACATGGAGATCATATCCCCCCCCTTATGTATTATACATGGAGATCATATCCCCCCCCCTTATGTATTATACATGGAGAACATATCCCCCTTATGTATTATACATGGAGATCATATCCCCCCCCTTATGTATTATACATGGTGATCATATCCCCCCTTATGTATTATACATGGAGATCATATCCCCCCTTATGTATTATATATGGTGATCATATCCCCCCCTTATGTATTATACATGGAGATCATATCCCCCCCTTATGTATTATACATGGAGATCATATCCCCCCCCTTATGTATTATACATGGAGATCATATCCCCCCCTTATGTATAATACATGGAGATCATATCCCCCCCTTATGTATTATACATGGAGATCATATCCCCCTTATGTATTATACATGGAGATCATATTCCCCCTTATGTATTATACATGGTGATCATATCCCCCCTTATGTATTATACATGGAGATCATATCCCCCCCCCCCTTATGTATTATACATGGTGATCATATCCCCCCTTATGTATTATACATGGAGATCATATCCCCCCCTTAATCTCCGCTTCTCAAGAGAGAATAAATTCAGTTCCTCTAATCTTTCCTCATAGCTGATCTCCTCCATGCCTCTTATCAGTTTGGTTCCCCTTCTCTGCACTTTCTCCAGTTCCCCAATGTTCTTTTTGTGAATTGGTGTCCACAACTGAACTGCATATTCCAGATGAGGTCTTACTAATGATTTGTATCGGGGTAATATGATATCTCTCTCTGGAGTCTATACCTCCTTTAATACAAGAGAGGATTTTGCTCGCTTTAGAAATCGCAGCTTGGCATTGCATGCCATTATTAAGCTTGGGATCTACCAGAACTCCCAGATCCTCCTTCACTATTGATTCCCCCAGTTGTACCCCCCCTAGTATGTATGATGCATGCATATTCTTAGCCCCCAAGTGCAGAACCTTACATTTATCAACATTAAACCTCATTTGCCACATAGTTGCCCAATTACACAGAGCATTGAGGTCGGCTTGTAAATTGGAGACATCCTGTAAGGACATTATTCCACGGCACAGTTTGGTGTCATCTGCAAAGACTGAAATGGGATTTATAATCCCAGACCCTATATCATTTATAAATATATTAAAAAGTAAGGGTCCCAACACTGAACCTTGGGGTACCCCACTGACACCCCTAGACCATTCAGAGTATGAATCATTAATCACTACTCTCTGAATACCATCTTTTAGCCAGTTTTCTATCCATTTACATACAGATTTTAACAAGCCTGTAGACTTTACCTCACATATTAGCCGTGTGTGGGGAACTGTGTGAAACGCTTTTGCAAAATCCAAGTATATCACGTCCACCACCACCCCTCTGTCCAAGTATACCACGTCCACTGCCAACCCTCTGTCCAAGTATACCACGTCCACCACCACCCCTCTGTCCAAGTATACCACATCCACCGCCACCCCTCTGTCCAAGTATACTACGTCCACCGCCACCCCTCTGTCCAAGTATACCAAGTCCACCGCCACCCTTCTGTCCAAGTATACCATGTCCACCGCCACCCCTCTGTCCAAGTATACCATGTCCACCGCCACCCCTCTGTCCAAGTATACCAAGTCCACCGCCACCCTTCTGTCCAAGTATACCACGTCCATCGCAACCCATCTGTCCAAGTATGCCACGTCCACCCCTCTGTCCAAGTATACCACGTCCACCGCCACCCCTCTGTCCAAGTATGCCACGTCCACCGCCACCCCTCTGTCCAAGTATGCCACATCCAACGCCACCCCTCTGTCCAAGTATGCCACGTCCACCGTGGTGCACTGTGTAATTGCTTTATTCACCTTTATTCTGTCTAATCATCTGGGGCTGTTTCAATTCCATGCCCATTGTGAACAAGAGCTCCCCCATGCTCCTTTGTGTACACAGAGCTGAAGAAGATATTTAATAAATTTGCCTTCTCTTTGTCCCCAGTCACCCCCTCTAGATTATTTTGTAAAGGGCCTACATGCTCGGACCCGTGTTCTGTCCCACTTATATATATTTCCTGTGCTGTATTGAACTGCATCAGGTTAATATTGACTGTAGTATGCTGACATCTAGTGGCAGTTTTGGACCACTGCAACTTGTCTAATTATGTGATTTGGTATCTCCCCTTGTCCTCCCCTTCTGCTAAAACTGAACTGAATTTTGGGCAGGCACTGGAGCACATACAGTAATCAGCAACTGTTCAACCACCGTAAATTTTGCTCTGTTGGATTTCATTTAATGGTAAAGCCCACTTTCCCAGGGAGTCTCGATGAGGCACTTTCAGTCCCAGCTGGTTGGACTATATGGAATATACATACGCCGCTATTGAAGGCTGATTTCTATGGTATTCCCTAGCACTATGAATGTCGGGTGGACGCACGCGTGGTACGCCGCTATTGAAGGCTGATTTCTATGGTATTCCCTAGCACTATGAATGAGGGCCACGATGCTCTGTTCTTTTCCAGGATGTGTCCAACTATTGGGAGTTTATATATAACATCAGAGGGATCGTATCTTATCCTTCAGTAGTGCAGATATGCATGCCAACTATTACTTTCAGCAGTATATATCCAGTTATGAACAAGTGGGCTCTACCATTGACTGAAATCCAACAGAAAAAGATTTATTGCGATTGACCAGCTGCCGATTAATGTGCTCCAGTGCCCGCCCAAGGTTTTATATTCAATTATAGAGATTTTAAATGTTGTTCTTGTATAAGGATTACATTTGATTTTTTATACAGATATGTGTGGGTTCCCTTTTAATGCCAGTAAACTCCTATATTTTGTGTCTCCTTACTATACATCTGTTAAATAGTCTCATCAGCCCTCTAGCTGTCACTTTTGTTGGACAGCTTGGTCCATTAACTAGTTGCCGACCGCAGATAGCCGAATGACGGCTGCACTGCGGCCGGCCAGTTCTGGGTGGACGTCATATGACGTCCTCCCAGAACGCGCTCTCCTGCACGCCCCAGGGGGCGCGCACCCGGCGATCTCCGTGATCGCTGTGTCCTACGGACACAGCTGATCACGTGATGTGGTAAAAGGCCAATCACAGCGGCCTTTTACCACGTGATCAGCCGTGTCCAATGACACGCTGATCACAGGGAAATGCAATTGCCGGTTCTCGGCTGCACTTTCCTCACGCTGTCAGATCGTGAGGAAAGTACTGCCGAGAACCGTCAGTTGTCAGAGCGAGGATCGGCACCGATGATCAGTGCCCAGCAGTGCCACCCACAAGTTCCGCCCACCTGTGCCCAGCAGTGCGCCCACTAGCCCCGCCCACCTGTGCCCAGCAGATCACCCACCTGTGCCCAGCAGTGCACCCACCTGTGCCCAGCAGTGTCACACACCTGTGCCCAGAAGTGCCACCTACCTGTGCCCAGCAGTGCCACCCACCTGTGCCCACCCACCTGTGCCCACCAGTGCCACCCACCTGTGCCCACCCACCAGTGCTGCCCACTAGTGCCACCCAGCAGTGCAGCCCAGCAGTGCTGCCAGTCAGTGCCACCAGTCAGTACCCAGCGGTTGTGCCAGTCAGTGCCGCCAGTCAGTGCCCAGCAGTGATGCCAGTCAGTGCCGTCTATCAGTACCCATCATCAGTGTCGCCTATCAGTGCCGCCTATCAGTGCTGCATATTAGTGCCACCGATCTGTGACACCTCATTAGTGCTGCCTATCAGTGCCGCCTATCCGTGCCACCTCATTAGTGCTGCCTATCAGTGCCACCTCATTAGTACTGCCTATCAGTGCCCTTTAGTGCTGCCTATCAGTGCCCATCAGTGCCGCCTATCAGTGCCCATCAGTGCTGCCTCATCAACGCACATCAGTGAAGGAGAAAAATTACCTGTTTGAAAAATTTTATAATAGAAACAAAGAAACTTTTTTTTTTTTTTTTTTAATTTTTTGCATTTTTTTTGTTTATAGCGCAAAAAGTAAAGCGCCCAGTGGCGATTATATACCACCAAAAGAAAGCTCTATTTGTGAGAAAAAAATGATCAAAATTTCATATGGGTACAATGTTGCATGACCGCGCAATTGTCAATCAAAGTGCAGCAGCACTGAAAGCTGAAAATTGGCCTGGTATATAAGGGGGTATAAATGCCTGGTAGGCAAGTGGTTAAAGGAAGATGAAAAAAATAGTCTCATGGGTCCTGAGGAAGCATAAGAGAAACACGTTGACCCATGAGGACTCACCACCCAGATTATTGTTGTAGATATTACACTATCAATTTATTGACATACGTACTGCTAATATGTGGTAGAGTGAGTCAGCTGTAGGAAGCATTGGAATCTATATTGAGCAATTTTGGTTTTATATTCAGTTACAGAGATTTGAAATGTTCTTCTTGTATAATGAATACAATTTGAATTTTTATACAGATATGTGTGGGTTCCCCTTTAATGGCAGTAAAGTCCTGCATTTTGTGTCTTCTTGTCATACATCAGGTAAATGCTCTAATCAGCCCTCTAGCTGTCACTTTTGCTGGACAGCTTGGTCTGTTAACCTCCCTGGCAGTATTCCCGAGTGTAGCTCGGGGTAAAGTTTCAGCACCACAAGCGGTAAACCCTGAGCTACACTCGGGAATACCATGCAGCGTTGCTCCGGGATCCCTCTATCACTTACCTTGTCCTGCGCTCCCACGATGTCCCTCCTGCAGTGTCCCCTGTAATGTCCTCCGGCGGATGCCGGCATCTGTCTTCCGGGTTCCATCCCCTGCGAGCGTCAGGACGTACGGGGACGGAACGGCGGGAAATTTAAAAATGTGAAAAAGTGACATTCACTAAATACACTAAAATCAAATAGTAAAACATTACTGTATCAAAGCATTTCACATACATTTTGTCCCGAGTGCTTTGTCCTGTGCCCTGCCTGCATTTTTACTGTTCTTTCTGCCTGGAAACTGAGAAATGTCCATGGCGTCCAAAAAGCGTCCCTTTAGGTCAAAATCGGTTTTAGACCGGCTAGAGAACAGCGATAGTAAATCAGAACCACTTGCAGAATTGAGTGATAATGATTTGTGGGGAAATTTGTCATCAGACACTGAAAATGATTCTGTGACTTTGCTCAGTGATGTGCGAACTTGGCGCTATATTTAAAATTTCAGTGGTTTTGGTTTGATTATATTATTGAATTAAATTTATTATTATTATATTATTATTTTTTATGATTATTTATTAACATTATAATTTATGATTTCGTGTTTCAAATTTTAACATACCCGGGATGTTTACTAGACTCTTGTTCGGACAGATTTCAGTGAGTGATTCCTAAAAATTACAGGCCTACAATAATAAAACAACATATTTCCATGCAAAAAAATGTACCGCTTTGAGCACAGAAATACTGACATAATCAGACCGCTAGGGAAGCTATAGGAAGATGAAAAATAACCAACAGACTTACTGGCCTGATCACCTGGTGAAAATAAAGGAAAATGAATGCAGCCACCACATCTAAGAATTGTTAAGCTGCAATATAATAAATGATAGTTTTTAGGTTTAATATCGTTTTAACTGTTACAGAAAGTAGAAGTAAAGTTGTTTTTCTCTGATAAAATTCCAGTGACATAATAATTACCAAACAATAAGAACTGGACTTTCCCAGGCTTCTGACAGTGTCCTCATGGCTGTCTGTGTAGTGGTGGGGAGCTATTCACTGGGGCTCATTAATGATCGCTAATAAATATATTCCTTTGTCCACCTCACTTGTGTATGGCCAGCTTTAAGCTACATTTACCCAGGCAGGCAGTGCTGTATTCATTATACGGAGTCCCCCTACAAGATTTGGGGTTTTAACTCCCAACTACAGCTAACATTTTTTAAGCAGTTACAGCAACAGGTTGTTTTTTTCTATTGATCTAAGCCAGCAGTCCTCAAACTACACGCCGCAGGCCGGATGTGGGCCTTTGCTTACATCTCTCCAGCTGTTAGGACACTAAGGTTTTCAATACATTCCAATGGGAAACCGCGTTTTGGTTTACAAATTTTTCGCAATACGAAAAGTCCTGCAGAAAGCATTACATTTGTAAACAGAGGTACGCCTGTATATGTCACCATCCACGGATATTAGCTTCTCTCCTAAAAGGAATATGTGATTTTACATATAAGCTACATTGTTTGGGTGTTTATTACCTAACTCGGTAGTAGGCTCATGGCAACTACTACTTTTTTATGCCTGTATATCCCTCCTGCCCAGCGACTAAAGCAAAAATAGGGAAACCAATATACAGTTGCAAGAAAAAGTATGTGAACCCCTTGGGATTACGTGGAGTTTTGCATGAATTGGGCATAAAATGTGCTCTGAACGTCATCTAAGTCACAATAGAAGATCACAGTCTGGTGAACATAATACTACACAAACATTAGATGTTGCAAAGAAAGAAAGAAAGAAAGAAAGAAAGAAAGAAAGAAAGAAGACACTCCCCATAGTGTAAGCCAGTAAATATGCAGATTTAATAAAGTAAATGCACTTACCATGGAATGATGATAAACAGGCATTTCACAGATGTTGATCGCTAATTTGGTGTCTGTTCTGGCTCCACCCAATGCGTTTCATCACAGGTGATGTCATCAGGACCACAGGACACTCACCGCTCCTGCTCTAATCTTATATACACCATAACACAGGGAGGATCACAACCTGATTGGAAGAAATACCTACTGGATGTGAATGGTCATTTAACCCCCCACTGTGTGGGAATTTTCAGTGCGATACAGCTGAATTACAAGCTCATATCAAGCACCCTCTATAAAAAAAAATGTATATTGCAATGAGCGATCCATCATTCAGATAACTAATAAAACTTGAATTGTAAGAACTTATCCAGCAAAATGCTGCCTCAATACCAGCTAGTGTCAAACGCCATCTTGTGGATGAAAAGTAAAATATCTAAAAAAAAGAAAATGAAAAATCCAATGAAAAATCTTATAAAAAAAAAACTAAAAATACATATTCTGCTATCCTCCACATGTTTTATAAAAACCTACCAAAACATACATTTATTAAAAATTAAAACACATAATATCAATAACACAATATTATTGTTATTATTATTATACAGGATTTATATAGAGCCAACAGTTTGCACAGCGCTTTACAAAATGAAGGTAGACATTACAGTTACTATACAATTTGGTACAAGAGGAAACAGAGGGCCCGGCTCGTTGGAGCTTACAATCTAGGAGGGAGGGTTGAATGATACAAGAGGTAATAGCTGTGGGGGATGAGCTGATGGAGGAAATAAATGGCAGTTTACTAGTTAGAAGCAGGATAGGCTTCTTTAAATAGAAAGGTTTTCAGTGATTGTCCAAAGGTGGATAGATTAGGAGATAGTGGCCAGATTGGGGTAGGGAGTTCCATAGGATGGGAGAAGCTCGGGAGAAGTCCTGGAGGCAAGCATGGGAGGAGGTGACATGGGAACTAGAGAGCAGAAGGTCTTGGAAGGATCGAAGAAAGTGGTTTGGTTGATAGCTGTTTGTTCTCTTTAAAGAGAAAGGTTTTCAGGGATCATCTAAAGGTGGATAGATTAGGAGATAGTCAGACAGATTGGGATAGGGAGTTCCATAGGGTGGGAGCTCGGGAGAAGTCCTGGAGGCAGGCATGGGAGGAGGTGACACAGGAACTAGAGAGCAGATGGTCTTGGGAGGATCAGTGAGAGCGGTTTGGTTGATATTTTGAGACCAGGTTGGTGATGTAGCTGGGGGGCAGAGTTGTGGATGGCTTTGTAAGGTGTTGTTAGTATTTTGAATTTTATTCTTTAGGCAAGTGGAAGCCAGTGGAGGGATTGGCAAAGAGGGGTAGCAGACACTGAATGGTTGGTAAGTTGGATGAGCCTGACAGCAGTATTCATGATGGACTGGAGGGGGGATAGTCTATGTAAAGGTAAGCCAATGAGGAGGGAGTTGCAGTAGTCAAGTCGAGAGATGACCAGGGAGTGAATTAGGAGCTTTGTGGTATCCTTGGTTAATAAGGGGCGTATTCTGGAGATGTTGCTCAGGTTGAGGCGGCATGATTTAGATAGGGATTGGATGTGGGCCTGAAAGGATAGTTCAGAATCCAGGGTTACCCCTAGCACCCTGGCATGTGGGGATGGATTGATAGTGGTGCTATTGATCCTGACCGAGAAATCGGGGGAAGAGGCACATGGGGGAGGAAATATTATGAGCTCAGGTTTGGATAGATTGAGTTTTAGGAAGTGGTGTGACATCCAGTCTGATATATCTGTTAGTAAATCGGTGATACATGAGGAACTCTGATGGGGTGAGCTGAGGAGTAGAGAGATATATTTGTGTGTCATCAGCATAGTAATGGTATTGGAAACCATAGGAAGCTCTCAGCTGACCCAAGAAAGAGGTGTAGATCGAGAATAGGAGAGGTCCAGGGACAGAACCTTGGGAGACCCCGACAGTAAGAGTAGTAGGAGACAAGGAGGTAGAGTTGTGACCCTGAAGGTGCGGTGAGATAGGTAAGATTCCAACCAACGGAGAGTACAGTCACAAAGACCAAGTAAATAGAGTTTTTTGAGGAGGAGGGGGTGGTCAACTGTGTCAAAAGCAGCAGAGAGGTCCAAGACTAAGAGTAAGGAATAGTGACCATTGGTTTTAGCGGTTAGCAAGCCGTTTGTGAGTTTTAGGACAGCAGTTTCTGTGGAGTGTTGTGGGTGAAATCCAGACTGAAGGGGATCGAGAAGGTTATTCTCAATAAGGTTGCAGTTCAGTCGGTTGTAGACTAGACATTCAAGGAGTTTGGAGGCAAAAGGGAGTAAGGAGTTTGGTCTTAGGTTGCTAAGATTGGTGGGGTCCAGTGAGGCCTTTTTAAGTATGGGAGTGACCAGCGCATATTTTAGAGAGTTGGGGAAGATGCCAGTAGAAAGAAAGAGATTGAAGATATGAGTTAAAGAGTGAAGGATAGAGCCAGAGGGTGACAGTAGTATTTGCGAGGGAACAAGGTCCAGGGGGCAGGTGGTTAGGTGGGCTTTAGAAAAAGGTTTACCAAACTCCTCTATAGTAGCTGGGTTAAACAAGGGAAGTATAGAAATATTGTGCAGGTGGACAAGGAGTGTAGGGTGAGGGAGATATCTGTACAGTGGAGATCTTGTCACAAATTGTATTTTTGAAGTGGTTAGCGATTTCCTGGGCAGTGAGTGAGTTAGCGGGTGGAAGTAAAGAAGGACAACGGGGATAAAGAAGGACAAGAGATGACGGGGATTGTGTGAGAGGGTGTTAATGAGAGTGATAAAATAGGTCTGTTTGGCAGTGTGGGGACAGGAGTTGTCTTTTTGAAGGGCAGATTTACATTGGTGGGTCTTAGTCTTACGCCATAGATGCTCCAGAGCACGGCTATGTTTTTTGAGGCATCTGGTATTGTCTGTTTGCCAGGGCTGTATCGGTCGGGGCCTAATTCTGTGTGTAGTGAGGGGGGCCAATGTGTCCACAGTGGATGACAATGAACTGTGGTAGACAGACATGGCCAGGTTGGGGCAGAACAGGGCTGAGATTTTGTCATAGAGACAATCTGTTGCCGAATAAAGAAGAGAAGGGTTAAGATTGTGAAGATTTCTATGGGTAACTGTTTGGTAGTTGGAAGAAAAGGAGGAGCAAGCCAAGGAGAGAGTGAAGCTAATAAGTGAGTGATCAGAGAGAGGAAAAGGAAAGTTGGTGAGGTTGCAAGGAGTGCATAGGTAGGATAATACAAGGTCGAGGCAGTTACCATTAGAGTGAGTAGAAGCATGTGTCCATTGTTTTAGGTCAAAAGAAGTGGTTAGGCTCAGAAGTTTAGAGGTAGCAGGAGTGTTAAGATTAACAGGGATGTTGAAATATATAAAAATGACCAAATACTTAAAACTCTGTTTCCCAAGAAACTATTTCATAAATCATTAGGAATGTGTGACATAACACACCCAGTCCTATATGATCATAAATGGCCAATAAATGATAAAATGTAAAATTGCCCCTGAAGTAATGACAAGATAAAGAAAAAAGCTATAGGTTCAAAACCAAAGAGAAGAAGAGATCCAAAAAACGAGTTATTGCTACCACTTTAGCTCAACATTACATGGTTAAAAGGATCATAAAAACCATTGGGCCATATTAAAAAATGATCAAGTTCTGGGTCCTCAATTACCCAGTCATCCCTCAGTAGTATTTAGGGAAGCCACCTCCTTTAACTCCTTCCATTGTAATTGTATTGACCCCAAAAGGCCCACCTTTTTTCAAAACATAGAAGGCTTCCACCTTTGTAAACCATGCAGTGTGTCGGATGAATACAGTTAAGGAATGTGAAGTTTTACAATTCAGTTCCACTCCAACTTCACGATCTTGAGCTGTACGATAATGTATTTGATGAGGACGTCGCCTGTGACAAAACTCGTTGGGCAGAACAGGAACAGACGCCACTGCGCGTGAGCAAATTAGCCACGGCCATCTTGTTTTTGGGAAAATGATCGACATGTGATGTGAAGTGCCTGTTTATCATCATTCCATGGTAAGTGCATTTACCTTAATAAATCTGCATACTCTACTGGCTTACAATATGGGGAGTGTCTTCTTTCTTTCTTTATGATGCCATTGTACATGAGTCCAATTGTACACTGACCTGTAGGAACACAGCGGTGCTGCTGTCTGGCAAACCATTTGGGAGAAGATGGATATCCTTGTGGAGTATATAAAGTGTTGTTTGACCACTCAATATTGGGGGGGGGGGGTCACACAATTCCGGTAAGCCCCCCCCTTTTTCACACTGAGGTGGAGTGCGGCTTTACTACGGGTAAGTTCAGAGGTTGTTGGGATCCACAACTATCCTCCTCTTGTTACATATAGAAGATTATTTGATTTATCTCCCGGCTTTTCAGTTGGGGCTTTTAATTTTCACTTTTCAGCACTTTCAGCAATTTTTTTGCACACAAGTTCTTTCTGGATAATGATTGTGTCATATATGTTTTTATGATTTCATATTTCACATCATTGTAATTTTATAACACTGCACTATTGTTTATTATTCGTACCGTGTATTGGGGTATTGTGTCAGCTGCTATTTGTTGTTTTAAACATTGGAGCCATAGCAGTGTTTCTATAGTTAAAGATTTGCAATCACTAAATATTTGAATCAGTTTGTCCCTCAATGAATGACTGCTGATTTGTATTGGTTCAGTTACTTTGGCCACCATTGTAAGCATTAGACATAAGAGTCCTGTAGGGGTTCATTATAGGCTGCCCATCTTTTACTATCAGTGCTAAAGGGCATTTGAAGTTTTTTTGGTTTTTTTACAGCTATGTTTTTACAAGATGCCGCCCATGTACCCGAACACTTTATTCTTACACTCTTTACCTAACTATACACTAAACAATGAACCTTCATTTGGGGAAGGGGGGGGGGTGCAACCTGCTGCTAGTGGGGTCCTGTGATTTCCAGTTATACTTCTAAAAGAGAATATATATTTTATTTAAAATTTCCTTAGATATACCTGTAAACAATATACGCTTCAATGAAATTTTAGTGTGGTTCAATAAAGAGACTTCTTTTTGTTGCACAGTTTGCAGCAAAACATACATTATCTTACAGGGTCAAACAGTAGTGCATGTAAAACATAACTAAAACCCATGGCAGGGGCGGACTGACAACTCATGGGGCCCCCGGGCAATAGGGGATCATGGGGCCCCTGTGTCCTTGCCCAAACTCAAAAAAGCCTATGAAAAAGGTACCAGGGGCATCTCATGGGGCCCCCTACTGATCCCGGGCAGTGCCTGAGTTTCCAAATGACCAGTCCGCCCCTGACCCATGGTATGAATGAGGTGGTGGACTTGCAAATCTGGGATACCTATGCTTGATGCTGAAATGCCCAGGAGACACCAACAGCCACAGTGGAATAAACTCTGATGGGAAACTTTCCTTAAGAACATAGGCTCTTGAAATGAGTTCTCTGATCCACTGGGCAATGGTGGAGCAGGAAGCAGGGTCCTTAACAAGGACCTCCAAGTAGAGCACAAAGAGACTCAGTTTTATAAAAAGAGACTGTGTCTGCCAAGACTCCTCTGACAGCTCTGACTACATCCAAACAAGTAAGACAATTTTCTTGTCATGTTTTTGGGTAGGAGGGAATGAAGGAAGGAAGGCCAAAATCCTCATTGAGTTAGAGTCAAGGGACCACCTTAGGTAAAAAGGAATGTTTTAGTCTAAAAACTACATTGTCCTTCTGCAAAATAACAAAAGGCTCTTTACATGGGAACTGCTAACTCAAAAATACACTATATTGCCAAACATATTGGCACTCCTGCCTTTACACGCACATGAACTTTAATGACATCCCAGTCTTAGTCCGTAGGGTTCAATATTGAGTTGGCCCCGCCCTTTGCAGCTATAACAGCTTCAACTCTTCTGGGAAGGCCGTCCACAAGGTTTAGGAGGGTGTCTATGTGAATGTTTGACCATTCTTCTAGAAGCGCATTTGTGAGGTCAGGCACAATGTCAGATAAGAAGGCCTGGCTCGCAGTCTCCGCTCTAATTCTTCCCAAAGGTGTTCTAGGTTGAGGTCAGGACTCTGTGCAGGTCAGTCAAGTTCCTCCACCCCAAACTTGCTCATCCATGTCTTTATGGACCTTGCTTTGCGCACTGTTGTGCAGTCATGTTGGAACAGGAAGGGGCCATCCCCAAAGTTGGGAGCTTGAAATTGTCCAAAACATTTTGGTATGCTGGAAGAGTTCCCTTTGCTGGAACCAAGGGGCCAAGCCCAACCCTTGAAAAACAACCCCACACCGTAATCTCCCTTCCACCAAACTTTGCACTTGGCACAATGCAGTCAGGCAAGCACTGTTTTCCTGGCAACCACCAAACCCAGACATGTCCATCGAATTGCCAGAGAAGTGTAATTTATCACTCCGGAGAACACGTCTCCACAGCTCTAAAGTCCAGTGGCAGCATGCTTTACACCACGGCATCCGACGCTTTGCATTGCACTTGGTGATGTAAGGCTTGGATGCAGCTGCTCAGCCATGGAAACCCATTCCATGAAGCACTCTACGCACTGTTGCTAATCTGAAGGCCACACAAAGTTTGGAGGTCTTTAGCTATTTACGTGGCCTACCACTTCATGGCTGAGTTGCTGTTGTTCCCAGTTGCTTGCACTTTGTTATAATACCACTAACAGCTGACCGTGGAATATTTAGTAGAAAGGAAATGTCACGGATGGACTTATTGCACAGTTGGCAAACTATCACGATACCACGCTTGAATTCACTGAGCTCCTGAGAGCAACCCATTCTTTCACAAATATTTGTAGAAGCAGTCTGCATGCCTAGGTGCTTGATTTTATACATCTGTATCCATGGAGGTGATCGGAACACCTGAATCCAATGATCTGGAGGAGTGTCCCAATACTTTTGAGAATATAATGTATGTCTGACAGACGTGATAACAACAAGAAGGCAACCGTAAAGGTGGGGTCTTCCAAACAAAAGTCTCTACTCATTTCAAAGGGGGAGGGGGTCTCTGAGGAACAGACACCATCAAGTTAAGATCCCAAGGTGAGAAAGGAGGTTGAATTAGGGGAATTATATGGGCAACTCCCATTAGTGTCGATAAGGGATTAGTGGACAAGGTTTCTGGTAGTGGATGGATAAGACAGAAACCTGTACCTTAAGGGTACTCTGGACCAGATACAGGTCAAGACCAGTCTGAAGGAAGGCCAAAATATGAGCGATATGAGTAATATGAGTACTTCCTCTGGCTAAGCCTTCTGTCCCCACACCATACAAAGAAAGCCTTCCATGTGAAATGGTAAATCATGCGGGAGTTGGATTTTCATGTTAAGAGTAAGGTAGGGATCAATGGGCCTAACAGAGTGCCCCTGTAAGACTACACCCTACCTTGAGGGCAGACAGGAGCTTTGCCGGGATCCTTGCTGAAGGATGCTTGTGTACAGGCAGGGAGCAGAAGCCGGAGAAACAGTAAACTACAAGCGGCAGGGCGCACCCGTGATGTCATGTTGCCATGACAATCGACATGCTCAGTGGCGGATCTGCCATTGCAGGTTGGCGGTCTAGAAGTGACCACTGCCCTATCCTTCAAGACTTGGGTTTCAACAGCCATGGCAATAAAGCCAGTGATGGAGAAGCCGCATCTAAAAGGCGGGTAGTATGTCTAGTATGTCTTAGTACCACATTTTTCTGGGCCAATTTGGTGAGGTGAGAATTACTAGGACCCTCTCCTCCTCTATCTTGTGCACCATCCGAGGAGGGATTTTCATCAGAGGTAAGTGATGGAGTCCAAGGATTTACCAGAGCATCTACTGTGAAAGCAAGAGGACCCCTGTTCTTGTCGAACTCAGTAAGCTTGTTGTTGAACCTGGAGGCCAGAATGTTGACATATTTTTTCCCCCACCTCTGAAATTTTAAAAGATCTCATGGCACAGAGACTCTCTCTCTTAGGACACGGGTGTCAAACTGGCAGCCCTCCAGCTGTTGCCAAACTACAAATCCTATGAGGCATTGCAAGATTGACAGTTACAAGCATGACTCCCAAAGGCAGAGGCATGATGAGACTTGTAGTTTTGCAACAGCTGGAGGGCCACCAGTTTGACACCCCTGGCTTAGGAAGTCTGCCTACCAATTGTCCACTTAAGGATGTGTACCACCGGTTGAGCAGGAATATATGTTTCTGCCCATCAGAGTATTAAACTTGTTTCTTAGAGCTGCTAAGTTTCTGTCAACCCCTTGATGATTTATGTAGGCCATGCCTGTTGCATTCCCTGACTGAACATTAAATGACTGACCTTGTAGAAGGAAGGTTCAATGTTGTAGTAATAATTCATTGGCTCCCAGGCCCAAAATATTGATGTGGAGTTTTGGATCCTGCGGGTCCATCACCTAAGGACACTAGCAAAAAAAAACTGTAGCCTAACAGAGTGAGTGGGAATATACAGATATATTTAGGGGCCAGCAAATGTTTTTCTGCTAGTGTCAAATCACCTGGCAGTAGCAGTATACAGTATAACCCATGCTCTATGAATACAGGTTCTGGGTTCTGTACTGTGCAATCGAGATAGAAGGTTTGGCTCTATGTACACTTTAAGCCAGGAGGTTGAATGAGGCGTAGTAAAATACAGAGCTCCCTCTCGTGGTTAATCAACAAATTTCTAAACAGGTAAAAATGTGAAAGTTGCAATAAAAAAATAATATGAAACAGAATTAATATTCACATTATGTCCACAAAGGGCCACAGCAGCTTAATTCCATAACATACATTATACATTGCCTTTAAATATTTACAGTGCAGCGTTCAGAATGTGGAGGAAGTGAGGAAATCCTGGTGATGTTTAGTGATTTCATCATTCTGAGCTGATCTTTCATCAGGACGGGAAGTAGTGTTCTTTAGAAATGACTGAATTCATTCTCTGGTTAGGAAATGCATTAATAGTCCATATCAGTGTGCAAAAAAAAAAAAGTTCTACGATTGCTCCTCATGCTGCAGGAAATAGAGATGGATGAATCACCCACCATCAAATCTGTGTTAAGAAATGTAATTGCTGCTGTTGACCTGACGATAATGCTAGTTACCCCACTAGTGGGTCAAGTGGACCCTCTGGGGTTTATTTACTAAGGCTGGAGAGTCCAAAATCAGACTCCCTTCTGCATAGAAACCAATCAGCTTCTAACCTCAGCTTGTTCAATGAAGCTTTGGCAATGAAACCTGGAAGCTGATTGGTTTCTATGCAGAAGGGAGTCTGATTTTGGACTCTCCAGCTTTAGTAAATAAACCCCACTGAGTCTAGTACTGTCAGACTGGCTGCTCTGGATCATGGATGACGAAGTCAGTAGTCTGGATCTACATGCTTGTCCATATCAGTCACTCAAAGTACTAGCCATCTGAGATGGAGGCTATCAGTGGCTTCCATATTCCATTCAGCAAGGCCTACTTTTAACTCTTTCACCACCGCAGCGGTTTTTGTGTTTTCCACACGTTTAAAAAAAACCTATTTAGGATTGAATAATACTTAAAACCCCAACACATTACACAGCTTTTGAAAGCACAGACTCTGGAAAACGAACGATGGTAGTTCTGATTTTCTGTCTCACAATGTTAGTGCAACAATTTATCAAATACACAATCTCAGTCAAAAAACACAAAATTTAATTTTACAGCACACAAAACGCAGTATATATTACCTTTTTTTTTTTTTTTCATACAGGGCCTCTATGATTAACCACTTGCCTACTGGCACTTTTACCCCCTTCGTGCTCAGGCCAATTTTCAGCTTCAGTGCTGTCGCACTTTAAATAACAATTGTGTGGTCATGCAACACCTATGTGAAATTTGTATCATTTTTTTTCACACACATAGAGCTCTCTTTTGGTGGTATTTAATCACTGCTGGGTGTTTTCTTTTTTTGCGCTATAAATAAAAAAAGAGCAAAAAATTTGTTTCTATTATAAAATTTATCAAACAGGTCATTTTTCTCCTTCACTGATGTGAGTTGATGAGGCTGCACTGAGAGGCAGCACTGATGGGCACTGATGAGGTGGCACAGATAGGCAGCACCGATATGCAGCACAGATCAGCACTGATGGGTGCAACTCCTGGGAGGTACTGCAGGGCACTGTTCATCATCGATCACCAGCAACTGTATTTACTCAGTGATCTGCTGTGTCATTGGACACAGCTGATCACGTGGTAAAAGGCCACAGGGATTGGCCTTTTACCTCATCACGTGATCAGCTGTGTCCGCAGGACACAGTGATCAAGGAGATCGCTGGGCACGCACCACTGAGGGCGCGCGGGAGGGCGCGTTCTGTGAGGACATCATATGGCGCCCTTCCAGAACTGGATAACCGCGCTGTAGCCATCATTCGGCTATAGCGCGGTTAGCAAGTGGTTAAGCCCATGAGCAAGTGAAACGTGTCAGTGGGGCATGGTTTGGGATGAGGCAGAGCTGAAGCCTTTCTGATATTTTGTGAACTGGGTAGCTTCCTGGTGTGTACTTCCATTTTTTTTTCCAGGTTATCAGGCAGGATGGGCCCTTGAGAAGCTATTACCCAGCGGTGTTAAAATCACCGGGTGACTTGGATGGAGCTTTGAGCAGCACTTCAGGTCATTTGGGCCTGTAGCATTTCTGCTCTCACTCCGCTGTGCACAATGATACGTGTAGCACTATCAACTTTTTTGTAAATAGATACCCCGATGCAGGAGTTTACATTTGTATGTGGCTGTATGTGTGGGTGGGGGCTCAACATTTATATGGAGGGGGTAATGGCTTGAGTGTAATTATTTTTTTTCATATGGGGGGGCTAAAATTTCCCTATGTAATACAATTTTGTTGCGACAAGTTCTCTTTAACCCCTTTGCACCGGTGCCTCCCGGCCCTTTAAGAGTTTCAGAAGCCGGAAGGTGGGGTTTTAGATGGATGTGACCGCCGTGATTCGCTGTCACGATAGGAAAAGGTCCCGATCAAAAGGGGAGATCAGGACCTCTCTGTGAGTCATGGGCATATGTGCTGGGAGTGCACAGGGAGCACGCTCTCAGCACATATGTATTTTCAAATGGTACACAAATATGCGGCCTCTCAGCGTCAACGCCCAGATGCCGAGAGGCCGCATATTTGCGTTCGCTCGGCCTCTAGGGGTTAATGAAACATCAGGGATCTTTTACCAGGGGTGTGTGGAAGTGATTGTAATGGTTATGCGTATTAGGCACACAAAAGCTGTAGGCAACATCCATCTTGTTCAGGTCACAAGTCTTCCATGTTAACTTGTCAGAAGAGAGACATGGCCACAGTGACCTTTTCCTCTCTCCCCCTCCCTCCTCTTTTCAGCTTATACAGTCCACAAAATCTTAGTTGCTGGCAGACACCCCTTTTTCAGCCTGCTCCTAGCAGAATCTAACCCCCAATATACATTGCAGGGTCCATAAAATTGTCTGACGTAGTCGCTTCAATGACCAGAAAGTTACCAGTCATAAATACCATAGTTGGAAGTCGGGAGAATACACATCCCTTATGGACTGGTTATCAGCCAAGACTCTAAAACTTCAGCATATTTCATAACTCATGAAATAATGACCAAACAGCTAGATTATAGACATATTCACCTTCTTCAGCTATCGGGTAGCATTTTGAACCCAAGCACCCATATGCAGCAGGTACTAGAGTGGATGAGAACTCCACACCCCTCTTATGAGAAATAGATATCCAAGACCTGTCCTGAGGAAGTCACGCAATTCATGACGTAACACATAGGATGAAAGCACGGTGACGCCATTTCCGCTACGGATGGCAGCCGCCATCTTGCTACACCTCTCTACATTGCAGTTTTCTCTTGCCTGCATGGATCTGTGGACCCTGTTTTTAATGCGAGTAGTCACTCTGCCTTTTTTTTTATCAATGTTTACATATTACACTATGGGAAGTTTCTTAGTTTAATTTTCCATGTGGGGGCCATTGGAGAGGAGAGTATTTGGCCACATCCGTGAGGGAACACCCGTGCCATTACTGCTGGTACGCTTATGAGTGCTTACTATCTCCACCATATTGGATTACCCTGACCATCAATCGACGGGATAGACAGGGATATCATCATCTCCACCATATTGGATTACCCTGACCATCAATCGACGGGATAGACAGGGATATCATCATCTCCACCATATTGGATTACCCTGACCATCAATTGACGGGATAGACAGGGATATCATTATCTCCACCATAGAGGATTATCCTAATATCTAGGGGATACACAGGGATATCATCATTTGAGTCCATTCAAAAGCCTTGACCCCTTATGGGTCACAGCCTGGAGGTGAGCGCACACGCTAGCTCATGGAGGATTTGTGGTTTTGCAGTGGGCACTGGATGTTTCACAACCTTTGTTGAAGTCCACCAACACCAACCCCCTTGGTCAGTTATTGAGCTATTCATTTTTATCTTATTTTTGGCTGGAGTTCTGCATGAAGGTTGCCTCTCCAAGAACTATATCTACCACTAGTGGACCCAATTCACTGTCATGCCTTAATTTGTCAGAATTGTCCATACCAGTTAACTATTAAAGTAAACCAGTCTGCTAATTTATATCTTCTGATGCAAGTTTCACTTTGTTAAATTGATATTAAAATCTTGTTTGTTTTTTTTTAAATAATAATGTTCTACTTATCTGCACTGTACAGCTTGCTTGCTCTGGGGGCACGCAAGCAGGCATGCTCTCAAGCCTGCTTCACACACAGAGCCACGGCTCAGCCCCACCACCTCCGTCATGTGACAATGTTCAGGTCTGGCAAGGTTAGTGCTGTCACATGGGGGGGAGGTCACATGCACCCCAGATGCCACATTACAGCAGGTATGTAAAGCGCTGAGCAAACTGTTGGCGTTATATAAATCCTGTATAATAATAATGTGGCAAAGGAGAGTGGCTGGCATGCCTATGAAGGATGGACTATGGGCAAAGTCACAGTCTCTGTAACTCCCAGGAAGAAGCTTCTGCCACAAGTCAGGAAAGCCAAACCCCTGGTATCAAAGTGAACAAGAACTGGGGGAGACAGAAAAACTCTCTCTAAAAAAAACTAGTGTCAGGCAATTAGTGGCAGATGTTCAGAAGCAGCTGATCCTCCAACATCTGGCATTTCAGTAACCTTTAACTTCTATTTGATTCAAAGTTATAAAAGAATCGATTGTAGAGGACGGAAAGTAATATTCAGAGATGGTATGGTATATGGAATGGCTTTTTTCAGTGCTTCTAGGTCTCATTAAAGATCAAGCATTGAGCAAATCTTAATCACAAAGGATTTGTAACAGCACTGATCGATTGCCCTATCAGATATAAAATGAAAGAACAAAGAAATGCTTATAGTCAATGTGAAAGAATAAATTAGTATGCAAGTGTGATCTGCTATAGCACCAAGCTCACGCAGGTTTTCCAACAAGAACATTTGAGCATGCCCATAAACATGTGACAAGCATGTAGTGGGCTTCCATCCATGGCAGAAAATGAGTTTCTATCGCCATCTACTGTTAAGAAAACAAACAGCTTATTCTGTAATACAATATATACCGGTAGGTGTTTTTTGTTTTTTTTTTAGTGGAAAACTAGCCACTTACTGCCCAATGATGTACTTTATACGGAGGGCCTTATAGGGGGTTATACGGGGCCATGGCTGCAGCTGTGGTCATGACCCAGGTATCTTTTTTTTTTTTTTCCCCAGCCCACAAAGAATCTGAACAGGTAATCAGCCACTGGATTGCTTTTACATGCAGCAGAAGGGGGTCACCCCCTCCCACCAGGGCTAAAACCAGCAGTTCTTGGTTTTAACAGACCCCAGATCTCTAAAGAGGACTTTGTCACTTCTCCAGCTATCACAAGGGTTGTTTTTCAAGTGCCCTCGTCCCCCTGTGCTTGTGCACAAAAGCACACACATGCGTAGGCCACGCATACATACGTAAACGGTGTGCGCACCACATTTCACGTACCGCTGCAAACGTTATTCTAGCACCAGGCCTCCTGTGTAACGTTATTATGGTAACCTGGAAAGGTTTTAAAGCTTCGCCTATGGAGATTTTTTTTAAGTAGCGTAGTTGGACGCCATTCCACGAGACATAACCTCATCTTTTATATTTTACCAAAGGAGTCATATTTTGTTTTTGTGCATTAACCCCTTCACACCTAAGGGTAAAACAAATCTAAATGCCTAAGCACAATTTTGCAACGTTGACATATGTTAGTAAAACCGTACATATCATCACAACTACTTTGTACATCCAGGTGGATTATACCGCGTTATTTTCAGGACAAATTGGGCTTTCTTTTGGAGGTAAATGGTAATGGATATCTCCTGATTGTTTTTTTATTATCAAAGAAAAACTGGCCCAAAATAGTAAAAATAAAAAAATAGTAAAAAAAAAAAAAATCATTTTTAAATGTAGCTGTGTGTTTCTTGTTACTACCATAACCTACCCCCAAAGAACAACCCAAAATACATTTTCCAGCTGTTGACGATCGCAGCGATACCATATATGTGTGTTATTTGTTGTTTGTACCCATAGTACAGCCCAGAAACAATAGTGCGCATTTTGTTTTTTTACCTAAAACACAGACACCAAATTTTTTTTTCTTTCTAAATCCTGACCTTTGACCTTCACCCAAACACTTACTCTGGCACTGAACTAGATCAAACCTTGATCTACGTATTTTTTCTTTATTTAATAATATTTATCTTTCTTTTTTTTTTTTTACAAACATTTTTTTACCTCTATGTCAGGAGTTAGAGATACAATGCATCTCTCTCCTCCATTCATAGAGAAAAAAAAAAAAAAACAAAACAAGTCAGGCTGTACAGTGACTGATCACTGTGATAGTCAATCAGAGGCCATCACAGGATCATGTGAGCCATATTCGGGAGTCCCGAGTACCGTCCGTTAGAACGGGACCCAGAGCTCTCAGCGACACCCCGGTCTTTGTGCTGGGAGCGCGCTGTGCGCAAATATGCGGCCCCACGGAAAAAAGCCCAGTTCTGTGAGGCCGCATATTTGTGTTATGTCGGCATCAAGGGGTTGAGATTAACTAAAGTGTATTTGTAGCCAAATAATTATGTTTGAAAAACCATTGCACAAAAAAAAAAATGCACCACCCACCATTTTATTCTCTAGGGCCTCTGATTTTATTATATATTTAACATGTTTAGGGTTTTTAGATTTTTACATGTATGTGAGAAGTGTCGGAATTGGCCTGGAGGAGCAGTGGTAACATTGTCAGACAAACTTTCCCTAGCCATTTGACCACCAATTCTGGGACCAGCTACTTTAAAGTAGCCAGGCAGTCTCTTAATTCCAAAATGACATCTTAAAATGAACTTCGGATCAAATCTAAAAAGTTTCTTCAACTATGAAAAATCACTTAATTCATTACCATACATTTCCCAAGTCCCAAATATGAAAATGCAGCTGGCGGCTACCATTTTGTTATCTGAGCAGTATCCAGCAGGCCACATGGGGTTTATTTACTAAAATTGAAACATGCTAAATCTGGTGCAACTCTGTATAGAAACCAATCAGCTTCTAGGTTTTATTGGCAACGCTTAACCACTTCAATACCGGGTACTTTCACCCCTTCCTGCCCAGGACAATCTTTAGCTTTCAGTGCCGTCACACTTTGAATGGACAAATTGTGTGCTCACACAGCAATATACCCAAATTAAATTTTTATCACTTTGTTCACACAAATCGTGTTTCCTTTTGGTGGTATTTAAGCACCACTGGGTTATTTTTCTTCACTAAATTTAAAAAGAAAAAAAAGCATTTTTTTTTTAATTTCTTTAATAAAATGTTGCAAATAAGTAATATTTCTTCATAAATTGAGGTCAAAATGTATTCTGCTACATTTCGTCAGTAAAAAATAACCCAAATTTATGTATATTATTTAGTTTGTGTGAAAGTTATAGTACAAAAACTATGGTATATATTTGAAAATGATCAATCCTGTTGTACTGACAGCCAATCTCATTTCTTGAGGCCCAAAAACACCAAGACAGTACAAATATCCCCCAAATTACCCCTTTTTGGAAAGTAGATAGGTATTTGGTAAGAGGCACGGTGAGTTTTTTGAAGTTATAATTTTAAGTCACAAATGTTTTGAAAACTAAAAAAACACTTTTTTTTTTTTACTGTCACCAGTGCAGCACAGCATCATCATATAACTGGTGTGACTGATCAGGGACACCGACTGGTGAGGGTATGTGTAAAAAAAAAAAAAAAAAAAAAAAAAATCTTTTTTTTTTTACATACTGTGACCAGAGCAATAAAATGTTACCATAGTAACATTGTACAACTCTGGGGAGATGAGTAGTTTTTTTTTAGCACATTATGATCACTTATACCAGTGAATTTCATGGCTATAAATCATTTTTACTGAATGAAATCGATTGGCCACAGCCATTCACATGGTAGATGGGCTGTGATTAGCCCTGTCTGTACCATGTGATGACTGTGACCAATCACAGAGAGCAACACAATAGTACACAATGTATGGCATGAATGAAAGCTATCTATTGTGTACAATTGTCATGTGATCTGCTGTTACTGGTCTCAGCAAACACATGGCAATGACAGCAGGTACAGTGATCTGTCATCCGCTGTGTATGATGTCTACCCAGAACGAGAGAGAACCAGTTAATTGAACAAGCTCAAGTTAGCAGCTGACTGGCTACCATGCACAGCTGCACCAGATTCTGAGTGCTCCAGCTTTAGCAAATCTCCCCGTGTGTCAATCCTCCCCAAAATGTGCATCCACGCAACATCAGTATCATTTTCCATGGTAACTTCTGTCCATAGCAGTTGATGACAGAAACTGTAAAAGCAGCAAAAAGTTGGTTTCAGAAGAACCCGAGCGCAGAGAAGATGGTCTGTGTACAACTCAAAACCTATACATGCACACCCACTGGCGAGTCTATGCAGGTACTCTCCCATGTAGGAGTGGATGCAGGATAGCATGAGTGAGTGTAGATTAGTAATGGACCCCCTCCTAGAAGTGTTCAATTGAAAATGGTTGAAAACAATGGGAAAAAAAAAAAAACTTTTTTCCCAAAAATTTCATTCGATTTTGGCACGAATGGACTTTCTTCAGTGAAAACCACATGTCCTGTTAGAAATTCATTAGAGAAAAAATTTTCATCGATTTGACCCCAGTAAAGATTAGAAAATTAAAAAAACATCCTTGAAAAATTGTACTAGTATGTGGCCAGCTTATGGTTTGATGGGACACACACCACACACACGGACACACACACACACACGGACACACACACGGACACACACACGGACACACACACGGACACACACACGGAACTAATACCACAAAAAAACAGCTTTGTAGAACATTGTAATTTTATTTAAAAGATAAATAAAATGATCCACCATATAAAAAAGGTACAGGGCTTTCATCCTGCTCCACATAAAGAAACAGTTAAACAGGAACTGTTATTTAGGCACAATAGAGAATTTGTAACATCCAAGTATACATTGAACAGCTCTGCTGTTTATTCAATTCTCATCAGATTGTGTGATTCACATACACATAAAAATAGTGAGAAAGTAAGAAAACAGACAGTAGACAGAGAACAATATACAAAAGAGGCAGGATTAAAGGTCTCCAAAGGATGGGCAATGACAGGGTCAATCACTTCCTAGAGGGTTCCTAGTAGGTCTTAAAGTGTTACTAAACCCACAGCAGTACAATCAGTCTGTATTTGCAGTAAAGCATGCTTGTTATTCTCACTGTGGAACCTAAGGGGTTAAACCTCTGCATTGTGTAAAAAGGATGTTTGATCCTCCCCTTCTTCTAGTGTCTCTCAAATATCTCCTGATAGAACAAAGGCTAGAGGCAAGCTGCACATGCTCAGTTTGTTATGTATTGCTAGCTTTTTTTTTTTCTTTGGAGACTGCATGTGATCAGTACAGGGCCAATCAGCAATCTCCAGACAGAGCTCAGGTCCTACAAGGTGTAACCAGTGCTCTGCTGGACACTGACAGAAGTCACAAGACTGCTCTAACTGCTGATGAGAAAAGGTATTTAGCAGTTTATATTTAGTAAAATAATTGCATTTCCATGTTCTGTGTACTGTGGGAGACCAGATATAGTGAATGCAGGGTCCGGGGAGACTGGATATAGTGAATGCAGGGCCCGGGGCGACCGGATATAGTGAATGCAGGGCCCGGGGCGACCGGATATAGTGAATGCAGGGCCCGGGGCGACCGGATATAGTGAATGCAGGGCCCGGGGCGACCGGATATAGTGAATGCAGGGCCCGGGGCGACCGGATATAGTGAATGCAGGGCCCGGGGCGACCGGATATAGTGAATGCAGGGCCCGGGGCGACCGGATATAGTGAATGCAGGGCCCGGGGCGACTGGATATAGTGAATGCAGGGTCCGGGGAGAACAGATATAGTGAATGCGGGGTCCGGGGAGAACAGATATAGTGAATGCGGGGTCCAGAGAGACCAGATATAGTAAATGCGGGGTCCAGGGAGACCAGATATAGTGAATGCGGGGTCCGGGGAGACCAGATATAGTGAATGCAGGGTCCGGGGAGACCAGATATAGTGAATGCGGGGTCCGGGGAGACCAGATATAGTGAATGCGGGGTCCGGGGAGACCAGATATAGTGAATGCAGGGTCCGGGGAGACCGGATATAGTGAATATAGGGTCCGGGGAGACCAGATATAGTGAATGCAGGGTTTAGTAACACTTTAAGCTGGCCATATAGTAGTCTTTTTTTTTTTTTTTTCTTCATTCAGCCAGCCAGCTGAATGAGAAAATGAAATGCGTTCTCTATCCAAACATTCAAGGTGGATGGCAAAAATCCTCCCCACTTTGTCTGTATTCTGACAGCAGGACTTTTTTGCCATCAGAATACACCGATCAACCGCTCCAACCCATTGGCTGCATTCACTGACCGAATGCTGGTTTTACAGCAAGCAGCCTAATGCCCAGCTTCTGTTGAACAGAGAGGGCTACACACGGATCAAAATTAGTCAGGTTCCTGCAATTTTTTGCTTGAATTTCAAGATTTTTTTTTTTCTATCAACAGCTACTGGTAGATTCAGACTGAAGTCTTTCTAGTTAACAGACAGACAGGTTTTCCCAGTTCATCAAGTATACAGCCGTTTTTTCTTCGACAGTCCTGCAGCTGGCAGTGATTACCCACCTGAGCAGAAATCTGCTTCAAGTCAGTCTAGTGCAGCGTTTCTCAACTCCAGTCCTCATGGACCCCCAACAGGTCCTGTTTTCAGGATTTCCCTCAGATGAAACAGCTGTGGTAATTACTAAGGCAGTGAAACTGATCAAATCACCTGTGCAAAATAATGGAAATCCTGAAAACATGACCTGTTGGGGGTCCATGAGGACTGGAGTTGAGAAACACTGGTCTAGTGTATCTGGGGATTCCTTGCAGTTATCAGAACCAGAGCTGCGGGAGACTAAAGTACTAAAGTGTAAACGTTGTTTATCTAATGCAGAGAAACACTCCAATACCTGTCCTACCCACATCTCTAAATACTTACCTAGCCCAAGTCACCTTGGCTAGATCTAGCAATGCTCCCTTTACTTTCTGGTTTCAGAGGAGAAACTAGAAGCCATAGGCTCTTGCTGCCATCAGACAAGTTCCTGTGAAGAGGGAGTGGGAACATGGCTTTCTGGTACTGTGTAGGTCTATGGACACACACAGCTTGGCACAGGAACAAATGGAACATGCACCCATTAGTGTCTCCTTAGTGCCGAGCTTGCTAAGGAGGCACCTGAACAAAAGGAAGAGCCTACCAAAAAAAAAATAAATAAAAACTTTAAAAGATAAGTTCACATATCACAACATGTTACACCTGTATTACATTTACTGCTAAATAAGCAGCCCCCACAAAAATCACCCCACCCAAGCCCATATTCTGACAGAGGGCCAGGATCTTCTCCCCAGACCCGCTGTTTTGAAAAAACTTTTGTGTGGGGCTCTGCCCACCTAGCTGGGTCATTTATTCACAGTTCTGTGATTGAGAGACCTACAACTACCATCATCCACTGCGGCCAACGGCTTATAGTTCTCACTGAACTACCTAGGTGCTGGTGAGCAGTCTAGTAGTAAATACATTCTTCCTGCCATTTAGTAACTGCCTGCCTGTACGAGGTATGGGCAGACAGATACACTGACAGTCTGCAGGAGACTGGAATTGCACCTGTGATCTGCTGAACACAGGTACAATGATTTACATAAACATCTAGTCTTTACGCGCCTAGCGTAGTATATCCCTAGGCTGCTCATCATCAAGTGGTGTCCCTCAATTAAAAAGACTTATGGAGAGCAAAAAAAAAAAGAAAAAAAAAAATCCAAATTTTTTGGGTTTGCCCATACATACGCACACTTCTAAAACCAGCTGTAGCCATCATGAGATAATTTGTGGTCAGTTTTAGTGAGTGTAACAAGCCCTCATTGTTCAGTCCAAATCGATAAACTTGCTGTTGGGCACCCAAACTGCACTGTAGTAACCACAGGCACAGAAGAGACTGAGCACAGCTACTAAGGGGAACACAAAGGGTGTCATAACTCATTGACACCCTTTGATCGGGTAATACAAAAGAAGGGCGAATGGTTATTACAGACTTTTCACAGATAAACTGCCAGCCTTGTGCTGCTGGTAGGCAAAACATGCTGGGCCACAGTTCCCCTGAGTGTTACAAATAAAGGAGTCCTTGGGTACAAAAGCAAAAATCGTATAAAAGTAGAAAAAATAGAAAGCGTAAAAAAAAACTGGAAGAAAAATAAAAAATTTCAAAAAGAGACCCAGTTGCATATATACAAACTACCTGCAAAAGGTGGTTTTTCCACTTGCCTGTTCCAAAAGGTGGTTTTTAGACTCGTCTGTTCCAATGCCATTTTGTGTAATCTTCAGAGTTTTGCAGACACCTGCAAACCACCTTACAGAAGTGTTAGGAGATCTGCCCCACAACAACATGCTATGGTTCCATCCCCTGGATTCTACATCACTACTGTGTTCTGTAATGAAGTAGGAGGGTCAGCACCTTGTAGTAAAAGCAAGCATCTACAATACCTCCGCATTTCTGTGCAAAAGATCAAAAATTCTACAAAACGTACATAGAGACAGGTAGGTAAATCCAACCCTCTCTTGCAGAGCGCAACAAATATTTTTTTTTTTTTAAGTTGACAGTCACTTTCAATAGAATGCCACTCAGAATGCATCTGTTATAGATGGATACCAGCATGGAGACTCCTTTGCCAGATTCTTACACCCCGCAGTGCGAAGTCACCACCCAGGTCCTCATTTATTGCATAAACAACCATCTCAGCTGAGTTCGGAGCCTGAGACAGGAGATTTTGTTTTGATTGCACACAATTGGTTATGAATTTCCCTGGTCATTGTACAAACCTTCTAATGACTTGTGTTACAGTTTCAAGACTATAGACTGCTGCAGTCAGTGCAATGTTCCTCCCTTCATGGAGGATCCCCCTGAATACCTATCATCAGGACCTGTAGAGTATATATAGTCAAGGTAATAGGTAGGGGAAATTGATAACCAATTGTACAAATCAACTAGGCGGAATATGGTCACCTCTTTCCCCTTTGCAACAACACTGCTTTTTCTAATGCAGAGATGAGATGGCTAGGACTGCGGCTGGAGGCAGAGCTGGTAATCCTGGTAGGAAGTTGCCTGAGGGCTGTAAGAACCTGGCCAGCCATCCAAGCCACTGGCGTTCATCCTAAACAGACTCTTAAATCTGTACATCTCGCTGTACTCTCATTGCAAACTAAGCCTTCTAGGCCTCTCAGTAACAAAACTTTATGTAACAGCTTTCATGTGAAATTTTCTTGGTGGATGAGCTTTTCAGGTTGCTGTTTGGCACCAGATGACTTGTGCTACCAGTAAACGACCTAAACTCAGATAGAAAATGCCATTTACAGCCTAAAAAGACAGAGCCTTGTTCAGAGACATGGGGCAGTGGTGTGGAGTAAGCCCTAGCAACCAAATCAGCGTAGACGGCAGCAGTTTGGTGTAGTTAGTCTCACACTGATTTCTGATTGGTTGCCATGGGTCATAACCCCACTGTTGCTCTAAACCATAGAATTAACACTGCAACAATTATATTAGGAAAATGGCACTCCTATGTAACTAGGACACCTACAATCAGCAACCTAGAAAGGAACCCATTACTTTATAAACAGTGGGGCCCAATTCACTGTTCCTAAACGGCCCACTGAAACACAGTTTCATGCAGCAGATCTGCATTTAATGGCTGCACTGTGATACCAGATTTCATCAGTAGGTGGCACTGCAGGAGAAGTCAGGAATTAAGGCTCCAGATCCCAACACCACCTGGGAGCTGTTTGGAGAGGTTACCTCTTTGTGAAACTTATGAACCATCAGGGGATTTCCTGAAAATCTTAATTAAAGAGGACCTGTACTCTGGAAATGCTTGGAGTAGCAATCACAGCCAGCAGTGCCTTACAAGATCTCACACTGCAAATAAACAGCTTTGAGGCTACAGAACAGGAGAGCCTAGGCACAGGAAGTGCACCACTGTATTCCGGGAGGAATTAGGACAACATGGTAATATTTTATGTGGTATTGCTTAGGCACAATTTACGTTTTAGATGTTACCTATAACATAGCAAATATTAAATTTTTGAGTTCAGGTCCACTTTAAGATTTCAAGATGAAATCAAAGCCCAGAGCTGGCCTAGTCTGCAGAGGTGTACATGCATACACATGTAACTAACTTTTTTTTACATGCCAATTTACCCAGTTGATAAATATATAGATATGGCTTGGACTGGGGACTCAGATAATGAGATAGGTGATCAGGTTGTTGTTGTTGTCAGCAGCTCCAGCAATGCTCCGACTGCTCCAAAATAACCCTGCAAGAGAAAAACAGACATTGATCATCGATATAGAAGAACACCAAGGAGGAGGTCATCTACACAAAACAGATAGTCATGGTCTGCCAAATCAGCATATGTGTAGTCTACAAACCAACAACCTCGGCATAGAACACACAGGTAACGATATTATTTACACAGATGGTTTCTTGGCTACTCAGGGTAAGAATATGAACATATGAAAAAAACGTTCAACGTGGACTTACACTTTAAAAACACATTACATTAGGGGGAAAGGAGGAGGAGAGGGAGCACCCCGAGGTGGGCAGGCAGACCCATAAATATGGTGGGGACATCTGACTGGACTCAAAATTCCCCAGTGAAACCAGCTCTAAATTCCGGCCCACCTAGGCAGCCCCCTTTCCCACTCATCACAGTACACAGCAGACCTGTCCACTGCAAACCAGAGCTCTTAGTTCAGCTTGTGTGTGGCAATGCAGAAACATACGAGCGTTCAAGTCAAACCGGAACTTATGAGAACAGATTTCAATGAGTGGAAACTGCATTTATTTTTCGACATACTCCTCTGCTACTTTTTTACACTTATCTCAGCATTTAAAGTGTTACTAAACCCACAACAGTACAATTAGTCTGTATTTGCAGTAAAGCGTGCTTGTTATACTCACTGTGGAACCTAAGGGGTTAATCCTCTGCATTGTGTAACAACACTGTTTGACCCTGGCATCTCTAATCCTCCCCTTCTTCCAGCATTCTCCTCATCTCCTGATAAGACATTTCGTGGAGTCACTCTGCACATGCTCAGTTTGGTGAGCATTGCTAGAGGGGTTTTTTTTTTCTTTGGGAGGGTGCATGTGATCAGCACCGGGCCAATCAACACTGTAAAGACAAAGGTCAGGGGTTCTGCATTCTCCTAGAGCAGAAAGAAAATACCTCCTACAAGCTTTAACTGATGCTGGACACTGATAGAAGTCACAAGACTGCTCCAACTACTGATGAGAAAAAGGTATTTAGCAGTTTATATTTACTAAAATAATTACATTTCCATGTTCTGTGTACTGTGAGAGACCAGATATAGTGAATGCAGGGTCCGGGGAGACCAGATATAGTGAATGCAGGGTCCGGGGAGACCAGATATAGTGAATGCAGGGTCCGGGGAGACCGGATATAGTGACTGCAGGGTCCGGGGAGACCGGATATAGTGACTGCAGGGTCCGGGGAGACCGGATATAGTGACTGCAGGGTCCGGGGAGACCGGATATAGTGACTGCAGGGTCCGGGGAGACCGGATATAGTGAATGCAGGGTCCGGGGAGACCAGATATAGTGAATGCAGGGTCCGGGGAGACCGGATATAGTGAATGCAGGGTCCGGGGAGACCGGATATAGTGAATGCAGGGTCCGGGGAGACCGGATATAGTGAATGCAGGGTCCGGGGAGACCGGATATAGTGAATGCAGGGTCCGGGGAGACCAGATATAGTGAATGCAGGGTCCGGGGAGACCAGATATAGTGAATGCAGGGTCCGGGGAGACCGGATATAGTGACTCCAGGGTCCGGGGAGACCGGATATAGTGACTGCAGGGTCCGGGGAGACCGGATATAGTGAATGCAGGGTCCGGGGAGACCAGATATAGTGAATGCGGGGTCCGGGGAGACCAGATATAGTGAATGCGGGGTCCGGGGAAACCAGATATAGTGAATGCAGGGTCCTGGAAGACCAGATATAGTGAATGCGGGGTCCGGGGAGACCAGATATAGTGAATGCGGGGTCCGGGGAGACCAGATATAGTGAATGCGGGGTCCGGGGAGACCAGATATAGTGAATGCGGGGTCCGGGGAGACCAGATATAGTGAATGTGGGGTCCTGGAAGACCGGATATAGTGACTGCAGGGTCCGGGGAGACCGGATATAGTGAATGCGAGGTCCGGGGAGACCGGATATAGTGAATGCAGGGTCCGGGGAGACCAGATATAGTGAATGCAGGGTCCGGGGAGACCGGATATAGTGAATGCGGGGTCCTGGAAGACCAGATATAGTGAATGCAGGGTCCTGGGTTTAGTAATACTTTAACCAATGCCTGGAAAGCTTTGGCACAGAAAGATTTGTCAGTACGCCTGAACCATCCTTGGACACCGACGGACCTACAGCCATCTTACTGCAGCTTAGCATCTCATCACTGTACTGTGCTTGAAGTCTTCTCTAGATATCCACGGCTTTTACACCTTTGTCCACAAGAAACCTCATCACCACAAGCTGTTCCATGCACACACACTAAGATTGTTGTCTGCCGTCTTGATTCAGGGTCTCTGGACTACATACACACATATCCTTCCATTCCACTATTCCTTCCCATTTCTATCTCAGCATGTCAGCAGTAATATGAGTCACAGTCCAAGGTAAATATAATACCTCTTTATGTGTAGCGCTTAAAATTCCTTTCTACCTATAGGTTAGTGTATTCAGATAACACTATGAATATCTAGATATACATGATTATACATAATAACGGTCTATAGAAAGTGCTATGTGCCAGTGACATCTATGCAACTCTATAGAAAGTGCTATGTGCCAGTGACATCTATGCAAACCTCCATGCAATACTTTATACTTAAAGTAGTTATAAAGGCGGAAGATTATTTACCTTTGTGCATTCTATGCATGAGGATAAAAAACCTCTGTGTACAGCTGCCCCCCTCCCAGCCCCGCAATACTTACCTGAGCCCCCTCTAGATTCAACTATGTGCTGGCTCTCTCCTTCCTCGTTGGCTGAGAGACAGAAGCAGAAGTCACTGGCTCCCACTGCCATCAATCACAGCCAGTGCGGGGTACTGGGCTGAGCCACGCTCTCTGTCAACTGACACACAAAGCGGGCCTCTGGAGCAAGCATGCACGAGTGCCCCTATAGCAAGTGGCTTGCTATGGGAGCACTTGGCAGGGAGGGGAAGAGCTTGGAACACCAAGCTGGGGAACCGAGGAAGAGAGGGGCTGCTCTGTGCAAAACCACTTTTCCTCCCTCTATTCAGTAGCTTATACCTACTACCACAGTAACTCTCTAGATTCTTATTTTCTTTACTATTTACCACCCTCTGTCGTATTAACGTTTACACGATACCAACTTTTCCACTAATATAGATCTTTATTTTCTAGGTATGTTTCTGAGATCTCTCATAGAGCCAGGGCCTCCTACATACTGGAAATGCTAAATAATTGCCTGCACCATAAGGCCTACCCTTCTCATTAACTGCTTCTCCAATCATAATAGATTGGACTATTTTCACCTTTGCTGAAGTGGGCCAGAAAAAAAAAAAAAAAAAAAGCGAAGTGAGGATTTGCTATGGTATAGGGGACAGCGAGAAATGTTAAAAGATACACTCACCTTTCATAACATGTTACACCCGCCCAGCTGTGCCACTCATTCACGGTGTTCTGTGAATGAGAAACTACAAGTACCGACAGCCTTAGCGGCTGTTGGCTTGTAGTCCTGAATGGACTACTGTGGTGCTGTGGTACGACCAAGCAGATATACTGACAGGTCAACAGGAGTCTTGCATGGCACCAGCAATCTGATCATTACTAGTGCAATGCCTTCCAGGCTCCTACAAGAAAAAAAATAAATGCTCATTTTTTTTACCTGCAAAAACAATGTGAATTTATTATTTTTTGTTGAAAGGTGAACATATCCTTTAATTGTGCCCCAGCAGCACCCAGGAAAATGTACCTTTTGCTCTGAATTCCTCCTGAAAATTAGCAGTGCACTTTCTGATATGTGAGGGTGCCTACAGCTTCATATCTGCGGTGTGAGATCTAAGGCACTGCTGCCTCCGACTACTAGTCTCAGGAAATTTGGCGATATCACTATTAGGCTATCCACTGTTCTTGCTGGATGTTTTCACATGAGAAAGCAAAAACCTGCCTCTACCAAGATGGCCACCTCCACACAGACATGCAGTGCAGAACAAGGCATGGCGAGTCAGCAGTGGGAAACAAGCTGCAGGGAGACCACATGCAATACTTGTAATTGCCCCTCTGCCCGCCTTTTTTGGCCACAGCTTCCAGAGTTCAGTTCTTCTTTAAATATAGAAAAAAATATGCAGCGACAAAATCCTGAACAGCTTTATAAATAATCAGTGGTGTTGTATTGGATACTTCTTATGAAGGAATTGTTTAAATCTTGATTTGCACATTTTATTAAAGTCCCCCAAGACAAGAACCCCCACTCCCCATCATCTCACCTCATGCTCCATGAAGAGGGCCTTGAGCTGTCCTTTAGACCAGTAATCCAGAGCATAGGCCAAGAGCTTCATAGAAATGGTATTAATCCGCAAGAAGTTACCCACAAACACCACTTGGCTGATATTCTGTCAGAACAAAGAGAGAAAGAGTTACCGTGTATATAGCCAATCATTACAGCCATTGTAAAGGATAAAAATTGTAATTTCTAAAAACAACAAAACATGTTATACTCACCTGCTCTGTGCAATGGTTTTACACAGAACAGGGCCGATCCTCTTATCGGGTCCCCCACTGGCGCTCTCGGCTCCCCCCCCCCAGCTGGGTGCCCCCATGAGCTTGCCATGGGGGCGCTCATGTGGGCTCACTCCCAATCTGGCTCTATGTCCATGGGATGGTGGGGGTTTGGGGGGGGGGGAAGCTGCATACAGAAGGTATTTTCTTTTCTTTTTTTTAAAGCCTAATTCATAGAACACATTAAAGGGTAAAAAAAAAAAACAAAAACCCAAACTTTAGCCTTTAAAGCCACTTTTAAGTGCACCTTTGCCCAAACTATAAACATTCAATTATCAACATTCAAGAGCTCTGAAACAATTCATCCCTGACTTCTCTAGCTGTTTGTACTGTGAAACAATTCATTCTCAAAAGATCCTCGGATCACAGTAAAGACTTTGAAGTCAGGTTTCAGTGGATTTCTAACAGCTTAGAAAACACCTGCCATGTCATTAGAGGCAAGATTCTGTGAAAATAGAAAGGAATAAGAAACCAGCTCAGCTTTCCGTGACTCTGCTGTAAACCCTGAATATTAATTTCTCCACAGTGTCTATATTTACAAGGAGCAAGTGAGGACTTAACGTTTTAAAATGCTTTTACTGTCTATTCAGAATATGCAATTACTTTAGTGCAGGGATAGGCTACCTCAGAACTCCAACTATGGTGAAACTACAAATCCCAGAAGGCATTGCAAGACTGTCACCCACAGGCATGAGTTACAGTTTTATCACATAGGTAATTGCTAAAGCTGCCTACCCTGCTTTAATATTGGCACCAGTTTGCTTTAAATTATTACTGTCGGCCATTTTTATCTACATACACATTGTTGTCAATGGCAATGACTGAATCTTACACAGAGATCACAGATCTATTTCGGGAAAGCAGCTCAGTATGTTTAGTAATAAGAGCTTTTGCAAAAGAAACCACAAAATGTACACAACAAAATAGGTAAAAAAAATAGCCATCGTGTCAGCAAATGTAATAAATTAAAGCATCAGTCCATACAAAACTGATACTTTAGATATTTGCAGATGCTGGGGCAGCAAACCACCTTTTTCTAATCCTTATATCTCTCACTGACTATTACGCTGTGTCCTTTTTGCAATGGTTCCCATGTCTATATATTGTCATTACAGTTCTGAGGAGTCATTCTCTGTTAAACTAAATTTATTCCTGCACATGAAAAAACGAGGGCTGGAAGCACCCAGGAAAATAAATCCCTGCTGTGGCAGGAGCCAGACACACACACACCTTGCTTGGAAGACAACTGAATACAGTGATCCACAATACCAAAAATACTGAAAAATAGATTCTGGGTTTACATACAATTTAAAGGACACTCTTGTGGTTTTGGCTTCCCTTGCCTGTTTAACAATCTGTTTTATCTAGTTCAGTGGTTCTCAACCTGTGGGTCGCGTCCCCTTTGGGTGTCGAATGACCCTTTCACAGGGGTCGCCTAAGACCAATCAGAAAACGCATATTTCCGATGGTCTTAGGAACCGAGAAACCGCTTCTCGATCCGTCTCCAAGCGGGTCCGCCCACATGCAGACTCTATGAGGTAGTGGTGAGGGCGGCCGGAGGGGCTCGGCAGGGTGTCCCACATTCCCGGCTTGCTGTGAGCCTCTCACGCTGAACACCAGCACACTGATTGGCCCGCTCCCTCTTCCCTGTGCGTTATGAGCGGCCGGCCAGGCTGGAAGCTCCTCCCCTTATAGGGGTGGGTCGGAGGTGCCCCGCTGCCACCCATTGGCTGTCCTTGCACCTGCTGCATGTTTCCCCGGGCGGGCAGCTGCTCACAACAGCTGTATAGATGTGAGCTGGGCCCCCATTTGTCTCCGGGGAAGGGGGATCTGGTTACCCGCAGAGTGTGTGCCCTACAGCCGCTCACCTCCCATGGAGGCTTCTCCTCACAGCACTTGTACGAGGGCTGGCACTGGGGCACACGGCCCGCTAGAGGGAAGTACACAGCGACCAGCAATCCCAAATTTTCCGGGGTCATACAAGGAGCCTCAGGACAGACGACTTGGTGTGGGAGAGGGCTGATATCCCTGGGGGGGAGGGGGGGGGGAATACTGGCCATACACACTTCAATTTTACTATCAGATCCAATTGGCAATCAGATTAACTTCCGTTCCCATCAAATTCCTTCAGTCGATTGACCAGGGCGCAAAATAATCGACCGTTTTGCATCGATTGGCTGCACCGAGATGCTTTTTCCATCAATTGTACCATATTTCCATCAATGTATGAGATTGCATGGTGAAAACAGAGATGTGGTCGATAATCTGAGATTGTATCTTCCAAATATCGATCAAAATCCACTTCCACATCCGTGGCTGATCAATTGATCGTGTTATTGGTAGTGGTGCACCGAAGTGAAAATTCTGGTGCCGAAAAAAAAACCGCTTTCTGATAATCTGATCATTAGTACTCCGCTGTCGAGGGCTGGTAATGACAGTTCATGTGAAAATAGCCAAAGGGACAAGCACAAAAATGTTCTTGTACAATCACAGAAGGAACTATTGAAAATACATCCTGCATATCAGATATTTACATTACGATTCATAATAGTAGCAAAATTACAGTTATGAAGTAGCAGCGAAAATAATTTTATGGTTGGGGGTCACCACAACATGAGGAACTGTATTAAAGGGTCGCGGCATTAGGAAGGTTGAGAACCACTGATCTAGTTTTAAATTTTGTGAACAATTATATATACACAACAATCCTATTACAGATATGCATTACAAATATTTATTACAGATTTATCATTGAATTTTAGGTTTGATTTCATAGTCAGGTCAGAGATCTTTTTCCAACATTGTATTTAGTGTGAAACCAAACTGGCCATATCAGAAACGGTTGGCTAGAGGTAGCAGCAGCCAGAAAGGATGAGGATGAGTCTCTGCTCTTTCATAGCCCTGTACAATGCTGCTTGACTTAGATGCTACAAGGCAGCACTGTAAAGAAGCTGAAAGCTCAGAGGCAGTTGTCACTATCAGATCATGGAAGCGGTAATAAAACAAGCATGACTGCACGTAGTTATAAAAACATTCATATCTGCCAATACACAAACAATCATATTTGCCAATACGCCAAATAAAAGCTGCTAATCAGCCAAACGCTGCAGATGGTACTTATGTCTGAGCATCAGCATTTCTGGACGTAATTTCAGACGTTCACTTGGCGCGTATAATACATTCCTGTGCAAAATTCATTACTATTTATGCTCATATGCGCTTGTTTGTGTGCATATGCAAATACCAGTGCAAAATACTGACCTGGAACGTGTGTGTGTGTGTGTGTTTATGTATGTATATATATATATAAAAAATTTATTACAGATACTTATATAGCGCCGGCAATTTACGCAGTGCCTTACATATACTGTATATATATTGTACATTCACATCAGTCCCTAACCCTCAAGGGGTGTACAATTTAAGGACCCTAATTTACATTCATACATACACATACTAGGGCCAATTTAGACAGGATCCAATTAACCTACCAGCATGTCTTTGGAGTGGGAGTACCCGGAGGAAAGCCACGCAGGCACAGGGAGAACATGCAAACTCCTGGCAGGAGGTGCCGTGGCTGGGATTCGAATCAGTGACCCTAGTACTGCCAGGCGGAAGTGCTAACCATTTAGCCACCGTACTGCCCAATATATATATTTATTTTTTACTCAAGAATACACAGCAAAAAGGCTGCATTTTAGGTCAGTTGCAAAAAAAAAAAAAAAAACAAACAAAAAAAAAACGCTGTATTTAGCTTTTTCAAGCGGCAGTGTGCAAGAGGCATTAAAGTGGTTGTAAAGGCTGAAGGTTTTTTACCCCAATGTATTCTATGCCCCTCAATTTATATTTATCTGCGTCCTATCTCGATCCAGCAGTGTTGGCTCCTGCTGCTGTCAATCAGGGTCAGTGAGGAGGGGGCGGGGGCGGAGGTGGGGGCCGAGAGCCATGCTCTGCGTATCTTAAGGACATAGAGAATACAGCTTGGGAGTGAGAGCGCACAAGTGCTTCAAGTGTACGTAGGTTGCTATGGGGGCACACAGCGGGGGAAGTGAAGGAGCCAGGAGCAACGGCGGGGGACCCAGACAGGAGAAGGACCGTGGCTGCTCTGTGCAAACCACTGCAGAAAGCAGGTAAGTATAACATGTTTATTCTAAAACGAAAAAACCTGAACCTTTTAGATCACTTTAAAAGGATACGTTCTCTTTAGCAGGTTAAAAAAAAAATTCTAATGAGCCTGCAGAGCATTGCACCTGCGGTCAGCATATTGCAGATGCAATGTCCGACTCCTGTAGACTCAGTATAGCTGTCCACTCTTACCTCCTGTAGGGGCAGACCAGTTACTGAACTGCAGGAAGATGGATGAACTACAAATGCCCTCGCAGTTCATTGAGAGCTGTGTGCCACAATGGCAGATGGTATAGTTCATTTATTCACAGAACTCTAAATGAATGATGCGGCTGTGTGGGTGGAACCCTGCACGGCCATGCCATGTTCAAAATGAGACAGTGGTATGGGGAGAGAATGTCACAGGGAGGGAGGATGCTACACCCCAAATACAGGTTTAACATGTAAAATGTTCAGAAAGGTCCATTTTGCCGTGGATAAAACACTATTGAGCAGCGCTGCTTCACAAACAGCACCAACCTTTCTGTCAATACGGGACAGACGGCGGTGACACCGCAAGCAAACCATGGGGGATAATTAAATGGCTGGTCGAGTGATCTGACCTGATTATTTAATAAATAAATATGCCTAATGTAAGAGTGTCTATCTGAGAAAATGCCAAATAACTAAATAGTCATATATTTATCAGATGACAGGGTATTAGTCCCGGGAATGGTATGATGCTGGATACCAGTGATTCTATATACCATATTAATAAATAAAAGTTATATCCACATATAGAATTACACCATGGATCCACGGCATATGAGGCGCTAAGAGCAATTAAGACATAACAATTACATAGTCCTATATATTCTCCCGAAGATACATAAAGACCCCATAAAACCCCCAGGAAGACCCATCATAAGTGGAATTGGGTCCTTATGCTCCAAAATTGGTGAATACATCGATTTTTTTCTTCAACCACTAGTTTTACAAATGCCTTCCTACCTGCGTCACACTAAACCGGTATTAAATGAAGTCAGCAAAGTCACCTTATCTTCTAATACATTTCTGGTGACGGCAGATGTTGCCTCCCTATATACCAATATCGATCACCTAGACGGCATGGAAGCAGCTGACTTTTATTTAACGCACAACAGCACTTTACCTGTAGCACAGAAAAACTTTATTTTGAACCTGTTGGAATTTGTAATGCACAACAACTACTTCTGGTTTAATAAGGCCTACTATTTACAAATCAAGGGAGTTGCAATGGGGGCTATGTTTGCCCCCAGTCTAGCGAATTTATTTATGTCTCGTTGGGAAGAAGATCTTATTTATGCTAGAGATTGGCCTGAATTGTTGATGTATAAGAGGTACATAGAGGACATCTTCTTCTTATGGAATGGGGAAGAGGAATCACTCATCAACATCTTCAGTACCCTGAACAATAAACTTAATATCAGCCTCACATATTCCTACAGTAAGCTTGAAATTAACTTTTTGGACCTAACTCTTATAAATTTTAATGGAAAGATTGTTAAGAAGTCATTTTGCAAAACCACTGACCGCAACAGTTACATCCCTATTGACAGTTGCCACCATCCCACCTGGTTGGCGAATATACCAAAAGGTCAATTTATGAGGATCAGACGCAATTGTTCGGATGTGAACACCTATCATTTACAGATTTTAAAGAACAGGTTTATGGAAAAGGGGGAAAAGAGGTATAATCTGCCCCTTTATTACAACTTATTCGATACAACATAAATGTATCAGTAGAATTATTAATAAAAACTGGGACATCTTGAAAAGCAGACCCTGTGTTATCCAAAATCCTACCTGAAAAACCGGAAATCATTTTCCGTAAAGCCATGGCTGTCAGACACCGACTTACACCTAATGTAGTGGACCCTCCCAAAAATACTTCTCTTTTTACTGACCTTAAGGGATTCCACCCATGCAATAGGTGCATCGTATGTAAGTGCAATAATACCAGAAAACGGAAGATTAACACATTTAACTCATTTGTCACTGGCAGATCCTATAATATAAAACATTTCATTTCCTGTCACAGCAGATATGTTGTATACCTGCTACAATGCCCCTGCCAGAAACAATATGTGGGCCGTACAACAAGAAGGTTACGCAGCCGTCTACATGAACACGTCTAATATTAAAAAAGGTTTTAGAGAACATTCCTTATCGAACCACTATCGATTATACCATAATAAGGATCCATCTTCCATTAAATTTGTGGGAATCGATATCGTCTGCCCTCATTGGAGGGGCATAAATAAAACAAGGACTGTCTTACAAGCAGAGTCCAAATGGGTGTTTGAACTTAATACTTTACACCCCCTCAGACACAACATAGAAGTTGATGTCAACTGCTTTATTGCTAACAGTTGAGCCCCTTTTAGACCATGTACGTGCCCCATATATATATACACATTTTTGCAATTTTCTGAGCTTTTATTTATTTCTATTTTTATGCGATTCATTCCTATCCTAGTCTATTTATATATATATTTTTATATTTTATGTAATATTTATTACTCTTACAGTCTCTGGTTTAACCAAGATTTAATCATATAAGAATATTATTTATGAATTTTTAATTTACGATTCATTCTTATTCTATTTTTAAGATATACAATTTTATATATTTTTCACAACTCTTTGATTTTTTTTATATATTTATCTTCCACGTCCTAAGTTTCTAACCTTCTTAAATTGCCGACATTTGCCTAAAAGCATCTTTTTGACCTTTTTATATACCTTAGGGTATTTTATACTTAGGTGATTATGTTAATTTTAATATTGTTTATTGTACCTGATTTTATGTAATTGTTATGTCTTAATTGCTCTTAGCGCCTCATTTGCCGTGGATCCATGGTGTAATTCTATATGTGGATATAACTTTTGTTTATTAATATGGTAGCACTGGTATCCAGCATCATACCATTCCCAGGACTAATATTCACCCTGTCATCTGATAAATACATGACTATTTAGTTATTTGGCATTTTCACAGATAGACACTCTTACATTAGGCATATTTATTTATTAAATAAGCAGGTCACATCACTCGACCAGACATTTAAATTATCCCCCATGGTTTGCTTGCGGTGTCACCGCCGTCTGTCCCTTATTGACAGAAAGGTTGGTGCAGTTTGTGAAGCAGCGTTTCTCAATAGTGTTTTATCCATGGCAAAATGGCGTCTTCGGGGGCACACATGTGCACTCCCCGACAAAATGGCAACGGTTAAGTGCGCACGCGGCGTTTTTCCTATAAAAGCAATTGACGTCAGTCACGCTCCTGTTAGCCTCCCCTCTGATGATGTGCTATGCACGAAAGGCCTGAGGAGGAGCTGACAGAGCATGACGTCACTGCCACCGGAGCCACGAGGAAGCCCGGCAGCCATCTTTAATGAGGGTCAGTGCTGCCTAACTCTGCATTTCCCTGCAATACTGTGCATACTACCCTGTTTTAACCCCGTATTACAATAAAACGATTCTGGAACATACTACACTATGGGTACTTTTAGGAGCTAATAAACCTGCAGATAATCCCCATTGATCCAGCATCCAGAGGAGGGAGCCCTGTAACCAGGCTGAGCATCCATCCATCCTTAAGGGGACCTCTGGACCCAGCAGATTTCCATACTGCCCCAGGCTTCATGACCATACCATAGAAGGAAGCTCCCCACACATCTGATACCATCCGCCTATCTAAGAGATCCCTGGTGGTTACACATATACATGTGCATTACCTATGCACTTTTGGTGAGTGCGCAATTTTACCATTTGTTCCAGTCACAAGTCTGTCTAGAAATCTGCTGTTGGGAAGATCATCAATCTGTGCTTTTTGAACTTTATTCCTTTATTGGATGAACTTTTACCATTTATGTTCACTATTTTTATGACTGCATATTAGCGCTGCACTTCATTTTATTTATTGTCATTTGAAGGTTTATTGTGGTTACCTTGAGTGTTACAGCTGCTATTTTTAGAGCGCTCGCTTATCACTATTCTTACTTTGTCAGCTCAGTGGATTGCTTTAAAAAAGTCCTGGATTCTTAGATACAAAGAACATAACTAGATACTAACATTTATAGGTAAAGTTGATCCAGGGAATATCAGATTGCCTCTCGGGATCAGGAAGGAATTTTTTTCCCTACAGGAGCAAATTGAATCGTGCTTTGTTGGGTTCTTTTGCCTTCCTCTGGATCAACTGTGGGTGTAGGATTATAACTTGTTTTTGTATTATTTAATGGTTGAACTGGATGGACTTTCTTTTTTCAGCCAGACTATGTAACCTTGCTCAAACTGCATTCTGAGTTAACAAAACTCAAGAAATATTTTGATTGCAGAAATGACTGCCAGGATTGCCTAGCAGCTAGTCATCTGCCCAAGTATGTGCTTTGTGCTGGAGGGGAGGTTCAGAGTGCAGACTGACCAATTCAAGCCACCCATAGCAAGTGACTTGGAGATGAAGAGAAGCACACATTGCCAGCGGGGGGACCCCAGAAGAGGAGGTTCACAAGAGGCAAGTATAACAGGTTTGTTATTTAAACTAATTTAAAAAAAAAAAAAAAATGTAGCTTTACAATTGCTTTAATTTAGCTGTGCATTATCTGAAGCTAGTCACTTCCAAGGGTACAAGTTACTGTTTATTATCACTTTATTGAAATATCAAGCAAATGCAAATCTTTCTCTTCCATCTCTTCTGATTTGTAAGTGTGTGGTCTGCTTGTACTTCCATCTTCTACTTGTAATCTTAATGTGACTGCAACAAACGATGTGTTTTTTTGTGGATAAAGGAGCATTTGTATAAATGTTTGCAAGTGCTAGCAGAAAAAAAAACAAAAAAAACACAACCCGAAAAACAGAAGTTCTAACCTTAAAAAAAAGTAAAATCTGCAACAGGAGAGCATTCTTTTTCTACTTGGTTAAATAAGCGAGAACCTGTCTGCCTGTCCCTCATTGGTGCCTGACATTATCTGGATGCCCCAATACAACGTCAAGTGTGGGTGAAAGGCTCACCTCGTTTAGTGCACACATGCGTGCTATGGAACCAATATTATTGGTGATAGTAATGAGGGTGGCTCTGGCCAAGTCTTCCTTGCTCACCAAATCCCTCTTCTCTTTGCTCATCATGTTCCCAAAGCTGAAAAAAAAAAAAAAAGGAGAGAGGAAGAAGTTCTATGACCGACAACCATGTGATAAGAACAGCCCAGGCAACTTTTATAAATGTAACCAGACCAACAACATTCACTTCTGCTGAAAAAACAATGCGGTCACCATTTTCAGATAACAGTTACATTTTTTTTTTTTTTTAACTCTTGAGATGCATCTCCTATCATGCTTTGCCTCTCGGAGATTCCAAATACGAAAAGTCCCTGTTGTACACACTATTCTACAAATATGGAGATTCATTTGAGGAAGCGTGAATTTTTGCTCTTTAATAACCATGAAACGTGGGTAATTTGTCAGTATTCTGCTGAAGTCCCTGGGAGTTCTCGGAAGCCAGCATGTGACTTAATTTGTTAGGAAGACAAATATAAAACCACACACTTTCTCATCCCCATTTAAAAGGCAGTTTGGTAGCTGTAGAAGTAAGCAGGCATGAGTAGGCATACAGTTAGTGTTGGGGGGGGGGGGGGGGATAAGAATAATGTCACAGTTAATGTACCCACTTCCTGATCACAGAGGAACTGTTCACTTCTGCATTTACAGCCTTCATTGAGTAATATCAAACACAGCTGTTTTCAAACTTTCAATTTTCGCTAAATCTACTTTGTCATGTAGAAAACGAAACTAAAGAAATGATGAGCAATATTATTATTACACAGTTTCGATTTTAAACAATGCTTTTAGGTAAATTTTTTCTGTTTTTTATCTTTTTTTTTTTTTTTTCCCGATATACAATATTTGTCTAACAAGTAAATATTCAGTAAATTGTACCTCAAACAGCTAAATAAGCAGATAAAAAAAAAAAAAATAAAATACTGTGAAGAGTGGTTTTACCAGCCAAAAGGATTTGTATTTCTGTCCATCCGATGCATCCTTTATGAGCTCTACAGTACAGGGGATTGTAAAAGACTGATACCGTGTGCTGTAGAATACGGCCCTGCCATTATATGTTATGCACTATTCCACACCGTGTGATGGCTAATGTAAATATACCATTATTGTTGTTCTCATTTGTTTGCCAGTAGTACATTCCATGTGTGTTGCAGACTATCACCAGTTTCTGTACATGAAGATCGGAAGTAGCACTGAGAGCAGAAGCCCACTGAAATCTATAAACTGCAGGTGCTTAGGTAAGAATTCTAGAAAATGGTTTTATATTATTGTGCTCAATGTGTTAAAGCAGAACTCAAAGTCAAAACTGTTATTTCCCCATGCAGTGGGGCTGTGCCCGCACTGTATCGGTTTAGTGCTCGTTTGTCCAGGGGCTCGAGGAAAAACTATACTTAACCTGTCCTCCAATTCACCAAAAAACCACGCTCTGCAATGTCCAGCGGTGGACTGTTCCTGCTGTCCGCACGTCCGGAGTCGGTCTATGGACATGATGACAACACGAACAGTCTATTCCAAAGACCGCTGTCGTGCAGGGGGGCAGGAGCGGCGAGGACTGGTCTTGCACTTAGAAGATCGGCGGATCAGGTAAGTATACAGTGGGGAAAAATAATTTGATCCCCTGCAGATTTTGTAAATTTGCCCACTTACAAAGAAATGTAGTGTCTATAATTTTTTATCATAGGTGTAATTTAAATGATAGAGACGGAATATCAACCAAAAAAAACTGAAAACACACGATACAAATGTTATAAATGGAGTTGCAGTTCAGTGAGTAAAAAGTCTTTGGTCCCCTACCAACCAACAATAATTCTGGCTCCCACAGACTGGCTTTGTGCTCATGTGGTACACAGAATAGTCCTGTCAATTTAAGAAGGTGCTCCTAACGACAACTGTGGACCTGCACAAGGCTGGAATGGGCTACAAGATCATCGGCAAGAAGCTTGTGTGAGAAGGAGACAACTGATGGAGCAATTTTTTTCGCAAATGGAAGAAATACAAAATAACCACCAATCACCCTCGGTCTGGAGCTCCATGGAAGATTTCACCTCATGAGGTAAGAATGATCATGAGAAAAGTGAGGGATCAGCCCAAAACTACACGGGAGGAGTTTGTGAATGATCTCAAGGCAGTTGGGACCACAGTCACCAAACAAACCATTGGTAACACAGTATGCACCATGGACTGAAATCTTGCAGCGCCCACAAGGTCCCCCTCCTCAAGGCACATGTAGAGGCCCCTCTGAAGTTTGCCAATGAACATATAAATGATTCAGAGAAGGATTGGGAGAAAGTGTTGTGGTCAGACGAGACCAAAATTGAGTTCTTTGGTATTAATTCGACTCACCGTGTTTGGAGGAAGAAAAATGCTGACTATGGCCCTAAGAACGCCATCCCTACAGTCAAGCATGGAGGTGGAAACATTATGCTTTGAGGCGGTTTCTCTGCTAAAGGTTCAGGCTGACTTTTCAGCATTGAGGGGCCAATGGATGGCCCCTCTTTTTTGTAAAATCGTGGATGAGAACATTCTTCCCTCAGCCAGAACACTGAAGTGGGTAGTGGATTCTTCCAGCATGAAAATGACCCCAAAACATACCACCAAGGCAACAAAGGAGTGGCTCAAGAAGAAGCACATTAAGGTCATGGAGTGGCCTAGCCAGTGTCCAGACCTTAATCCTATAGAAAATTAATGGAGGGAGATGAAACTTGGTTATAAATAAGCACTGCATTGTGTGAAAGCAGTCAGTCAATCATTTCCCTGGCATCCTGTGATCTGTCATTTTGGGATAAAGACATTTTATATGGACATCCCTTTGCGGAGTGCTGCATCCTCTTTTTTTAGTTTCTATATCTAACGCGGTGGTGACCCAGGCCGGCACCTGCCAGTGGGATTGGCTTTTTGTGATCAGCCTTTTGCACTCACCTGAGTGGTGTATCTTCATACTTCCGAGCTGAAACTTCGAGTTGCCAAGCAACAGCCAAGAATCCTTAAGGATTTAGAGAAGGTCTGCAAAGAAGAGTGGACCAAAATCCGTCCTGAGATGTGTGCAAACCTGGTAACCAACTACAAGAAACATCTCACCTCTGTGCTCGCCAACAAGGGTTTCTCCACCAAAGTACTAAGTTATGTTTTGCTTGGGGATCAAATACTTATTTTACTCACTGAACTGCAACTCCATTTATAAAACATTTGTATTATGTGTTTTTTCTGGATTTTTGGTTGATATTCTGTCTCTATCATTTAAAATACACCTATGATAAAAAATATAGACCCTTCACTTCTTTGTAAGTGGACAAACGTACAAAATCTGCAGGGGATCAAATAATTATTTTTCCCACCGTTAACGTGTTTAATAACACCTTAACAGTTTTAGTTCTGAAACAAAGCAAGAATGGAGGGGGCAAATGAGAACTTTAGCTTGTTCATTAAAAAAAAAACAAAAAAAAAAAAAAAACGGATTCTTCTAAAAGTTCATACTGAACACATTATACTAACAAAAGAGCATGATCTCTCAGGTCTCATTCATGCCATACGTACAGAAAAACGGACGGAAACTGATGTGTCTGCAAGTGAAATCTGCCCATCAGTTTTCAATGAGTTTTATACGTATTGCAGATTCCGGGGAAGAAAAAAATCTGCACGTGATACTAGTGTTGTGGTGTAAAGAGGGTACAAAGAAAACAACGAATTTCATTGTGCCCTTCCAAAACTCGTACAGAAAAACTGATGGCTCTGCACCGTGGTGTGAATGGGCCCTTAAAGTGGAGTTCCACCCAAAAAGGGAAGCTCCGCTTTTCTTCCTCCTCCCCACCTCCACTGCCACATGGGAAATCCAGAAGGATATTAATGACCGACATAAATGCTGCTATGAATTGATTACAATAATTAAAAAGGACAAGTTCACAAAAACAAAAAAACAAAAAAAAACATTATTTTGCAGGCAAAAAAAAAAACCAAGTTACACTTACGGTAACGTCTTTTCCAGGAGTCTTTCAGGCCAGCACTCTGAGAGACCTCGGCTCCTCCCCATCTGAGGAAACACCTCCACCTACAATAAAAAAGCTCCACTCCCCTCTGACCTCAGTTCTCCAAGCATCCTCCGGTCATCTGGGGAGACACAATGCGAGACAACATAATCATAATAAGCCATCTTCACATAACCAATATCAACAGTGGGTGGGAAACCGGTGCTGGCCTGAAAGACTCCTGGAAAAGACGTTACCGTAAGTGTAACTTGGTTTTTCCCCTACCGTCTTTCAGGCCAGCACTCTGAGAGGATAAGCGAGTACTCACCCTTCGGGCGGGCTAACTGCTTGTAAGACCTTACGACCAAAGTCCTGCTCCTGCACCGAGACCAGGTCCAGTCTGTAATGCTTGGCAAATGTGTCATAGCTGGACCATGTTGCCGCTCTGCAAATCTGCCCTGGGGAAACCCCTGCTAACTCTGCCTGGGTAGCCGCCACAGCTCGGGTGGAATGTGCCTTGATACCCTCCGGGACCTCCAGGCCTTCTGCCTGATATGCTCCTGTAATCGCCAGCCGCAGCCAGCTGGCCAGCGTCCTTCTAGACGCCTTCTTGCCTCTTCTAGCCCCCTTAAAAAAGACAAAAAGGGATTCGGTGCTTCTGAACTCCCTAGATTTCTCTAGATACTGGAGAACGCACCTTCTGACATCTAAACAGTGATACCTCTCCTGATCTACCCCCACCGGGTCAGGAAAAAATGAGGGAAGGACAATGTCCTGTTCCCTCTGGAAACTCCGAGCTACCTTCGGAATGAAGGACGGGTCTGGTCTGAAAACGATCCTGTCTGAAAAAATACGGAGATAGGGTGTTCTGATCGAGAGGGCCTCCATCTCACACACCCTCCTCGCCGTGGTAATCGCCACCAGAAAAGCAGTCTTAATGGTGAGCTCACCTATCGGACAGGACTCCAAGGGCTCGAATGGAGCCCTAGTCATCCCCCCGAGCACCTTGGCCAAATCCCACACTGGAAATGGTCTGGACCTCGGAGGCCTCTGCCTCACCAGAGCTTTGAAAAACCTACTCACCAACGCCTCCCTGGCCAGGGGCGTCTCCAAGAACACACTGAGGGCCGAGACCTGGCCCTTGAGCGTGCTGACAGACAATCCCTTGTCCGCTCCCGCCTGCAGGAATTCCAACACAGAAACCAAACTATGGGTTGCCACAGCTGTCCGGTCACACCAGGCTGTAAAGCAACCCCAGACCCTACCATAAATGGCCTGGGTCTCCTCCTTCCTACTGGCCAGTAATGTCGCCACCACCCTAGGCGAGAACCCCTTTTCAAGAGGAGCTGCTGCTCAGAAACCAGGCCGTTAACCGCAATCTTCCTATGCTGGGGCAAAGAACCGGCCCCTGTGTTAACAAATCCACTCTTGGAGGCAGCTCCCAGGGTGGACGAGAGGCCAAACTCTTCAGGGTCGCAAACCACGCCCGCCGCGGCCAGAAGGGAGCTATCAGTATTAACGAGGTCCCCTCTGTCCTGAATTTCCTCAGGACCAGGGGGAGCAAAGGAACCGGGGGAAAGGCGTAACAAAGCCGGTAGTCCCACCTCTGACCTAATGCGTCCACCGCTCTGGACCCGTCCCAGCGGGATAGAGAGAAGAAATTTGGGACCTTGTTGTTCCTTCCGGAGGCAAAAAGGTCCACCTCCGGGGATCCCCACCTTCGCACAATCTCCTGAAAGACATCGGGGTTCAAGGCCCATTCCGACTCCCTGAGCCGAGTCCTGCTCAGGAAGTCTGCCTTCTGGTTCAGCTCCCCCTTTAAGTGTATCGCAGACAGGGACGCCAAATTCAGTTCTGCCCAGGACAACAGTGTCGCCGCTAAGGCCCCAAGGGCCTTGCTCCGCGTCCCTCCCTGCCTGTTTATATAAGCCACTGCCGTGGCATTGTCCGTCAGGACACGCACGTGCCGGCCCCTGACCTCCGCCTGGAAGGAGTGCAGAGCCTCCCACACTGCCCTCAATTCCTTCCAATTCGAGGATTTGTCCTTCTGCCCTAAGGACCATTCCCCCTGAGTCACCAAATTTCCCAGGTGGGCTCCCCAGCCCCTGGCGCTGGCATCCGTAGTGACCTCCGCGGAAATCGGAAAGCACCACAACAGCCCCTGAGTTATGCTGGACGATCTCCTCCACCACCATAGAGACCTTTTCACACTGGGGGGCACCAAGACCCTGCGTTCTAGGGAGTGACACTTCCTGTCCCAAACCCTCAGGATCCACAACTGGAGGGGACGCATATGCAGACCTGCCCACTGAACTGCCGGAATGGACGCTGTCAGCAATCCAAGTACCGACATGGCCTGTCTTATGGACATCGACCTGCTCCCCTGCAGTAATCTGACTCCGGCCTCCAACTTGGTGACCTTTTCCAAAGTCAGGCTGGTCTTTTGGTCTACCGAGTCTAGAGTGTAGCCCAAGTAAATCACCTTCTGAGAAGGCACCAGGCAGGACTTCTCCAGATTCAAAACCCACCCCAAGCTTTCCAGATGGTTCCTCACTATAACCAGGTCTTGCCGTAAGTGAGCCTCTGAATCTGCGAAGAGCAGCAAATCGTCCAGATAGGCCACCACTGAAATCCCCCTCAAGCGGATAGAAATCAGTGCCTCCGACAGAACCTTGGTGAATACTCTTGGCGAGGAGGAAAGGCCGAATGGAAGAGCCCTGAACTGCCAGTGTCGAATTCCTTCCTCCCCCCCCACTGCCAACCTGAGGAACCTCTGAGAGGCTTCCGCCACGGGCACGTGTAGGTAGGCGTCCTTCAAGTCTATGGATGCCATGAATGCACCTGGTGGGATTAGGGACCTGATTGTAAAAATGGAATCCATGCGGAACCTCCGGTAACGTACTGACTTGTTCAAGGGTTTCAGGTTCAAAATCAGTCTGAACGCCCCAGACGTCTTTTGAACCACAAACACATGGGAATAAACTCCCTTCCCTCGCTCCGCTACCGGAACCCTGGAGATGACCCCCTGGGACTCCAGAATCTCCAAAGCGCCCACCAGAGCCGCGTCCTTCGTCGGATCCCTTGGACGGGTCGTCACTAGAAAAGTCTCGGGTGGCGGTCTCAGAAATTCTAACCGGTAACCCCTTCGGATGACATCCAAAATGAAGGGGCTGGTGACCACGGCTTCCCACTGTGGGAGGAATGCCGCCAATCTTCCCCCCACAGGAGGAACCAAGTCACCTTGGTTTTTGGGGCTGCTCAGGAGGGCGAAAAATCGCCCCCCCTCTTCCCCTACCTCTCTGTCCAGCCGACCTACCCTGACCAGGCGGTCGCAGGCTCAGCCTCTTTGCCGGGCGGGCCTTCCGTGTCCCCCCCTTCTGCATTTTCCTCTTGAGGGGGAAGGACTTTTTCCTATCAGCTGTCCGGTCCAATAATTCCTCCAACCCCGGGCCGAACAGACAGTCTCCTGTGAGGGGGATGCCGCATAACCTAACTTTTGAAGTGATGTCCCCCTGCCATGTCTTTAGCCACAGCGCCCTTCTGGCTGAATTGGTCAGGGCAGCAGACCTGGCCCCCAATCTCACCGACTCTGCGGAAGCATCCGCAATATACCCCACTCCTTGCAAAAGGGTCTCAAAAGAGGCCAAGATTTTTTCCTTGGGAGAGTCTGCCACAATATGGGCCTGTAATTGCGTAAGCCAATACTCTAAGTTCCTGGCTACCACTGTCGTAGCCATGGCCGGTTTCAGGTTGTACAGGGTCGAGTCCCAGGCCTTCCTAAGGAGAGACTCTGCCCTTCTGTCCAATAAGTCCGGTAAGACCCCCATGTCCTCAAACGCTAGGTCAGTTCTCCTGGTTGTTTGGGAAAAGGCCGCGTCTAGCCTGGGGCTCTTGTTCCAGACCGCCTCCGGGTCTTCCGAAAACGGAAACCTCCTCCTCAACGCTTTTGAGAAGAACGGTTTCCTTTCCGGGTCTTGCCACTCCTTCTTAATCGTGTCTACCAAAATGTCATGCACAGGAAACATTCTGTGCTGGTGCTCCTCCAATCCCTGATACATTTGGTCGTGGAGAGATAAGGCCTTAACCTCCTCCTTAATGTCCAGGGTTTCGTATATAGCCCCCAGGAGCTCATCAACCTCCTCTAGGGTCAACTTATACCGGGAGGGGCCCTTCCCTTCCTCTGAGGGACCCTCACCCGCTGATTCCTCCTCAGACTGGGAGTCCCCCACTGGTTCCTCCCCAGTCATAAGGGGTTCCCGACGACTCACCGAAGCCACCTGGGGGGGGGGGGGAAGTGTAGGTAATGGGAGGGCAAACCTCTCCATGAGGGACTTGAAGGAGTCGAAGGTGGTAGCCAACTCCTTCACTGACCTAGCTAGGTCCCCCTGTTCCGGCTTCTCCTCCCTCACCAACCCCTGTATACATGGGCCACAAAGAACCTTTCGCCAAGATTCTTTAGAACTTCCTTACAGGAAGGGCATCTCCGCTTGGGCTCCTGGTGCCTAAGTTTAGCTCGGGCCTTGCCCTGCAAGACACAAAAGAAAAAGGGGGGGGGGGGGGGGAAGCCCAATCAGTCCGACACTAAACACCCCCCCCCCCCTGCTTCCCGGCAGAGCAACAAGGGCCTGAAAAACCACAGACCCCTTGCCCTACCTTCTGCTAGGGGCCCACAGGTAGGGGAGGCCTCACTGAGGCACCTTACCTGCGACTGGCTGGTGCTGGCATCTCCTGGTCCCGGTGCCTCCGACATCCCGTACCGGAGGGTGGTCGCCTGGTGCAGGTCTGTCCCCCAGACCGCTGTGCACCGCACCGCCACATTCAAATTTCGCGCCGCCGTGGTGTGAAGGCCGCGACCGGAAGCGGAAGTCGCGGCCCTGGGCGAAGCCCCGCCCCTTCCGCCGGAAACCGCCGTCTCCCGACGTCCGGCCCGGCAAAGCCCTCAGACCGCCAGCATGGGAAGGAGCGGAACTCCCCCCGATCCTCCCCAGACCTCACCACGGCCACCCCGACACCCCCCCTCGCCGGAGGGGGCCGGGGGGCGAAGAGCAGGTAAGTGCCCTGTCCCGTCCCCCGGGATGCACTCTCACTGCTGGCAGCCTGCCCTGGGAGGATATGCAGCCGGACACTCCGGCCTTCACTCCCGGCTGCGTCGGGCCTCACAGCCGGCTATCCGGCCCTCGGCTCCCCTATCGTCCTCCTGCGCCTCCTCGTGTCTCCCCACCGGAGGAAACACCTGAACAGAGGGGAGTGGAGCTTTTTTATTGTAGGTGGAGGTGTTTCCTCAGATGGGGAGGAGCCGAGGTCTCTCAGAGTGCTGGCCTGAAAGACGGTAGGGGAAAAAAGTGTATTTACGATTTTTACTTTTAGGAGCCTGGAAATCATTGCACCAACAATCAGAAGATCACTGATGCCATGCAAGACTCCTGCAGACTGTCAGTGTAAGAGCAGGCAGTTTCACACTAAAAAGGAGGAATCCATGAACTGGCAGAGCACTCAACAGTACCATGGAAGTGCATCAAGAGCTACAAGCCGACAGCTGCAAAACGCTGTTGGGACTTGTAGTTCCCCATACACAGAACTCTGTGAATGCAAGTTTTTTTTTACATTGTGACAGCTAGCGGGGAAAAGATCCTCTACTAGCTGTCCCAACAGGGGATCGGGGGGGGGGGGGGGGCTGGGGTCACAATGTAACAGTACAATGTTATGAAAGGGGAACTTAGCCTTTAAATGCATTGTAAGCATTAGAATTCAAACTTAATCTTCTTGAAATTCTCTATGTACAAGCACTCAGACTGGGAGAAGAGGGGGAGGGACTGGGAGACAATCAGGTCTGCTAACAGGTGAAGAAAGCAGAGTGAGCAAAGGAGTGGCCTCATCAGTCTGCTGTGCCTTGACTGTCCAATCAGCAGGCTGTGGGTGGAGCGATGACACCACTGTATTCCTTTGCTGTAAATTATGTTAATTACATGGCTGCTCTGTGGAAATCTCTGGACTGGATAGATAAAAATACAAATCCTTTGGCAGGTAGAACAGCTTCTATATACAGATGCATTCACATGTTTACCTGGCGTTCAGCTTTAGCCAACCAGAAAAGTGAATGGGAAGTAAAGTTTTCTGTAGTTTATGACTTCTCCATAGAACTAACCTGGCTCTATCAAAGAGCAGTATGCAAAATCCAATAGACCCCACCAACCAATCAGAAACCCAGTTTCATTGGTCAGCCAATAAACTGAATACAGCATTTGTACTTAATACTTCTATTTGCTTCGGTCTACTAAATAAATGTGTACCTGGCTTACCTGGAGGCAACCGCATAGCCTGGCAATCCAAAGCGATCGTAATCCCCACCGTAAATGTCGCGAACAAGCTTATCTACTTTGGTGCTCTCTCCAAGAGCTGCCATTTCCAGAGCCTCTTCAAAAGTGGAGCAGCCAGTGAGGAGGCAGCACAATCCGAAAAATGTCCCTCCTCCGAGACTGCAGGAGACAACAGAGAAAGTGCTACTGTATTGTATATTTCCTATACATTTAACCATTCTCTTAATGTGTCATTTATTTATGGTAGTAGTGTGATACTGTAAGTGCACAAAGTTGTGAATACATTAAAAATACATACTGTACTTTGTATAGTCAACTAAAAGTACTGTTGGGGGAAAAATAGTCTATTCCTCTTTTTCTCCGTGTTTGACATATAAACCACAGTTTTAAAATCAACAGAACATGTACCAAACCTCAGACTGGTTTAGGGAATATGTCGGAGTGTAACAAGTTCATTGTAACAGATTGGAGTTCTAGAAAAAAATTAAAGCCCAACTCCGGGCAAAAAAAAACAAAAAAAGCCCACACTACACGGATTAACTGCTCGTTTTGTCTAGGGGCGAACAGAAACTTAATACTCACCCGATCCTGCACTCTGGCGACAAACAATGCTCTCCCACGGTGGATTATTCTTGATGTCCTCACTTCCGGAGCAGATCAATGGGTTTCCTGACGTCAGGAACAGTCCACTGCACAGGTCTGCAGGACCACGACGTGCGGGGGGGCTAGTTACGACAGCAGCTGCCGGGACCGATCTTTTTCCAAGAGGATTGGAGGATTCGGTAAGCATATCTACCTTCTCCATTCCCTTAGACAAAACAAGCAGTTAACTCTTCCAGTGCTGGCACAGCGCCACTGCAAGGGAAAAACCTTTGCCTGGAGTTGGGCTTTAAATATAAGGTAGACATAATGAAGACCGATACCAATTAGTAATGGATTTCTTGAAAAACGTGTGTCAATGAGTGGGCGGTGCTAAATGAACGCAACCCCTACGCACCCTGTTGTACCGTGACCCGCTTCAAGGGAGTATGTAGTAAACTGGCTTTCATAAAATGGGAACATCAGTAAATAAATTTGAAAAATAGTCAAATTATTAATATTCTGGTACATGCAGCCCACAAGAAAACTAACACAGAAGAATACATAAACAAGTTGTGAACATTCACAGATAGGGGGGTTGGACAAAATTATGGAAACACCAGGTAAAAGTTATAAATTTGTTCACTATAATGCTGTTGGACTTCCCTGAATTTTCTTGGGAATGACAAATACAAGTCTTGGATGGTGGATAATAGAATCTGATACCACTATTCATGCAAAAATCATTCCAATTCTTGAGGAGATGCCAGAAACGGAAAAGGAGTCCAAACCTTGTTCTCCAAAATTGACCATAGTGGCTCCCTGATATCAAGGTCCGGCGACTGCAGTGCCCAGGGAAGGTGCGAGAATTCATCTTCATCAAACCACGATTTGACAACGTCAGCTCTGTCAATCGTCTTGGTAAATGGCACGGTCTTCGGGAAACAATGTTTGCATCATGGGGTGCACATGGTCGGCCAAAATATGTACATAGTCGCTAGCAGTGACTCTACCTTTCAAGGTGATGATGGGACCCGCAGAATACCAAGATATGGTTGCCCAAACCATGATTGCACCGCCACCATGCTTTACCATTGGCACAAGACAGTCTGGCTGTAAGCTTGGGGCAGTGATCACTACATGTAAACATATCCAGTGGTTGGAAGTGTGAAGCTTGATTCATTGGACCATATTACAGTCTTTTTTGATTGATCGATAGTCCACGATTTATTGGTGGTGCACCATTCTCTCCTCTTCTGAGCATCATTACTGGTCACTAGTGCTTTGGCAAATGCAGCTCGCCCGTGAATGTTTTGCTTATGGAGTTCCCTCCGCGCATTTGTGTGTACACGGGCTTTGGAAGACCAAGATTAAGCTCTGCAGTCACTTTTACAGTGACTTTTCCTATGCTGGGTCACAATCCTGCACAATGTCCTTTTGTCTCTTTAAGTCAGTTGACCATGTCAACCGCGCTCATGCTTATCAGACAATTTCCCGGAAACTGTATATGGGGTCATAACCTTTGATACTGTACCTGCAGCACAGTGGCTAAATGGTTGGCACTTCCGCCTGGTAGTACTAGGGTCATGGGTTTGAATCCCAACCACGGCACCACCTGCCTGGAGTTTGCATGTTCTCCCTGTGCCTGCGTGGGTTTCCTCCGGGTAGTCCGGTTTCCTCCCACACTCCAAAGACATGCTGGTAGGTTAATTGGATCCTGTCTAAATTGGCTCTTGTATATGAATGTGAGTTAGGGACCTTAGATTGTACACCCCTTGAGGGTTAGGGACTGATGTGAATGTACAATATATATGTAAAGCGCTGCGTAAATTGACGGCACTATATAAGTACCTGAAATAAGTAAATAATGACAAAAATAAATTGGCAACTTCAGTCACAGAGGCACCAGAAAAGCGGCACCAACAATTTGCCCTCCTTGAAGCTCAGTAAGCATGGACATGATTCCATATTACTAGCAACACACACAATGAATGACGAAAGTGAGGCTGTTAGCTAGGTGTCTCATCACACAGCAGAAGCAAAACAATGTTACATCACTTTCGCTTTCATTGTGAAACATGTCGTCACTTCCACACCTGCAGATCATGTAGTGTTTCCATTTTTTGTCCAACCCCTGTAGATGGTGCATCATTAGAAGTGACATTTATAGCTGTAGATGATGTCATACAACCCGAATAGGTTGACCAATAGCTGCAGATGCAACAACTTTTATCTTCAAAAGTACACTGATCACTGCTTAAAATGTGCTAAGCTGGGTGAAAGAATAACTGCAGCCATCTTGATGCTCCCACATATATTCTCTGACAGTTACAAATTCCAATATGGGAAACATTTCCTTGTTCAGATACTGTGCAGGCCCACTTGTCTCCATATTGACCTGTAAAGTTGCCCCTCACAATGATGTGCTAACAGGGAAGTGCAGGGGGTGCATCAGCTTAGAATCCTGAACAGGAGTGTGAGTGTAGGAATGTACGAATTTATATATACAGTAACTAGGTCACTGCAAGCATTTTGGGAGCCTGCCTTCTTAATTGCCAGCTTAGCAGATGTTACATTGTAGGTATACATTATGGTTTCAGCTAACAATGTAGACAGTATAGTAGTTTTTGAACATTTTGTATTGCAAAAAAAAAAAAAAAAAAAAAACACAACATAAACTACAATACAATTTATTGCATTTTACGAGTATTGTTTATGGATCAGTGGACGAATTTTCCCATAAAAAACACCCAAAACTTCAATAGGTCAGTGATGCTATGCAAGTCATATATGCTAGTAAATACGTATCTTAGTATTATAAAAAAAAAAAAAAAAAAACACACACACAGCATAAAAATATCTAAATACATTACATGTTTACTTACTAGCAAAGCAAAACAACACAGAAAAAAATATTATAGATATATGTCTAGCCACTGGGACTCAGGGTGCATGCAGGAGCAACAAAGAGTTCACTTGACCTGTTAAAGTAAAGACACGCATCCAAGTTCCGTTCAGAGCCACTCACCTGGTGCCGGTAACCCGTTTATAGTTGTCTTTGGAATACACAGCCAGGATACTGACCCCTGAACCAATATTTACTAGCAGGAGAGGGTAGGGGTTCTCCAGGGCATAAGGAATCTTTTCACACCGCTCTGGATCTTTTGGATTTTCCAGGTGAAAACACTGGGACTGACCATTAAAGCCAACAGAGTCAATGAAGAGTACTCCTTTAGTAAGGCAGTCCAGTTCATCAAGCTTGCAAAGTTCTAGTCCTCCAACCTAAAAGATGAGAATAAACACTCATTACTCAATAAGCTGTTGTGTCCTACACGTTTAATGGACTGACCTATGAAAAAACTGCGAAAAAAACATTTTTCACATTGTCCCCAACAACCAAAAGTTCCTTGTTTAATTTTGACCTATGAACTGCAAATATGACAGCTGGAAGACAAAGAGGATGCTATGGGCAACACAGTTTTTGGGATAGCACACTTTAAGGCGACTGTAAAAAAGGGATGTTTTGTTTTTGTCATACTTACCTGCTCTGTGCAATGGTTTTGCACAGAGCAGTCCCGATCCTTCTCCTTACGGGTCCCCCACTATTGCTTCTGGCTCCTCCCCCTTCTTAGTCCCATCATAGCAAGCCCCTTGCTACAGGGGCACTCATGTGGGTTCGGCACCAAGCTGGGCTCGGTGTGTCTATGGGCAGACACAGCATGGCTCAGCCACACCCTCTGCTCTCTCTTCAAAGGCTGTAATTGACAGCAGCAGGAGCCAATGGCTTCCGCTGCTGCCTTTATGGCCAGTTAGGAGAGAAAGAGAGGGGAGAGCTGCTGCTCTAGCACAGCACTGGATTGAGATCGGCTCAGAAAACATAATAAAGGGGAGAACTGCACACAGAAGGGTTTTTTTTTTTACATTAACCCCTTGGCGCTGGCGCCTCCTGGCCCTTCAAGTGTTTCAGAAGCCGGGAGGCAGGGCGGGGTTTTAGGGTCATGTGACCGCCGTGATCCGCTGTCACGGTGGTCACATGATCAGGAAAGGTCCCGATCGAAAGAGATCGGGACCTTTCCGTGAGTACCGGACATGTGTGCTGGGAGCGCGCAGGGCGTGCGCTCTCAGCACATATGTTTTTCTTCATTGCACACAAATGTGCGGCCGCTCGGCGTCAAGGCCCAGGCGCCGGAAGGCCGCACATTTGTGTGCGGCCGGCGCAAAGAGGTTAAAGCAGCAAGCACATTAAAAAAGGTAAAAAAAACCTTCTGCCTTTAAAACCATTTTAATATCAGCCTCTACATGATAGCAAATGATATTAGGTTTCATCATTCAAGACTTAATTCCTTCCTATCAATCCCTATTGCTCCCACTCACGTTGTTTGGATGTCAAAGCAATAGAAGCCACCGTAATTCATGCAGAAGCACCAGGTTGGTACAAAGTGGCTCAGCACTGTATCACTGCATCATGAAAGCTATATATACAGTTTCATGTCTGCTCAACAGAGATGTAAGATAATGCAAACAACACGCAGTTTCAACTTCCCCACACTGGTCTTGGCAGTAGTGTGGAAATATCATGAAGTCATCAAAACGGTTGCTAAAACTGTAATACATAGCGACAGTTTTTCTAGAATGTCATTTTAGATACATGAAAGTGCACAGGAGCATTTCTCGAGGGTCCCTTTACCAGAACGTGGTGCAGGAAACACAAACTCCGTGTACGCGATATGCTGCAGGTGTCAATGCATTAATGATACCCCAAAAGCAGAGGGTTTTCCTGCACCGGATCACATGCTATCCGCAGTACAATGGAATCCCTGGCAGTGCGTTTCTGAAAAGTCGTGCATGCACCACTTTTGGTGTAATTCAGTACAATATGGTCTGTAAATTGCACTGCACAGAATCGTACAGGAATGCAGACCACATTCCTGTGCGATTCAGGTGTGAACCAGCCCTTTTTTTAATCCACTATACATTTTCTTTTTTTCTGAAATCTTCAGAAATATTTGTGCGACTCTGCTGGGTTCTCTTCTTTTCCGCTTGCTGGGCAGTCCTTACCGAGAAACAGAGCTCTGCAGAGGTCAGAGCATCAAGCACAAGTATATTGTGAATGAATGGAGGACACTATGATGACACCCCAATGAAAGTCAGGCACATGACCCCTCTATGCACAACAGTGTCCTTGGTCTTTCATATGGCGTGAGGTTGGAAGATTTAATTTAACCCACAGTATGGCTTTAACCACTTCCTGTCCGGACACTTTTACCCCCTTCCTGTCCAGGGCAATTTTCAGCTTTCAGCGCTATCACACTTTGAATGACAATTGCGCGGTCATGCAATACTGTACCCATATGAATTTTTACCATTTTTTTGAGACAGATAAAGCTTTATTTTGGTGCTATTTATTCACCACTGGGATTTTTATTTTTTTACTATGTAAATGAAAAAGTCCAAAAATTTTGAAAAAAAAAGTGTTTTTTTTTTTATTCAATTTTGCAAATAAATAATATTTCATCATAAATCTTGGCCAAAATTTATTCCGTTATTTTTTAGTAAAAAAAAAAAATCCAAATTAGTTTATAACCAAAAATTATAATTTTTAAACATTTTTATTTTATTTTTTTATATTATTTTTTATTTTTATTTATTTTTTTACATACTGTCACCCTAGCAGTACAGTGTCACCATGGTGACACTGTACTACTTGTGGAGGGTGATGAAGATTTTTTTTTTTTTTTTTTTACATTGATTGCTTTTACACCCATATAGGATATAAAAGCAATCATTTCTCTTTCTCTCTGTCTGCATTCTTGCAGTCATTGAGAAGTACTGAGTGAGCTGTGATTGGTCACAGCTTGTCACATGGTACAAGGCCGTTGTGAATAGCCATGTACCATGTGACCTCTGTGATCATTCACAGATTTCACACGTAGTAAGCAATGATGTCACAAGTGACATCTTGCTTACTACTTTGCATGTGATCGCTGATTCGCCAATCAGTGATCACATGAACGGGACCTCGTACAGAGGTCCCGTCCGACGATCGGTGTTTCACTGTGTCCGGAGGACACAGCGGGCACCGGATTGCGGTGCTGCGCGCTCCCAGGAAGCGCGCACAGCTAGAAAAGGCGGGTGCCGTTTATGAACGGCAACCCGCCCCCTTGAGTGCCACCACCCTGCCGTTTATCAACAGCAGGCGGACGGCAAGAGGTTAAGAAAATGTGTTTACTTTATATAATGTCTGGGTATAGGAGGGGCCATATTTGTAGATGACAATACCAACAAATCATAACACCTAAGCTAACAAGCACACCCTTCTCTCTAAGGAACCATATCTCGTCAGATATATTGTAGAGTGTGAACCTGCACTGTGATATACAGCCAGAGAAGTTGGAATATACACATTTGTGCATGACATATTACGAAATATGGGGCAGCACACCTGTGATATGTAGAAATCATAGTAGAGATGCTGAACATGTGGGTCAGGACCCCAAAAGGGCGATAAACTCTTGTCGGCCCAATTGCAAAAAGCATTGGATTGCCTAATAATCTTCCACAAAAATGTATATAGGCCCCTTTCACACATATGGTCCAATCAGGTCCGCCTGTCAGTTTTTCAGGTGGACCCGATGGGACGTTCCCATTCAACCTTCTGTCCTCAGATCACTTCCTGATCAGAGGAGAGAGAGAGTGGATGACAGGTCCGTATCCGTTCAGTTTCTGCAGAGCAGACACGGACTGAGCCTTCTCTGATATATGGGCAGCTAGAAGTAAACCGATTTCGCTGTTCGGTTACACCTGCCTACCTCCAATCTGATCCGGTCCATTAAAAAAAAAGTAATGAAAGGGGATCAGAAGGCGGATCAGGTTGGAGGGAAGCTGGGTGTAAACGGACAGTGGAATCCATTTATGTCCAGTTTCCCACAGAGCAAGAGTGGGCTCTATCCATGTCTGCTCTGCATAAACGAAGCAGACACAGACCTGTCATTCACCCGGCTCTGCACTGATCAGCAAGATATCAGTTGAAAGATCCCCTGCTGGTCAAGTCCAAGTCTGTCCAGTTTGAAAGAGGCCTTACTCTGCTTGTATAATTTATACAGTTAATGTAAATTGTAAGTGAAAGCGGCTGCTAAAGCGTACATCAGTCCTTGTTGATCTGCCAGAAATCCTGTGTGCTCCTAACTTCCTGTCTAAGATGACCACTGTGTCTACTACACAGAAATCTCTCTTACGTTGGGACTATAGCACCCTCCCTCCATCTCTTTAACAAAAATATTGGTCTGTAGTCCAGCACTGCTTGGTATTTCAGTGTAGCAGGACCTGAGCTGACAGTTCAAACAGAAAGTTATAAACTAATTGTATTTCTGGCAGGATCAACAGGTATTTTGCTATACATTAAAAATGTGGAATGAGTCCTAGAATGGGTAAATATGTATTAGTATCACCAAGCACAATATGACCGCACAATCAACTTTGAATTTACCAAACCTACACAACATGACCTACCTAAACGATCCAATCATGCAAGCCCTTGCACTACATAGTTGTTGAAATATATAATGGAGAATGTAAAGTTAGGTCCATATATATTTGCACACAGGCACAATTTTTATACTTTTGGCTCTGTATGCCACCAAAACAACTGAAGACAAAACAATCCAAATGAATTTGAAGTGCAGACTTTCAGTTTTAGTTCCAGGGGTTGAACATAAATATCAAGTACAAATTTTAGGGACTGCAACCATTTTTATACAGTCCCTCCATTTTCAGGGGCACACATTTAATTGGTCAAATGAATATAAATCATAAAAATGTTCATTAATTTATATTTTGTTGAGAATCCTTTACTGGTAATGACTGCCTGAAGTCTGGAACTCATGGACATCACCAAGAACTGGATTTCCTCCTTTCTGATGCTTTGCCAGGCTCTAACTGCAGCTGTCTTCAGTTGTTCTTTGTTTGTGGGTCTTTCTGCCTTTAGTTTTGCCTTCAGCAAGTGAAATGCATGCTCAATGGGGTTGAGATCAGGTGATTGACTCGGCCATTGCAGAATAATCCACTTTTCCTTCAAAAGGTCCTAGGTTGCTTTTGCAGTGTGTTTTGGATCATTGTCCGTCTGTACTGTGAAGCACCGCCCAACCAACTTTGCTGCATTTGGCTGAATCTGGGCTGACAGTATATCTGTAAACACTGCAGAATTCATCCGGCTGCTTCTGTCACATCATCAATAAACACCAATGACTCAGTGCCACTGGAAGCCATGCATGCCCATGCCATCACACTGCCTGCACCATGTTTTACAGACGACGTTGTGTGCTTTGCATCATGAGCTGTTCCACGCCTTCCACACTTTTTTCTTCCCATCATTCTGGTACAGATGAATCTTAGTTTTAGCCGTCTAAAGAATGCTTTTCCAGAACTGGTCTGGCTTTTTAGATGTTTTTTGGCAAAGTCTAATCTGGCTTTTCTATTCTTCAGGCTTATGAATGGTTTGCACCTTGTGGTGAACCCTCTGTATTTGCTCTCGTGAAGTCTTCTCTTGACTGTAGACTTTGACAATGATACGCCCACCTCCTGGAGAGTGTCCTTCACTTGTCTGGATGTTGTGAATGGGTTTTTCTTTACCATAGAGAGGATCCTGCGATCATCCCCCACTGTTGTCTTCCATGGACGTCCATGCCTTTTTATGTTGCTGAGCTCACCAGTGCGTTCTTCTTTCCTCAGACTGTACCAAACTGTTGATCTGGCCACTCCTAATGTTGCTATCTTTCTGATGGATTTGTTTTGTTTTTGAAGTCTTACAATGGCCCTATTTCACTTGCATGAACAGCTCCTTTGAACGCATGATGTAGGTTGACAGCAATAGATTCCAAATGCAAATACCACACTTAGAATTCCAGACCTTTTATCTGCTTAACCGCTTTCCTGCTGCCCTATAGCAGATATACTGCTACAGGGGTGTGCAAAAATCAAGTTTATATCGTGATTTTGTATTTCCGGGTAGGGGGCACGCACGACTAGTGCGCACCCTACCCGTGGCCCTGGCTGTCAATCACTGGGTCCCGGTTGTTGATTATTCCCCGGCACCCTGTGATCGAGCAGGATTACCGGAGGGAGAGAACTGCAAGTAAACAAAACAGTTCACTCCCCTGTCATCTCCTGCACACTGCTATGCATGGCTTTGCATAGCAGAACCTTGCATTGCAATGTACTTACAGTGAAACACACGCTTAAAAACATTTTACTGGACATGTTTAATAGCAAAAAGTCAAAAATATTGTTTTTCTTTTCTCAAAAATTGTTGGATCTTTTTTTTTGAAAAAAAAAAAAAACACGCACAGGCAATCAAATACCACTGAAAGAAAGCTCAATTTGTGGGAAAAAAAATAGGACTTAAATTTCATTTGGGTGCAGCGTTGCATGACCGCGCAATTGTCAATTAAAGTAACGCAGCGCTGTAACGTAACAAATGGCCTGGTCAGGAAAGGGGGGTAAATCCTCTGGAGGGCAAGTGGTTAAACATGTCCAGTAAAAAAAATTTAAAAACATCAAATTTCATGATAAATTTAGGCCAAAACGTATTCTGCTCCATGTCTTTGCTAAAAAAAAAAAAAAAAAAATCACAATACGTGTAAATTAATTGGTTTACGTGAAAGTTATAGTGTTTACAAAGAGCAGCACAGATATTGGAATTTTTTTTTTCCTTTTTTAATCTCTACTAGTAATGGCGGCAATCAGCAACTTATAGTGGGACTGCAGCGAGCATTCTGACAGAGGGGGGGGGGCGGGGACTGACTCCGTGTCACTGACATCCCCAGTGACACCAATGCAGCAGTCAGTGCTAAAAAAGGAAGCACTGACACTGTACTAATGGAACTGGGCAGGAAAGGGTTAACATGAGGGGCAATCAAAGGGTTAACTGTGTGCGGTTTCACAGTAAGCTCTGTGTGTGTGCTTCACTGTAATCACACCACTTTGGATGGCTGTGCACAGCCATCCAAAGCAGTTTGCACGAGCTGGCAGGGAGAACTGTATGTAAACAATACGGTTCTCCTCCCTGTCAGCTCCCTTTAGAGATCCTTGGCAATCACCGGCAAGTAATCACCGGCCAGGACCTGGTGATTGACAGTTGCGGCCCCTACCCAGAAATGCAAAAATCACACACACACCTGTAGCAGTATATCTGCTATAGGGCAGTCGGGAAGTGTTTCATAGCAGTCAAAAATATTGTGTTTTTATTTTCTCAAAATTGTAATTTTGTTTATAGCGCAAATTTAAAAAAAAAACAAAAAAAAAACAAAAAAAACACACACGCACATTTGATCAAATACCACCGAAAGAAAGCTCTAATCGTGGGGGGGAGGACGTAAATTTCATTTGGGTGCACGGTTACATGACCGCGCAATGGTCAGTTAAAGTAATGCAAAAAATGGCCTGGTCAGGAAAGGGGGGTAAATCCTCTGGAGGGCAAGTGGTTAACTGATGAAGAAATAATGAAGGAGTAGCCCACACCTGGCCATGAAACAGCTTTTGATTCAATTGTCCAATTACATTTGTCCCTTGAAAAAGGGGGGGATGGCTACTCTTTAAAGAGCTGTAATTCCTAAACCCTTCCTCCAATTTGGATGTACATACCCTCAAATTAAGAGAGTGCACTTTCAGCCCATATCCATTGTATAACTATAGCTTGAATATGTTTTGGTAAATACCTGAAAAAAAAAAAAAACAGCTAAAAATTGTGCCTGTGTCCAAACATAAATGGACATAACTGTACAATCAGATTGCAACATGTGAGGCAAGTGTTATAGCGAAGGACTGAATATGTTTCTTGCTGTGGGCATTTACACACACACATTCAAACAACTAGCTAAAAAGTGTAATCGCGTATGCTTGCAGCATACTTACAGTAAGGAATTCCTCTTCAAACTTGTATGCTCCGCCACCAGTGGCGCACAATGAGGTGTGTAAACTGGAGAACTGCTTGTCCCGTGCCATCTGAATGAAGACGGACATATCATGAGTGGGAAATCGGATGAAGTGGAGGCTTCCCTTTCTGCCACACATGGTCAGATCCTTTAGCTCTAAGTGGACATCTCGAATACCGGTCTGTCCATAGGCCACATTGGATGTCAGGTATTTTCGGATGCTCTTCAGGCTTTCCACTTCCTCCTGTTCTTCTTCAGCCGTGATGTCTCTGGGTTCAAAATAGACAAGTTTGACCAGCGTCCCACCAATATCCAAGCCAAACCAAGGAAAGGCTAGGACAAAAGACACACACGTTATAGACCCCACACAGTCTCTCTATGCATTATTGTACTCTACTTATCTGGGAACAAATCCATGTAAAAAAACAATGGCAACCTTTTAATCAGTCTGAAACTGGCACAGAAGTACAATGGGGTGGAGATCTAATTCTCCAAGTTCATAACACATTTCCTAAATGAACACAAAACATGGGTCTGTGTCTCAGTTGTAAATATAAGGCCTCATGCACACAGATCTGTTTAGCCCCTCTGAACGCCAGAACTCCTGGCAGGAGAAGACCCTCAAAAAAAAAAAAAAAAAAAAAGGCCTAAACCCGCAAATTACGCGCACGTTTACGTGCATCAAGTGTTTGCGCTTTAATGGATTCCATTGACCAGAATATCAATTTATTCTGGCCATTGGATTGCATGAACGCTCAGTGTTTAGTGTTGAGGCCAAATCATTCAATTTTAGTCTCATCTGATCAGAACATCGTTTTCTATGTGGCCTCAGAATCTTCAAGGTGCTTTTTGGCAAAGCTCAGTGGTGACGGCATGTGGCCTTTCTTGAGGAGTGGCTTTTAACTTGCAACCCTCCCATACAAGCCACATTTATGGAGAATTTGTGATATTGTTCTCACATGCACGCAATGACCTCTCTTTGTCATAAATTCCTGTAACTGCTTCAGAGTTGCTGTAGGCCTCTTGGTAGCCTTTCTGACCACTTTCCTCCTGGCCCTTTCATCCAGTTTGGAGTAACGTCCCGATCCAGGGAGAGTCTGTGTTCTACCAAATACCTTCCACTTCCTAATAATAGACCTCACTGGGCTTCTAGGCATTGATAAAGACTTTACATTTTTTTGTATCCATCTCCTAACTTGTTTCTGTCCACGTTATACTAGAGATCTTCTGATAGTGCCTTGCCTCCCATAGTTGATTAATTGCTTCAGTTGCACTACCAAGGACTGAAATGCTCCAGGAAAGCTCTTTTCATGCTGAAAATTACCACAGCTGATCACAGCTGAAAGTCAAATGGCTTTGCGTGCCATTGAGAAGGTGATTGGCTACACCTGATTGAGTTTACAAGTCATTTTTAGGGTGGGGGGGGTAAGTATTTTCCAACTAAGTGATTCTGTTTTTGAATTAATTTAATTTTTTCCTGACATGTTGGTGTTAGATCTTTCACTTGGATGTTAAATTGCACTGAGTAAATACAGCTGGATAAATCAAAAACTGTGTCCGTCTTCATTTCAGGCTGCAAAGCAACAAAATGTGATTTTAAATATATTTTCTACAGTTGCAAGAAAGTATGTGAACCCCTTGGGATTACGTGGAGTTTTGCATGAATTGGGCATAAAATGTGCTCTGAACGTCATCTAATTCACAACAATAGAAGAACAGTTTGCTGAACATAATACTACACAAACATTAGATGTTGCAATGTTGGTTTCATCTGTCCACAGTATATTTTGCCAGTAGTGCTGTGGAACATCCAGGTGCTCTTTTGCAAACTTCAAACGTGCTGCAATATTCTTTTTGGACAGCAATGGCTTCCTCCGTGGTGTCCTCCCATGTACTCCATTCTTGTTTAATGTTTTCCCTATTGTAGATGTGTCAACAAAAATGTTAGCATGTGCCAGAGATTTCTGTAGGTCTTTAGCTGACACTCTGGGATTCTTCTTTACCTCATGCAGCATTCTGCGCTGTGCTCTTGCAGTCATTTTTACAGGACGACCATGCCTAGGGAGAGTAGCAACAGTGCTAAACTTTCTCCATTTGTAGACAGTCTGTCTTACCGTGGACACATGAACATCAAGGCTTTTGGAGATACTTTTGTAACCCTTTCCAGCTTCATGCAAGTCAACAATTCTTGATCGTAGGTCTTCTGAGAGCTCTTTTCTGCGAGGCATGGTTCACATCAGACAGTGCTTCTTGAAACCAGTAAACCCAAAACAGGTGTGTGTTTTTTAAGGGCAGGACAGCTGTCAGCAACACATCCAATATCATCACACTGATTGGAGTCAAGGTTGGCTCACTCCTGGCTCCAATTAGCTCTGGGAGAAGTCATTAAGCTAGGGCCTCACATACATTTTCCTCCCTGCACTGTGAATGTTTACATGTTATGTGCAATTAAACCATGGCAACATCTAATGTTTGTGTAGTATTATGTTCAGCAGACTGTGTTCTTCTATTGTTGTGACTTAGATGACATTCAGAGCACATTTTATGCCCAATTCATGCAAAACTCCACGTAATCCCAAGTGGTTCACATACTTTTTCTTGCAACTGTATACCCATTGTAAAATTGAGATTTCACATGTACACCGAGGGCCCATACAGCTAGGTGAACACTAGGACCGTGGCCCATACAGCTAGGTGAACACTAGGACCGTGGCCCATACAGCTAGGTGAACACTAGGACCGTGGCCCATACAGCTAGGTGAACACTAGGACCGTGGCCCATTCAGCTAGGTGAACACTAGGACCGTGGCCCATTCAGCTAGGTGAACACTAGCACAGTGGCCCATTCAGCTAGGTGAACACTAGGACCGTGACCCATACAGCTAGGTGAACACTAGGACCGTGACCCATACAGCTAGGTGAACACTAGGACCGTGGCCCATTCAGCTAGGTGAACACTAGGACCGTGACCCATACAGCTAGGTGAACACTAGGACCGTGGCCCATTCAGCTAGGTGAACACTAGCACAGTGGCCCATTCAGCTGGATGAAGATGGTGGTTGGCTTTATTGATGAGCGGCTGCCTATATGCATACAGTTGCTGTCCCGGGTTTCTGCTGGCAGCATGCTCATCTGGCTACACCATCACTGTGACCATTTTGTCACATCAAATGTGGACATGCCTACTTGCAAGTAAATCATAAATGTCTTTATACCCCTTTCCTCAAGGGCACAAAAAAGTCGTTCCATCCTACCTACACAATACTTACAATAAAATAGATATGGGCTGTTTATTCAGCGGGAACACGGAGGAACGCAGAACTTCCAGCACAGAATGCATGTAATGGCAAAGGGGGCTGGGGTGTGCTGGAGGGTCTATTGATGATGATGTCTGGTGATCTATTTTAGCTGATGTGTAGTGCTAATGGAGGGGGTCTATTGTTGCTGGTGGGGGATATAATGTTGCTCTGGGGTTCCTATGTTGTTGAGGGATCTACTGTTGAAGGGAAAGGGTCTATTTATGCTGGCTGCTGGGATATTTATTATTGCTCTGGGGTTCTATTGATGCTGGCTGATCTATTGTTGCTGGGGGGGTCTGTTGTCATTAACCAATTTCATACAAAATTACTTAACACCATAAAATAATACTTGGCTCTATACTCTCTAAAGAGTGGTAGTAGGAAGTGGATAGGGGGCGGAGACCAGGGACAGTGCTCAGAGGTAAGTCAGGGGCGGAGACAAAGGATGCCTCAGACGAAATGGGAGTACGTGCACCTATTCTCTGAGAAAAAAAGCCCTGCAATAGATCATACCCATATTAACCCCCTGGCGGTATTCCCAAGTGTAGCTTGGGGTAAGATTTCAGTACCACAAGCGGTAACCCCGAGCTACACTCGGGCTTACCATGCGGCGCTGCTCAGGGAGATCCTGCAGAGCTTACCTTGTCCTTTGCTCCCGCGATGCGTCCCCTGCAGCATCCCCGGCCATCTCCTCCGGCCGATGCCGGATATGGCATAGTATAACATTACTGTATCAAACCATTTCACATACATTTTGTCCCGAGTGCTTTGTCCTGTGCCCTGCCTGCATTTTTACTGTTCTTTCTGCCTGGAAACTGAGAAACGTCCATGGCGTCCAAAAAGCGTCCCTTTAGGTCAAAAGCGGTTTTAGACCGGCTAGAGAACAGCGATAGTAAATCAGAACCACTTGCAGAATTGAGTGATAATGATTCGTGGGGGAAATTCGTCATCAGACACTGAAAATGATTTTGCAACTTTGCTCAGCGATGTGCGAACTTGGCGCTATATTTCAAATTTCAGTGTTTTTGGTTTGATTATATTATTGAATTAAAATTATTATTATTATATTATTATTTTTTATGATTATTTATTAAATTATAATTTATGATTTTGTGTTTCAAGTTTTATCCTACCCGGGATGTTTACTAGACTCTTGTTCAGACAGATTTCAGTGAGTTATTCCTAAATATTACAGCCTACAATATAAAATGCCAAATTTCCATGCAAAATAATGGTACCGCTTTCAGCACCAAAAATCTGAAATAATCAGACCGCCAGGGAGGTTAAAGACTAGCACGGTGTTTATTTACCCCATCCACAATTGAACACATTGACTGACAGTCCAGGAGAAAGTGCCTTTTCAATGTTGATTGCTCCAGAGAAGTGATCTGTAATGATACTTAAACTATGGTGGGATGGGGATGCTAAAAATGCTATTATTATTCATGGCGGATATTGTTGTTAGCGTCTTGCTCCAGGGCTAAAATTAACAGTTCTGTTTGGTATACAGTGAATGACTGAATTAGTCGCTCTCCCCTCAACCAGTTATAAAACGCCTTGCATTCTTTTTAGGAAATACAAGGAGCTCTGTGCTTAAAGAATATGCAAGCCCAACATTTCATATTCCTGACATTTGCCTGATGTACCATAGGCCTGTATAAAAAAATGTTTCCGGTTCTCTTTGTATTGCTTCCTTTGTGTGAAGTTTCTGATGTTCCTGCCAGTCCCTCTGCTTTCCTATAGAAACTGACCACAGCAAGTAGAACACACCGTGGTCAGTTCTCTAGCTGTGCTGGGAACTCAGCCTGCTCTCTTTCAACGATCAGACTTCTCCTAATATGCCCCCCTGCACAGCCATTACTGGGCAGATCAGTTTGCTGCTGCATCACCTCCCCAGCTCTCCGAGCTCCTTATGCAGGAGGGAGGAGGGGAGAAGGGCAGATAAATGCAGATCTCCACCCTGCCTGAGTGAAAAGAATACAAGGCTTTTCATGAATGGATGAGGGGGAGAGGAAGACCAATTTAAAAGTGAGAGGATGTCTTTCCAATGTGATAGAAAATCCCTCTTAGGGACAGTTGCCATTGGAACTAGTGTCCCCATGTGAGGAAGTGCTGGAAAGGAGTACCAGGAGGGAGAGGGATGGCCTTTGCAGAGGCATCGTCACTTTGTTTTGCATGGGCAGGGTAACAGTGTCTTTAACCACCTCCCGTCCAGCCGTTGTATATAAATGGCCGGACGGTGGCAGTGCAGGGTCGGGTGACCGTTCATAAACGGCCTCCCCGCACCCTGCTTGTGCGCGCTCCCTGGGAGCGCGCAGCACCGCGATCCGGTGCCCGCTGTGTCCTCCGGACACAGTGAAACACCGATCGTCGGACGTGACCTCTGTACGAGGTCCCGATCATGTGATCGCTGATTGGCCAATCAGTGATCACATGCAAAGTAGTAAGCAAGATGTCACTTGTGACATCATTGCTTACTACGTGTGAAATCTGTGAATGATCACAGAGGTCACATGGTACAAGCCTATTGACAACAGCCTTGTACCATGTGACAAGCTGTGACCAATCACAGCTCACTCAGTACTTCTCAATGAGTGCAATAATGCAGAGAGAAAGAGAAATTATTGCTTTTACATCCTATATGGGTGTAAAAACAATGTGTAAAAAAAAAATCTTAATCACCCCCCACAAGTAGTACAGTGTCACCATGGTGACACTGTACTGCTAGGGTGACAGTATGTAAAAAAAAAAAAAAATATAAAAAAATAAAATAAAAATGTAAAAAAAATTTTAAAAATTATAATTTTTGTTAAACTAATTTGGATTTTTTTTTATTTTACTAAAAAGATAACGGAATAAATTTTGGCAAAGATTTATGATGAAATATTATTTATTTGCAAAATTTTATAAAAAAACACTTTTTTTCAAAATTTTTGGACTTTTTCATTTACATAGCAAAAAAAAATTAAAATCCCAGTGGTGAATAAATACCACCAAAATAAAGCTTTATCTGTTTCAAAAAAATGGTAAAAAATTCATTTGGGTACAGCGTCGCATGATTGCGTAATTGTCATTCAAAGCGTGATAGCACTGAAAGCTGAAAATTGCCCTGGTCAGGAAGGGGGTAAAAGTGTCCGGTCTTGAAGTGGTTAAGAAAAAAACTTTTTTTGAAGCCCTATTTTACATGCATCATCCAAGCAGGACCTTGGCGGAAAACTCCACAACACAGAGAGTGGAATACTGCTGAAACCTCAGTGTACTTGGCGGGATGCCATGAAGATAGGATGGCATGTCTGCACTGAGGGAGGGAAATTCTGCTGTTTGATAAGCAGGAGGGGGCCAAGGTTAAAGCATACAGATCACACAACTACTGAGCTCTCCATATTCATGAAGGAGCCCTTGTCTTCCATATAGATCGTCATCTATTCCACAAACACTAGAAAGGCATCCCTGTCCTGTGTGCCTCTCTAAAGGGAACCTGTCATCTGTCACTACAAAGGCCAAGCTGGTTGGCCAGGTTAATCACTACTGTGATGCTGCAAAGCCATGCATTGGTCCCAGGAAATGTACACCCCCCGGGCTCAGTACAGAAACCCCAACACTGCCAACTGTCCTGACAGGTCCCCCAATATTTCACCATTCATCAACCTTTCCTACCCACCCCTTCTTTTCAGACAGTTATACTCTTCTTCCTCTACACTATGTCATCAAATGCATCTCTGACTAAAAGCTGCCATTTCATTAACACCCCTCCGCTCAGCAATACCCCCCCTTGTATAGAGACCGCATAGCCTTCCTTTACTCCTTGCCTCCTATAGCTCTATATATCCTCCAGTCACACCCTTCAATCATTCCTAAACAGAGCCCACCACATCCCTGTATAGTCCAACCTCTCCCCCCTTCAACATCACATCACTGTACAGTCACCCCCTGTTCTAGTCACCCCCCCCTTCTCTTCTACACTCCAATCCCCCACCTTTTACAGCTTACATCTCCTCCATACTCCCCTCCCCCATTCTCCCACTGTAGATGACCACTGCCTCCAGAGCAGTCTATATACAATGCTATCATACCCTTCCTCCTCCTCCCTCTACCCCAACTGATAACCATTGCCTCCATAGTCTGGATATACAATCCCATCATACTCTCCCCCCCTCCCCCCCCATAGATGACCATAGCATTCTGTATATACAATCCCATCATACTCTCCCCCCCCCCATTGATGACCACTGCCTCCATAGTCTGTATATACAATCCCATCATACTCCCCCCCCCATAGATGACCATAGCATTCTGTATATACAATCCCATCATACTCCCTCCCCTATAGAGGACCATAGCATTCTGTATATACAATCCCATCATACTCCCTCCCCTCCCCCCCTATAGATGGCCACTGCCTCCACAGTCTGTGTCATGGTGTGCCTTCACCACCCCCCCCTGTCCCCATCCTACACAGACTCAGAAGCCAGGCTGTGCAGGATGGGGGGAGGGGACCCCTGCGGAGAGGATCACAGCTCATCCTGCAATCTAGGTGGAGGAGCTGTGACCCCCCGCCAGGAGAACCCAGCGGCAGGCCGCCAAGGTGTCTCCATGCGCCCTGGCAGGCACGAGGCATTCCCGCACACACTGCGCCCACCGGAGACAAAGGCCACGCTCCCTCAGCGTGGCCCGAGTCAAGGGGGGCATGCCTCGTTGCCCTGCTGGGCCGGCCGTTGCAACCCAGAAGCATCCCACACGCCTTTTAAAAGCCCAGTGCGAGACCAGGCTCTCTCTCTCGCTCTCTTCCTCCTGTGCTGTCCGGCCGCTCTCTCCCTCGGCCCGCTGCCACCGCTGTCGTGGGAGGTCCCGGTGGGGACCGGCCTCCGCGGCCATCCCCGCTGAGCGCTCTGCATAAGCCCCCCTCCTCAAAGGTCAGACCCCGCAGCCCAAGTCCCGTTGAGTCCCCGTGAGCCCGATGTCCCTAGAAAGATGGGTGGGAGCTGTGCTGAGGCCAGACTCCACAGCTAAAGTCCTGTTGAGTCCCCGTGAGCCTGATGTCATCCCTAGCACGCTGTGTTGAGGCCAGACTCCACAGCCCAAGTCCCGTTGAGTCCCAGTATTTATTTTATTTATTGAAGGTACTTATATAGCGCTGTCAATTTACGCAGCGCTTTACACACACACACCAGTCCCTAACCCTCAAGGAGCCTACAATCTAAGGTCCCTAACTTACATTTATACATACACATACTAGGGCCAATTTAGACAGGATCCAATTAACCTACCAGCATGTCTTTGGAGTGTGGGAGGAAACCGGAGCACCCGGAGGAAACCCACACAAGTACAGGGAGAACATGCAAACTCTATGCAGGAGGTGCCATGGTCAGGAATCGAACCCATGACCCATTTACTGCAAGGCAAATGTGCTAACCACTAAGCCACTGTGCTGCCCTGTGAGCCTGATGTTGTCCCTAACACGCTGTGTTGAGGCCAGACCCCACAGCCCAAGTCCCGTTGAGTCCCCGTGAGCCCGATGTCCCTAGAAAGCTGGGTGGGAGCTGTGTTGAGGCCAGACTCCACAGCTAAAGTCCTGTTGAGTCCCCGTGAGCCTGATGTCATCCCTAGCACGCTGTGCCAAGGCCAGACTCCACAGCCAAGGTCCCGTTGAGTCCCCGTGAGCCCGCTTACCATGGGTGTCCCTACAAGCCGCATGTCACGGAGTGCCATGAATTGTCCTGATTGAGTATCTTTCATAGTTCAATAAAGCTTTGTGTGTTCCCCATCTTCTTTGCGTGTTCTGTCCTACCTACGCTTCCGTCACAGTCTCTATATACAATCCCATCATACTCCCTCCCCCCCCCCATAGCTGACCATAGCATTCTGTATATACAGTGGGGCAAAAAAGTATTTAGTCAGCCACCAATTGTGCAAGTTCTCCCACTTACAAAGATGAGAGAGGCCTGTAATTGGCATCATAGGTAGACCTCAACTATGAGAGACAAAATGAGAAAAAATATCCAGACAATCACATTGGCTGATTTGGAAAGAATTTATTTGCAAATTTTGGTGGAAAATAAGTATTTGGTCAATATGAAAAGTTCATCTCAATACTTTGTTATATATCCTTTGTTGGCAATGACAGAGGTCAAACGTTTCCTGTAAGTCTTCACAAGGTTGGCACACACTGTTGCTGGTACGTTGGCCCATCCTCCATGCAGATCTCCTCTAGAGCAGTGATGTTTTGGGGCTGTCGCTGGGAAACAAGGACTTTCAACTCCCTCCAAAGGTTTTCTATGAGGTTGAGATCTGGAGACTGGCTAGGCCACTCCAGGACCTTGAAATGCTTCTTACGAAGCCACTCCTTCGTTGCCCGGGCGGTATGTTTGGGATCATTGTCATGTTGGAAGACCCAGCCACGTTTCATCTTCAATGCCCTTGCTGATGGAAGGAGGTTTGCACTCAAAATCTCACGATACATGGCCCCATTCATTCTGTCCTGTACATGGATCAGTCGTCCTGGTCCCTTTGCGGAGAAACAGCCCCAAAGCATGATGTTGCCACCCCCATGCTTCACAGTAGGTATGGTGTTCTTTGGATGCAACTCAGCATTCTCTCTCCTCCAAACACGACGAGTTGTGTTTCTACCAAACAGTTCTATTTTGGTTTCATCTGACCATATGACATTCTCCCAATCCTCTTCTGGATCATCCAAATGCTCTCTAGCAAACTTCAGACGGGCCCGGACATGTACTGGCTTAAGCAGGGGGACACGTCTGGCACTGCAGGATCTGAGTTCCTGGCGGCGTAGTGTGTTACTGATGGTAGCCTTTGTTACGTTGGTCCCAGCTCTCTGCAGGTCATTCACTAGGTCCCCCCGTGTGGTCCAGGGATTTTTGCTCACCGTTCTTGTGATTAATTTGACCCCATGGGGTGAGATCTTGCGTGGAGCCCCAGATCGAGGGAGATTATCAGTGGTCTTGTATGTCTGCCATTTTCTAATTATTGCTCCCACAGTTGATTTGTTCACACCAAGCTGCTTGCCTACTGCAGATTCAGTCTTCCCAGCCTGGTGCAGGTCTACAATTTTGTTTCTGGTGTCCTTTGACAGCTCTTTGGTCTTCACCATAGTGGAGTTTGGAGTGTGACCGTTTGAGGTTGTGGACAGGTGTCTTTTATACTGATAACAAGTTCAAACAGGTGCCATTGATACAGGTAATGAGTGCAGGACAGAGGAGCCTCTTAAAGAAGAAGGTACAGGTCTTTGAGAGCCAGAAATCTTGCTTGTTTGTAGGTGACCAAATACTTATTTTCCACCAGAATTTGCAAATAAATTCTTTCCAGATCAGCCAATGTGATTGTCTGGATTTTTTTTCTCATTTTGTCTCTCATAGTTGAGGTCTACCTATGATGCCAATTACAGGCCTCTCTCATCTTTTTAAGTGGGAGAACTTGCACAATTGGTGGCTGACTAAATACTTTTTTGCCCCACTGTACAATCCCATCATACCCCCCCCCCCCTATAGATGGCGACTGCCTCCATAGTCTGTATATACAATCCCATCATACTCTCTCCCCTCCCCCCCAGAGATGACCATAGCATTCTGTATATACAATCCCATCATACTCCCTCCCCTCCCCCCCAGAGATGACCATAGCATTCTGTATATACAATCCCATCATACTCTCTCCCCTCCCCCCTATAGATGACCATAGCATTCTGTATATACAATCCCATCATACTCCCTCCCCCCCCCATAGATGACCACTGCCTCCATAATCTGTATATACAATAACATCACACCCCCTATAGATTACTTTAGGATTCTGTATATACAATCCCACCATGCCCTTCCTCCCCCTTCCCAATAGAGGGGCATCCAAGCAGATCCTAGCAGTCTCATACCCTTCCTCCCCTCCTTATAGATGATCACAGCATTCATTATGTACAATACGGTCATACCCTCCCCCTCCCCATAGATGACTATAGCATTCATTATGTACAATACGGTCATACCCTCCCCCTCCCCATAGATGACCATAGCATTCTGTATATACAAGACTACAATATTAATATACAGAACGATTATACCCTTCCCCCAGCCCTATAGATGACAATACCAGTCTGTATATACATTCCCATCACACCCCCCCCTCCCTATAGAACACACAGCTTCCATACCAGTCTGTATATACATTCCCATCACACCCCCCCCCCTCCCTATAGAACACACAGCTTCCATACCAGTCTGTATATACATTCCCATCACACCCCCCCTCTCTATAGAACACACTGCTTCCATACCAGTCTGTATATACATTCCCATCACACCCCCCCCCCCCCAAAGAACACACTGCTTCCATACCAGTCTGTATATACATTCCCATCACACCCCCCCCCCCTCCCAAAGAACACACTGCTTCCATACCAGTCTGTATATACATTCCCATCACACCCCCCCCCCTCCCAAAGAACACACTGCTTCCATACCAGTCTGTATATACATTCCCATCACACCCCCCCCCCCCCTATAGAACACACTGCTTCCATACCAGTCTGTATATACATTCCCATCACACCCCCCCCCATAGAACACACTGCTTCCATACCAGTCTGTATATACATTCCCATCACACCCCCCCCCCCCCATAGAGCACACTGCTTCCATACCAGTCTGTATACATAATCTCTTGTCCATCCCCCCCCCCCTCTTCCTATACATCATTGCTGCCTCTATCGCAGTCCATATATATACAATCATAGAGGTTGGTTTACTAAAAGTAGATAAGCCGTTCACTTTTCTCTAGTGAACGAGGTGAAGGTCAGCTGACATCCATCATCCAATCATTGGCAGCAAAAATACCTTAAATTGTATTTTCCTTGCACATGATTGGGTATTCTTTGCACAATGAATTGTCATCACATTAAGTGAAGGGAAAATTCCTTTCCAGAGTGATCAGTTTGTCGTTAGTAAATCTCCCCCATAATCTCTCCTGCTCGCCTCTCTTCCTATACATCCCAGCTGCCTCCATAGCAGTCCATACAAAGACGATCTCCTCCTTCTGACTCCTTGTAGTGTATACCTAGAGCCACAACCCCGCTGTCATCAATACTGTATCCAGAACCCGGCCACCCTGGTCCTCCCCCTACATTCACTCCTCCATAGCCGTACAAACAACAAAGCCCCCCCCCCACCCCCATATAACAACATGTCTGCCTCTCAGTGGATCGGAAGACAAGAACCAGCATGCCTTGCAAATTGTTGGTGGTGGAGCTTTCAGGGATGGATCCTCTGGACAGGCACACTGGGATTTGTAGTGTTCAGACTCTAGCTAGAGCTTCTTGGGCTTACAGTTAACCAGAAAGCTGTGTCATATGATGCTGGGATTTGTAGTTCCTCAGCAGTACGTTGGGGACATTTTGGAATGTGTAATTTCTCATCCTCTGGTCACCAGGCAGAAATTCTACCCATTCCCATCCGCTGCACCCGAGTGGTGATGAGGGTCATATCCCAGAGGTGCTTACAGGGCCCCATCCTCAGCGCCCGGGCCAATCGCAGCCCCACATCCTCCTCAGCCGGCCAATCGCAGCCCCACGCCTTCAGCGCTCGGGCCAATCGCAGCCCCACGCCTTCAGCGCTCGGGCCAATCGCAGCCCCACATCCTCCTCAGCCGGCCAATCCCAGGACCACATCCTCCTCAGCCGGCCAATCCCAGCCCCACATCCTCCTCAGCCGGCCAATCCCAGCCCCACATCCTCCTCAGCCGGCCAATCCAAGGCCCCACATCCTCCTCAGCCGGCCAATCCCCGGACCACAATCCTCCTCAGCCGGCCAATCCCCGATCCTCCTCAGCCGGCCAATCCCCGGACCACAATCCTCCTCAGCCGGCCAATCCCAGGACCACAATCCTCCTCAGCCGGCCAATCCCAGGACCACAATCCTCCTCAGCCGGCCAATCCCAGGACCACAATCCTCCTCAGCCGGCCAATCCCAGGACCACAATCCTCCTCAGCCGGCCAATCCCAGGACCACAATCCTCCTCAGCCGGCCAATCCCAGGACCACAATCCTCCTCAGCCGGCCAATCCCAGGACCACAATCCTCCTCAGCCGGCCAATCCCAGGACCACAATCCTCCTCAGCCGGCCAATCCCAGGACCACAATCCTCCTCAGCCGGCCAATCCCAGGACCACAATCCTCCTCAGCCGGCCAATCCCCGGACCACAATCCTCCTCAGCCGGCCAATCCCCGGACCACAATCCTCCTCAGCCGGCCAATCCCCGGACCACAATCCTCCTCAGCCGGCCAATCCCCGGACCACAATCCTCCTCAGCCGGCCAATCCCAGGACCACAATCCTCCTCAGCCGGCCAATCCCAGGACCACAATCCTCCTCAGCCGGCCAATCCCAGGACCACAATCCTCCTCAGCCGGCCAATCCCAGGACCACAATCCTCCTCAGCCGGCCAATCCCAGGACCACAATCCTCCTCAGCCGGCCAATCCCAGGACCACAATCCTCCTCAGCCGGCCAATCCCAGGACCACAATCCTCCTCAGCCGGCCAATCCCAGGACCACAATCCTCCTCAGCCGGCCAATCCCAGGACCACAATCCTCCTCAGCCGGCCAATCCCAGGACCACAATCCTCCTCAGCCGGCCAATCCCAGGACCACAATCCTCCTCAGCCGGCCAATCCCAGGACCACAATCCTCCTCAGCCGGCCAATCCCAGGACCACAATCCTCCTCAGCCGGCCAATCCCAGGACCACAATCCTCCTCAGCCGGCCAATCCCAGGACCACAATCCTCCTCAGCCGGCCAATCCCAGGACCACATCCTCCTCAGCCGGCCAATCCCAGGACCACATCCTCCTCAGCCGGCCAATCCCAGGACCACATCCTCATCATCCAGCCAATCCCAGGACCACATCCTCATCATCCCGCCAATCCCAGGACCACATCCTCATCATCCCGCCAATCTCAGGACCACATCCTCATCATGCTGCTCCTGTCTCTGTGGTTACCCAGACAAGGCATGCTGGACCTGGAATAAATCAGGCTCAGGTCTCCCCAACATCATACAAGGGGGCTTCTAGAGACTGCCTGCTGGGAGTTCCTCAGCTGTCCCACTGGGTACTACAATGCCTTATTATATGGATAGACTGAGATTGTAATTAACCATTGGGATCACCACATATAGCTGGGACTTCTAGTCCCCAACCTCAGGAAGGCATGCTGGGACCTGCAGTTCTCCGGGGCGCAAGCCATCCAGGTAATGCAGGCCACGCTGGGACCTGCAGTTCTCCGGGGGGCAGGACACGCTGGGACCTGCAGTTCTCCGGGGGGCAGGACACGCTGGGACCTGCAGTTCTCTGGGGGGCAGGACACGCTGGGACCTGCAGTTCTCCGGGGGGCAGGACACGCTGGGACCTGCAGTTCTCCGGGGGGCAGGACACGCTGGGACCTGCAGTTCTCCGGGGGGCAGGACACGCTGGGACCTGCAGTTCTCCGGGGGGCAGGACACGCTGGGACCTGCAGTTCTCCGGGGGGCAGGACACGCTGGGACCTGCAGTTCTCCGGGGCGCAGGACATTCTGACATATCCTAAGGAATAATGCTGAGACTTGCATTATCCTGCATACTGGGACTTGTAGTTCCCCTCAGAAAAAGCCTGTCACCTGTAGTCCCCCGGAGCCCCTCCCATCTCGCTTCTCCCTCCCTCCTCAGCTGTCACTCACGCGGCCTGTTTTTCCTCAGCGAGTCCTGCCGCTGCCTCCTTCCCCGGGCCGCTCCCGCCAGTGCCTCTGACGAGCTGATCCTCCGCCGTGTAGCGGGTTCCCGTCCTCCGCCATCCGCCCCCTCCTCCTCTCCGGGAGCCCGCGGGCCGTTCTGCGCCATGACACCGCCACCAGCAGCCCCCTCACGCTTCTACCGCGCCTGCGCCAGCCATGGTGGAGTAAGGAAGGGGGGGAGGCCGGCCTAGCCAATCAGATCTCAGGCAGCGAGTGAGTGAAGAGAGCTCCGCCCAATCCGCGCTGGTCCGGGGGTGGGTGGGGGCAGTGCGGTGAGTGACAGCCACTCGGTTTCCATGGAAACGGGAGAGGATGTCAGCGCAGCCTCTGCTGGGAGCTGAGCGGCTATTTCTGGAAGCATTCACTGACATCCTCATTGTTACCAGGGAAAACAGAGAGCCAGCCTGCATCTCAGCACTGAGCTCCAGTCACATCACACCCTGAGCTCTGCCCACACCAGGACACATACACATCATTTATAGTATGCCTTCCCTTCTAGCAGCTCACAGGCTCTGTAATACTGATGGCAGAGCTGGAGTTAATATAGCTGGCCTTTCACACAGTTGCGCCGCTTTAGCACATGCGCGTTACGCTGCACATTAATGTATATTGCATTGGGTCGCTCATTATTTGGGCTTCTTAAAGCACCAAAAATGGTAGATGTACCCTTTAATGTAACGCAGCGCAATACAACGCATAGTACCGCGTGCTGGTGTGACAAGGGCCATCACATTATATCCATGGGTGTACCACAGCACAGTGTGTGAACCAACCCTCAGCCATAGGCAGGGCAGAATATTAACATTTCAAGCAGAACTAAGGCCGGAATTGTCTCCTTGGGGACTTTTCCCATCACTTCCTGTCTCATCGCCTAAACAGGAAGTGAGAGGATTTCCCTGGTAGTCACCAGCTGGAAGATTTCCCCTCTATCAGTGTCGGGACAAAGTCATCCAGTGCACAGGGTCAAGGTGGTGAATTGCGCCCCCCACCAGGATGAGTCCCCAGTAGAGTCCCCCTTTACATCAGGTGTCCCTATCAGAGTCCTCCTTTACATCATGTGTCTTCAGTAGAGTCCTTCTTTACATCAGGTGTCCCTATCAGAGTCCTCCTTTACATCATGTGTCCTCAGTAGAGTCCTCCTTTACATCAGGTGTCCCCAATACAGTCCCCTTTACATCAGGTGTTCCCAGTAGAGTACCTCTTTACATCAGGTGTCCCTATCAGAGTCCCCCTTTACATCAGGTGTTCCCAGTAGAGTGCCTCTTTACATCAGGTGTTCCCAATAAAGTACCTCTTTACATCAGGGGTCCCCTGTAGCATCCCCCTTTACATTGGGTGTTCCCAGTAGAGCCCCCCTTTACATCAGGTGTTCCCAGTAGAGTCCCCCTTTACATCAGGTGTTCCCAGTAGAGTCCCTCTTTACATGAGGTGTTCCCAATAAAGTAACTCTTTACATCAGGGGTCCCCTGTAGAGTCCCCCTTTATTTTGGGTGTTCCCAATAGAGTCCCAATTTACATCAGGTGTTCCCAATGAGTGACAGCCACTCGGCATGTAAAGGAGATTCCTCCTTTACATCAGGTGTTCCTAACAGAGTCCCAAATTACATCAGGTGTTCCCAGCAGAGTCCCCCTTTACAGTAGGTGTCTCCAAGAGAGTCTCCTTTTACATCGAGTGTTCACAATAGAGTCCCTATTTACATCAGGTGTCCCCAGTAGCATCCCCCTTTACATCAAATGTCCCTATCAGAGTCCTCCTGTACATCAGGTACCCTCAGTAGAGTCCCCCCTTACACCAGGTGTCGCCAGTAGAGTTCCCTTTTACATCATGTGTCCCCAATAGAGTCCCCCTTTACTTCAGTTGCCCCCAGTCTAGTCCCCCTTTACATCAGTTGTCCTCAATAGAGCCCCCCCCCTTACACCAGGTGTCCCCAAGAGTCCCCCTTTACATCAGTTGTCCTCAATAGAGTCCCCCTTTACATCAGATGTCCTTATCTCAGGTGTCTTCAGCAGAGTCTCCCTCCACATCAGGTGTTCCCAATAGAGTCCCTGTTTACATCAGGTGTCCCCAGTAGAGTCTCCGTATACATCAGGTGTCCCCAGTAGAGTCCCGTATACATCAGGTGTCCCCAGTAGAGTCCCCGTTGACATCAGGTGAACCCAGTAGAGTCCCCGTATACATCAGGTGTCCCCAGTAGAGTCCCCGTATACATCAGGTATCCCCAGTAGAGTCCCCGTTGACATCAGGTGTCCCCAGTAGAATCCCCTTTATATCAGGTTGTTGCCCCCCCCCCCCCCCTTGTACTGGCACATCCATACTCACTGTAATGAAGACAGTGTCTCCTTCCTCTCTTCATACACATGACAGGGGGAAAGTGGAAGAAGGACACAGTCTGCCCTCTTTCCTCAGCAGCATGGCTCTGAGATGGAGGCCAGTTCTCTGTCTCAGCTGTTTTCTGCCCCAAGTAGGTTGGAAGAAGGAGAAAGTCAAATCTTCCCTCCAGCAGCAGCTATTGCCTGCTCCTTCTAACAGGAGTGACACTGCAGACACTCCTGTCAGTGAGGAATAGGAACAGTGGCCAACTTGATAGCACCCCTCCTCAACACAGCGCCTGGGGCAGATGCCCTCTCGCCCCCCTTTGTTCCATCCCTGTCCTCTATTGCTATTCTGGTGACCACTCACAATTTAGGACTCTCTTTCACCAGGACAATGAGAGAGGGTGAATCTTCCTAATGGTGACACTGACCCCTGACAAGTGTTCTAATCCATCTCCACTCTAAAAGTTCGAGAGATAGTTCACCTTTCCCAAAAAACTGTCAATGCAGATGTAAGCAGGAGCCTCCAAGAAGGTTCGGAGGTGTCTGAAGTTTTCTTCTACGTTCCTGCTCTGAGGTTACAGTATGTGTCAAAGCTATTTGTTACAATGTAGATTTGTTGCAGTGTGTCCTTAGGTTGGCCTGCTGACCTGTTGGTTTCTGAGAAGGTAGGAACACTGCTGCTTACATTTTCCTGATCTTTTCAGGAGGTTACCACCATCCTACAGGTCGTACCTTATAAATAGGAGCTCATTAGTGCCCAGAGAGGGTCAAGTGAGGGTGGCTTGGGGAAAGACTGCCAAAATGCAGCAATAAATGGTGTTGGTCTGAACCATCCCTTGGGGGGAGCCTAGTTTTTATTTTTATTTATTACAGGTACTTGTATAGCGCCATCAATTTACAAAGTGCTTTACATATATATTGTATATTCAAATCAGTCCCTAACCCTCAAGGGGTGTACAATCTAAGGTCCCTAACTCACATTCATACATACACATACTAGGGCCAAAAACATTCACATCAGTCTCTAACCCTCAAGGGGTGTACAATCTAAGGTCACTAACTTACTTTCATATACAAGAGCCAATTTAGACAGTATCCAATTAACCTGTCAGCATGTCTTTGGAGTGTGGGAGGAAACCGGAGTACCCAGAGGAAACCCGTGCAGACAAAGGGTGAACATGCAAATTCCAGGCAGGTGGTGCCATGGTTGGGATTTGAACCAACAACCCTAGTGCTGCCAGGCAGAAGTGCTAATCATTTAGCTGCTGTGCTGGCCAGCTGGGGTTCTTAGTGGGGTCTGGAGCTTGTGGATGTATATACACTTGTGCTACCTTAAGACTTAACCCGGTTATGGATTATTGCTACCTACAGTGAGGAACAGAATATTTGAATACCCTGCAATTTTGCAAGTTCTCCCACTTAGAAATCATGGAGGGGTCTGAAATTCACATTGTAGGTGCATTCCCACTCTGAGAGAAATTAAAAAAAAATTCAGGAAATCACATTGTATGATTTTTAAAGAATGTATTTGTCTTGCACTGCTGAACATAAGTATTTGAACACCTGAGAAAATCAGTGTTAATATTTGGTACAGAAGCCTTTGTTTGCAATTACAGAGGTCAGATGTTTCCTGTAGTTCTTGACCAGGTTTGCACTGCAACAGGGATTTTGGCCCACTCCTCCACACAGATCTCCTCTAGATCTGTCAGGTTTCGGGGCTGTCGCTGAGCAACATGGAGTTTCAGCTCCCTCCAAAGATGTTCTATTGGATTTAGGTCTGGAGACTGGCTAGGCCACTCCAGAACCTTGATATGCTTCTTACGGAGCCACTGCTTGGTTATCCTGGCTGTGTGCTTTGCGTCGTTGTCATGTTGGAAGACCCAGCCATGACCCATCTTCAATGCTCTGACTGAGGGACGGAGGTTGTTGCTCAAAATCTCACAATAAATGGCCCCATTCATCCTCTCCTTAATACAGTGCAGTCGTCCTGTCCCCTTTGCAGAAAAGCACCCCCAAAGCATGATGTTACCACCCCCATGCTTCACAGTAGGGATGGTGTTCTTGGGATGCAACTCATCTTTCTTTTTCCTCCAAACACGACGAGTGAAGTTTAGACCAAAAAGTTCTACTTTGGTCTCATCTGACCACATGACTTTCTCCCATGCCTCCTCTGGATCATCCAGATGGTCATTGGCAAACTTCAGACGAGCATGATCTGTGCATGCGCGAGCGGACCACGATGACGTGGCAGCATTACACTGCGCACGTGCGCGGGATCAGTCTCGCGCATGTGCAATAGAGTCTAAATGACGTGAAAAGCGTCTATCTCAATCAGAATGCCACACACTATATATAGAAGTCATTCAGAAGAGGCACACTCCCTTTGAAAATGTGCAATAGACACGAAACGCGTTAGAGAGATGGTACCTCACATGCAGACCTAGTCCACATGGTCCACACGTCTGAGTGGTGGCCATTTTGGACTTCCCGGAATTTTTTGGAATTTCATTATGTAAGTGTACTACTTGTTTTAATATACCTTTTTGAATAAAAGTCACTACACTATCGGACACCTCTCTTTTGGATTTATTTACGAGCCCCTAAGGTGATTCCTGATACACGAGAGTACATCATATCCCCCTGGAGTTTGATGGCAGAAGGTGATTCGTGATATGTGGGAGTGGTACATATCCCCTTGGTGGCTGGCGACGGTACACCTGGAGACGACACAGAGGATCCGGAGGTTGCTGTACTGATGACCACGCGTTTGGCAGTGTCTCTGATCCAGTGACCAGGAGTAGGTCATTTTACTCCAACACGCTATACTTTGCGCTATCTGGTTAGTGCAATCAACAGCCACACTATATACCACAGATGTCACGGATTTCCCATGTCACTTGGATATATCCATTGATTTATTGACTTTGGCACCTTTGTCACTTTATGCACCTTGATCTGATTTATGGTACTGCAGCATAATTTATATGATTGGTTTCTATACCAATTTATCCATTTCAGCTGTGTTTTATCTTACATTTGATTGTATTGCTATTGTCTTATTTTGTTTTAGCGTTGCATACTTTATGTTTTAGCTTTTTATCAGGAGGCTGTTTGAGGTTTGCCTTTTATGCTAGCGGCTACATTACTTTCACCATTTGCATCCAGCGCTCGTTCTACCCCCACTTTTTTCTTTTATATACCAGGGCCTGGACATGTGATGACTTGAGCAGGGAACCTTCCGTGCAATGCATGATTTGAAACCATGACGGCGTAGTGTTCTACCGACAGTGACCTTTGAAACTGTGGTCCCAGCTCTCTTTATGTCATTGACCAGCTCCTCCCTTGTAGTTCTGGGCTGATTCCTCACCTTTCTTATCATCAGTGATACCCCATGAGGTGAGATCTTGCATGGAGCCCCAGTCTGAGGGAGACTGACAGTCGTCTTTAGCCTCTTCCATTTTCTAACAATTGCTCCAACAGTTGATCTATTTTCATCAAGCTGCTTGGCAATTGCCCCGTAGCCCTTTCCAGCCTTGTGGAGGTCCACAATTTTGTCTCTGGTGTCTTTGACAGCTCTTTGGTCTTGCCCATGGTAGAAGTTGGCGTCTGACTGACTGTGGGGTGGACAGGTGTCTTTAAAGAGCTCAGACAGGCACAGTAACAGGTCTTTGAGAGCCAGAATTCTTGCTGTTTCTTAGGTGTTCAAATATTTATGTTCAGCAGTGCAAGACAAATAAATTCTTTAAAAATCATACAATGTGATTTCCTGAATTTTTTTTTTAATTCTGTCTCTCAGAGTGGGAATGCACCTACAATGTGAATTTCAGACCCCTCCATGATTTATAAGTGGGAGAACTTGCAAAATCACAGGGTGTTCAAATACTTCCGTTCCTCACTGTATGTTGTGGATTTACTGCCTATATGGACTTTTGCCTTGAGAGGAACCCTTTTATGGATTTAGTCAGGGCTTTTTTTCTTAGAGAATAGGGGCAGGTACCCCCCCCCTTCTGAGTCACCCATTGTATCCTTTCCCTACCCACCTCCAAGCACTGTCCCTTGGTTCCACCCCTACCCACCTCCCATTAGAGAATATAAAACCAAATATCATTTTGTATCATTGATAAGTAATTTGTAAGGAAATCGTTGATAACAAAGAAAGCAGTAAAACAGATCCCCTGCAGCCAGCAGCAATAGACCCCCAGCAACAATAGACCCCAGCAACAGCCCAGCCCCCAGCAACAATAGATCCACCACAGCAACAATAGATCTCTCAGCAGCCAACATGAATAGAACCACCAGCAGCTAACTACAATAGACCACTCCCTCAACAGTAGATTCCCCCCAGAAAAAAAAGATCCCCCACCAGGAACAAAAGACCACCCGAAACAATAAATCCCCTCAGTGACCATAGATCCCACAGCAGCCAGCATCAACAGACCCTTTGGCACACCCCAGCACTCCCTGCCATTATATACAGTACATTCAGTGTTAGAGGTGCCAGAACTGTGTTCATCTGTGTTCCCACTGAAAAAAAGCCCTGGATTTAGCTATCTGCTTTAGGTATAACTACCTCATGGGTCACTCTTCAGGGGTACTAGAGAACTTTGCACAGGAAAGAGTGTGGAAGATGTCTTTGAGAACTGTCTGTTTGTTGCCTTTAACTACCTCAGTAAAAGATCTTTATGATTCACCCAAATTGCCTGGTCTGAATTCTTTAAGGGGCATGTATGGTGTTTAAAAGAACAGGGCTTAGACCTGGGGACTGGAGAAAGTTAGAGAAGATACAGAACAGAGTCTGTCCAGAGGAGGCTATATTGCCTTTGCTAAGGACTACCATACTTGTGTCACTTGTAAAGCAACCAACCAGTCAGGAGACGGGTGACATGGCAGAGGTGACAGATACTCTGGTAGTGAAGGGGTGTTATGCTTGGCCCCTTCACTAGCGACTGGTTCCTTACATACTGGGACCAACTTCATGGCACAGAGTACCTATGGACCCAGCCTGGAGTCACAAAGGGAGATGTGGTGGAGCCCTGGGAGGAGAACATGTGTAGTTATGGAGAAGTTAATTTCCTGTGTCCAACAGCAACATACAGGTCATGTCACTGGGAGTGAGGTGACAGGACTGCTGAGTTGGTAAGAGACGCCTAGCTGTTACTGCTCACCTCCACCATCACAGGAGCGAGCTCTCAAACACTGAGCTCAAAGCTACTGCATCAGGGAAGAAAGTGCATGTGGGGGGGGGGTTTGAATCACAGAGCTCATTCCTGTGATGGAGGGGGTGAACAGTAATGGCTAGACTTCTCTTAGCAACATCCTTAGCAATGTCCTATAAGCTTTTCCAGTTAGGCTTTATGAAGTATGTAAGTGGCCTTCACCTATAGCAAGGGCAGTTATCAACTTTAGTCAAAGCTGCAGTTTATTTTTATCCACAAATGCCCCTTATCTGTTTAGTTTTTTGGTAAAGGTGAACTGACCCTTTAGGACTGTTCATTCATTTGAATGAGATTTTTAACCCCTTCGGGCTGGCGCCTCCCGACCCTTTAAGGGGTTTCTGACTCTGGAAGGTGGGGCAGGGTTTAGGTTCATGTAACTGCTGTGATTGGCTGTCACAGCGGTCACATGATTAGAAAAGTCCCCATCGCAAGGAGAGATCGGGACCTTTCCTTGGGACACCAACACATGTGCTGGGAGTACGCAGGGCACGCACTCTCACCATGTTTGTTTACAAATGGTACGCAAATATGTGGCCGCTTGGCAGCAAGGCCCAGCCACTAAGAGGCCAAATATTTTGAGTACGCTCAGCATGAAGAGGTTAAAGCATCAAAAAAAAGGTGCATTACCACAATAGATGACACTTGCCAAAGTGTGTTAGTCCATATGCACATAGCACCAGAGATATGCACTTTACCAAAATAAAATTTCAAATAGAACTAAGGCAAACTTTTTTCATTTTCGATAGAGTTAGGGAGGATTGTATCCCCTCAGTCTTATGTTTCTATCTGTGTCCCATTGGGGAGACTTCCCATCCTATAGGCACAACAGGAAGTGAGAATAAATCTGTACAAAGTGGAGAAATCCCTGGTTGTCACCAGAACTAGTGTCCCCATTGGAACCCTTTTGCTTGAGGTGATTGCAGCCGTATTAGTGCATTTGCGACAGAAACAATTGAGTACTGTCTGTGATACTTTTTTTATTTGCACTAACATACAATTTTGAGGACAAGCTTTTGGGGAGTGTTTCCTTCTTCAAGGTCCAAGCATGTATAGTAGTGCTTGAACCTTGAAGAAGGGGACACTCCCCAAAAGCTTGTCCTCAAAATTGTATGCTAGTGCAAATAAAAAAAGTATCATGGACAGTACTCAATTGTTCCCATTGCAACCCAAAATGTGTGATTTTCTTTCCCTTTCACTCTCTTTCTTTCACTTTAACTGTGATAACAGTTATCAGAAACAAAGAGAGGGTGAATCTCCCTAATGTTCTAATCCCTCTCTACCCTAAAACATCAAATAAAAAAAAAAAACTAAAACTAAACTTTTGTCTTTAGTTTTTCTTCCATTAGACCTCATATAAGGCCTTGCTGTAAGTTATAAGAGGCCTTGCAGCAAAAAAATATACCCACATTTAAAACACCCAGGGCAGCTGCACAAGGGCCGTCGGGGACATGCAGCTCCCTTTATACTAGATGTGGGTTAGGGACTCAGACCTCTCCTTTTGCCACATTGCTCACAGGTAAAATGTGGGAGGCTTTTTTCACGGTGCCCAAAGGCTCAAGTTCACTGGTGTGGCCCTCCTAAGAATGATCCACAGGGCATTTGACAGGTAGTAAGAAGGTCCTCCTCACTGCTTGTTTTAATCTCTATGTAGCACTGCCCCCTTTGGGGTTGCAAAGATTTGGGGTCCCCCTATAGCCCGCCACAGCCAGGTAAAATGCATTATCACGAAGAATGAATCCAGGAGTCAGAGATCAGACTTTGAGCTTTGTTCTTGTGATCTTATTAGGGGGATTTGAACTGGCATAGAGTTAGGGGTTTACAGGATGCCCAATGGAAACGATGAAGTGAGGATGACTTCCTGGAACTATTTACAAGCCTCCACTGCAACACAGTCTTTGTTAGAGAGCTAGCCAGTGACTCCTAGTGTACCACCCCAGACCCTAGATAGACTCCTCTTCCTCTACCTAGCTGTCTGGAGGTATCCCTGAGCAGGGAATTTGGTGCCTGTCACTTTAAGAGATTAGACAGCCCAGTAGATGGCAAATCTGGTTTCCCACCAGACTGCTCCTTTCCCTATCTGGCCCAAGGGGTGCAAGTCTACTCACTCAGTCCTTCTCTCGTGCGGCTGGTGGGTTGGTGGCTGTGCCTTCCCTGTCACACAGGTGGTCTTCTCTGAGGGAGTGAAGTCCCAAGTTTTCCACCTTCCTAGCTCCACTGCCTGTAGGTGAGCCCCCTCTCTCCATCTGGGCCCCCTCCCAGGCTCCTACCTTCAGCCTCACATCTTCCTCTCTGTCTTCCACCCGAACTCTCTCTCCTCCAGCTGAGCAGGCTCTCGCTCTATAAAATGTTGTCCTGGCCCCTTGTTAAGCCTCCTGTTGGGAATTAACTATGATCCCTTAAGAGCACAAGCCAGCCACTCCTCAGATCCACCCACTGCTTCTAGACCTTTCTCCAAAGTTCTAGAGCAGGGGGAAATTCCAGAGGGGTTGGCCTGCAGAGCCTCTCAGCTCTGACCAAAGTTTGACCCCTGCTAGCTATCACACTCAGGCTGCTACTCAGCCTTCCTAGCGAACAGTCAGGCTCTTAGCTCCCCCTAGCTGACTCAGAGGGCGCTATATTTATAAACCCCCCAAACATGATGGGGGATCATTTTGCCATGTCGTGATACATCATCACTGCAGCAGTGGTATTTGTACACCTCTGTCCTCTGCCTTTGCAGCTTAAAAGTGAGTGGTTGAGGAGTGGTAAAACATAGTTCAATTGCATGCCTGAGGCTTCTATACACAGCTGTGTGATGGGCCCATAGACTAGTATACAGATGCCTATAAAACTATACATTGTACATAGCATAAGTGGAAGTCCAATCAAAAGCTAACTAAGCTTAAATCTGTTCCCGCCCCCCATCCTAAACCCTACACTAACTACCCTGTAAAGGAAAGATATGTATGCTTATCTAATCTAAGGGGACCTCTGGTCTGGTTACATAATCTCCCCTGCGTCTGGCTTCAGCGGAGAGGCAAGGGCAAAGACAACAGCTGCAAAGCCTGGCCTATGACATCACCCACAGAATTACTATGGGGCATCTTTCCACACCATGGGGAGAAAGTGCCACACTGGTTAGCCACTATTCCAAGGATAACCTGGTTTTGGTGTTCAGAGACAATGGGTGATCCAAGGTCAGAGTTCTTTTGTCATACACTGTCAGAATGTTGAGTTGCAACAACCTTGAATGAAACAGCAGCCTCATGCAGAAGCGAATGGAAATGCGTTTAAGGAAACTCAAATCCCGCACCTTGGTCCAAGGCTTTTCCTGGGGAAGGAAAACTCATGCCATGGCAGTGTTCAAAACTAGGCCTAGATATCCCAGCCAATGGCTCCAGAGTCAACTTCTTGATATTGAGGACCCCAGGTGAAAGCCTACAGGAGTTGCACGATCTGCTGCACATAGATTTTGAGGCCTTCTCTCAATTACTCCTGCAGAAGTAGATCCTCCATTTACCCCAGAACGGGGATCCCTCTGACTCCCAGAAGGGCCAAAACTGAGGCTAGCATGTTTATGAACACTAGCAGTGCTGTCACTAGGTCAAAGGGCAGAGCCACAAACTGTAAATGTTGTTCCCCCACCACTAAATGCAGTTAGCACTGAAAAAAGAGATATAGGGATGTGGAGGAAGGCATCTTGGATGTCCATTGAGACCAGGGGGTTCAGAAGTGAGTGGCCAATTTATAGATGTAGCGTGACCCTCTTGAAGGCCGCTGAGTTTTTGAATCCCCCTAAGCTCTGCACAGCCAGACAACACACATTTTCCACGCTTTCATCCAAAGTGAGTAAAACAGTCCTTGAGCTTGATTTTTATTGTTTTATTAGGAAATTTAACTTTGACAGGGTCTATGGGTTTATGGGATATGCAATGGAACTGTACAACTGTGGAGAACAAACTCCTTAACAAAAAGGACAAAAATCAGCAGCACAAAGTCTTTGCAAGGAGCACTTGTGCCCCTTAGTGAACCTACTCAGACCCCAGATGAAAATCTCTCATCCACCTGGCTGTCTTGACAGTGTCCCTGAGCAAGCAATTTCGAGACATACAAATTAAGGAGTCCCAGGGAGAACTAGTTGAGTATTGCACCTGACCGCCCTCTCACTTCTTTGGCCCAGAGGGTGTAGAAGTACCCACACTGTCCTGTTCCAGTAACTTAACGGGTTGCAGCTGCTTTCAGGCCTTTCGCTGGCTTCATCCCTGCTGACAGGCTGTCTTTCCTGAGTAGACTGTGGGACAGTGGTGGTCCTTTTGTCTAGCTTCTGCCTTGCCTGATCATTTGTTCCCCCCAATAGCAACCATCTGACATATCAAGAACGGATGGATCAAGTAACTACCGGCCAGGGGCGGACTGACCATTTGGAAACTTGGGCACTGCCCGAGGGCTCGGGGTCAGTAGGGGGCCCCATGAGATGCCCCTGGTACCTTTTTCATTGGCTTTTTGAAGTTTGGGCAAAAACACAGGGCCCCATGATCCCCTATTGCTCGGGGGGCCCCATGAGTTGTCAGTTTGCCCCTGATACCGGCTCATATCTATGGGTTAGTGTTAGTGTGAGGGATAGGGATAGCAGGAGGGTTAGTGTGAAGGTTAATGTAAGGGACTGTGTTGGTGTCAGGAAAGGGATAGGGATAGCAGGAGGGTTAGTGTGAGGGTTAATGTAAGGGACTGAGTTGGTGTCAGGCAAGGGATAGGGTTAGCAGGAGGGTTAGTGTGAGGGTTAATGTAAGGGACTAAGTTGGTGTCAGGCAAGGGATATGGTTAGCAGGAGGGTTAGTGTGAGGGTTAATGTAAGGACTGAGTTGGTGTCAGGTAAGGGATAGGGTTAGCGGAAGGGTTTGTGTTAGGAGTGAGGGATAGGGTTAGTAGGAGGGTTAATGTTAGGGGTTGGATTAGCAGGAGGGTTAATGTTAGGGGTTGGGTTAGCAGGAGGGTTAATGTTCGGAGAGAGGAATGGGGTCAGCAGAAGAGTTAGTTCTAGGGCGAGGAATAGAATTAGTGGGAAGGTTAGTGTTAAGTTAAGCGATAGGATTACCAAAAGGGTTAGTATGAGGGAAGCCCTTTAGGTTGCACATAGAAAACAGCACCGATGTCACACCGCTGAACATTAGCACACTGCAAAAAAATCAATTTTGAGGAGTTTTCCTTCTCCATCTTCAGTTAATTTCCCTTTGATTACAAACAAAAGTGATTAGACAGAAGAGGAAAAAATCATTAACCTGTTTATTGATAGGTTAAATCTTTTATGTAAATAAACTTTGCCATTATTAAAATATAATATCTACAAACAGAGAGATAGCAATGATATCAAATGGCTTTATTTTTTTGAACTTCTTTACAAACAAACAGCATAAAGCGAACCTGATCTGCCCTAAATTATTTCTAAGATAACAAAACACCTAGAGTGCAGGTACCTTGCGGTGTCCGAGTTAGTCTTCAATCCCTGTGTCAGATTATACACAAGTCCTCAACCTCAAGTCGACATTAAACTCAAATTCCTCATAATGCTAAGTCCTACTCTCTGTCAATCAACTGTCAAACTTCAGTAAGGCGGTAAAGGCTCTGGCATTTGACAGCTGAATGACAGGGACAAGGTGGAGCTTAATCCTGACTTGGGCAAAAGTCAAGGACAAATGTACAGCCTGGGCTGAGAATCCAAATGGTCTCTACAAGATTTGCACACAGATTAACACAGATGCTAGCAAGCACCACTAGATTCCAACACTTCATCATTGCTGCTGCTACCTTTAGAAGTACCTTTAAAAGTGTTAGAAGTGCTATTGTAACAGCAGAAGCTGCAAGCTCAAACCTGTCGTTGATTTTTTACGTTTCATAGCACCCACAGCCCTTCCAAAGAATGTATGAAAAACAGTAACTTCCTTAAAGTCACTATTTGCATAGCCATAGGCATCCCCTCCTCCACCATTGGCCATGTCCATCACAGTGACATGGCCTACAAAGCAGTGTAGGAGTACATATTACATTGACAAGAATCATATATATAGTAAATTGATTTAGAGAATTCTGGAGTGGCATGAGAAACGAAGGTAAAAAGTGGGGTGTTCCTTTGGAGTGTTAGTTTTTGTATTTCAGCCATATTATGTATAAACCAATGCAAACAACAACAGCTGATGCGATAACAAGGGGATCATGCAGGTTGTTCTCCCTGGACTTTTCTTTTTGTTGAGATGCCTCCCTGTCACCTGTCTCCCTGGTTTCTGGGGTTTTCGTTGTTTTCTGTTGAGGCGCACTGTTTCCATCCATGAGGTCCACTGATGGGTTTTCATTGAATTGAAGTCTGTAGAAACTTAAATCATTGGAAAGCTCGAAGCTGTTCTCTTCTGGCTCTTGCCTGTTTTGTTCTCTCCTACGCACAGAGCCAGAAGCTCTTCTAGGATCTTCACTTTCCTCTGGCCTCTTTTTAGGAGAGCTGCCTGAGCTTGAATTCTTAGGTGTGCTTGTATTTGGCTCATCAAGTGGAGTGGGACTTCCCTTGCTGGCCCTTGTGGCGGGTGATTTAGAAGAACCTGGAAACTGGGAACCCTTATTACTCAATTCATCAACACTTATCTCAAGTTCAGGCATCCTCGATAACGCAGGGGCTTGGTCAGTTTCTCTTGTGAAATCTGCAAAGCCAGCACCGGACACCAAAACTCCTGGTTTTTCGACATCATTTGTTGGTCTACATGATGAGTGTTGCACACTCTGCAAATGAATCACACAATTTCATGAGCAAATCTCAACATTACAGAAGCCAATTAAACCAGATCTGTGTTTACTTGTAACATAAAGATATGACAGTTTTTCTAGAGTACATAATTAGAGAAATAGGCTGAAATACTTATGTTTTTTGGGTGAAAATGTTGCTCCAGGCTCTCTGCAGTGCTTATGATATAACCAAAATCTTAGACATTTGATCATATGAGCTACATGAATAAAAAATATTAAAGAGTGTAGATCAGCCTATCCTTCACTTGAGTAAATATCATATAAGCATGAAGGTCCTGCATCAAAATCACCCAGCACCAGTACAACATTTTGTGAACTCGTTGGCAACTTTGTGGCCACACAAATCCCTTCTACCATTTACACCAAGGACAGCAACTACTATTAAAGTTTACCTGTCATGATAGAAATATTCAGGCTGCAGTTACTGAACCGTTCTGAGAATGTTTCTACCCTGGTTACCATATTTAGTCTCTTTCTTTAATACTTTGAGTAGCAGACCTGGAGCCAGTAAGAAGATAAAGGCTGTCAACCTTTTCTTTGACTCTTGCAAATGTGTTGCTGATCAGTGACTTGATGATTCTTGTGTCTAGAGGCAAGATATCTCCAGGACAGTACCCTTTATAATGGAAGTGACTTTTAGAAATCCAAATGATGGTGTTACACTTTCCTGATGGTTTTTCAATTATGTAGAACATACCAACAGTTAGGATGTCCAGGTAAAAGAGAGGAGCATCTTCATTGTGTCCATATAGGATAGGGCAGAGTCATACTTGATACATTGGGGAATTCACATAGATGGAGTCTCTAAAGCAGTGATAGTTAACTTACTTGATATAGGGGAATTAGGTCTTTAAAAAGCCACACATAAAATTCAGTAAATGTATGGCTACAGAAAGCAGTCAGAGGCTGCAAGCATGTTACTGGAGTTGTTGGAAACTAGGGATATACTTCAGAAGACAATAATGGACTGAAGATATGGTACATGAGGCTTCTAGAGATCATTGCTAGTACATCTTCTATACAAATGCTTTCACATCTGTGCACCCAACAGCTCCTGTAGAATATACAAGACTAGAAGAAAAAAAAAGCAACACACAGCACCTAAAAGGGGTTATGTGGTTAGCACTTCTGTATGGCAGCACTAAGGTCATCAGTTCAAATCCCAACCATGACACTACCTGCCTGGAGTTTGCATGATCTCTCAGTGATAATAACCCCAAAACACACCTCCAAGAGGACCACTACCTTGCTAAAGAAGCTGAGGGTAAAGGTAATGGACTGGCCAAGCATGTCTCCAGACCTAAACCCTATTGAGCATCTGTGGGGCATCCTCAAATGGAAAGTGAAGGAGCGCAAGGTCTCTAACATCCACCAGTTCCGTGATGTCGTCATGGAGAAGTGGAAGAGGACTCCAGTGGCAACCTGTGAAGCTCTGGTGAACTCCATGCCCAAGAGGGTTAAGACAGTGCTGGAAAATAATGGTGGCCAGACAAAATATTGACACTTTGGGCCCAATTTGGACATTTTCACTTAGGGGTGGACTTGATTTTGTTGCCAGCGGTTTAGACATTAATGGCTGTGTGTTGAGTTATTTTGAGGACACAGCTAATATACACTGTTATACAAGCTGTACACTCACTACATCACATTGTAGCAAAGTGTCATTTCTTCAGTGTTGTCACATGAAAAGATAGAATAAAATATTTACAAAAATGTGAGGGGTGTACTCACTTCTGGGAGATATTGTATATATATATATTTATGAATGTGAGTTAGGGACCTTAGACTGTTAGCTCCTTGAGCATCAGGGACTGATGTGAATGTACAATATACAGTGTAAAGCGTAAATTGATGGCACTATATATGTACCTGCAATAATAAGAACGATTGGATGCCAGGTCAAAGAATACTTTTTACACTGGCTTGAGTAAGCACCAAAACATAGACTACTGGGGTCGCACAACAAGTGCCAAAAGGGCCGCAGGTTGGGCACAAGGGCTCTAAAGTGGTTAATAAAAAGGGCTTTATCTTCCTGGTACCACCCAAAACATTAAAATTCTAATTCTGGATAGAGTATGCTTTTAGTATTGCAACATGGATAGACTTCATTTTTCACCATGGTAGGGAGTGGGTACTTTTTTTTCTAATATGTGTTTGTATATAGAAAGAAAAGAGACAGAAGAGTCTCTTACCGACTCATATGTAGGCTGCTGCCTGTGCTGGGGTCCCGCTGCAGCTTTTACTCCAGACTCCGAACTTGTCCCCGATGGATGCTGGGATGGAGCGCTTGTCACCTTTATCACAATATTTTAAAAGTCACAGCAGAAAATAGAGTTAAAGTCCAAGTGCAGGCAGAACTCTTACTACTTACTTTGCAATGTTGGATACAGTAGAAAAGGTTGATTAATTTGGGGAAAGGTATTCTCTCTGACTACACTGGGGAGAATTTCTATCATTTGTTATCCCATTGCTACCAGGACATGGATTATGGGGTGTCACTAAGGGCTTGATTACATCAGCCTATTGGGCTGAGTTTTTCAGCACCGTCCCAAAGCATACTCAAAGCAATTTGCCTTATGTCCTATTTCTTCAGTTCACACCAATGTGCCGAATTGGTGTACACTAACAAAGAAAAATTAGGACATGTTTAACCACTTAAGATCTGGAAGGTTCTACCCCCTTCATGACCAGAACAGTTTTTGCTATTCGACACTGCACTACTTTAAAGTGGCAGTAAACTCATTTGTTTAATTTTAGGTACAGGTAAGCTTATAATAAAACTTACCTATAGGTAATACGAATATCTCCTAAATATACACCGTTTAGGAGATATTCTCTGTTTAATAAAGCTGGCGCATGTGCTCTGAAGGAATGCCATACCTGAGCCGTTCCTTCAGAATGTCACCAGCACACCGAAAATCACCAATATGGGTCCAAAAGTTTTAATAAACGATCACATAGTTACAGCAAGGCAACGTTTCGGAGTCTCGCAGGACCCCTTCATCAGGCCCTAGACACCCACGCGCATGCACAGGAGTGACGTCATCGCGGTCTGGCCTGTCGGACGGCCAGAGTTCGCGAACCAAGAAGGAAGACGGGCGAAGATGTAAGTGTCTACAACGATGACAGCGTGCCGCTGAAGGGCTTCATTTTACATTTACATAATGTATTGCATTGCATTGCAGTGCATACTAGCACATTGACATTACCTTGCAGGGAACTATTTTTTTTTATGTTTTCCTGCGGTTTACTACCACTTTAACTGGCAACTGCGAGGTCATGCAACACTTTACACTAATGAAATTTATATTTTTTCACACAAAATAGAGCTTTCTGTTAGTGTTATTTGATCACCACTAGGTTTTTTTATTTTTTTATTTTATAAACGAAAAAAGACTGAAAATTCAAAAAAAAAAAAAAAAAAAAACTATATTTTTTCGGCTATAAAACATGTCATTAATAAAATGCAAAAAAAATCTAATTTCTTCATAAATTTAGGCCAAAATGTATTCTGCTACATGTCTTTGGTAAGAACGAAAAACCCAATAAGTGTATATTGATTGGTTTGTGTGAAAGTATACCGTCTAAAAACTATGGTATACTGTATAGACTGTTCAAATCCCACCCACAGCATCACCTGCCTAGAGTTTGCATGTTCTCCTTGTGCCTGTGTGGGTTTCCGCTGGGTACTCCGGTTTCCACCCACACTCCAAAGACATGCTGGTAGGTGAATTGGATCCTGTCTAAATTGTCCCTTGTATGTGTATGTATGAATGTGAGTTAGGGACCTTAGATTGTACACCCCTTGAGGGTTAGGGACTGATGTGAATGTACAATATATATATGTAAAGCACTGCGTACATTGATAAGTACCTATAATAATAATAATATACTGGAAATTTAATTTAACAACAACAGAGCCCTGTGTTGTTATTAAACACCAGGCTCTGTATTGTCATTCGCTAAGCCAATCAGCAAGTCCCGGCTATAAATCATTGGCTTGTGTTGTACTGAATGACAGCACAAATGGGGCGGTGAGTATACGCCCCCTACCCAGAAATGCTGGATCATGTACATATACAAGATCCAGCGCACAGTAGCCACCCTGTAGAAGTATACATACAGTAGGCAGTCCGCTAGTGGTTAATTTTTGCATATTGTTATTATTACACAGGATTTATATAGCACCAACAGTTTGCGCAGCGCTTTACAATATAAAGGGAGACAGTACAATTACAATACAATCAAAACAAGAGGGTTAGGAGGGCCACACTCCTAAGAGCTTACAATCTAATAGTATCGCATTCCATGTTAAATCAAATATAAAGTCAACGTTAAAAAAAGAAAGCACTGTGATGGGTACATGCACAACATAAAGCAGCTGGCACATTATGTGTACCTTAATGTGAGCACTCTGGTGTGAATTAGCCCTAAAAAAACTAGATACACACTGACCTAATAATCCGAGAGAGGTTCTAAGGCCCCATGTACATGGGACACTTCTGAAACTGGAAACTGACTACTGGAAAACGTAGGTGAAAAAACGTCTGTTTAGCCGCGTTTGCATACAGCGTTTATGTGTGTTTGCGTTTAGAAGCATTTTTTAAAGATAAGCACAGGAGAACCTCCCAGACACCCAGAATGCACTGAAAAGTGGTAAATTTCTAACTATTTCAGACTGTTTCAGAGAAATACAGAGAGTAGAAGCAGAGACAGCAGTATGTGTTGAGATTAGCGTAGGTGTGAGTTGCTCATTAACATTTCTTTTGTTTCCAAGGGTGGGAAAGGTGTCTGGTGGAGGGAGTCATTAAGGCCACCTGACAGGGGGTCTTCATGAGGAATTTTCAGTGTGAATGGTCATTAACATATCTTTTGTTTCGAAGGGTGGGAGAGGTCTGAGGTGTGAATTGGTCATTGCAAGGTGTGACAAACTTGGTAGGAACATCCTGTGTTCGGTGTTTTGTCCATCTGAGTACATTGAAAATGCTTTGCATACATTTTTCATGATGAAAAAAGGCTCTGGAGAGCATTGGGAACTGGAAGAGTTAAAAAAAAAATTTCAATTGCAAACACTTATAAATGCGATTTGGCGCGTTTACAAGCGTTTTGCGTTTGAAAAGCTGATAAAATCGACTGCTGAATGAAAGTTTGGTGCGTTCAAAAAAACGACTGTAAATTCAAAAGCCTGTAAACGACGATGTGTACATGAACACATCGGAAAACATTAGGGAGAGTTCAGGGGCTTCTGGAAAAAACGCTGAACAGCTCCTAAACGTGAGTTTATCAGCTGCAGTGTATATGAACCCTAACTCTTTCCACCTCAATTAACTAGTTGCCGACCGCAGATAGCCGAATGACGGCTGCACTGCGGCCGGCCAGTTCTGGGTGGACGTCATATAACGTCCCCCCAGAACGCGCTCTCCTGCGCGCCCCAGGGGGCGCGCACCTGGCGATCTCCGTGATCGCTGTGTCCTACGGACACAGCTGATCACGTGATGTGGTAAAAGGCCAATCATACCGGCCTTTTACCACGTGATCAGCGGTGTCCAATGACACGCTGATCACAGGGAAATGCAAGTACCGGTTCTCGGCTGCACTTTCCTCACGCTGTCAGATCGTGAGGAAAGTACTGCCGAGAACCGGCAGTTGTCAGAGCGGGGATCGGCACCGATCATCAGGACACTGATGATCAGTGCCCTGATGATCGGTGCCCAGCAGTGCCACCCACAAGTTCCGCCCACCTGTGCCCAGCAGATCACCCACCTGTGCCCAGCAGTGCACCCACCTGTGCCCAGCAGTGCACCCACCTGTGCCACTCTGCAGTGTCACACACCTGTGCCCAGCAGTGCCACCCACCTGTGCCCACCCACCTGTGCCCACCAGTGCCACCCACCTGTGCCCACCTACCAGTGCTGCCCACCAGTGCCACCCACCAGTGCAGCCCAGCAGTGCTGCCAGTCAGTGCCACCAGTCAGTGCCCAGCGGTTGTGCCAGTCAGTGCCGCCAGTCAGTGCCCAGCAGTGATGCCAGTCAGTGCCGTCTATCAGTACCCATCATCAGTGTCACCTATCAGTGCCGCCTATCAGTGCTGCATATTAGTGCTGCCTATCCGTGACACCTCATTAGTGCTGCCTATCAGTGTCGCCTATCCGTGCCACCTCATTAGTACTGCCTATCAGTGCCCTTTAGTGCTGCCTATCAGTGCCCATCAGTGCCGCCTATCAGTGCCCATCAGTGCTGCCTCATCAACGCACATCAGTGCTGCCTCATCAACGCACATCAGTGAAGGAGAAAAATTACCTGTTTGAAAAATTTTATAATAGAAACAAAGAAACTTTTTTTTTTTTTCAAATTTTTTGCACTTTTTTAATTTATAGCGCAAAAAGTAAAGCGCCCAGTGGCGATTAAATACCACCAAAAGAAAGCTCTATTTGTGAGAAAAAAATTATCAAAATTTCATATGGGTACAATGTTGCATGACCGCACAATTGTCAATCAAAGTGCGGCAGCGCTGAAAGCTGAAAATTGGCCTGGTAAATAAGGGGGTATGAGTGCCTGGTAGGCAAGTGGTTAAATAAAAGTGTGCTTCTGTTCCCAAATTTGTGATTCTATGAGCCTTAACAGGGTAAAATAATTTCAAATAATTTTTAATTTTTGTAAATCTGCAGTTTTGATAAACAAATAATATCTGAAGGTCCTTGTTCAGGCACTTCCTGTTATAGAATGACAACCCTTTGTCTCTGTCTCCCATTTGTACACCTGCGTTGTCATCTTATTACATGTGCTTCTGATGAAGATTACAAGCGGCCACTTTAAAGCAGACCTTACCCTAAAGTATGTCCTGTTGCCCTGCATCCTCCCGCCTCTCTCTCTTACAATTAGACATACGTTTTTTTAAAATTGATGTTATTTATTTCTGCTGTAGTTGGCACTTCATCATTTCTTGCATAGTCGAGAATTATGTTTTTGTCCCGCATCCCATGCACAGATGTGCTGCAGAGCTTCAGGTCCCGAGTGAGCCCTGTGGCAAATCAGGTTTCCCTAAGCATCTCTGCATGCATGGGGTTCCTCGAGCATGCGCAAAGATGGCTGTTAGGGCGGTCCCAAACCTCCGCCATCTTTGTGCATACACGGAAAATCACCTGTGCATGCACAGATTTGCCGAAGGAATCTTCCAGGACCTGAAGGGTGGGCAGAGCCCTGCCGCACATCTGTGCATTTTCCCTGATGGTGGCACCGAGGGGGGAGACTGCCGTTTGCTGCATGTAGACAGGAAGTGGCTGCGAAGAGGATGTATAAAAGCAGCAATAAAAGGTGCAAAGAAACCCCATGCATGCGGAGATGCTTAGGACAGTCCCAAACCTCCGCCATCTTTGTGCATACACGGAAAATCACCTGTGCATGCACAGATTTGCCAAAGGAATCTTTCACAACCTGAAGGGTGTGCAGATCCCTTCCGCACATCTGTGCATTCGCCATGATGGTGGCACCGAGGGGGGAGACTGACGTTTGCTGCATGCAGACAGGAAGTGGCTGCAAAGAGGATGCATAAGAGCAGCAAGGAAAGGTGAAAAGGATCTACATTTGCATTAACAAAACTATAATGTGGCATTGGCTGTTTTGCAGTAAATGATTGCAGAAATGACACTGATCTTACCGGATTTGGGACAGATTCCTTGGGGTAGTGTTTGTTAATGGCGTTTGCGGCATACTGCTGGCCTGGAGGAGGGTTAGAGGTATCCTGCAAGTAGAACCAATAGAGACATTTGTGTACAGTAGTTACTTATTGATAGAAAAACAATGTAACATGACGCAGATGTAAAGGGGTTAAGAAGACGTGGGGAAGCACCGGGGAACGGCTCATGCATGGCACAGCCCTGAGTTGTAGCACCTTGTAGAAGAAGGAATTATTCAGAGGTTTGTAGGCTCTCTCATGTTGCAGGTCTTACCTGTGAGTACCCGGGCACTTCTCTTTGCTGCGGTGCTGTCCATGCTTTGTCATCTTCACTCAGAGACCTGGATGGACTGGATGCATCACTTCCAACCACCTTTATAGAAAGAATAATGATGTCATTATCAAATTATATCCGTGGCAATCAACCTTGGCCCTCCTACTGGCCCCTCCTGTTTGTTAGGGGGGTCTCCCTTCTTAGCACATAATCATTTCTCCTCATTCTGCTCTACTGATTTCAGTTGGAACAAAAAAATACATTAAAGCGGAGTTCCACCCAAAAAGGGAAGTTCTGCTTTAAAGATTGGTCCCCCGCTCCCCCTTAAGGATTGGCACCTTTGGGGAGTGGGGGAGGAACGGGTACTAGAATTTGACAGGTACCCGCTCCCACAGGTTCTGCCTAGGTGATCGGAAGTGAAAGTTGACTCCCTTCCCTCCCCAAAGTCTTGTGGGACACGTGATAGGTCCCCGAAGACGACAGGGCCATTCAGGAAATTAAGCGCAACTCACGCATGCGCAGTGGGCACCCGGCTGTGAAGCTGCAAGCTGTCACATCCAGGTGTCCACACTGAAGATGCTGGAGCCTGGAATACAGGATGGCCGATTAAACGGGCTGCGGCGGGGGCAACGCGGGATCATGGGATGGGAAGGCTGTGGCTGCTGAAGGGAAGAGGGGAGCCAACAGCCAGGCTAATGACAGTCTGTGCTCAGAAAGAAGAAATTGTAGATGAGGTGCAAGAAAAGCAGTCACTCCGGAAATTTCTTGCACCTCATCTACAATTTCTTCTTTCTGAGCACAGACTGTCATTAGCCTGGCTGTCGGCTCTCCTCTTCCCTTCAGCAGCCACAGCCTTCCACACACCGCTCCAGTCACCGCCACTCCGGCCAAGCGACCTGCACTCTTCACGAGTCACTCTGGAAATTACGTTTCTTGCAGTTTGCTTCGCTGGAGTATGATGGAGAGTATTACATGACTCCACGGGACTTTCTTTTTTCTGTCATGTTCAAGAGTGTTCAACATAACTTTCAGGACCCCATTTGGAGGACAACTGCAGGGCAGCCCCAGATCCAGAGAGGGGACCTCTGGCAGATCATACCACCTATACATATTGTGCATTTATTATGTGCATCTGGTGAGTGCGCATTTTTATCATATCCCCTGCACTTTGCTGAACGGATTAATATCACATGGAATTCATTTGAAATCACTTGAGCACGGGATTTTCACATAGCACCATTATCTGACTGATGTCAGATTTTCACCAACACATGAACTTTTATTTTGCGTGGATTGACTTTTATAGTTGCACTTAACCTACAGTGCCTAGTATCTTTACAAAGGACTTTACACAGTTATTATTGTTTTTGAATTTAATTTATGTTATATTTGGCACATCATTAACCTTATAGCACTGCACTTATTGATCGCATAGGTTATTGAAGGTGTTTTGGGTTCTTTTTTAGTGCATTTTCTGCTGACTCTTAATCTTAATCTTGAGCGCTCGCTAATTTCTTCATCGAATACCTTATAAACATTGGCTGTGTTTATGGGGGAATCAAGTGATTTTCTTTTCTGCAACTCGTGGTTGCAGGAAAAAAAATTGCATCATCTCTGGCTTGCCTTACAGAGAGAGGTAACAATATCTTACTTTTCGATTCATAGGAGTGTGCGGTAGATCATTGACGGCATTTACCACGGAGGTATACTGCTCCACAGAATGAACCACCTAGAACGAAATGACAGCATATAACTTCTATTCAGAAAAATGATAGTGGGTGAACAGTTTAGCACAGCCAAGAATGTACGTATCATAGTTCTCATTATGTAACATGGGCAAATTACCATTCGTAGCTTTTTGCACCCCAGCAAAACAAACCTTCAGGAGTGCATGTGTGGCGCCAAGGGCGTAACTATGTGTGATGGACCCATATCAAAAGCATTCAGGCCTCTCCTCGTGTATTACCCTTCTCTATGGCAGTCTCTAGTGCAGGGATTTCCAACAGGCAGCCCACAGAACCTCCTCTTGTGGCCCTCAGAGTGGTTGCGGAGTGCCAAGTGCTGGAATGTTTCATGCTCCAGTGTCAGACACTCCAGATTATCACAGCACTGTAAGCCAGAGTGATCTCCTGCCCAACAGTGACAGCATAGTTCCACCTCCAACTACAGATCCTCAGGGGCATGTAATCAAGTAAGTAAATACTGAACACCTTGAAATCATAGGACCCACTGACACCAATATTAGGCTGATTTTACTCCCACTGACACCAACATTAGGCTTATTTTACTCCCATGAGGGTCTTATTTTTACTCCCCCTGACAATAAAGATGGGGCTTTACTTCCACTGGCAAAAAATAGGGCTTATATCTCTCTCACTGACACCAATGACAGAGCTTATTTTACTGCCACCAACAATAAGACTCAGTTTACTTCCACTGATACCAATAATATGGTGCTTATTCTACTTACATTGCCACCTATTATGGAACTTATTTTAATGCCACCAACAATGGGACTCATTTTACTTCCACTGATACCAATAATATGGTGCTTATTCTACTTACATTGCCACCTATGATGGAACTTATTTTAATGTCACCAACAAGGGGACTCATTTTCCACTGACACCAATAATACGGTGCTTATTCTACTTACACTGCCACCAATGATGGAACTTATTTTAATGCCACCAATGATGAGACATGTTAATGCCTACTGACACCAACAATGGGGCTTATTTTTGCTCACACAAACACTAATAGGGCTTTTTTTACTTGGACTGTCACCAAAGATGGGTGCTACAGCAACAGGATGCAGGTGAGCAGAGGGGCTCCTAGGGATGGAACTTCCTTATAGTGGTTTACCCCTTTTATATGTGTATCTTTTCCTGGTTTTAGTAAAAGGCCCTTAACCCTGACCTGCAGTGTTCTGCTTGTAGGCAGGTGCAGTCTGTACTCCCCAGTGCAGGTGGCGCTCAACCGAAGTGGCATTGCAGAAGGGGAAGGAGGTTGTGAGGAATGTGGTTCCTCTATGACTTCCTGCGGTTACAAAGAGACAGCTGTCAAATTAGACACTCGCATGCCACGTGACTGCAGTGGCCATCTTTGGTCAGGCATAGTCTATTTAAGACTCCAGCTTCCGGGTTTGGAGCACTTTATGTGAGTGGCTAGCATGGGAAAAGATTACCTGTCTGGCAGGAACAGTATTTAAAGATAGGGAAAGGATCTGGAGAAGTGGAGACAATGTAGGGACTTCCTTGCTTCAGGAAGCCTTCACATTTGGGTGTAGACCAGCCAGGCCGCATTCTGCTCCTCATTGCAGATGCTGTCAGCATCTAAGTCTACAGACCGCTGTTGAAGTTTGTAAGTGGCTTCAGATGGGTGTGCCTACAGGCCAGGCCTAGTTGAGTTGTGTTGGACCTTTCTATAATATATCATGAATAACTAACTGGACTCTGTGAGTTTACTGCCTGCTACACCACACTGCACCTTGCTTACATGCTAGCCCTGTTGTTCCATCAATGAAATGTTGACCCCAATGATGTACCACACTAATAATTACATCAAGAGTGCAGACTTATCATTGAAACATCAAGTCCTATGAGCTCTGCGAGTGATATAACTATGCTAAATGCATTCTGATTTTTAAATCATAAATACAGTTCATTCAGCTTTTCCAAATGTACTTGCCAAATTCCTTTGCTACCTACATAAACCTCTCTGTAGCAGGAAAGTACTGAGCCCCCAACGCTGCATAGCGCCATGGCAGTGGTATCCCAGATGCTGGTGTCTTCCTGGCAGTCCCCCTACATGGTGGTGGTTGCAGAGTTCAGCAGCAGACCCTAATGACAGGAACTTATGGCTACAAAGCCTCAACTGCAGCAGGCTTCCCCCCTCCTCCTTCTCTTACTCCTCTCGCAACCAAGACCCCTGTTCCTTTTTATAAGATCACAGGACCATGGGGGACGGACCCAAAAAGCCAGCCAACTTAGACTTGGAAACAGCGACAAAAACATGAACCTCATTCTCTGGGGCTACGGCAGCCGTAATAACTAACTTGCAGTAGGCAGCCTGCCTTAATGACCTATGGCACTGCTGTCTCTGACTGCTATTCCCAGGAGACTAGGATTGAGATTTGGTCACTACTGTACTGTTCACTGTTTTACTTGCTGGAGGCGCTGACATGAGAAAGTAGAGCCCTGCTTCTACCAAAATGGCCACACTCATTACACCCATTACACAGTCAGTAATGGTTAAAGATCAGCTTCAAGGAGACTGCAGGTAATACTTGTGACTATTCTGTATGTTTTTGAGCTCTGGAGTATACAGATTTAAGCACCTAAAGTGGAACTTCACTCTCTCAATCAATATCGACTAAATTTAATCCTTATGCTGCTAGCATTAGTAAATGGATAGTATATCATATTTACTTGTTTTAAACTTTTTTGTTACATTTCTTCAGTTACCTCCTGGTTTCCATGCCTAGGCAAATGATGTCATACATCCCTGGAGGGGAGGGAGGGTTCTCAGCTCAGCCAATGCCTGACATAAGGGCTGATGGATTCCAGGAAGTAAATGCTACATGAACCATCCGCCCTTAGTCAGGAGGATAGCCATGGCCAGAAATACCGGGGGGGGGGGGGGGGATGCAAAATGAATTGTCAGCAAAATAAAAATAAAATTTGTGGAGATCAGATGCGGTGCAGTTCCACTTTAAGCTAAGTTTCATGTGAAAATATATTTAATGGTTTTAGAATGTATAAATAACTGCATTAAAAATGTTTTTCTATCTGCCTAGGATTCAGCTTTGATATGTCCTGTTATCTTCTCTTACCTCTGGATTCTCTGCCTTTTCCTGGAGTGTCATTGCAATGTCCTCTCTTGCAGGGAAGGAGGATGCAACAGGTGGATACTGTTTTTGAGGATTAGTAGCCGAAATTAAAATATGAAAATGACTTAAAAAGAACACACATTCATTTAAAGTAAAACTTAAATAATTAAGAGCCCATTAAAAATTCTGTTCCCACAGTGCACCCGTTCAATGGGGTTGATTTACTAAAGGCAAGTAGACTGTGCACTCTGCAAGAGCAGTTGCCCCAGAGCTTAGTAAATGAGCAAAATTTCTGCTGACTTCTATCATCCAATCATGTGCAAGCAAAAATTGTGGTTATGTTTTTATTTTCCTTGCATTTAATTGGGTATTCTTTGCAAAGTGAAGCTTTACCTCATTTACTAAATTCTGGAGAAAGTGCACTTGCAGAGTGCACAGTCTATTTGCCTTTAGTAAATCATCCCTATGTGTGGTGTGGCAGTGCTATTCATTGTGATTTGCACCCCAATGCATTGTACTGAAGACACAACAAATGATGCACTACTAAGCACATACCATGTGCTGTGGTGCGCTGCATTGCTAAAAAAAAAAAAAAAAAAAAAAAAAAAAGAAAAAAAAAAGGGTCTTGTGCAATCCATAATGAACGGGCTTCCTGATTGCAATACACATTAACACACAAAGCACATTGACAAACCAATCGGCACTAAAAAACCCTTTGACTACCCCATTTACCCTATTGATGAAAACTGTATGTAGATAAGCAGACCTCCTATGCCAACAAGATCTATTTCCTACTTGATTATTCTCTATAACCAGAGTGCATGCATGATCTCAGCACAGACTACAAGGAGATAAGGGCAATGCATGAATCTATGAACCTTCACCTGAAATGCCATGGGCGTCATCAGCAATAAAAAGTAACGCTCCATCAACATCACAGTCCTTTCAAAAAACGTTTGAGTTCTTGCATGCTGCAAGCCAATACCTTGAGATTGCTCCCCTATCACGTTTTACCCTCCTTGAGGTTCAACAGTTAAGCCCAAAGATGGGTTAAATACATTAGAAGTGGGGATTTCAAGGCAGGGACATGGGGTTTTGCAAGAGCTGAAGTTTTTTTAAAAAAAAAGATGTTAATGGAGTCCAACTTTTCGCCACTTGTGTGGAGTTCAAAAGGCGCGGGGACAGGCTTCTGAGGTTGTTGGGCCCACAGTCAAGGGGAAGGACGAGAGTTTGGCGGAGCATGGATATTCTTTAATGGCATTGTATATAAAACCAAACATTTTAATTTAGTTTTGGAGTCAGGATGAGTTAGAACCTTGGTCAGGTTTATATTGATCTCCATGTCTCTGCTTGGTAGACTTGTGCTCTTTATTTGTCCTAAAAACCATGGTCACAGAACTAAAAGGGAAGGAAAAATCCAAGTCACTGGCTCAGTTGTAGGGAAATGTTTTAATGGGGACTCTTGTTAAGGTGACAACTGTTTAGGGGATTTCCATTACGCGGAATGACCTCCACTCAAACCCTGTTGTGTCTAGAGAGAAGTGAAGGAAAACCTCCCCAATCAGACACAGAGAAAAAAAATACAGGAACAAAAAATGCATTGGAGGTTTTAACTTAAACAGGCAAAAGGAGCTCAAAAAGCACTCACCTCACTTAAAACTCCATTGCTGTCCACAACTGATGGAAATGGTGAAGTTTCTGGTACCGGTGCCTTAGATATGCTATCTGCTGATGTCTTGGTGTCCACTTCATCAGGCAGTGCAACATCACGTGCTGCTGGAAGGCTTTGTGAAGTTGGAGCCCTAGGTTGGGTGGATGGATCACCACTTTCTTGGGGCTGATGACTCCTTCTTGACACTTGTTCAGGCTGGACCTGGCTGGGAGATGGAGCTACTGGAGGAACTGGCAGTGGTTCCGGGGAGCTGGGATTCAGCTGAATTGGAAGACTTATGCAACCTCGTAGACTGTCCAATTGAGAATTGTCACAAGGATTGGGTGGTAGAGAAGGAGGTGAGTAGGGAGGAGGATCAGGTTCCCAAACTACTGAAAGTATACAAATGTACAAACTTGGCTGGAGAAACTAAAAAAAATTCAATTGAGTTCAAACCTTTGCCAAAATACTAGCATTACATGAAAATCTTGGGTGAGCTAGAGCAAGGCAGAACCTTTAATAGACACGTTGCAGCACAACCTATAGAGTTTTCAATAAAAAGTAAAGCCAGCCACTCAGTAAACTATATGATCTAAATCTTTATTGGCTACATATCCAATAACACAGTGTACAGTTTACTAATGCGTTTCGGCTACTACAGCCTTCCTCATAGCACCTTGTAAGGTTTTCTATACACTTTTTAGGTATAGTTGATGCTTAAAGGGTTACTAAACCTGGAACCCTGCATTCACTATATCTGGTCTCCCCGGACCCTGCATTCACTATATCTGGTCTCCCCGGACCCCGCATTCACTATATCTGGTCTCCCCGGACCCCGCATTCACTATATCTGGTCTTCCCGGACCCTGCATTCACTATATCTGGTCTCCCCGGACCCCGCATTCACTATATCTGGTCTCCCCGGACCCCGCATTCACTATATCTGGTCTCCCCGGACCCTGCATTCACTATATCTGGGCTCCCCAGACCCCGCATTCACCATATCTGGTCTCCCCAGACCCCGCATTCACTATATCTGGTCTCCCCAGCCCCTGCATTCACTATATCTGGTCTGCCAGGACCCTGCATTCACTATATCTGGTCTCCCCGGACCCTGCATTCACTATTTCTGGTCTGCCAGGACCCCGCATTCACTATATCTGGTCTCCCCGGACCCAGTATTCACTATATCCGCTCTCCCCGGACCCTGCATTCACTATATCTGGTCTCCCTGGACCCTGCATTCACTATATCCAGTCTCCACAGACCCTGCATTCACTATATCTGGTCTCCCTGAACCCTGCATTCACTATGTTTAGTCTTCCACAGTTCACAGAACATGGAAATGCAATTATTTTTGTAAATATAAACTGCTAAATACCTTTTCTCATCAGCATTATATAGCAGTCTTATGCCTTCTATCAGTGTCACCTGAGCAATGGTTAATTTTGTAGGAGGAATTTTCATTCTCCTCCAACTGTCCTATGAGGCTGCATGGACCCTGAACTTCTGTCTGGACTGTGCTGATAGGCTCTCTGTCACATGCACTCTCCAAATAAAAACGAAAAAAAAAACTCTTTAGCAAAACACACCAAACACATACCTCTCAACTTTTTGAGATGGGAAAGAGGGACACCTATTAGCAAAAGTATGTAGGCAGAGGACACACCCTCTGCCACGCCCCCTTAAGGGAGCATTCTACAAAAAAAATATTAATTAAACCCACAAGTTCTTTTTTATCACTACTATTCATTATTATCTTTTGAAATTTACAGATGTAGCAATTTAGAATTTGAATGAAAGGTTTAGCACTGTGAAACATTGTTTGAAAGAAAAAAAGTAAATTTTGTTACAGATCAGACCAAAATGAGGGACAAATGAAGAGGAAAGGACAGAGGGACTTTGTTCCAAATCAAGGACAGTCCCTCGAAATCAAGGACAGTTGGGAGCTATGCACATAAAGCATGTGCGGATTGCCTTCTAGTATTTTGTATCTGTGTTCAAATAAACTAGCCTACCTCTGGCTTACTTCAAATCTGGTGTCGTCTGGATATTGGGGTAACAATAACGAGAGTCAGTGCTCTCGTGTTCCAGAGCCTTGACAGAGATACCCAGCCATAGGTGTCTGGGGTCCGTTACAATCATCAACAAAAAGTTGCCAGTTTTAACCACTTCCCGACCGGCCGTTCCCTTGGAGCGCGCAGCACCGCGATCCGGTGCCCGCTGTGTCCTCCGGACACAGTGAAACACCGATCGTCGGACGGGACCTCTGTACGAGGTCCCAATCATGTGATCACTGATTGGCCACTCAGTCATCACATGCAAAGTAGTAAGCAAGATGTCACTTGTGACATCATTGCTTACTACGTGTGAAATCTGTGAATGATCACAGAGGTCACATGGTACAAGGCTATTCACAACAGCCTTGTACCATGTGACAAGCTGTGACCAATCACAGCTCACTCAGTGCTTCTCAATGAGTGCAAGAATGCACACAGAGAGAAAGAGAAATGATTGCTTTTACATCCTATATGGGTGTAAAAGCAATCAGTGTAAAAAAAAAAAAATCTTCATCACCCCCCACTAGTAGTACAGTGTCACCATGGTGACACTGTACTGCTAAGGTGACAGTATGTAAAAAAAAAATGAAAATAAAAAAATAATATAAAAAAATAAAATAAAAATGTAAAAAAAAAATGTTTAAAAATTATAATTTTTGGTTATAAACTAATTTGGATTTTTTTTTTTACTAAAAAGATAACGGAATACATTTTGGCAAAGATTTATGATGAAATATTATTTATTTGCAAAATTTTATTTAAAAAAACACTTTTTTTTCAAAATTTTTGGACATTTTCATTTACATAGCAAAAAAAATAAAAATCCCAGTGGTGAATAAATACCACCAAAATCTTTATCTGTCTCAAAAAAAATGGTAAAAAATTCATTAGGGTACAGTGTTGCATGACCGCGCAATTGTCATTCAAAGTGTGATAGCGCTGAAAGCTGAAAATTGCCCTGGTCAGGAAGGGGGTAAAAGTGTCCGGTCTGGAAGTGGTTAACTATTAGTCTCCGGTCACACTAATCCAATTCAAGTGAAGTCGCACGATTGCAAAGTCGGATGTCAATCCGACTTCAGGTGCGACTTGCAAGACATCTGCGACTTGCAGGACACAGATGTCTATGCAAGTTGTACCTGAACTTGCAAAAAGTAGGGCATGCACTACTTTCAAAACACTAAAACACTTTCTAGTTTTAGCAAATCAACCCCGTAGTATTTTCAAATGGAGGTTAGCAGTAGTAGTAAGGGCTGTATTTATTATAATGGCACTTGTGGGCCAGTGCTTAGAAAGGAAGATTTAGAGGGGGCAGCACATACTTTCAGACAGAGGGGTTGATTTACTAAAGGCAAATAGACTGTGCACTTTGCAAAGTTGCTCCAGAGCTTAGTAAATGAGGTCCACTTTGCAAAGAATACCCAGTGACGTAAAAGGAAAAAAAAAAACATTTTTGCTTGCACATGATTGGATGATGGAAGTTAGCAGAACTTCTGCTCATTTACTAAGCTCTGGAGCAACTGCACTTTGCAAAGTGCGCAGTCTATTTTCCTTTAGCAAATCATCCCCAGAAGATGGCGTTTTTCTTAACTTTGCTTCCCTCTCTTACCTGTTCTGGACATTTGGTCCACCCACCTAGCAGAATGCAGTGTGAATGGACAGTAAACAAGCGAAGGAACAGTGATGGTGGGCCCCATATCCTCATGGGCCCAGAAGTAGCTGCACTCTGAACACCCCCTATAGTTATATTTTAGCATCATATCCAGTATACCTCATAGGATGATGTTATTTGAATAGGTTTTACTCACCTCCTTTAGGTCTGTGCAATCTGTACTCATCCCGAAGCGTACCATACAGTTCAAAATGCTCACACTTCCACAGTGCTTGTAATAAATGGTTCACCCAATTATCTCTCTTCCTCAGGTTATTCAGAAAATGAAACACCGCGTTTGTATTGCCTTCTCTATCCAAATTTCTCTCTAGTTGCTCCTTGAAGAGAAAGTATAATCAGACAGGTTTTATTCCAAATTGCATTTGCTCTCCCACCTCTCTAATTGGCTACTAGGGGCAATCATGTGACTGTCTCACCGATGCAGTGCAACACACTAAGGGGTCGATGTACAAAAGGCAAATAGACTGTGTACTTTGCAAAGTATAGTTGCACTATGCAATTACAGTTGCTCCAGAGCTTAGTAAATGAGGTGAAGCTTCACTTGGCAAAGAACACCCAATCACGTGCAAGGAAAGTAGAAAAAACAGCATTTTTGCACGCGATTGGATGATGGAGGTCAGCAGAGCTGCTGCTTATTTACAAAGCTCTGGAGCAACTGCAATTTGCAAAGTGCGCAGTCTGTTTTTAGTAAATCAATCCATAAGTGTGATCGCTGCCATGTAGGTCTTGGGCCCAGTGTTAGCTTCAGCCAACTTGACATGGAGCTTGCATAGGGTATTGCCTGTTTGCTCCGGCAGAAGTAAATCCGACCATACATGGGTTTGATCAATATATGGGCAGGCTGATTGTACCTAAATTGATCCATCATTTAACTTAGGTACAGCCAGCATGTTGGATTTTTTACATTCGACTAATTTCGGCGGCAATAGTTGCTAACAGTAGTCATTGTGTTCTGCCAGTTTGGAAGGCTCCACGCACCCCCCTGCCAGCAGAACACAAAAAGCACTGCGGGAGGCATACCCCCATCAAAACTGACCGTGTTGATGGGGGAATTGAGCTATTGTCTTTGCTCCTATCCTTGTGGAAAGGAAAGAAACTCAAGTCATCTATGGGCTGCTTTAGGTGAGTATAGACAGATAGTATAAAGACATAGCAGTTGGGACAGAATTTCAATGCACCTGCTGCTTTTCCCTGTATGCACCAAGTACAGATTCACTCTAAAGCCTCATTCACACTGGGCATACTAAAGTGTACACCTGCGGAGGGCCGTATTTACCCACACAGGGATACACAAGTGCATCCCCATGTAGGCAGTCCTCTTCATGTCAGTTGGGACTCACCATCTGTATGGCTGCACAGGCAGCGCTCTCAATGTGACACCCGTGTGGGGTGGGTGCGGTTGCATGGCCCTGAACGCACCCTGGGGATGAACACTCGTCCATCCCGCCCACACGGTACACAACGCCCTTTACAGATATACACTTTAGAACACCTTGTGTGAACGAGCCCTACCCCACCGGCCAGAGATTAATGTTCTTGGGTACAACCCCCCCATGCTAACAGAATGTTAATCTATGCAGCATGTGAGAACTATCAGCACTCGCTTGTGTGCGCTCCTAGTTTTGAGACCCCCGCAGTCACACCCCAACCAGCATGGCTCCTAATCATGTGATCACTATGACAGCCAATCATGGTGATTACATGAGGTTTGTTTACAAAAAAAAGAACCTTTATTTGATCTGTAAACTCAGTTGATACTTTCCATTTCTACATTAAGTGGGTAAAAAAAGCATAACAAATGTGATTAAAGTCCAACTCAAGCCAAACGTTTTTGGATAGAGAAGAGAAGGTTCAGTTTTTATTGTTATCTGTGGAACTATTGGGGGATTCCATTCACTTCCTGTCAGCTCTGAAAGTGAATGGAAATATCTCCAATGGAAGAAAAATATGTTGTCAGCCCACAAAGAGCTTCTCGAAATAATCCAACTAGAATTGCATGGCACCAAAAGAAGTGGAGATGCTTCGGAACCACAGAGGGTCTCTTTATCACATAGAGGGCTCCTTCATCCCACAAAGGGTCCCTTCATCCCACAGAGGGCCCCTCCATCCCACAGAGGGCCCCTCCATCCCACAGAGGGTCTCTCCCTCCCACAGAGGGTCCCTTCATCCCACAGAGGGTCCCTTCATCCCACAGAGGGTCTCTCCATCCCACAGAGGGTCCCTTCATCAGGCAAAGTGAAATGATGAAGGGACCCTGTATGGTTCCACTTCTGTTTGTGACATGCTGTTCTAATGCCAATAAAGGCAGTTTTACTTCAAGATATGGTATGCTGGTGACATTTTTTTCTTCTGTTCCTTTAGCTCCATCCACTCGTTGCTACTGGATTCTAGCAGAGGATATATTCAGGATCTCCTCAATGGAGACATAGACAGAAAGTAGAATAAGAAAGGGTTAGAAAGCTGGGAATACACTAAAAAAATTTCAAACAGAAATTTTAAAGAAATTTTGTAAGAAAAGTCTCAGTACATTTGAATGTCATTTGAAAGATTTTGTTTGCTTTTAACATTCCGTTTTGGAATGAATGGACTTTACTGAACGAAAACCACATTTAATGTAACAAATGTGTACGTTTGAGAAAAATTTTCCATTCTGCTTCAAATTTTTTTGTCACTGCAGTCGAAAATGAACGTTGAATTGACCCCACTAATAATTAGAACAAACCAAACAAACAAAGGTTCTTCCAGCGTTCTTGCAATGAAATACGTTGAATGTCTGTGCCTTCCTGTCCTGCCCAGTTTGCAAAGTGCGATAATGCTGAATGGTTTGTTTGTAAACAAATATCATTTGATAGCCATAATTGGCTGTCATGGTGATCACATGATGGGGAACCAAGCTTATTGGTTCCTGATCATTAGTTGATTTATCAATGATAGCTGCTTATTGCACATAGATCACTGTTCTCTCAGCATTCTTCCCATGTTTTCTGGGTGTAATTTTATCCACTGTTAAGATTTTTTTTTTTGCCATGATTAAAAAAAATGCTACACAAAGTAGCTCTTTCTGTATCTATCTTTCCTGCAACTAAGTTGTGAATACAGAGAGACTCCCTGTTTGCAACAGCTGTCAACTGTCTTGGAGGACATAGGTTTGGATGGTGCCACAAGTGTCGAAACACAGAGAGCATTGAGAGCTTGGAAGAGCATTATAACCTTCTGAAGTCCAGGTAAGTGAGCCACTGGAGGGGACACGGTGGAAGAGTATGGATTTTGATTAAGAGCAGTGCTGATTGTTTATAAGAAATTGTTCTCCTCATTGCAGTTCGAACAATCCAGCATGATATATAGCAATGGCATTGTAAGTAGAAATGGTTCTTACCCCAGTGGGGATGGTAAAGACTCCTCTTAGATGATTTAGCATCTCATTGACATTTATACACCCCAGCAAATCCATGTTTTTCCTCAAGAAATCGAAAAACTTATCCTCAGCAAACCCCATTCTTATCTAATAGGAAAGAGAAATATGTCATTAATATCCTCCCTGTATTTTGTTTGGCTGTCTATAATAGTGTTTTATTTACCATTTAGATTGTAAGCTCTCCTAAGCATGGCCCTCCTAACCCTCCTTTATTGAATTGTATGGTAACTGTACTGTCTCCCTCATTTTGTAAACTGTTGGAAATATATTACTCCTGTATAATAATAATAATATTAATAATAATAATCATCAAAATTTTTCATATTACTGCAAATGACTCATCTGCACTCTACACTAGGCGAAGGATCATAAACAATTGACTGGTTGTGTTGGATGCATATGATCCTGTTGTGCACTGTGATAAACTTCTCTTGTTTGGACACGTACTTCTGCTCAAGATCTGTTAGTGCCTCTACTGCTTTCTATTTATTTCATTATTACTTGGGCAGAAGTATGTGTCCAAACAAGAAAAGTTCATACCGTCCACAATTTTGATAGATTGCAATTTGCCGTAATGACCTTAATGAAGATGGACTGCGATCCATAAAAGCTTGGACCAAATAAACTTCTCTTCTTTGGACACATACTCCTTCTCAATACCAATGAGTGCCTCTACTACTTTCTATTTATCCACGGATGTTACTCCATTGCAATGCATCCAGATAGTTACTCCCTGGAGAGTGTGCAGTGACTTCCATATGTAGCACCCCCCTAATTAGGTGCTAGGATGTGTATAGTTTGGTTAAGCATAGCTGTGTTTCAGTGTGGTATTCTGCTTAACAGAGCGATGTGGTTGGTTAGTCAGGTCTGCTCATGCTGCTCTGGTGTGTTAGGGTTTGAGTTCTGCCCACCTTCAGGAAGCTATGAGAGCAATCCAGAACATGGGTAGGGGCTAGGCAAATGCACAGCATGAATATGGACACAGCCCTGGTCAATTGCAGGGGAGTGCAGTCCCATTGCATGCTGGGAGTGGTATTTATATTCTGAGAGCACATGGGTTTAGTGTCTTTCCTAGGAGTGGATTGCACCAACCAAGGTTGGAGGCAGGCTGCCTCGCCTGGCACTTGCTGCCATGCGGCCTCACGTGGGTCAACCTGATGGCCTGAAGTTAGAGAGGGTAACCCTGGTTCTTCAGTAAGCTGACTGAGGGGAGCTGTCTGCCATCACTGGAGAGAGTCGCTTGGAAGATTGGAAGGAGGCAACTATTCTGTCCTTGGATTTGTGAATACAGGCTGAGAGATCTTGGGAACTTGTGTGCTTTCCTACCCCTCTGGGGCTTAAAGTCAGCATGGGTCTAAAAAGGAAAGGGAGGAGCCTGTCCAATTAATGCTACTGCAAAGGACTTTGCTCAGTTGCTATTACTTCTAGACTGTTGCAGTCTGCTGTAACAGGCCTGTACCCGAGGAGCTCAACCCTGTTACTACTACTACAGCTAAAGGGATTTGGCTCACTCATAAAATTACTTGCTGCTATATGTTACAGAGAAGTCTGCTATCTATTCTTAGCCAGGACTCCTGCCTTGTTCAACAGAGAGATACGTTCAGATGTCCTCAGTGTGAATAGTTCTGATTTTGGAGTATCCTACTACAATTACCCTATCCCTATCCCCAGTTCTACAATAAAACTCCAAAAACATAACATCCTCTAGACTTGTCATTGAAGATAACTAGCCAAAAAGTGTGTGTGTGCCTGGCTGCGGGGTGAAGCAAGGGGAAGCCCATGGAGAACTACAGAAAATATAGAGACCTCCGTGTAAAATCCATTGACCCATTGCAGCAAAGTGACAGCAGTAGATAAATAGAAAGTAATAGAGGCACTCACAGGTCTTGGGCAGAAGTATGTTCTCAAACAAGAGAAGTTCATTCTGTCCAACATTTTGATGGATTGCAGTTTGCCCTAATGACCTTGACAAAGATGGACTGTGACAGGGGCGGACTGACCATTTGGAAACTTGGGCACTGCCTGAGGGCCTTGGGTCAGTAGGGGGCCCCATGAGATGCCCCTGGTACCTTTTTCATAGGCTTTTTTGAGTTTGGGCAAGGACACGGGCCCCAAGATCCCCTATTGCCCGGGGGCCCCATGAGTTGTCAGTCCGCCCCTGGACTGTGATCCATAGAAACTTGGACAGAATAAGCTCCTCTTCTTTGGACACACACTTCTGCTCAAGACCTGTGATTGCCTCTACTGCATTCATCGTGTGTCCAAACAAGAGAAGTTTATTTTGCCCAATGTTTTGCTAGATCGCGGTCCACCTTGATGACTTTGACGAAGATGGACTGTGATCCATACAAACTTGGACAGGATATACTTCTCCTGTTTGGACATGTATTCTTGCTCAAGACCCTTGAGTACCTCTACGACTTTCTATTTATCTACTGATGCTACTTTGCTGCTATGCACTGAAACAAGTACTCCCTGGACAATGTGCAGTGACCTCTATATAAAATCCACTGGTCCAGGTGCATTCCGGCAAATAACATCACTGGAAAAATAGAAAATAATAGAGGCACTCACAGGTCTTCAACAGGAGTAGGTGTCAAAACAAAAGAAGTACATTCTGTCTAAACATATGATGGATTGCAATTGGCCTTGATGACGACAAAGATGGACTGCGATCCATAGAAACTTGGACAGAATATACTCCTCTTCTTTAGACACATATTCCTGCTCAAGACCTGTATGTGCCTCTACTACTTCCTGTTATTTAACAAGAACATATAGATGTGATAAGATGTCCACATATCTTGTACATTCTTGTACTAATGTTACTTTGCTGTAATGTACCCAGTCCAATGGATTTTATATGAAGATTACTGCATATTTGTAAGCAGGTTGTAACACTGCTGTAGGTAGCTAGTGGCTGGCCCAGGTTGGAGAAGTAAAGGTTAAGCAACCTATTCTCAGTTTCCAGGCTTTTGGGTCTTAGCTGTCCCATCTGTGATACAAAAAAAGGGGAAGACTGAGGTCCGAGAGTTCCTTTTCCCACTCTTGATTCAACTTGGAGAAGGACTGCTGCGGCTTGTAGTCCGCTGAAGACACCAATGGTTCTGCAGCAATGTGCTTTACCTACATGGACTAGCACCTGAGGTATGCCTGGGCAGCCACACACATGTATAGGTAGCATTAGGGAAAACTGTTCATATTGGACTGTAATTCCATTAGCTGTTCTGAGCCAGGTCTTAAGTTATTAAAAGGGCTGCATGTTGGTTCTGGCATATCCAAAAGAACCAGGGTATGAAAAGCACATATGGGGTATGAAGTCGCACTATATGAAATTACACTACATCAGAGGTTTAACTCAGCAAGTCAAGTAAGAGTAATTCCACTGCTAAGAGTAACCAAGCACAGGTTCAAGGCATGAAGCAATTAGTTGTAGGTGTGGTAACTGGTAAGGTGGCAGTTTCTTCGGTAACGAGGGGGTTGCTATTTGTCTCCTTCCCGAGCGGTCTGTCTTCCTCCCACAGCAACTGTGAGCAGACCAGCGTTGAAGACATCCATGACCTGGCCACAAGGTATAGGAAGTGAGGAGTTAACAGTGAGTATGGATGAGGTCCACGCTATGGGCTTGTTGGGACTCCATTCTGTTACTAGGATCGAGGCAACAGAGGTTCGCTAGACAGGTGGAGCGGGTGCAGGCTCACTGTATCCCTCCTAATACAATTATGGAAGGAAAGTGTGTAGTGATATGGGACACCACATTTCAGAGGAACTCTATAATTCATTGCACACAATATAAGCTTGTCTCTAAGTTAGGCAATTGCCTTAATGTTAGACTTTCACATGACCACAGTCTCCACCTGTTACCGGGCATTGATGAATGTGCTAGGACATCAGTGCTACAACAACAGTGCTAACCACCGAGTTTCCATAATGGCTGGATTTCTAGATCTGCTTTACGTTTGATTCTTACCACACCCTCATTGTATAGTCAATCAATCCTTATCTTTATGACTCTCCACATACCTGCAAACACTTTTAGTATTTCCAGACTTTCATTTACAGGGCATGGGGCAGAGATCAGGAAATCAGGACATATTTGTACTGCTGAGATGAACAAAAAGGAAACGAAAAAGAAACAAGTTAGAAGCGGATTGGCTACCATGGATAGATGAACCAGATTCTGAGCGCACCAGTTTTAGTAAATGCACCCCATTGGGCCTGATTTACTACAGCCCCATTCAGCCGCAGCAGCTGTCAGCCACTCAATGACTTTTACTGGCTGCCGGCAGCAGAGCTGGGTGGTGCGCCTGTACCTTCCGCTTCGCAACCTAAACACCAGAGCTCCATGCACCAGGGCTAATTACTGTATTTTTCACTACATAAGACGCACCTGACCATAAGACACACCTAGATTTTATAGGAGGAAAACAAGAAAAAAAATTCTGAACCATTGGACTGCAGACACAGTACAGGAGATGACCAGAGACTGCGGACACAGTACAGGAGATGACCAGAGACTGCGGACACAGTACAGGAGATGACCAGAGACTGCGGACACAGTACAGGATATGACCAGACTGCAGACACAGTACAGGAGATGACCAGAGACTGCGGACACAGTACAGGAGATGACCAGAGACTGCAGACACAGTACAGGAGATGACCAGAGACTGCGGACACAGTACCGGATATGACCAGACTGCGGACACAGTACAGGAGATGACCAGAGATTGCAGACTCAGTACAGGAGATGACCGAAGACTGCGGACACAGTACAGGAGATGACCGGAGACTGCGGACACAGTACAGGAGATGACCGGAGACTGCGGACACAGTACAGGAGATGACCGGAGACTGCGGACACAGTAAAGGAGATGACCGGAGACTGCGGACACAGTAAAGGAGATGACCGGAGACTGCGGACACAGTACAGGAGATGACCGGAGACTGCAGACACAGTACAGGAGATGACCGGAGACTGCGGACACAGTACAGGAGATGACCAGAGACTACGGACACAGTACAGGAGATGACCAGAGACTGCAGACATAGTACAGGAGATGACCGAAGACTGCGGACACAGTACAGGAGATGACCGGAGAGTGCAGGCACAGTGTAGGAGATGACCGGAGACTGCGGACACAGTACAGGAGATGACCAGAGACTGCGGACAGACTACAGGAGATGACCAGAGACTGCAGACATAGGACAGGAGGTGACCAGAGACTGCAGACATAGTACAGGAGATGACCAGAGACTGCGGACACAGTACAGGAGATGACCAGAGACTGCGGACACAGTACAGGAGATGACCAGAGACTGCGGACACAGTACAGGAGATGACCAGAGACTGCGGACACAGTACAGGAGATGACCAGAGACTGCGGACACAGTACAGGAGATGACCAGAGACTGCAGACACAGTACAGGAGATGACCAGACTGCGGACAGACTACAGGAGATGACCAGAGACTGCAGACCTTTGGGGAGGGGGGCAGGTACCTGAATTTTATAGGTACCCTCTCCCACGTCCGGAGTTGTCCTCCCCCCTCCCTCCCCATAGTCTTCCGGGACACATGACAGGTCCCACAAGACTAAGGTGCTATTCACAAAGCACACCACTTCTCGCGCATGCTCAGTGGGCACCCGGCTGTGAAGCCGCAAGGAATTTGGGACTGATCCCACTGGCTCTCTGTCTCTGTTTTTACATCTGCTTGGTTTGTGAGTATGCACTTTTAGCATTTTAATAAACTCATGTTTCACCACGGTAATGCACAAAGAGTGCGCCCTGTTTTTGTTTTCTGTGACTTCAGCCTGGGTTCCCACAGGAGCAGAGAGGGAAATCACATGTGATTTGAGCAGGAATTGCACTGCATTCCTGTTCAAATCGCATGGGATTCTTTGCAGTGCAGTTTGAGCCCATTCATTTTATATGGGCTTAAATTGCAATGCAAAGGTATTGGTAATGTGGCAGCACCCAAATATTGTAGAGTTCCCTTTCTGTTTTAACATTTCCAACAGCATCTTTTTGAAAAGCATCAGCTCACTCCCCCCCCCCCCCTCTTAGTTCCTGTGAAGTAATGTGTTCCAGTCTGTAGCTGGTATTTTTATCTGTAGCTGAAGATAAATTATCTAGCAAGGCCATATTCTGAATTACTTAGAAAGTCTTTTGAATGTACAGAAAGTGAAAGAGGAAATATATGTATTGTGACGTAATTGCTAATATGTATACTCTATGAGATGTTTTTCAAGCCACTTAGCTTGTTGACATGAGTCCTTGCTAGGTCACTCAGCGCTGATTAATAAAAGGTTTGTTTTCCTCAAGTTCATGTCCGGAGTTTTACTTGATATTCCCAAAGTTGCTACTATAGTAATTGGTATCAGCGAGTACTTGAGTGCAAGTGTCAGTACTTGCACTCGCTGATAAAAAACAGGTATCTGTGCATCCCTAGTTTGAAGGAAAAAAAAAAAAAATTCTACAAAACTTCCTTTTTTTTTTGCTTACACCCTTACGCTGAACTCGTGTTGGCAAAAGTGCCGACATATACAGGAGTACAGCAGCCCACAGCTATTCATGTCAATGACAGGCTGTACACGGCAACTGGGCTGTCTGAGTGGAGGAAATTCGCCAGAAATTACACTGAACACGCTCAGACAGCCTGTGTGTAAGAACCTTTGGGCACTGTACATATCTAATTAAATGAGAACTTCATTTACACAAATGAATTTATACGATAAACACCGATCCGCCATAACAATATGACCACCCAGCATAACCCGTCAAGGTACGGACCCCACTAGAACTCTGAAGGTATACTGGGGCATCTGGCAGCAAGCTGTCAGTAGCAGATCCTTTAGGTCCTGTAAGTTGCGAGGTGGGACCTCCATGGGTCAGATTTGTTTTCCAACACATCCAACAGATGCTCAATTGGTTTGATATCTGGAGAAATTGAAGGCCAAATCAACACCTCAAACTCATTGTTGTGTTCCTCAAACCATAATTTAATCCATCAGACCAGGCCGCCTTTTTCCATTGCTCTGTGGTCTGGTTCTCATACTCACGTGCCCATTGTAGGGGCTTTTGGTTGTGGACATGGGTCAACATACGCTTCCTATGGGGGCACTCATACATGCTTGATCTTGAGTTGGGTTGCTTGCGTCTATTCAGACACATAGCCTCACCACCCGCTCTCTACTCACAGGTTTCGACTGACAGCAGTGGCTCCCACTACTTTCAGCCAAGCCTGGTAGAACCAGGAGAGGGGAGAAGAGCTGCTGAAGAAGTGCACAGTGCTAGATCCAGATTGACCTCAGGTTAGTATTTAGGGGGGGGGGCTACTATTGAAAGAAGTTTTATCTTAAGGCAGAGAATTCATTAAGGAAAAAAAAAAAACCTTTTACCACTACAACCACTTTAATTGCTTCATTTGGTCTTGGGAAAGTAGATGAACCTATCCTCCGCTTTGCTAAATCAGCATCTTCTTACCCAAGATGCAGTGGTCCACGGTTCTGACATCAAGAATGATGCAGGGTCCATAGCACTGCACTGGACATGCTAATGCTGAGGAACTGTCCACCCCTGGAAAACAGGAGGATCAGGTAAATAAATGCAGGTTTTACCCTGCCCTAGCCAACACAAGGTGTTAACCCTTGCATCCCTTCAATTGTCCCAGTGTTGGGCTTTAAAATCTCAGCCACAATCACTTGTATGCGTGGTTCATTTGTCACTTTTTTATCGCCCCATAACATGTTCTGCCCAGGCTGGCCACCTGTCTCTACTCTACCAATTTTCAGAATACACGCCCAACCTGAAAGCCAGGGCCTTAAAGTGTAACTCCACTTTTGTTGAGAAAAAATATTCCCTCTGGCTGATCTATGTACTTTACAAGGATTCTAACAAATGTTGTTGCAGATTCATAGCTTTTGTTATTCTGAAGAAATAGCTGTTTGTTTGCCTGTGTTCATGTGCAGTCACTGAATCTGTATGGGAGTGGTTTTAAAATGATCAGTTAGCTGCTGCACATGCAGGGCTCTAATGAGGAAAGTGGCAGGGTTTGCATCTCTTTAGATATGCTTTGGGAGTATCTCACCAAAAATGAAATTATTGTTGCAGGGGATGCTCAGAATCTGATTTGTATCTTAGCGCAGACTTCTGCAAAAATCAGTAGGCCAATCACACAAGCAGGAAATGACAATTCTGGGGGGCGGTACATATTCCATCTGTTTACAGAATGCCTCCAGGAAGCCATATTTATTTCATTTTACATAAAATTAATGCACTGCAGATTGAGAAAAAACATAATTTTCAATAACATTCAGTTATTAACATTCAATTTTTATTTGTACATTTTTTCCCACAAAAGTGAAGTTACCCTTTAAGCCCCGGTTCATACTGTGCAGGAATCACATCTCTTCCCACACCTGCAGTCAAAGTGTGCTGCTCTTATATTCTGAATGACACCCCAATGCATCTAAGCGTGCAGCGCGTTTGCTAATGCAGGGACCATAGGGAAATCCCATGGTCAAAAAGACCATATGATTTCCCTGTGGCCTTGTTTTAAGAAGGTGCATACACCTTTTTTTGCAGAAACAGTAGCCCATACAGATGAATGGGCGGCCTACCCGTGCAAATGTGGGCTGCATGGTCCGCACAAGTTTAAACCAGGGCTTAAAATGTTATGCCTGACCCATGATGGCTGCTAGAGTCACATGGGGCAGCAGCATCCAATGGGATAGCTTCCCCAGTGACCCAGAAGTCCATAGAGGAACCCTGTTCCTCTTGGTTTCCTCTCCAACTGCAGTGCCGCTGCAGCAGAGCGCCACCTGCAGTGCAGAAAATTGACTACACCTGCCTACAAGAGTGCCCACAGAATAAGTAAGTATAGACATCTTTCCTTTACAGGGTAGTTAGTACAGGACTTAGAATGGGGTGGGAGTAAGTTTAAGCTTAGACAGTATTGGACTGGACTTTGACTTGAAGGATTGGAAGAAGTCATCCCAGGGTCTTTTGGGGAATGCCACCAGTGTGAGGTGAAGTGTTTTTCGGCAATGAAGGTTGGCACCCCTTCCCCTGGGGGAAGCCATGTGTGACCAGTATAGGCGTATGGCCTAAATAGAAAAAAGCAGTGTGCCCTGAAATGTAAGTAGCACCATAGCAGCCATCCTTTGAAATGGTTACTCAGAATTCTAGATGAGGAGGAGATGTAATTGCCTTTACCAAATGCTCTGGACTGTTAACATGTTGTTGCACTAAAGAAATTCCAAACTGTGGACCATTGTAAGTTGTTAATTTACAAAGAATTTCAGTATAGTTTAAGCAAAACAAACTTAGGGTGGAGAAGAGATAAACTGAACAGTTTGTGCAAACCTGGTTGGCTCAGGTGTGCGTGGTGGTCTGAGAACCAGAACCAACCTCCTGACCGTGAGAAGACCCCCTCAGGTACCGTGTATCAGGTGATCCAGGTCCCTGTGTAACATGGGCCCCGGGTGGTCAGATGGGTTCCCAAAGCCCTAACCTGGACCACAGAAAACACAGGCCTGTGTGTAGAGGTACTCCGGGCATTATGGGGTTAATGTACTGGTGACCAGAAGAATGAGAGAGAATGTGGCCTATGGCCTGCATCTGTGTACATGGACAAGGTGTGAAATTGGAGCAGGAACCAATCATTGGCTTGAAGCTCTGGATGTAGGGGAGGATGCTTGGTTCCACGTGTTGGTCATGTGTATTGTAAGGAACAGCCTGCCTATGTACTTAACTAAGCCACCTCCACTGGTAGCAGCTGGGACACCAAATCAACTGTTTGTCTTCACTGTAAATTATGTGATTGTTCCAGAAGGAGCATCTGTTCTGGACTTGAGGGGCCAGGTGAAGGATTGCAGTCATGTGTCCATCAGGGTTTCCATTTAAACAGAATCAGAGCTCTTATTCATTGCCTCTTGTCCACCATCTGGAAGCAATACGCAAAGCAAGGCACTTGCTGTCATCTTAATCATGAGTTCCTCACTTAACCCTCAAGATATTTTTCTAGAACTTGTTTTTTTTCCCTGGCATCTCTTAAGTACACTGATATTTTTCCATGTTCACCGATTTAAAAACATTATATGTACTAAAAAAAATTGTTGCTCTGCCAGAAATCTGTGTTCTTGACTTCTTGTTTGGGCTGACAATGCCACTGCTGCACAAAAATTTCCAGCCAGTGTTGTCAGACCTGCCTACTGGACTACAAGTCCACCTATTGCTGCCTTGACTCCCAAGAATCTACCCACACACTCCACATAGTGAAAGGATTTTCAGAAGATGTAGTTCTGGGGGAGTTTAATAGGAACTGAGCTGCCTGCCCTTGCCCAAATTATACAAGCCTGGTGATATTGTCACAGGGAGTAACTAAAGAGGTTTCTTGCTACAGGAACAAAGCAAAGAGATAATCATTTTGGGGTATGATTTATATGATTTAGAGGTAGAGAGGGAGGTTTGAAGATTACATTTAAGTTATGCCTGCACATATACAGTACTTTAAGTAAAATAGAAATTTTTAGACTATTAAACCGGGCCATCTTAATGAGTGGGCACACCTGGGATCCCAGGTGCAGGAGGTCCCCCATGATCAGGACACACACAAGGGGGGACCTTGTGTGTGTGTGTGTGTGGTGGTGGTGGGGGGGGGGGGGGTTGCCTGTACCGCTCTTTGACAAGAGTAACTGCAAAGTCACTCCTGTCAGAAGCAGCAGCAGCTGGCTGGTGTGATGTTTAAAGTTCCTGATATTGTGGTATCCACTGTCCATCATAAAGTTCCTGATATTGTGGTATCCACTGTCCATCATAAAGTTCCTGATATTGTGGTATCCACTGTCCATCATAAAGTTCCTGATATTGTGGTATCCACTGTCCATCATAAAGTTCCTGATATTGTGGTATCCACTGTCCATCATAAAGTTCCTGATATTGTGGTATCCACTGTCCATCGCACATTTCCTCTTCATTCAGGCCATTGTTATTCAACTTAGGGTACTTATATCTATTTATGCCAGAGTATACATTTACATAAATCTCTGCATGCCTTGTTGCAAAGCCAGTGGTATGGAATTTGCTGATAAGTCAACAAGCCTTTTCTTTTCCCTCTAATGGAGACACCTGATGTATGGGGACAGTGTGATGGGGTTACCTGATGTATATAGGGACACTGTGAGGGAGACCCCTGATGTATGGAGACACTGATGGGGGACACCTGATGTCTAGGGACACTGTAATGGGATCACTGTGATGGGAACACCTGATTGAGAGGGACACTGCAATAGGGACACCTGATGCATGGGGGTGCTGTGAAGGGACACCGGATGGAAGCTGGTATGGGACCAAGTGCATTACTTTGACCAAGGGCCCATGATGCTATTAAGATGGCATTGCTAGTGAGGTGCGCATTTCAGACAGAAAATACAGCTGGGTATTTTAACATCTCTACCTCAATGATCTGACAATTCACAGCCTCAGTTATGTAACTCAAACAATTAATATCTGCCCCAGAGTTCATGGCACCATGGGATTGGGTTATGGATTTAGTACAAGACGGTTTCATGCATTTTCGTACCCCCATCTTATTTTTAGACAATCAACATCTGTCTTGACAAATTCCATGGCAACTAGTATAAAAAGACTGAGTTACTATAAATATTGGAGTATGTTTCGCACTCTCAATAGAACCAAGGAAGCTACTAGAATTAGAAATGAAACATCTTCCACATTATAAGAGCAAGTCTAAGTGAATTTGATTATATATTACTAGCTACCCCCAAGACCTTGTTTAGTGTGGATATTACATTTTGTAATGACACCAAAATTTACATTTCTGTTACAAAAAAGGGCAAAAGAAAGATGGTGTGCTTGGTTTTGTTTTGTTTTTTTAAATCTTTTTATTAACTTTTTGACAAACAAAGAACACATTCACAAGAACATAAAACATTGGTTCACATGTGTCCAACCCTCGCAGGGGTAGAGAAGCTAAAATCAAACATTCAAAGAAAATATAGCAAGGCTGCATCTAAAGAAGCTCTGAGACGTCCACATGGTCATCACTACCAACTAAGAAATAAATGTGTGAACATTAATTGTCCCATACTAGTGCACATTATAGCCAATATCATGTCCCAAAGACCAGTAGGAAATACAGAAATGGCGTGAAATACAATATTACTCAGGTTATGACGACAAGTCAGAGGCAGTGGAGGGTTTGGCCAGCCATTTGGACCATACTCTAATCATATTTTTTGGGGCATCCTCTGTGCATACAAGTATCCTTATAAAGTGATAAATTATCATGAATTATCGGCTTCCATGACATAATAGATGGAGGGGCAGGTTATTTCCAGTTCAGAGTTATAGCCTTTCTACCATAGAACAATAATAAGCTAATCATGGTACGTTCAGTTACAGTGGGCAGGAGATCACTAACCAGACCTAAAAAGCAAACCAACATGCAAGGGTGTAAGGGAACCGAGGTCAACTTATTGCACAAGGATATTACCTCCTTCCAGAAATCAGACAACGCAGAACAGTGCCAAAACACATGGGCAAAATCTCCCGGTGAGCCCCCACAACACCAGCATTCAGGGGAGCGTGTCAAACTCATTTTGTGAAGCCTATATGGGGTGTAATAGGCCTGATGTACTACTATCTTGAATTGGATCAAATGGTCCCACAGAGAGACCAGAGAACGGAAAAGGCAAAATTTCAAATATCATCTGTCGGGGCCCCAGGTATGACCAGAGGTGTGTGGACTGACACAGGGAAACGCAGGCTTCAGGAGTGATGTATAAGAATATAATTTATTAGGAACTACACAAGTATACAACGCACAGTACAAACAAAACCAAACCTCCAACTAATGTCAGTATGTTCAGGAACACAGACAGGCATAGTCAGGCTGGAGAGGTAGAGTGGTCAGGCAGGCCGGGTCAGGAACAATCGGGCAGACAAGGTACAAACGGAGCAGGCAGGAGAAAGGTCAGGAATAGCCGAGATCAGTGCAGGTGGAGTTCGATCAGTGTCAGAGTCAAACAGGGGAAACAGGCAGGCAGGCAGACGACAGGAACAGGTACAAGGGCTCATGGGAAACAAACACCAAGGCACTGACTGCAGGCCTGGTCCTGCTTAAATACACCTCCTGCACTCAGCCTCAGGTGATGGCTTGATTGCAGGAGTGAGATTCTGGCTGCTGAGAGCACCCGCTGGCCAGCACTGGTACTGCAGCCCACAAGGCAGGTGAGCCCCAGCACCACCTGTGCTGAGCCTATTCCTGACATCGTAGTCCTCATCATCCAATTCCGGGACATCCCGCAACCACCTCACCCGCAGGCCGCCAAGAGCAGGTAAGGAAACCCATAACAGGTGTGAGTACAGAGGGGAAGTAGGTTTCACTGAACAATCAGACAGCAGAACCTCTTCTAGGGCCGATTGAGTTAGCCGAAGGGTAGAATAAATATATATCTGAATAAATAGGAGGCAGGAGCATTATAAGTAGAAGAAAGGGAAGACAGAGGAGAAAGGGTGGATCCAGTGACAATTTGTGAGATTAATTTTATATGAAATTTGGTCCAGGCGTGGGACTCAGGTAACATGAATATATGGGGCAGGGTAGGATTAAGCCATAATGGGGCTGTAACGTACATGTGACATGATGTAACGTACAGATTTGAGTAGATAAGATGTGATCAGTAGCAATATGTAATCATAACCATAGTTGCATTCCATTGTCATTAAGGATGTATTCAGTTATAGGTACTCAGACACAGAGGGTCATCAATTAGCTCATCAATTAGCGTCTGAAAAGCCAGCTTCCTCTGGATGGGACACCTGAGTGCTAATAAGATTTTGTCACCTTCTGGGGGAACTGGTTTAGAGGAAATGGCTCCAGCCATTTCGGCTTCATGACAGCAGGGGGGCTTCGATCTGTTTGGGGGCTTTAAGGAATATACATACATCAAAGGGGTATGTTTCATCTCTCATAAAAGCTAAAATATTAGTTGAAGAGAGATAGAAATGCTTTCTTCCAATAGTGCACGCTGTGCGCCACACCGGCGTATGAAAACCATATTTGTGGATTAGGTAGAATGGCAGGAAAAGGCAGGAAATGGTTAGGTGGCGCTGGAGTGCGACAGTTGAACAGTGTTTGGTACTGTTGCGATTGGACTGATGCGCTGGTGCCGGAAATCCAATCCCTGACTTGGTGATTCAAGCCAGTTTGGCCCGATTGAACTTGGGCAGGTCAGCACCCAGAACATCCTGTGGGCAGGTACAGGAACACCCCCCAGGGTCAATTGGCCAAAGACTAATGTCCCGCCTACGTCCATATCCCCATAAATGGAGTACCCGGACATTGGGACATGGTGATTCGTATGGAGCTGGTTGATCGACCAACGGATTGCTGACTTTTCTGACTTGCTCCAGTCGCAGGGTAAATCCTGGTAAAGTCTTATTCTGTCTTTTATTCCCTTTTTATTTTATAGTGAATAGTCATTTGTGTGTCTTCTTGTATTTCTGTATCTTTTTATATTTTGTACATATTTTATGCACTGCCCACTTTCGGGAAATTAAATCTTAAAATTAATTAGTGACTTCTGTGTATTTAAGCACGTGCTCATATCTTCGGAGAGATTCGATTGTATTGTATTTAAGTGCCTTTAAACGCTTGGTCAAGCTCACTGCCAATCTGTGGGCAGATTGCGTGCAGATTGTAAAAGGTAACAGAACGGCCAGATGGAGATCTGTGTGTGTGTGTGTGGTGTCCCAGCAGACCATTCTGCGGATAAATTGTTGGGCGGTGGCAGGCTACCTTTTGTGGTGTGTTTGGTGTGGGGGTGTGTGGACAGTGGAAGAGTGATTAACACCGGGGTTCAAACTGTAGGATAGCTGGAGGGACTCTATAAGAGTGTGTCATTACTAAGCTGGTCCTCAACTCTAATCAGTACACCAGATTGGATATAAGATTTGTATCTGCCAGTGTGTGTGGTCGACCAGCTGGATTGGAGTGGAGTCTCCCTCTGGTGGTGGCCAGAGGTAGTGCGGGCTGTGAAAGTATCACAGCTGAGCTTATATACGGTTTTATATATTCAAAGTTGAGTCCCCTTTATTCCCTCGTACCCCAAGTCACGGCCGCACGTGCGCCTCGGTTAGCTAGTCGCTGTGGGCGTGGCGTGTGGGTGAATCCGTGACAGGGGCATTCGGAGAGACAGGTAGCTTGGAGTAATGTTCACAGGTCAAACCATAGGGTGGTAATCATGGAGGGTGTCAACGGATATGGGGCCCGGGGTTGGTCTGCTTGGTTTAGTATATTTTTTTTTATTGTGATGCTTCAAAAATGAACACATAATTGAACATATACAAAAGATAAGTTTGCATATAACTGGTTAAAAAAAAAGGTTAAAACAAAAAATACTAACAGTAATAGCAATGTAGAATAGAATAGAAGAGGAAAGAATTGACTGGGGCTTATCATGGTTAATTAGTAGTTAAAACCGGCCAAAAGGGATTTAAAAATATACTGTTATGTAGAGGTAAAATGATCTGCACATAAAAGGACTAATCTAAATACACTTTAGCAATAATATCGTTAAAATACATTTATCAAAAAAGTCTGAAAACACTGCTTTCATTCTTTAATTTACACAAAAACCACTGCCTGTCCTGTAACAGAGCCTTATAATACATACACTCTCCATTCCCACAGCAGCCATATATACAGAGGATTAAAAAAATCTACACACCCCTGTTAAAAGGTCAGGTTTCTGTGATGTAAAAAAATGAGACAAAGATAAATCATTTCAGAACTTTTTCCACCTTTAAACATTACCTATAAACTGTACAACTCAATTGAAAAACTGAAAAAATTTTTTTTTTGGGGGGGGGGGGGGGGGGGATAGGTAAACAAACTAAAATAATGTGAATAATAGTGGTTGCATAAGTGTGCACACCCTCTTACAACTGGGGATGTAGCTGTGTTCAGAATTAAGCAATCACATTCAAATCATGTTAAATAGGAGTCAGTACACACCTGCCACCATTTAAAGTGCCTCTGATTAACCCCAAATAAAGTTGAGCTGTTCTAGTAGGTCTTTCCTGACATTTTCTTAGTCACATCCTACAGCAAACGCCATGGTCCGCAGAGAGCAAAGTATCAGAGGGATTTAATTGTTAAAAGGTATCTGTCAGGAGAAGGGTACAAAATAATTTCCAAGGCATTAGATATACCACAGAAAACAGTGAAGACAGTCATCAAGTGGAGGAAATATGGCACAACAGTGACATCACTAAGAACTGGACATCCCTCCAAAATTTGTGAAAAGACAAGAAGAAAACTGGTCTGGGAGGCTCCCAAGAGACCTACAGCAACATTAAAGGAGCTGTAGGAATAGCTGTAGGAATATCTGGCAAGTACATGCTGTGTGGTACATGTAACAACAATCTCACGTATTCGTCATATATTTGGGCTATGGGGTAGAGTGGCAACACGGAAGCCTTTTCTTATGAAGAAAAACAGTCCGGCTAAATTTTGCAAAAACACATCTGAAGTCTCCCAAAAAGCATGTGGGAAAATGTGTTCTGGTCTGGTGAAACCAAAGTTGAAATTTTTGCCCATAAATTCCAAAAGACATGTTTGGCGCAAAAACAACATTACACATCAGCAAAAGAACGCCATACCCACTGTGAAGCATGGTGGTGGCAGCATCATGCTTTGGGGCTGTTTTTCTTCAGCAGGAAGTGGTGCCTTAGTCAAGGTAAAGGGAATTATGAACAGTTCCAGATACCGGTCAATATTGGCACAAAACCTTCAGGCTTCTGCTAGAAAGCTGAACATGAAGAGGAACTTCATCTTTCAGCATGACAACGACCCAAAGCATTCATCCAAATCAACAAAGGAATGGCTTCACCAGAAGAAGATGAAAAGTTTGGAATGGCCCAGCCAGAGCCCTGACCTGAATCCAATCGAAAATCTGTGGGGTGATCTGAAGAGGGCTGTGCACAGGAGATGTCCTCACAATCTGACAGATTAGGAGTGTTTTTGCAAGGAGGAGTGGTCAAATATTGCCAAGTCAAGATGTGCCATGCTGATAGACTCATACCCAACAAGACAGTGCTGGAATCAAATCAAAAGGTGCTTCAACAAAGTGTTAGTTTAAGGGTGTGCAGACTTATGCAACCATATTATTTTAGTTTTTTATTTTTACTTCCCTCCACCTACAAAAGATTTTGGTTTGTCATTCAATTGAGTTGTACAGTTTATAGGTTACAGTAAAGATGGAAAAAAAGTTCTGAAATTATTTATCTTTGTCTAATTTTTTATACATCACCGAAACCTGACGTTTTAACAGGGGTGTGTAGACTTTTTATATCCACTGTACTGTGCTCCACACAGCAATTTATTGAGTCTCTCTACACCAGTGTTTTTCAACCTTTTTTGTGCAAAGGCACACTTTTTTCATGAAAAAAATCACGAGGCACACCACCATTAGAAAATGTTAAAAAAATTTACCTCTGTGCCTATATTGACTATATATAAAGTAATTCTCTTGAATAGGAATCAAACACAAAGAAATTATTTTATAATTACTTTATTATGAAATAATAAAGTATTTTATAATTGGACCCGGGGGCCGGACCAAGAGTAGATGAATGATGTGTATGTGTCATCCATAGTAAGTATAGTAATATTCCCCCATAGTAAGCATAGTAATTAATCCCCCATATAGTAATTCATCCTCCATATAGTAATTCATCCCCCATAGTAATTCATCCCTCATATAGTATTTCATCCCCCCATATAGTATTTCATCCCCCCATATAGTATTTCATCCCCCCATATAGTATTTCATCCCTCATATAGTAATTCATCCCTCATATAGTATTTCATCCCTCATATAGTATTTCATCCCTCATATAGTATTTCATCCCCCATATAGTATTTCATCCCCCCATATAGTATTTCATCCCCTCATATAGTATTTCATCCCTCATATAGTATTTCATCCCCCCATATAGTATTTCATCCCTCATACAGTAATTCATCCCTCATATAGTAATTCATCCCCCATATAGTATTTCATCCCTCATATAGTATTTCATCCCCCCATATAGTATTTCATCCCTCATATAGTAATTCATCCCCCCATATAGTATTTCATCCCCCCATATAGTATTTCATCCCCCCATATAGTATTTCATCCCTCATATAGTAATTCATCCCTGATATAGTAATTCATCCCCCATATAGTATTTCATCCCCCCATATAGTATTTCATCCCTCATAAAGTAATTCATCCCTCATATAGTATTTCATCCCCCACAGTACTATTCCCCCCCCCCCTTCTAGTAAGCCAAGTCCCCCGTGTCAATTCACTTACCTTTTGCGTTCCTCTCGCTGTCTTCCCGCGCCGTTCGGGTCTTCAGGGCGGACTGTGAGAGGAGCCTAGCTCCCCTCCCCTCACGTTCGGCACGCTGCCCCGCCTACACACATCCTGACAGCCACATCCGCAAGCCGGATTAAAAGGTCCGCGCGGACTTTTGGGGCTGCCAACCGAGAGGAGGCAGGGGAGCGGCCGACCGAGAGGAGGGAGGGGAGCAGGCGCCCGGCACACAGAAGAGCCGCATTAGACTGGGTAAAGAGCCGCATGTGGCTCGCGAGCCGCGGCTTGCCGACCACTGAATCATTAGATTCTAATGATTGGTCTATTTGTGAGCCGAAGCCACATGTTACAGATGAAATTGGAATTTTTCCCACGGCACACCAGACAATATCTCACGGCACACTAGTGTGCCGCGGCACAGTGGTTGAAAAACGCTGCTCTACACTACCATATTATCAGCCCCTCGACCTCCACAATTGCCTACACCAGTCATCTGCATAGATGCTACTGTTACAGAAGCCAGATACAAACCTTCAAGTCACATGACACAGAGTGAGAGAAAGCAGAAGCCAACTTATGCGGACACCTAACTGATAAATAAGTCAGTGTGGAGAAGCTTGGTGACCAGTAACTGCTATGTCCAGTCCTTGTAAGGGACTAACAGAGTGGGTAAGTAATCAGAGAATAAATAACTTGCACTTTACTAAACAGGTACAATATTAGAAGCAATAATGCAAAACAGGTTCTGGATGCCAAAAACATGCATACTCTGCAAAATATGTATTATGTGTAGCCAGGTGCCGGCTATATCATTATGCCATTCAGGGACATTTACAGATGAGACTATGGTTGCTCCTTTCCCCCCCTAGTGCCCAGCACTGGCATTGCTACATCACTTCCTGTTAGTAGAGTGGATCCAGTTTTTCAGACAGTAGAGGATCTTGGGACCTGTAGTCCTATAGTCAATAACATCCTGCATTTTTGAGTGCTGATTGAACTACAACTACCAGAGAGCTGGCGAACGAGGAGGATGCTAGGAAAACAGATATACTGTATTCTACAGCAGGGGTCTGGCTCTCTCTTGGTGCGAGATGCAGAGCTGAACAGAGGGGGACTACTGTTCTTTTCCAGAGACAGATTGTTGGCTTACTGCTGCAGGACTCTGCATATCACTTCAGCACAGCAGTGACACCGATCGCCACACTGGGATCACATCAGCTTTTCTGAATCGGGACTGTCACTGTCTTCACACAGACATCTCAGTTCACCGCGTCAACAAGCCATCAGGCGGTAACTCTTCAAATGCCTGCAACCAGCGAAGAGCCTGGGCAAGAACTCTTGTTCCTAGGAGGCTGTGCTATCTATAGGATTGGTGAGCAGGTGGATGCCCAACCTCTTTTTGTCATCACTCTAGAGACACTGCATGTAAACACCTTTACACCTCAGTACTAGGAGACCTTTGCTTTGAGCAGTGCCACACTTATCTGTTTAACTTAACTGAATTATAGGTATTCGCTAATGCTTATGGGCTCCATTATTGCTAGCAAAAGACAGTTGATACCACCATATCAGGAACTTTATACATCGCACCTTTCCTCTTCTAAGGCCATTGTTATTCGACTTAGGGTACTTATACCTATTTATGCCGAAGTATACATTTACAGAAATCTCTGCATGCCCCATTGCGGAGCTGGTGGTATGGAATTTGCTGATAAGTCAACAAACCTTTTCTTTCCCCTCTTGCTGCTGGTGGTGCAATTAAATAGTTGAAGCTTACTACTCATGATTGTATAACCTGTTAAACGTTGTAAATTGATTATTCAATTTAAAAATTAAAAATACTAGCCACAGCTTACAAAGCCATCCACAACACTGCCCTTAGCTACATCACCAACCTCATCCGCAGATATCGGCCAAAATCGCCCACTCCGCTCCTCCCATGATATCTTCCTTTCTAGCTCCCTCATCACCTCCTCCCACGTTCACCTCCAGGACTTCTCCAGAGCCTCCCCCATCCTCTGGAACTCCCTACCACAGCATGCCCGGTCAGCGCCTACCCTGTGTGCCTTTAGGCAATCTTTGAAAACTCACGTATTCAGGGAAGCCAACCCCATCTCCACCTAAGAACTGTACTTGAATCACCTCCACCAGTTCATCCCCTGCAGCTATCACCTTTTGTACCACCTCCCCCTTCCTTTAGATTGTAAGCTCCACAAGCAGGCCCCTCCTATTCCTTCTGTACTGAAATGTATTGTAATTGTACTGTCTCCCTTATATTGTAAAGCGCTGCGCAAACTGTTGGCGCTATATAAATCCTATATAATAAGAATATTCATATTTTACCAGCATTTTGCTCTTATTCATTAACTGGGGTTGTATATCCTAAACCCATTCTTCCTGTAGCCTACTCTTTTAAACAAGTGTAATATAGATGTGTTGCTAAACAATTGAATTTGAACAAGTCTAATATAGACTTTTGCATTTATATTCTATACTGTTGAAATATGTCTGAGTGACAGAGGTGATGGGAGGCATGCAAGGTCAGGGCAACCACTGGGGACAAGCATTATGAAAGCTGCACAAATATGGACTCTTTACTGCAATGTCTCTGTGACTCAGTCAGGTTAACATGAGAACTGAGAATCCTTATAGCCAGCAACCCGCACAAGAAAGTCCAGGGTAGCTATGGTAACACAAGTGACCAACTGAAGGATCCAAAGCCCAAGGATGAAGTGCCATAACACTGGAACAGCAGTAGCAATCATGCTCCCCGCAGTAGCTGGGCCTTCTAGAGAACCTGCATGCTATAAAGCTTTGGCCAGGCTGCCCACACACCAGTGGAGGGCCTCTCACCTGGCTGCAGATCACTTGCCCAGCAACCTCTGCCACATCAGGTGTGGCCTTCCTGAGCTGCTGCGGGAAAGAAGGCAAGAATTGTATCTTCCCTGGGGGTGCCCAGAAATACAGGAAGTTGTGGAAAAAGAAGTTATAGAGTCCTGTGCTTGCACTGGAGCATGGTAAGTGGGCACTCCACTACACTCTACCCCACTTGATTTTGCTGTCTCCTGGTAAGTCTGCAGAGCATTCAAGCTCATCCTGTGCAAAAAGGACAGGGGGTCTCCCAAAGTAAGGTTTTTGGGAGCACCTCAGTTACATCTCCTAGGCATTGGGGTTTATTTATTAAAGCTGGTTCACTCAGAATCTTGTGCACCAGCGCATGGTGGCAAATCAGCTTCTAACCTCAGCTTGTTCAATTAAACTTTAGCAATAAAACCTGGAAGCTGATGGGTTTCTATGCAGAAGTGCATGAGATTCTGAGTGAACCAGCTTTAGTAAATAAACCCCATTAGGTCTCTGTCTTGAGGTGCATCCGTAGATGGTGGTTCAGAGGGCTCCACATGAGGAACAAGGACCTGAGATGAGTGATCATTTGGATGAATATTATTACCAGGATCATTGGCTTCTCTTGGGGGTCTTGGAGATAATTTTGGAAGACCAAAAAGACAGCCACCATGGAACTACTGGCAGCAGAGACGTTTGTAGTCCACAGGCTTGGACAGGTGCATTGAAAATCCCATTAGGGTTCTCTCTGTGGGTCTAAACGTGTTTGAGGGATTTATGGTGCTCAGTTTTTTTGGGTTCCTTCTCTCTGGATATTGAATGGATCACCTGGGATACGCTGTTCCAGGTGTTTTCAATTCTTGTTGGTGTGTGCCTTTACATCAGACTAGCAATTATCTTTACCCTACCAATGACAAGTCTAACAAAAGTGATTAGATAGTCATAATTCCACTCCTGAATTCAGGAAGCCAGAGAATGTTGAAGCTCTTCTGTGGGTACTGTGGCCCATAGCTCTGTGGGCCCCCCCGACAGTACAGTAAAGCAGTATAGTAGGGTGAAGAGCCTGTTGAGAAATGTACTGTATGGTTGTAATTCTAGATCACTCTTGGTTAGTACTGGGGTCATTTACTTCTTTTCCTCACAAATTAAGCCTCTGAGCACTTGTATCAATGTGCAACTAAACTTCTCACAGCCCCCTTGCCTTGTGAGCGGTATGGCGTAGTGTTCAACTTCTGTATGCCTAGTGTGTGGCACCACTCTTGGAAAACCTCGCTTTCAGAACAGGATCCCTGAATGTATCCTCTGCAGACAGCCATGAGGAAGGAAGAAGTAACACCATCTGAGTGGCGGTCTTAGCAGGCTGAACAGGGGTAGGTACTTCCACTGCAAACTTGGCAAACTGGTCCACCATGCCTAGGATATGATGGTAATCCTTTTCTGACATGTTCTCTGTAAGAAAGTCAACGGTCAGTATTTGAAATGGGGCCGGCAGGTGTCAAGTCAGTTGGAATTTAGGCCACTGCATCCAGATAGGGCCAAGTGCAGGCCGACTTGTGCAATAAACTGGAATAGACCCACACACATGGCGTGTCTCTTAAATCAGGTCAACGTTTTGTGGACACGCCAGTGTCCTGCTTCCCAATCGATTCCCTCTGCCGCAGAGAGGGCCCGGGAGGTTGACAGCATGACCTGCTAGGTCACTGACACGTTGTGGAGGAACATTTTTTGGTAGTACAGTATACCATTCCTTAGTATGGGACAGGCTTACTCACCCTGCAGTTTGTTGGTTTGTGGTATTTGCTTCAATCTTTGTCTAGGACTGGGTTATAGCCATATCTTCTCTATTAGGGGAGCAACCACTGGATCTGGGTCTCTGCGTTATACTTTTTCATTACATGGATAAGTTTTACCTGCTGCCTATTCTTACTTTGGCCATACACTGATCAATTTCGGCTGGTTTCTGATGAAATTAAGGTAGGCCATGGAGGATGTGATTTTCTTCCCTGCAACCATGGGTTGCAGGAAAGATAATCGCTTGATTCCCTCATCAACAGTCAGTGTTGATGGAGGAATCCCTCCCTCAGAGCGATTGTGTTCTCCCAGGGGCTTGTGCACCCCCATGATTATTACTAGCAGCTATAGCCATTGGAAATAATTGCATGTAAATATCCAACATGCTGGTTGTACCAAAGATGATCGATGGATCGGCTTGGGTACACTCAGATTGCCCATAGATGGTTTAAATCTCAGCCGGTCCCATCTATGGCTGGTTTAAGGCAGCGAATGGCTCACCCACCCTACAGCCTGACATCTGATCCAAAATTCAAAACAGCCAGGCGGATAGTCCTTGGTCAAACAGTGCCCAGTGTATTCTGACAGCCGCCAGTGCCAACTGTCAGAAAACCACCCAAAAAATGGCAACCGACGCAACCGATAACACTGTTCAACAGGTAAAAAGTTTTGGGCATAAAATTAGCTAATCTTACATAATTTTGGGGTGCTGAAAACGAAAATGACCCTAAAAAATGTTGATTGGCTCTAGTTTCCATGATATATTCACCCATCTAATGACGTAAGCCATTCAAAATTATGATGCAACTTCAGCTGCATATTGCGCAATTGATACTGGTGACCAACAGAAAATTGCATGTATACTGAGATGATGCAATATTAGCCTTTAATTGCATCACTTCACTGCATAAAAGCTGCAGTATCTGTAGCTGATTGTAGTTCGACAGCGTCTTTACATTTCGTTTTATGCTTATATAGGCTACTCAGTAATGCCTCGAACTTGTGTGAATAAAGCAGATAATTTCTGCTATATCTGCGGTGAAATAACTTTTATCTCACAAAAAGGAGGATAACAGGAATGATTAAGAAAGCCTACAACTTGTATTTTGGCTGCAAGATAGGAGACCAGGACAAGAGCTGGGCACCACATATATGCTGCAATTCTTGTGGGATGGCACTGGAGCAATGGTTGAATGGAAAAAAGGCATCTATGCCTTTCGCTGTGCCAATGATTTGGAGAGAGCCAACAGATCATGTTAGTAATTGTTACTTTTGTATGGTGCCTCCAATTGTAAAAGGGCTAAATAAGAAGAAAAAGTTATCTGTGCACTATCCAAATATTCCATCGGCAATACGTCCAGTTCCTCATGGAGAGGGGCTACCAATTCCTAAAGCGCCAGAATCCTTCGTGGTTGAGTCAAGTGAGGAAGAACCTGAAGCGTGTAGTCACGTGCAGTTGTAAGAGATAGCCCTTTCCTCGAATACAAGAGAAAAGCCAAGAGAAGCAAAACCGACACAAACTGAAGACAAAACTAGTGAGAATCCTAAGTATTAAAATGATTCAACTTAGCTTATGGCTATAATTTTTCTTGGTAATCCTATGCAATATATTATGCCATTTAGGCTTTGTTATGTAGTCAATATCACTTGCTTTATATTTGTGGAAAGACATCTATCTATATAATTATTGTGCATTATGTAGTCATTACGCCTATAGTAGAAAACTTTCCGTTTACAGAAAAACTAGAGCCAATTGACAAATTTCATTGTTATATTTGAACTCAGAATGTGAAATTCATTAAGAAATGGATCCTTTTGTTTCCAAAACTGGCAAAAAATAAAAATTTGTTGAACAGTGTAACCAGCCTTAGCAGTAAAGGTGCACATGGAAGGGCAATGCACATCGCCAACAAACAAAACATTTCCCAGCAACACTTACCAGCCAGCCTGCGAATCAACAAATTTGGCCCTGTATAACAGTTTGCGTTAAAAACAGGCTGGTAAGTGTTGCTGGGAAATCTTTTGTTTGTTTGCGATGTGCATTGCCCTTCCATGTGCATCTTACTGCGAAGCCTGGGACAGTTGCCATTTTTTGTGTAGTTGGCCAACTTAGAAGCAGGGATGCACTGCATGCCTTTTCTGTTATTTTGTTATAGCTGGGCGTCACGTTTGTCCCTGTACCACTTGCCTACCGGGCGCTTTTACCTCCTTCCTGCCCAGGCCAATATTAGGCTTTCAGTGCTGTCGCACTTTGAATGATAATTGCACGGTCATGCAACACTGCACCCAAATTTTTATCTTTTTTTTTTTTTAGATATATTGAGCTTTCTTCTGGTGGTATTTAATCACCACTGGGGTTTTTTATTTTTTGCTAAACAAACTAAAAAAAAGGCTGAAAATTTTGAAAAAAAAAAAAAAAAAAAGTTTTAGTTTCTGTTATAACATTTTGTAAATAAGTAATTATTCTCCTTCACTGGTGTGCGCTAATGAGGCTGCAGTGATGGGCACTTATAGGCGGCACTGATGGGCATTGACAGGCATCACTGGTGGGCACTGAAAGGCAGCACTCATATGTGGAATTGAAAAGCAGCTCTGATGGGTACTATGTGGCATTGATGTGCACTGGTAGGCACTGGTATGTGGCATTGATGGCCACTGACAGGTGGCACTGATAAGGCTACACTGATCATCAGGGCACTGATCAGTGCCCTGATGATCGGTGTAGATGTTTCCTCTGAGGAATGATGCTTACCAGCTCTCCTCTCTTCACACACTGTCAGTTTGAGGAGAGGACTGCAGATAACCAGCATTTCCTTGTTTACATGTGATCAGCTGTGATTGGGCACAGCTGATCACATGACAGCGCCTGTGTCATCGGCTCTTTACTGTGATCGGTGATCCACTGTGTCCCAGGGACACAGCTCACCACCAATTGCCGCATCACGTATCCTCAGGGGAGCGCATGCGCAGTTAGAGTGGGGGGGGGGCATCATAATGGCCTCCCAGCACAAGAGAGCCACTGCCCGCCATTTCCTTATATACATAGTCTGGCTGAAAAAAAAAATATTATATATATATATATATATATATATATATATATATATAAATAAAAATAATCCTACACCCAGAGTTGATCCAGAGGAAGGCAAAAACCCCAGCAAAGCATGATCCAATTTGCTCCTGCAGGGGGAAAAAAACATTCCTTCCCGATTCCCCGAGAGGCAATCGGATATTCCCTGGATCAACTTTTCCTATAAATGTTAGTATCCAGTTATATTCTGTGTATCTAAGAAACAATCCAGGACTTTAAAGCAATCCACTGAGCTGGCCAGAACCAACTCTTGAGTGAGTCTATTCCACATTCTCACAGCTCTTACTGTGAAGAACCCTTTACGTCTGGAGGAAAAAGAAATTTAATCTCCAAACATGCAAAGAGCGCCCCCTTGTCCTCTGTGATGACCTCAGGGTGAATAACTCTACACCGAGTTCACTATATGAAGCACTGATGTATTTATACATGGAGATCATATCCCCCCCCCCTTATGTATTATACATGGAGATCATATCCCCCCTTATGTATTATACATGGAGATCATATCCCCCCTTAATCTCCTCTTCAGTTCCTCTAATCTTTCCTCATAGCTGATCTCCTCCATGCCTCTTATCAGTTTGGTTTCCCTTCTCTGTACTTTCTCCAGTTCCCCAATGTTCTTTTTGTGAACTGGAGCCCAAAACTGAACTGCATATTCCAGATGAGGTATTACTAATGATTTGTACCGGGGGAAATTATCTCTCTCTCTCTCTCTCTGGAGTCTATACCTCTTTTAATACAAGAGAGGATTTTGCTCGGTTTAGAAGCCTCAGCTTGTGTCAGGGAGTGAGGAGCCAGACACACAAGGAGGTGCAATTAAAAGGTAGGTTTATTAATATAAAAATAAGACAAGAGTCTATGCAAGTCCAACAGCGGAAATCGTAGCCAAAGCCGGGATCAAGAGCCAGGAAGAATGGTCGCCAGAGCCGGGATCAGGAGCCCGGAAGAATGGTCGCCAGAGCCGGGATCAGGAGCCAGGAAGAATGGTCGCCAGAGCCGGGATCAGGAGCCAGGAAGAATGGTCGCCAGAGCCGGGATCAGGAGCCAGGAAGAATGGTCGCCAGAGCCGGGATCAGGAGCCAGGAGGAGTCTTAGCCAAAGCCGAGTCGGTATCCGGGAAAGCAATGAGTAGCTAAACAGGAGCTTGCTGCTGGGCAACAAACAGGACACGAATGCAATGGACAGCTGCAACCAGCAGACTTAAATGTGATAAGCCGCACCTTCTGGGGGAGGAGCCGCAGAGGGCTGAAAGCGTAAAAGATCCCACAATGCTTTGCAGACACCTAAGATGGATGCCAGCACATGGAGCAACACAAGCCCTGAGAAAAGGTAGGACCTGGACAGCTTGGCATTGCATGCCATTATGAAGCTTGTGATCTACCAGAACACCCAGATCTTTCACCATTGATTCCCCCAGTTGTACCCCCCCCCCAGTATGTATGATGCATGCATATTCTTAGCCCCCAAGTGCATAACCTTACATTTATCAACATTAAACCTCATTTGCCACATAGTTGCCCAATTACACGGTGCATTGAGGTCGGCTTGTAAGTTGGAGACATCCTGTAAGGACGTTATTTCACAGCACAGCTTGGTGTCATCTGCAAAGACTGAAATGGGATATTTAATCCCAGACCCTATATCATTTATAAATATATTAAAAAGTAAGGGTCCCAACACTGAACCTTGGGGTACACCACTGATGACCCCAGACCATTCAGAGTATGAATCATTAACCACTACTCTCTGAATACAATCTTTTATCCAGTTTTCTATCCATTTACATACAGATTTTTCCAAGCCTGTAGACTTTACCTTACACATTAGCTGTGTGTGGAGAACTGAGTCAAATGCTTTTGCAAAATCCAAGTATACCACGTCCACCGCCACCCTCTGTCCAAGTATACCACGTCCACCGCCACCCCTCTGTCCAAGGTTTTGCTCATCTCCTCAAAAAGAAATCAGATTTGTCTGACAACTTCTGTCTTTCATGAATCCATGCTGTCTGTTGCCTAAAATATTTTTTCCAGCAAGAACTCATCTATGTGGTCTTTTATTAAACTCTCCAGTATCTTCCCAACTATAGAAGTTAAACTAACAGGTCTATAATTACTTGGTAAAGATTTTGACCCCTTTTTAAATATTGGCACCGCATTGGCCTTACGCCAATCCAGTGGTACTATGCCAGTCATTAAAGAGCCCCTAAAAATTAGAAACAATGGCTTTGAAATGACAGAGCTCAATTCTTTAAGGACCCGTGGGTGGATGCCATCCGGTTCAGCTGCTTTATTCACCTTTATTCTGTCTAAATATTTTTGGATCATATCAGTTGTGAGCCAATGTGGATCATCTGGAGCTGTGTCAATACCATGCCCATTATGGACAAGAGCCCCCCCATGCTCCATTGTATACACAGAGCTGAAGAAGGTATTTAATACAATTTGCCTTCTCTTTGTCCCCAGTCACCCACTCTAGATTATTTTGTAAAGGGCCTACATGCTCGGACCGGACCTTTTTACTATTAATAGATTTGAAGAATTTTTTGGGGTTGGTCCTGCTATCTTTTGCAATCTGTCGTTTATTTTCAATTTTTGCAGTCTTTATTTCCTTGTTGCATATTCGGTTATATTCTTTGTAATGTTTAAGCGATGATAGTGTTCCTTCATTTTTATATGTAATAAATGCTCTTTTCTTATTATCTATAGCTTTTTTAACTTTGGCCATAAGCCACATACTGTAGGTTTGATTTTTAGCCTTTTAAACTTGTTTCCCATGGGAATATGTTTTGCAATGTGTTCACATAGTCTTTTTGAAGAACTCCCATTTCTGTGTTGTGTTCATCAATGCCAATATTCCCTCCCAGTCCAAGTCTTGGAGAGCAGCTCTCAGCCTTGTAAAATTAGCTCTCTTAAAATTGAGCATTTTTATTTTTCCCATATGGGCTTGATATTTACAGCTAACAATAAATTAAATCATGTTATGGTCACTGCTACCCAGATGTTCTTTTCTATGGACATTCATAATAAGCTCTGCATGGTTTGAGATTACCAGGTCCAGCACAGCATCATTCCTAGTTGTGGCCTCTATGAACTGTACCATAAAATTGTCCTGTAGTAGGTTTATACATTTTTGCCTTTTAACTGTTTCTGCAGTACCATTACTCTGGGTAGTTAAAATTCCCCATTATTATCACTGTCCCAGACCTTTCGATCTGTGCAATGAGCTGAGTCTTCACCGCCTCATTAACACTGGGAGGCCTATAACAAACTCCACTGATTACCTTTGTAGTACAAACCCCCATGTGCCGTTCCACCCATAATTCAGCCTCAGCACACTCTCCATCAAATTGGTCCTCTTTCGCATGCACTCTGAGATCACTTCTCCTATGGCAGGGAGAGGCAGTTAAGGATGGATGGGCTCCTCAAGGCACACATGCCCTTGACCTATGCATTGATATATGTGGTCCTACTATGGAGGCTTTGAAAATTTTAGTTAGGTCCACAGTATACAGAGGACCCTTGACGTGGGACTGTGGCTTATGAATGCATTTGCAAATAAAACACAAACTGTTAGACAGGGCCATAGTGGTTGTGTCACAGGCTGGCATGTATGTGTATCAGAACACCATGGCCTTAGCAGAAATGTCATCCAACTACACGGTTTAGCATTTTATCAATCAACGCAAGTGCTGGTAAACAGGATGTGGCTGCAAAGCAGCTTCAGGAGATCAGCAGCACTAAGATTAACAAAGAATGAAAAGGAGGGTGAAAACAAGAATCTGGAAACCTGGCCACTATTGTAATTGTTGATACACAGTGCTTCAGCTGGCCTAATGCTACTCCCGGAAAAAAAACCAGAAGCACAGAACATATTAGCCGTTTTCACGGGACCTTTCAAATGTAAAGATACTCTGAAAACGAGATACAATGAAGAATATCTCCGGTGGGAACGTTTTGCAACTGTTATACATTCATTAGGGTAAGATTAGATGTCCTTTAAAAATCCATGGATGGAAGGCCGCTTTTTATCAACTCCCTATGTGTCACTTGGGCTGTATTATAATTCAGCGTCCACCATAACTATTGGCAGTCCATAACTAGCCTTCGGTCTGTTCAAGAGGCTGGTGATTGAGGTCAGTGGCAGTATGAGGAAGGGCAGCATAGAATCAGTGACGAGTACTGAAAAACAAATTTATAGCAAAAACATTTCCTGCACCTACTTGTTTCTGGCTGAGCCGGGTCACACACCACGCCTGCCGTCCAGACCTCCTCCAAGTGAATAACACTCTTCCTGCACAGCTATCTATACAACTATGCAAGTCTGGCAGTGGATTGGTTAGTCTGCCCTGCATGGCCAACCCTCTGCTTTGCATTGGCTGTTGCATCATCTGCGTGAAAGTCATCTCTGTTAACTCTTGCAACCATTGAGGATGATTCGCTTTGCAAGGGAAGTTTCCTTTAGTGAATTAAGTGAAGCTCTGCTGACTTTCATCATCCAAACGTGTGCAAGCAAAAAGACGTTTTTTTTTTCCTTTTCTTGTATGTGATTGGGTATTCTTTGCAAAGTGTATTTTTAGTACACTATGTAAACAATACAGATCTCACCCTTATCAGCTCCTGCACGCTGCTTTGTAGGGCTCTGCATGGCAGAGCCCCACAAAGCAATGTGCTGAAACTGAAACACACAGCACAGTTAATCCTTTGATCGCCCCAGATGTTAATCCCTTCCTGCCCAGTGCCATTAGTACAGTGTCAGTGCTTTTTATTAGCACTGATCACTGTATTGGTGTCACTGGGGATGTCAGTGACACCAAGTCAATTCTCCCCAGTGTCAGAATGCCCAAAAGCCTCACTATAAGTGTGTGTGTGTGTGTAAATCCCAGTATATACACAGTCATTTGTAGACGCTGTAAGTTTCACATAAACCAATTCATTTACATGTATTGAGATTTAAAAATTTTTATTTAGCAAAGACATGTAGCAGACTACATTTTGTCCTAAATTAAATTTTTGGTGCATTTTTGATATGAGTGCAGTGTTGTATAACCGCGCAATTGGCAGTTAACCTCCCTGGCGGTATTCCTGAGTGTAGCTCGGGGTAAAGTTTCAGCACCACAAGAGGTAACCCCGAGCTACACTCAGGAATGCACTGCAGTGTTGCTCCGGGATCCCTCCAGCACTTACCTTGTCCTTCGCTCCCGCGATGTCCCTCCTGCAGTGTCCCCGGCCATCTCCTCCAGCCGATGCCGGCATCCGTCTTTTGGGTTCCGTTCTCTGCGACGTCGGGACGTACGGGAGACGTAACCGGCGGGAAATTTAAAAAGTGACATTCACTAAATACACTACAATCACATAGTAAAACATTCCTGTATCAAACCATTTCACATACATTTTGTCCCGAGTGCTTTGTCCTGCGCCCTGCCTGCATTTTTACTGTTCTTTCTGCCTAGAAACTGAGAAACGTCCATGGCATCCAAAAAGCGTCCCTTTAGGTCAAAAGTGGTTATAGACCGGTTAGAGAACAGCGATAGTAAATCAGAACCACTTGCAGAATTGAGTGATGATTCATGGGGAAAACTCGTCATCAGACACTGAAAACGATTTTGCGACTTTATTCAGTGATGTGCTAACTTGGCGCTATATTTCAAATGTCAGTGTTTTTGGTTTGATTATATTATTGAATTAAATTATATTATTTATTAAATTATAATTTATGATTTTGAGTTTCAAATTTTTTTATACCAGGGATGTTTACTAGACTCTTGTTCGGACAGATTTCAGTGAGTTATTCCTAAAAATTACAGGCCTACAATTAAAAAAAAGAACATATTTCAATGCAAAGAAAAAGTACCACTTTGAGCACAGAAATACTGACAATCATACCGCTAGGAAGGTTAAAGGAACGCAGGTAGCTCCTGCACACTGCTTTGTAGGGCTCTGCAAGGCAGAGCCCTACAAAGCAATGTGCTTACACAGTGAAACTCAGCACACAGTTTACCCTTTGATCACCCCAGATGTTAACCCCTTTCTGCCCAGTGCTATTAGTACAGTGTCAGTGCTTTTTATTAGCACTGATCATTGTATTGGTGTCACTGGGAATGTTGGTGGAACCAAGTCAGTTCTCCCCAGTGTGAGAATGCCCACCGCAGCCCCGCTATAAGTTGATGATAGCCGCCAATACTAGTATTAAAAAAAAATTCCAGTATATACCCAGTCATTTGTAGATGCTATAACTTTCACGTAAACCAATTCATTTACATGTATTGGGATTTGTTTAGCAAAGACGTAGCAGAATACATTTTGGCCTAAATTTGATTTTCTGGTGCAATTTTGATTTGGGTGCAGCGTTGCATGACCACGCAATTAGCAGTTAAAGGAACACAACGCCGTATTGCAGAAAATTGCTTGTTTAGGAAGGGGGGGGGGGGGGGGGGAGAAATCTTCTGGAGGGCAAGTGGTTAACAAAATGGAAAGTAAATAAATCCAAACCAAAACAATATTTGGTGTGACCACCCTATGCCTTCAAAAATGCATCAATTCCTCTAAGTACACTTGTACACAGTTATCCAGTTTTTATAGGAACGCGGCAGGCAGGTTGTTCCAAACATCTTGAAGGACTAACCACAGATCTTCTCAAAGCCTCAATTCCTTCTGTCTCTTCATGTAATCCCAGACAGACTCCGAGATATGATCAGGGCCCTGTGGGGGCAAAACCCATCATTACAAGGCAAGAAAAAAACCACCACAAGGAATATAACTACACTAAGGCCTCACATACCCTGCTGCTCATAACCGCGAGTTCAAGTGTGTTTTGGCGTTTTTTTTTGCCAAAGCCCCTGAACACAAGTCAATGAAAGCCTAGGTGTCCAGGCCCACATAGGCTTTTATCAGAGTTTAACAGGAGCAGAGTTTAGAGCCAGAGAAACGTCCCTCCCCTGAATGCAGAAGAATCGAGTTCAGGAGAGGAACATTTTGGGAAAAACGCTTTAAAAATATGTTAACGCGTCAAAACACACCTAAGCACTAACTGCGCTTAGGGCTTGGGCATTTATTTATTTCAATGGCAAGTACTCTGGCCAATGAAATAAATAAAAGGGCCAAGTGCTAAATGCGGCACCCAATTTACATGTGTTTTTGATGTGTTTGTGCATGAGGAACAGAACCGAAACATTTAAAAAGTATAGAACAGATGCCCAGGAATAAAGTAGCTCCTGTAGAAATAACCCTTCTGGTCTTACAGATAGCCTAGCAGACCGAGTCTGTCTGACTGAAAGCAACAGATCGTTCTGCAGTCTTATATGTCAGGAAACACCCACAAATCCACTAGTAATCATGTGACCTTTAAAGTGTTACTAAACGCAGGACCCGGCATTCACTAGATCCGGTCCCCCCGGACCCGGCATTCACTAGATCCGGTCCCCCCGGACCCGGCATTCACTAGATCCGGTCCCCCCGGACCCGGCATTCACTAGATCCGGTCCCCCCGGACCCGGCATTCACTAGATCTGGTCCCCCCGGACCCGGCATTCACTAGATCTGGTCCCCCCGGACCCGGCATTCACTAGATCCGGTCCCCCCGGACCCGGCATTCACTAGATCCGGTCTCCCACAGTACACAGAACATGGAAATGCAATTATTTTAGTAAATATAAACTGCTAAATACCTTTTCTCATCAGCATTATTTAGCAGTCTTGTGACTTCAGCAGAGCGGTGGTTAAAGCTTGTAGGAGGAGTTTTCTTTCTGCTCTAGGAGGATGTGAAACCCCTGACCTCTGTCCGGACAGTCCTAATCACATGCACTCTCCCAAGAAAAAAAAAAACCCTCTAGCAATACACACTAAACTGAGCATGTGCAGAAGGACTACAGGTTTAGTTTGTCTTATCAGTGCTCACATTTGAGCAAGAGGAGGGGCAGATAAGAAAGGATCAAACAGCCTTTTTACATAATGCAGAGGATTAACCCCTTAGGTTCCACATTGAGTATAACAAGCATGCTTTACTGCATATACAGACTGATTTTACAGCTTTAAGTAAGCTTTTAGGTTACAAGACAGGGCTTGGAAACATTTTTTTTTTTTTTCTTGGAAAAATCTTCTATTGTACTTGAACTAGTGAGGTCATTGGGTAATGCACTCCTGTGATTTGTAGCTTATAATGATCGGAGACATATGAGGCAACCGGAGCTTGAAGATGTGCCAGAGAGGTGGCTTTGTCAGCAGGAAATTCCAAAAGAATTCCCCTTTCCTATTCTTGCCAAACCGGCTGAGTCTGCGTGCCGAGCAAACAGGAAATGCCTTGAAAGTGAAAGTGGTTTATAGCCATCATAGATCATCAATAGGGAAATTTCTGTTCGCATTTTTAGGGAACTATAGCTTCAAGGACAGTCGAAGGTCCACAATTTAACATGTTCACCGATATTCGGTTCAGATTAAACTTAAAGCCTTTCTAGGATTTGACATTTTTTCTGTGTCCCAATTGAAATAAATTGGACTGCCTGCATGGGGGAAGCACAAAACACCTGAGCATCCCCAGATGGGCAATCAGGGCCCCCGTACAGGTGTATGCTATAGTTTTTTTGACCCTCTGAGGTCTCTAAAGATCTGCACTCCTCTGCAATAGAAGACAGAGTATACCCCCCTTCTCCGGCAAACCAATTCTCCTGAACCTCTTCCATTATAGCACTACAGCCTCCAACAGCCTCTTCACCATTAGGCAGTGCTGGAACTGTTGGAGGTCTGTGTTCCCAGCCATGTGCTGGCTCCTCCTTCGGAACCCTGTGTCACTACAAGTCTCAGCAGTGATTTAGACAGCGCTGCTGTTAGAAGCCACGGGACTCCATATAGCCAACCTGACAGCCCCCCCTCAAAAAAAAACAAAAAAAACAAAACAGTTGACTATGCTTCAGTTATTAATGAACACAGTGAGTGATCAGTACCAATCACTCCTTGTGTTCATTCAGGAAAGGAAGGGGCTGGTAAATATTGACATGAATATTAACATTTACTGGACTCTTCCCATACTCTCCATCCTAAAGGATCCTATTGTGTGTTTGCAACTGGTGGTGGTAAGGAGAGGAGGGAAGCCAGCAGCACTGCAGGGGTGGGGGGGGGGGGGTAGGGGGAACACATGGTGCACAGGGAGGGTTTTTGGTGTGGCTATTACTGGAGCCAGGGGAGGAGAAGCCAGCTTCCAGCTGCTGCAGAGAGCCATATAGGGGATCGGTTCCAGTAATAGCCCCAGCACCGCACCCATCACTCTCCCTGCCAACGTCCAATTCACCCAGCTGCCTCGGCCCCCCTGCTGGCCTGGGACCCATACAGGAGGACTGGTGGTACCCCCTATCCATGGCCCTGGATGTAGAGCTTGGAAGGAATAATGACTGCAGGTGATCCGACAGGGTCTCTTAACTCCTTGGCACCGAAATGTACGCAAAGCGGCCTCTCGGTGGTTGGGCCTTGGCGCCACATATTTGCATACCCAATGTAAAGAAAACATGCTGAGAGCGCATGCTCCCAACACATTTACCGTCGCCTCATGGAAAGGTCCTAATCGTATGTAGCAATCGGGAGATTTCCGAACGTGACCGCTGTGATAGCCATTCACGCCAGTCATATGACCCTAAACCCCACCCCGCCTTCCGGAGTCACAAACCCCTTAAAGGGTCAGGAGGCGCCAGCACCAAAGGGGTTAATATATTTATAAATGGCTTAAAGCCTGTCCAAAACCATTTAAGTTTAAGATAGAGAGTGGTTAAAAACAGTCTCTCAACCAGGGTTTTGGTGAGCCCTGGTGTTTCTAAAGGGGTTCTTGGGGATTCTTTGAGAGGAGGAGCAGTGGCAGATTAATCTGCCTACACTGACCACCAAGCTAAACGGTCACTTGTACACCGACAACCTATTTAAAGGATCACTTCTACCCTGATCACCAATCTAAGGGATCACTTGTCACACTCTCCTAGTTTAGCTAGGGGGTGCTAGATCCTAATGGTCAAACAGGAGCAGCTCAGGTGAAATAGCCAGAAGGGTCAAATTGAGGTCAGGCCTGAGAGGGGACCAGATCAGCCCCTGTTCTGAGGCTTTCAGAAGAAGACCTTGGAGGCAGTGGGTAGATCTAAAGAGTGGCTGGCTGCACTCGAGGAAACTCAGCCAATCCCCAACAGAAGACTTGGCAAGGGGCTGGGATTCCCTTAAATGTATTGGAGCCTGCTCAATGGCAGGAGTGCGGTGGAGGGAGAGGAAGATGTGAGGCTGTGAGGAAGAAGGCTGGGATTCCTCCAAAGGCTTCTAGGGGTTCCTTGAGAATATAGCAGTGGCAGAGGACTGCAAATGTAAAATGTCACATCCACACCGACCAACAATCTAAGAAGTAAATTCTATAATGACCAACAATTCAAGGGGTCACCTATACAATGACCACCAATCTAAGCAGTCATCTACACGTCTGACAATGTAGGGGGTCACTTTTACACCAAGCACCAATGTAGAGGGTCACTTGAACACTTACTGCCAATATACTACATAGACCACCAATGCAGGAGGTGACTTCTACACCAAGCACCAATGTAAGGGGTCACGTCTAGGATTCCTAGGTTGCTAGGAGTTCCTTGAAAAGAAAAGAAAGCAGTGGTAGATTGACATCTTGCCTATAATGCCACAAATGCAAGGGGTCGGTGTAGAAGAGATCCTTCTACACTGGCGATTGGTGTATGTAAGAGGTGTAGAAAATAGGCAGCCCCATAAAAGTTAGATCCAAAGCCTAATACCTAATATAAGAGTAATCTATCTAAGATAATAGAAGATACTAGTGATTGCATTTTTATTGTACCATCACAAGAGGGCAGAACTACTTCCTATGATAATAGGAAGACACAGAAGTAGGAACTGAAAGTCTAACACTTTGTTTCCTACAGGACAGTGATTACAGTGAACATATCCAGTCCCATGTAATTAAGGGTTTTCTGTGTTTGTTACAGCCATTCCTAATAAAACACTTCTGGTTTCACCCGACCCATCCTTCGCACAGTTGAATTATTTACCGTATGTGCAACAAAATTGGCGCCCAACGTGGGGCCGGGTGAAAGGAACGCCAAAAGGTCCGGAAGTGAAAAGGAGTGACTACGCTGTCCGTGGTGAAGTTACAGAAAAATATTAGGAGTATGGATATCGAAAAGTTGCAAGACAAAATCAGTGAACACCTGATTCACATGACAGTCGATGATCTCATGGAGACTTGCCAGTTTATAAAGGCCTCCGAAGCAAGTATGGCAAAAGGAAAAACCCGGCGCCATTACATGCGGATAGTGAATGAGGTGTTAGATGAACTGTTAGATGAACTGGTAGAGACTGAAAGTGAAGAAGTGGTGACACAATTTCTGCAGGCAACTAAGAAATTCATTGGTGATTTAGAGAAGAGAGTGCCAGGCCAACATCCTCCATTGTTCTCAGGTACCAGGCACCCTCCCTTTGCTTCCATCACAAACAACTAGTCTGGCAATCCAACAGCCTTCAAAGAGTAACTCTGACCTTGTAAAGATTGTAATACAGTTGCAACAAGAAATATTCGATATGAAAACACTTCTCCAAGATTCGAGAACTCGACAAGAACATGGCTTTGGAGGACCTAGAACAACTGTTGGACGAGGGACAGGGACTTGTCAATCTTGTGAAAAGAATGATCAGAGAACTGCATGTGACCATTGCTTTAACTGTGGTCGAGCTGGACATAGGGTGAGACAATGTAGAGCGGCCAAAGAAAATCAGTTAAACGGGAGAAGGTTGCTGTTAAGGGACCGACAGTAACCTGTGCCAGAACCAAACCTGCGTCCCAAAGTGTAAATGTCAGTAGTAAAGAAACCAGTCCCCAACCTACCATCAGAGCCCTGGCTGGAAAGTTAAACGCAGACTACTGGAGGAAACCGCCAACCTGCCCTGTTCAAAGACTATCCCCGACAGCTGAAAAATTGCCAACCAGTGTGAATGGCATCACTTTGAAAAAGCACAACAAGCTACTGGGTCTTATTGGAAAGAGATGCCTTGTGAACTGTGAAATAAACAAAACTCCTGTCCAGGCCTTATGGGATACTGGCTCTCAGGTTAGCATTATCAATGAGGGCTGGAGACAGCGAGTACTGCCACACACTGTGCTCCGATCGTTTGAAGAACTGCTGGGACCAGGGGTACTCCAAGGGAAAGCAGCCAATGAGACAGATTCCGTTCTCAGGTTGGATTGAGGTAACCTTTCAGCTTACATCGAGCAGTAATACTACCAAAAAGTTATTAGTACCACTAGTAGTCTCTGAGGATGAGAAAGTGGCTGAGAAGCCAATTATCGGCTATAATATAAATTGAAGAAACATTCAAAGAGACAGTTGCTGATGGGAAGAAAGTTATCCCAGGTTTTGTGGACATATTAAGAACAGCTTTGGAACTGCCAACCCCCAAAGCAGAAGTCCTTGTAAGCTTACTACAAGCCAACTGTAGGGAAACCAGTGGTGCTATCGTAAAGACTGGTACTAAGAACCAAAGAATCCCTGCAAATACTGTAAGAGACATCCGGTGTAGTGTTCACACCAAACCGTCCTTGCAGGCTCAGACAGTTTTGTTTACACCGAGTGAGGCTTATCACCTGCCGGATGGACTGCATATTGGTGAGACACTAGTCTCATTTCAAAGAGGACAATTCTCCAAACTGACCATTCCAGTTTGGAATACAACTAAACGGGACATTGTGTTACCAGGTCAAACAAAGATTGGAGGTGTAGAGCCCATAAAAACAACATATCCGGCTCAAGTACAATTGAAACAATCAGCAAATGTGTTTACTAATTCGGTGACCTCTGAACCACAGACACTCAAGGTAGGACCAAAAGGGAAAATTGGAAATCCAAATGAGACTTATCTGCAGGTGGGGGATGACAATCAGGAGTGCTGGGACCCGCCAGTGCCTTTGAAACACCTCCCTCCTGAAGATCAACAAATCGTCAAAGAAATGCTAAGGGAAGAATGCAATGCTTTTGCCAAAGATGACTCTGATGTAGGATGTATTCCTTCTTTACAGTTACAGATTCGTCTCAAAGACAGTACACCAGTCACGAGAACTTACATGTCTGTGCCGAAGCCACTGCACCAAGAAGTTAAGGAATAACTGCAGGATCTGATAAATCGAGGATGGATTGCAGAATCAAAATCATCATATTCCTCACCCATTGTGTGCGTAAGAAAGAAAGATGGCAGTTTAAGACTGTGTTGCAATTATAGAGAGTTGAACCAGAAGTCCATTCCTGACCGTCATCCAATTCCTAGAATCCAAGACATGCTGGACAGTCTAGGAGGAAGTTCATGGTTTTCTGTGCTAGACCAGGGGAAAGCATACCATCAAGGATTTATGGAAGAAGCCAGTCGACCATTGACAGCATTCATTACACCTTGTGGTTTATATGAATGGATCCGAATACCCTTTGGTCTGAGCTCTGCACCAGCCGAATTCCAACGCAGTATGGAGACATGTTTAATAGGACTGAGAGATGAGATTTGCCTGCCATACTTAGATGACAACCTTGTCCATAGTAAATCATTCCAGGGGCATGTGGAGCATGTCCGGTCAGTACTCCAACGTTACCAACAACACGGAATCAAGTTAACAGCCAGGAAGTGTGAACTTTTTCAAAATAAAGTCAGATTCCTGGGCAAGATTGTGTCAAAAGAAGGCCACTCTATGGACCCGGCCGACACGGCACCTGTTCTTGCTTTAAGAAACAACCAACCAAAGACTGTCGGAGAACTCAGGAAACTATTAGGATTTATTTCCTACTATCGCCCTTACGTTCAAAACTTCTCCAGAATTGCCAAACCTCTCTATGAACTATTGTCAGCAGGTTTGACACCTACCACAACCTCAACACCAGATAACCAGACAAAGAAGAGGAGGAAACCAATCCCAAAGTCAAAAGGTCAACTTCCATCCTATCAGTCTATAGCCTGGACTGACCATCATCAGATAGTACTGAACCAGCTCATTGAAGTGTTAACTCATCCTCCAGTTATGGGTTAACCCGATTATTCCAAACCCTTTGTTCTTCACTGTGATGCCTCACAAGAAGGACTAGGAGCCGTATTATACCAAGAGCAAGAGGAGAAACTAAAAGGTGATTGCTTATGGGTCTAGAACTCTCACACCTGCTGAGAAAAACTACCACATGCATTCAGGGAAGCTCGAGTTTCTAGCAATGAAGTGGGCAATATGTGATAGATTCCGAGATTACCTATATTACGGTCCATCATTTGTTGTATATACCGACAACAATCCACTAACCTATGTCCTCACTACAGCAAAATTGAATGCTACAGGACATCGATGGGTTGCAGAACTAGCTGACTTCAACTTCACTATTAAATATCGTCCTGGGAGAAGGAATGCTGACGCAGATGTACTTTCTCGTATGCCATTGAGTCCTGAACAATACATGCAACAATGTTCACAAGCAGTAGACCCCAAAGTCATCACTTGCATAACCCAAGCAATTCAAGCACATCAAAAAGAAAGGATACCTTGGCTATGTCCAATGACGATTGCCAATACAACCGATGCAGCACCAAAGAAGGTAACTCAAATACCAAAAGAGACAATAAGAACCGCACAGAAGGAAGACTCTGTGATTGGAAAAGTATGGAAGTATAAAAGCCAAAACAAGTTTCCATCCAAACAGGAACGACAAGGTGAACCTGTTGATCTTTTCATACTTATGAAACAGTGGACCAAACTCTACCTCGACGACAATAAAATTTTGAGACGGAAAACATCATCTGGTTCTCAACTAGTGTTGCCCAAGTTGTACCATCACTTAGTATGGAAAGAGTTACATGAAGAGATGGGACACTTAGGAGTAGAAAGGACTGTAAATTTAATCAGAGAAAGATTCTTTTGGCCACATATGCAAAGGGACACTGAGCATTACATCACACGTCAATGTACTTGTCTGAAAGACAAACGGCCAAATAAGCTTGTTTGGGCCCCGTTGAACAATATTGTGACAACTTATCCTTTTGAGATGGTCTCCATTGACTTTCTTCATCTTGAGAAATGTAAAGGTGGATATGAGTATATCTTACTGGGAATAGATCATTTTACAAGATTTGCTCAGGCATATGCAACCAAGAACAAGTCCGCAAAAACTGTTGCTGACAAAATATTCAATGATTTTGTCTTGAAATTCGGATTTCCTAATAGAATTCACCATGATATGGGTAGAGAGTTTGAAAATCACTTGTTTTTGACATTAGGGAAGCACTGCCACATCCAAAATTCTCACACAACGCCATATCACCCAGAAGGTAATGGGCAAGTTGAAAGATTTAATCGTACCCTGCTATCAATGCTTCGTACCCTGTCACCAGATTCCAAAAAGGACTGGAAAAATTCACTAGCAAAGGTAGTCCATGCATATAATTGTACTCGAAGTGAAGCTACAGGACAATCTCCATTCTTTCTACTGTTTGGAAGGTCTCCAAGATTACCCATTGATAGTATGTTTGACACTCCAGTAACTGAAAAATACAAGACCTACTCTGAATATGTGAACATATGGACAGATAGAATGTCTGAGGCCTATAAGGTTGCTTCAAAAATAGCTACTCAAGCTGCACAGAGAGGAAAAGAACACTATGACAAGAAAATTCATGGAGCTGAACTCCTACCAGGTAGCAAAGTTCTAGTCAGAAATCTTACTGAAAGAGGAGGTCCAGGAAAACTGAGATCATTTTGGGAAGATACCATACATGTTGTTATTAAAAAGAAGTGTGCAGACAGTCCAGTGTATGAAATCAAACCAGAAACTGGAAAAGGCCGAACAAGGATTTTACATCGCAACTTACTATTGCCATGTGATTATCTACCTAGTGACCAAGGTCAACAGATACCCAAAAGAACCGATGCAAGAAAGCAAGTGAAGGATCGAAATACAACCCAACAACCTACACAGATATCCGACGGAGAATCAGAAAATGAATCAGATCACGAACAAAGAAACTGGAGATCTTTCATCCCAGTCACCCAGCATGACCTCCCAGAGGAAAGTATAGAGCTAAATCCAGAAGCTATTGAGTTCTATCCACGTCAGCTGGAAGAAAGCGAGTATGATTTAGAAGGAGTCAGAGAGACTGAGCCTATAGATCAAATTGAACAAACTGAGTATGCATTTGGAGGTATAGAAGAAGAATGCCCAGCAACAGAGAACACAGAACAACTTGTTGAAAATGATGTAGAGAATGAGGACCTTTCAGAATCACTTCCTCAATGTAGAATACAACCCTACAGGAACAGGAGACAACCAAAGATTTTGACATATGACACTTTAGGTCAACCCAGTAGTGTTACCAGAGTTTCATCTATACAGGTTATAGACAGTATTCCTACATTACCTGTTGACTCTAGCTGGTATTTCAGTTCAGAATGTTTTGCTGAAGACTATAGAAGTTGGTAGAAGTAATTATGTTTATTGATCCATTGTTTACTATTTGGGACACTATACCAAAGTTAATTACCAAAACCAGAATAATTATATGTTGCTTTTCTGTTGGTTCAAGTAAGGAAAAATGTAATTGCATTTGTACTGCAGATATTGTAGCTCAGGCAGAAACAGTTTTAGGTGAGGGAACTAGATGTTACAAAGAGACAGAGTCGGCCGATAAAAGTACAGAGCAGTAGATGGCAACGTTATGCTGCATTGTTGATGTACAATGGGTATTCCGCCATTATGATAAAAAGGTATAAAAGTAATAAAATGTTCCCTAGTTTCTCGTCACCTTTGTCTAAAAACTTAGTAACCTATACAAATATGTATAGAAAGGGGTTTTACTAAATAGTTGGTTACACGCAACTATATCTTGCCAGGTACTATAGCGCTGTGGGCCTGGTGGGAAGCTGTGATGTAATAGGGAGTAGATGTCACAGGGAGGATGTTTCCTCAAGTAACTTGGTTACTACTTACCATTGGCTTCCTATGGTTACTACTAGACAAGTAAAAGAATGTTTTCTTAAAAAAATTCTGCGTATGTCAGGGACGACATAACAAATTTGTGGGGGAGAGTGTAAGAGGTGTAGAAAATAGGCAGCCCCATAAAAGTTAGATCCAAAGCCTAATACCTAATATAAGAGTAATCTATCTTTGTCAATAGAAGATACTAGTGATTGCATTTTTTATTGTACCATCACAAGAGGGCAGAACTACTTCCTGTGATAATAGGAAGACACAGAAGTAGGAACTGAAAGTCTAACACTTTGTTTCCTACAGGACAGTGATTACAGTGAACATATCCAGTCACATGTAATTAAGGGTTTTCTGTGTTTGTTACAGCCATTCCTAATAAAACACTTCTGGTTTCACCCGACCCATCCTTCGCACAGTTGAATTATTTACCGTATGTGCAACATGTACAGTTATGGTCAAAAATATTGGCACTCCTGCATTTGTCAGATAATGCACCACTTCATCAATTAAATTGTTGCAATTACACACGTTTAGGCACTCAGGTTTCTTTTGTTTGTATTGGTATGACACAAAAAAGTGGAGAAACAAGAAGCCAGAACCTACACATTCCATGCAAAACCCCAAAAATGGACTTGGCAAAATTATTGTAAGAAATAAATTGCATTCCAAGTTTGTGGTGCTCCTGTAATTTGTAATTAAACTCTCCTGTATCAATTAACTGGTGCTGGCAATATAGAAATCACACAGGCAACTAGTTACAATGGTGAAAAAAATGACTCAATCTTTCTGTTGTGTGTCACATGGAGAAGAGAGCAGCAAAGAATTGTCTGAGGACTTGAGAACAAACATTGTGGAAAAGCATGGACAATCTCAAGGTTGCAAGTCCATCACCAGAGATCTTAATGTTCCTGTGTCAAGCAGTTTACAGCCCATGGCACTGTAGCTAATCTCCCTGGACATGGACAAAAAGAGAAAAAAAAAAAAGTGATCAAAGATTGCAATCAACTTCCATACAAATTCAAGCTGACCTTCAGGGACAGTGTACAACTGTGTTAGCTCACCACTATAAATCTGAATGAAAAGGGATGCTATGGTAGAAGACTCAGGGAGGACCCCATTGCTGACAAACATAAAAAAAAAAAAAAAAAAAAAAGAAAATCCATATTGGAGTTTGCCAAAACCCTTTTGGGAAAATGTGCTGTGGACAGATGAAACAAAAATTATAGTTTTTTGGTAAAGCCCACCATTCTACTGTTTTCAGAAAAAGAAATTAGGGCCTTAAAGAAAAAAAACCACAAAAAAACAAACAAAACAAACATGGTGGAGGTATTACTGAAGTTTTGGTTTAGTGTGCTTTGCTGCTGCATGCACGGAATAGCTTGACCGTGTGCACTACCAAAGAATTCTGGGGTGCAACAAAGGGCCCAGTGTCAGAAAGTTGGGTCTATATCAGGGGTCGTGGGTCTTACAGCTGGACAACGACCTAAAGTGCATGTCAAAAAGCACCCAGAAATGGTTTCAGACAAAGCGCTGGAGAGTACTGAACTGGCAAGCAATGAGTCCAGATCTCAGTCTCAGAGCACATGTGGAGAGATCTCAGAACAGCAGTTAGGAAAAGGAACCCTTCCAATCGGAGAGACCTGGAGCAGTTGACAAAAGAAGAGTGCTACAAAATTCCATTAGAGGTGTGTAAAACTCATTGATGGAAAAAATGTCTGAAATCAATCGGTTCCTGTAACCAAGGGGTGTGCTACCAAATATTAAATGGAGGGTGCAATAATTTTGTCCACTCCATTTTTGGGGTTTTGCGTGGAATGTGTCAGATTTGGCTTTTTGTTTCACCACTTTGTGTCATACCAATACAATACAAAACAAAAAAACAAAAAAAAAACACATGGGAATGCCTAAACATTTGTAATTGCAACAATTTTCTGGGCGAAGTGTTGTATTATCTGACAGAAATGCACGGGTGCCAATATTTTTGGCCATGACTGTACACCAAATCACCAATGTAATAGATCATGTGTACACTGACCAACAATGTAAAAGGATTCCTTCTACAATGACCACTAATATAAAGGGTTACGTCTACAATGACCGACTGTCTAGGGGGTCAATTTTACACTGACCAACAATCAAGGGTTACTTCTACACTGATTGCTAACCTAAGGAGTTAATTATATACTGATCACCAATCTAAAGGGTCACTTTTTCACTGACCACTAATGTAAAAGGAGGCACTTCTACAATGAACACCAATGCTAGTGGTTTCTTCTACAGATCATCAATTTAAAGATCATTTATACACTGGCCATCAATGAAAGGGGTCACTTCTACACTGACCATCAATCTAAGGGGCCATTCCTACACTGACCACCGATGCAAGGGGTCACTTATACAGCACCCACCAATGTAGGTGTCAGGAATGGACTGGCCAGCAATGGTGGGACTCACCTGCCTTTTGATCTGCAGTACCAGGGCTGGCCAGCGGGTGCCCCCAGCAATCAGAGACTCAACTTTGCAGCCAGCTAACACCTGGAACTGATTATGCTGGGGTATTTAAGGGATGGCCAGACCCACAGACTCTGCCTTGGTGTTGTGTTTGTCCTGGGCCCTGTATCTGTCCTGCATCTGTTCCTTTGCTGACCCTCTGTACTACGCTGCTTGCTACCTGTCCTGATCCCTGGCTTGTGACCCTGACCATCCCTCTGCTTGACCCTCTGTACTACGCTGCTTGCTACCTGCTGAACCTGGCCTGTGACCCCGACCATTCTCCGCTTGCTCCCCCTGTACCTACCTGCCCAATTGATATTGACCCGGCCTGCCTGACGACGCTTGCTTGTATGTACTGTTATCTGTGGGTGGTTGGTTTGGTTTGTTTGCACTGTATTATGTTTAGTATTGCACTGCGTTTATGTTTGTATTGTTAGTGTTAATAAATTATATTGTTTATCCCATATCTGAAGTCTGCGTTTCCCTGCGTCAGTCACACATCTCTGGTCATACCTGGGAGCCCTGACAGTAGGAGGTTACTTCTACAGGCCTAAAGCCTATCCAAAGCCCAAACTTATATAAATTTTTATACCAGTCAAGTAGCCCTTCCCAACCAGGGTTCTGAGGAAACCTGGGATTCCTCCAGAGGTTTCTAGAAGTTCCTTGAGGAGAGCAGTGGCAGATGACTTCAAAATGTAAAATGTCACATCAACACCGACAACCAATCTAAGAGGACAATTCTAGAATTACCACCAATTCAAGGGTTCACTTATACAGTAACCAATCTAAGTGGTCATTTCTACACCATCTACCAATGTAAGGGTTCACTCGTACAGTAACCACTAATGTAGTTGGTCACTTCTACACTAACCACCAATATAACACTTCTACACTGACCACCATTGTAAGGGGGTCACTTCCACACCGAGCACCAATATAAAGGGGTCATACACCAACCACCAACGTATGGGGTTACTTATGAGATTCCTTCAGAAGTTGCCAGGGGTTCCTTGAGAGCGGTGGCAGATTGATCTTTTGCCTACACAGATTACAAATGTAAGAGGTCACATCTATGGTGTACACCAATCTGAGAAGTTACATATACACTGACCACCCATCTAAGGGTCACTTTTTCACTGACCAAAGTAAAATGTCACTTCTACACTAACCATCAATATAAGGGGTTATTTCTACACTTTCCACTAGTCTAAGGAGTCACTTTTACACCAACAATGCAAGTGCCAGCTTGGGGTCACTTCTGGGATTCCTCCAGAGGTTGCTAGGTGTTGCTTGAGAAGAGAGCGATGGTAGATTGACCTCTTGCCTACAATGACTGCAAATGTAAGATCACATCTACAGTGACTGCCAATCTAAGGGGTTACTTTTACACCAAATTATGCAAGTCAGTACCACACTGACCACCAATATAGGGGGGTTACTTCTGGGATTCCTTCAAAGGTTGCTAGGCTTTCTTGAAAAGAGAGCAGCGACAGATATTTTGCCTACAGTGGCCACCCATCTGGCGGATTTAGTCTACATTTGAAATACAATTGTGCATGTGTTTGCTGGCATTAGGGTTGCCACCTCATTCCTTTAAAACCGAACTCATATTACATACACAGGTTCTAAATCGAATTTATTGCTCACAAGGCACTCAGTGAGTTTAATTACCACCTTAATCAGCCACAGAACCTGTGTAATTAACACGTGTTCGGTTTTAAAGGGATGAGGTGGGAACCCTAGCTGACATACAGTAGTACAGAAAATTAGGGAGAAAGGATTCCAGGAACACACCTTAATCACTAGTTAGGCCTCGCTTAAGACCACAGACGGCTGGCAACTGTATATCTATTGGCTAACACATGATGCTTGAAGTCTTTAGAAACATGCATGGTATCTTTGTTACAGTATCTTGTGGGGATAAAACAACCTATTTTAAATAATTGACTTCAAGCCTACTGAGCCTTCATCATATCCATTACCAACAGCTGTTGATCTGGCCGAAGAGCTGTTGATGTGCTGCTGCCACCTACTGGGCAAATGTAAATATGCATATGAAGCTGAAGTCTTGCACAGTTGTACAGGTTCCTCTCCTCTACTGAAATTACTTCACTGCACATGGGAAAAATTCTCACAATGTGCATTAGTAGCTGCACTGAGTCAGACAGAGCTTGCTTCATCTCCTGGCCTGAGGACATCCAGCATCATCTAGCTCTTTCCTGCTCATTCTTATGGTCCTTGGAACACATTCATTGGATTTCAGTTCTTTCAATCATGCAGGCTCAGTAATATATGTGAGCATTACCAAGGCATGCAAAAAGAACACTCACTCCACCAGGCTGACACCCACCCATGAAGGAATTTTGAGATTTTCATAACTTTTACAAAAAGGTAGCCCACCGTTTGCATCAGAGCTGGGAGATCTTGAAAGGAGTGCCGAGGAAGGAGGTTGTGATGTTTTTAGAAAGCTCTACCCTCATTTCTTGGGTCCCTCTGCCCTGCACCAGTAACGACCTGCCAAGAACTCAGACATAATTGCAGTGTTAGGCCTCATGCACAACGTGAGTCTAGGAGCTTTTGGAGTTTTCTTGCCAACGCCTCTGAACTCAATAAAAGCCTGTGTGTCCATGCACACATAGGCTTCTGTCAGAGTTTAGCACTTGGGTATTTATTCTTGTTCAATGGCAAGTATTCTGTCCAATGAAATGAATAAACACCCAAACCCTAAATGCTGTACTGCTTTAACGCACGTTTTTCTGCTGTCAGAATAAACGGTCGCGTTTACAGAGAAAAAAGGGTGGTTTATAGGCGCTACCACAATAATCATCAATAATATCCACAAGTTCATAAAAAGTGTTACTAAACCCACAACAGTAAAATCAGTCTGTATATGCAGTGAAGCATGCTTGTTATACTCACTGTGGAACCTGAGGGGTTAACCCTCTGCATTGTGTAAAAATGCTGTTTGATCCTGTTATTCTCTGATTCTCCTCTTCTTCCAATGTCCCCCTCTTATCACCTGATAAAACATCATGTGGAGTCACTCTGCACATGCTCAGTTTGGTGTGTATTGCTAGAGAGGTTTTCTTTTTTCTTGGGAGAGTGCATGTGATCAGCACAGGGCCAATCAGTACTGTCCAGACAGAGGTTTTGCATCCTTCTAGAGCAGAAAGAAAACTCCTCCTACAAGCTTTAACCAGTGCTCTGCTGAACACTGATAAAAGTCACGAGGCTGCTCTAACTGCTGATGAGAAAAAAGGTATTTAGCAGTTTATACACTATTTACTAAAATAATTGCATTTCCATGTTCTGTGTACTGTGGGAGACCAGATATAGCGAATGCAGGGTCCGGCGAGACCAGATATAGCGAATGCAGGGTCCGGCGAGACCAGATATAGCGAATGCAGGGTCCGGCGAGACCAGATATAGCGAATGCAGGGTCCGGCGAGACCAGATATAGCGAATGCAGGGTCCGGCGAGACCAGATATAGCGAATGCAGGGTCCGGGGAGACCAGATATAGCGAATGCAGGGTCCGGGGAGACCAGATATAGCGAATGCAGGGTCCGGGGAGACCAGATATAGCGAATGCAGGGTCCGGGGAGACCAGATATAGCGAATGCAGGGTCCGGGGAGACCAGATATAGAGAATGGAGGGTCTTAATAAGGTCCAACACAACACCATGCATTAAACTCTTCCATGTGTCTATTGTCACATTTTGGAATAGTGCCACCACGATTCCCCACCACAGTGAGAAGTGCACACTGACCAACACTCCAGCTACCTCTGTTTCAAGGTCAAAAAGGCGCCGTGGGTTATTTAGTATCCGCCACATTGAATAATGGCCATCTACTTTACTTCCTCCTTAGTCTCCTTTATGAAGCGTCCCTCCAGAGAATTAATCATGCCACCAAACCAAAAGGAAAATAACCATAATGTAGCATTTTGTTTATGTAAATGGGTATAAAAAAAAACAAAAAAAAAAAAACAAAAAAACACAAGTATAAGGCTAGGTTCACACCTATGCAGTTTGCTTTTAATCCGTTTCTGCAGTGTGTTTTAAATTTTTTTCCCAACTTGTTGATGGGCAGAATAAAAATGCAAAACACATCAAAAACACACTACATGATTTACTGCAGAATCTCCATTGAAGTCTATAGAGCCAAAAACGCAATGTTTTTGGTATAAAAATGTCCCTGGCCCTTTCCAAAACCGGGTGAAAAACACAGATGTGAACCTGTCCCATAGGAAATCATGTCAAATGGACTGTTGTGCATTTCTGAAAAACACAGCAGAAAACACTTAGGTGTGAACCTAGACAAACATTTGAACTCACATGGACTTGTCCCCAGGATTGGCACAGATGGAAACAGCCTATAATAAACCGCAATCCCCCTCGGGATCCACCGACCAGAAAGAAGCGGGCCGGACAGAACATCACCGGAACCATATGTGATGACTATTAGGGCCTTTGATTAGCTCCGCTGACCACGTCTTCAGGAAGCCAGGTGGAACTGTTAAAAGATTTGCCAATAGAAACACAGAATATTTTAACGCACAATGTTGTGTTGGACTTTAATCACAGCAGGGGCGGACTGACCATTTGGAAACTCAGGCACTGCCCGAGGGCCCGGGGTCAGTAGGGGACCCCATGAGATGCCCCTGGTACCTTTTTCATAGGCTTTTTTGAGTTTGGACAAGGACACAGGGGCCCCATGATCCCCTATTACCCAGGGCCCCCATGAGTTGTCAGTCTGCCCCTGATTCAGAGACCATTTATGAAAGACAGAGAGGTGCGAGAGAGAGAGAAAGACACTCACCTTCACAGCTCAGGACATACCCAGGATCGAGAGTCGAGCTGTGTAGACACCATCATGAAACCCACAGCATCTCTCAGAACCCAAAGAAAGATTCAGCCTGCTGGCTCTCTTTAGCAGCACCGCCGCTCAGGCTTTATACCTCGGTCTTCTTGACCATTCACATAAAACATTGTGCCTTGGTTAGCACTCTTCCACAACATTCCTGCTTCTCCAGCCCACAGGCTTGGGCCTTCTGTTTGCTCTGTCAGACTACCCCATGCACATGTCTGCTTCCATGGACTCCTTGGGAAGTTGGAGCCCAGAGCCCTGGTCCAGACCCTAGAAGAGACCCACACACCTGCACAATCAGTTTTCTGGCCATTCCCAAAACCTGGTCCCAGAATTGGAGATTTCCTCCCACCTAGATCACTGTGAAATCTCCAGGCTCCAGATCCCAAACAGAGTTTTACCAAGAACCTTAGTTTTACCTTAGTATCTATTTACTAAGACTAGCAGAATAAAGATTAAATAGTCAATGTTGACTGAGAGAATGAAGCTTCACTTCAACCACTTGCCTACCAGGCACTTATACTCCCTTCTTTACCAGGCCAATTTTCAGCTTTCAGCGCTGTCGCACTTTCATTGACAATTGCGCGGTCATGCAACATTGTACCCATATGAAATTTTTATCATTTTTTACTCACAAATAGAGCGTTCTTTTGGTGGTATTTAATCGCCGCTAGGCACTTTATTTTTTGCGCTATAAACAAAAAAATGCAAAAAATTTGAAAAAGAAAAAAAAATTTCTTTGTTTCTATTATAAAAATTTTCAAACAGGTAATTTTTCTCCTTCACTGATGTGCGTTGATGAGGCAGCACTGATGGGCACTGATAGGCAGCACTGATGGGCACTGATAGGCGGCACTGATAGACAGCACTAATGTGGTGTCAAGGATGGGCGGCACTGATAGGTGGCACTGATAGACAGCACTGATAGGTGGTACTGACTCGCATCACTGCTGGGCACTGACTGACGGCACTGCTAGGCATTGACTGGCACAACTGCGGGGCACTGTCTGGCACAACCACCAACCACTGGGCACTGACTGGCAGCACTGCTGGGCTGCACTGATGGGCACTGGTGGGTGGCACTGGTGGGCACATGTGGGTGGGCACAGGTGGGTGGCACTGCTGGGCACAGGTAGGTGGCACTTCTGAGCACAGGTGTGTGGCACTGCTGGGTGGCACAGGTGGGCGCACTGCTAGGCACAGGTGGGTGCACTGCTGGGCACAGGTAGGTGGCACTGCTGGGCGGAACTGGTGGGCGGCGCTGCTGGGCACCGATCATCAGGGTACTGATCATCAATGCCCTGATGATCGGTGCTGATCCCTGCTCTGACAACTGCTGGTTCTCAGCAGTACTTTCCTCACGCTCTGACAGTGTGAGGAAAGTGCAGCCGAGAACCAGTAATTGCATTTCCCGGTGATCAGCGGTTTCCCGGTCTGGCACTGATGGGCACTGATAGGCGGCACTGATGGGCACTGATAGGCAGCACCGGGATCACCGGGAAATTGCATTTCCCGGTGATCAGTGGACACTGCTGATCATGTGGTAAAAGGCCGCTGTGATTGGCCTTTTACCACATCACGTGATCAGCTGTGTTTGTAGGACACAGCGATCATGGAGATCGCCAGGTGCGCGCCCCCGGGGGCGCGCAGGAGAGCGCGTTCTGCGAGGAAGTCATATGACGCCCTCCCAGAACTGGCTGGCCGCAGTGTAGCCGTCATTCGGCTATCTGTGGTTGGCAAGTAGTTAAAAGTGGAACTAAACTCAATTAATCCACATTTACTATTTTTTATCCTTATGCTGCTAGCCTTAGTAAATAGATAGGATGGTATATTATAGTATATTATATTTTTTAGCTTTTTCTTCTACATTTTTTTCAAGTTTCTTCCTGGTTTCTGGCCTAGACCAAAATTATGTCCTACATCCCTTGAGTCTTTATGGGAGGAGGGGCTTTCCCAGCTAAGCACACCCTCCTGCCTGCATGACTGAGCTAAGGGCAGACAGATTCCAGGAAGTAAATGCTACATGAATCCTCTGCCTTTACTCAAGATGGCTGTGGCTAGAAATAGGGGGGGTTTAAAGTGATATCTCAAGAAAATAAAGACATGGATGGATGGATGGATGGATGGGTGAGTTTGCTTTGAATAATAAAAATGTATTAAATAGCATTTGTGGTGTAGCTCTGCTTGAAGAACCAGTCCACACCAAAATGGTGCAGGAAAGGAGCATTTTGTGCCCATTTCCCATACTATAGGTAAGGTGCACTTGTGAGATGCATGCAGTTGCAAATTAACTGTTAATGGCACCCCAAACGCATCTCAAAAAACGTGGCATATTTGCGGCCACCAAATCTCATGGTACCACTGTAGTACATTTAGTGCAGCGTCGTTCTAAAAACGATTTGCTTGCACTGCCTTTTTCACTTTCCAGTACATTATGCAGTCCATTCAAATGAATAGATTGTCAAAACGGCGTCATGCAGGAACATGTGCGCTCTGGTGTGAACTAACCCCAAACAGGCAGTGTCACCTTGCCAGGCATGCATGCGCATGAAGTGTGTGGTCTGCTAGCTGGTTGCAGAGGAGCAAAACGCTGTAAGGAATCACAGGTAAGGTGACGCACACTAGGCATTTTAAAAACGCTGGTAGCGTTAGCTGTATAAAGTCGTGTTAAAAACGTGAATTTTTCTGCGTTTTTTTTTTGCATTAGCGTTTAGCCACATTACCCTTTTTTAACAGCTTTATAGCACAAAACAAAAAATTTGGGCTCAAAAAACGCTGGTTTGCTGCATTTTATCGCATTTACCGGCGTTAGAGCGTTTTTACAGCTAAAAAACTCCTCTTGAAATTCACTAGTTCTGAGGTTTTTTTCCCAGCCAGGAAACGCCTCTGCAAAAAAATGCTGATTAAAGCCTCTGTGTGCATGGACATATAGGAGAACATGCTGGGAGTTTACTGGCTGTAGAGAAGCCAAATCGGCAGCTGTAAAAACACCCAGTGTGCATGAGGCCTAAGGGGTTTTCCAAAGGCCAGTGATGAGCCCAGATGTGTTGGGACTAGTATGCAAACCCATGTATGCAAGCCTGCCAGGAAACGGGCATTTGTATGGGCCAATCATCTGTCGCCAGACCATACATATACATGCCCCTTTGCAGGATAAATTATTGGCCTGTAAAGGTGACAGCTTCTTGGTGGGCACATGTGGGATCCTAGTCCGCAGATGCTTGAGCTGACCAAAGATGCAACAGTGTCTCTTTAACCACTTCCCGACCGCCCTATAGCAGAACTACTGCTACAGGGAGGCGGGGCTGCGCAAAATCATATATATATATTTACATGATTTTGTATTTCCGGGTAGGGGACATGTGCACCTCCCTACCCGCATTGGCATTAGTGGCTACAGCTGTTGATCACCGGGTCTCCCTAGACCCTGCATTCACTATATCTGGTCTCCCTAGACCCTGCATTCACTATATCCGGTCTCCCCGGACCCTGCATTCACTATATCCGGTCTCCCCAGACCGTGCATTCACTATATCCGGTCTCCCTAGACCCTGCATTCACTATATCTGGTCTCCCTAGACCCTGCATTCACTATATCCGGTCTCCCTGGACCCTGCATTCACTATATCCGGACTCCCTAGACCCTGCATTCACTATATCCGGTCTCCCTAGACCCTGCATTCACTATATCCGGACTCCCTAGACCCTGCACTCAGTATATCTGGTCTCCCCGGACCCCGCATTCACTATATCCGCTCTCCCCAGACCCTACTTTCACTATATCCAGTCTCCCCGGACCCTGCATTCACTATATCCGCTCTCTCCGGACCCTGCATTCACTATATCTGGTCTCCCCGGACCCTGCATTCACTATATCTGGTCTCCCTGGACCCTGCATTCACTATATCTGGTCTCCCCGGACCCTGCATTCACTATATCCGCTCTCCCCGGAGCCTGCATTCACTATATCTGGTCTCCCTGGACCCTGCATTCACTATATCCGGTCTCCCCGGACCCTGCATTCACTATATCTGGTCTCCCCGGACCCTGCATTCACTATATCTGGTCTCCCCGGACCCTGCATTCACTATATCTGGTCTCCCCAGACTCTGCATTCACTATATCTGGTCTCCCCAGACTCTGCATTCACTATATCTGGTCTCTCCAGACCCTGCATTCACTATAGCTGGTCTCCCCGGACCCTACATTCACTATATCCGGTCTCCCCAGACCCTGCATTCACTATATCCGGTCTCCCTAGACCCTGCATTCACTATATCCGGTCTCCCTAGACCCTGCATTCACTATATCCGGTCTCCCTGGACCCTGCATTCACTATATCCGGTCTCCCTAGACCCTGCATTCACTGTATCCGGTCTCCCCGGACCCTGCACTCACTATATCTGGACTCCCCGGACCCTGCACTCACTATATCTGGACTCCCCAGACCCTGCATTCACCATATCCGGTCTCCCCAGACCCTGCATTCACTATATCCGGTCTCTCCGGACCCTGCACTCACTATATCTGGTCTCCCCGGACCCTGCATTCACTATATCCGGTCTCCCCGGACCCTACTTTCACTATATCCAGTCTCCCCGGACCCTGCATTCACTATATCCACTCTCTCCGGACCCTGCATTCACTATATCTGGTCTCCCCAGACCCTGCATTCACTATAGCTGGTCTCCCCAGACCCTGCATTCACTATAGCTGGTCTCCCCGGACCCTGCACTCGCTATATCCGGTCTCCCTAAACCCTGCATTCACTATATCCGGTCTCCCCGGAGCCTGCATTCACTATATCTGGTCTCCCCTGGACCCTGCATTCACTATATCTGGTCTCCCCCGGACCCTGCATTCACTATATCCGGTCTCCCCCGGACCCTGCATTCACTATATCCGGTCTCCCCCGGACCCTGCATTCACTATATCTGGTCTCCCACAGTACACAGAACATGGAAATGCAATTATTTTAGTAAATCTAAACTGCTATTTACCTTTTCTCATCAGCAGTTAGAGCAGTCTTGTGACTTCTATCAGTCTCCAGCTGAGCACTGGTTAAAGCTTGTAGGAGGAGTTTTTTTCCTGCCCTAGGAGGATGCAGAACCCCTGACCTCTGTCTGGACAGTACTGAAAAAAAGGAAGCAGAACCTACATATGTAATGTACAAATGTGGCTTTCCCTATATACATATAAAACTACAGCTGTACATATTATATGATATTATATGTTCTAAAACATGGGTACTGAACTACAGGCCAGACAGTGGAGGAAAGAGCTTTACAATGACATTGATTTATAGTAGACGTGTATAATCTACTTACATCAACACTCTGTTTTAGTCATACCAGATTTATTCTTTAAAGCTGATCTCTGGGATAAGTAAATACGCTTTAACCCCTTGCCCTCCTGAGGATTTCCCCCCTTCCTGACCAGGCCATTTTTTGCAATACGGCGCTGTGCTACTTTAACTGACAATTGCGCGGACATGCAACACTGCACCCAAATTAAATTTCCGTCCTTTTTTCTTTTGGTGGTATTTGATCCCCTGTTTGTTTTTCATTTTATGCGCTATAAACAAAAGAAGACCGACAATTTTGAAAAAAAAAACAATATTTTTTACTTTTTGATAATAATACATGTCCAATAAAAAAATTTTAAAAATCAAATTTCGTCATAAATTTAGGCCAAAATGTTTTCTGCCACGTTTTTTGTTGAAAAACATCCCAATACGTGTAAATTAATTGGTTTACGTGAAACTTATAGCGTCTGTAAATATATATGGTATATATGCTGGAATTTTTTTTTTTTTCAACACTAGTAATGGCTGCGATCAGCGACTTATAGCGGGACTACGGTGGGCATTCTGACACTGGGGGGGAACTGATTAACTGCCACTGACATCCCCAGTGACACTAATACAGTGATCAGTGCTAATACAAAGCACTGACACTGTACTATTGACACTGAGCAGGAAGGGGTTAACATCCGGGGTGATCAAAGGGTTAACTGTGTGCTGTGTGTGTTATACTAGTGAGAAATGCTGCTTTGTATTGCTCTGCTATGCTGACGGGAGAGATCCGTGTTGTTTACATACAGACCTCTCCCCTTTCACTGTTCCTCGGCAATCCCCAGGTGCTGGCGGGAAATCTCCGGCCGGGACCCGGTGATTGACAGCTGTAGCTGCCAATGGCGGGGCAGGTAGGGCGGCGTTAACGCCCCCTACCCAGAAATGCAAAATCCTGTATATATACATAATTTTGCACAGCCCTGCCGCCCTGTAGCAGTAGTTCTCCTATAGGGTGGTCAGGAAGTGGTCAAAGCTGATCTCTGGGATAAGTAAATACGGCTTAAATACAAGAATCACATATGTTCATACTTGAATCTGTGTGCTTTGTGTATTTCTTCCAGATCTGTGCAGCAATCCAGCGTGACACTTTCACTCTGTGCAGGAGCTTCCTGTAATAAAGACCGGTCAGTGTTGCTATCTCTCCTTGTACAGGGTGACTGGTCTTATCTCCGCCCACTGTCATGTTCTACAGGCAGCCTGTAGCGGGTGGAGCCTGTTGGGCCCCTCCCACAGCTCTGTTCTTTACAGGCTATGCACAGCACAATGATGATGTCAGTCCTACTTTTACAAAGTAATATCTGGGTTTGCAAAGGCATTTGGTGCTCACAAATGTGTATTATATGATTTTTGGCTACTGAGGAAAATATTTAAATAAGGTTTTTGTTCCCAGAGTTCTGCTTTAATCATCCTGTCCCTGTGTAAGGGAGGGGTGGTGGCCACTTGTACGTTTCATCCACACTTGTGTCTTTCGTATGTCCTAAATCTGATTGGCTGCAGGGAATCGCCTCGGAGGTTTATTTCAGTCACAGGAAACATTTTATCCCAGTGTGGTATTTTTCTTGGGAACACTCTTGGTACACTCTCAGACTGTGTGTGTATGGTTTTGGTGAGGCTGCATGTTTTGAATAGCTGATAGTCTATCAGCACCTCTGCTGCGGCATGTTAGGTACCATCAGGGGTGGACTGACAACTCATGGGGCCCCCGGGCAATAGGTGATCGTGGGGCCCCTGTGTCCTCGCCCACACTCAAACCACACCCAAAAAAAGCCTATGAAAGGTACCAGGGGCATCTCATGGGGCCCCCTACGGACCCTGGGCCCTTGAATGATGCTCGAATGGTCAGTCCGCCCCTGGGTACCATACAGGGGCAGATTCATAAGGACCATCTTTTTTAATTAGATTTTTAGATTATGCACAAAAGAGATTCTTTGAAATCAATATTAACCGTTTCAATACCGGGCAATTTTACACCTTCCTGCCCAGGCCATTTTTCAGGTTTCAGTGCTCTCACACTTTGAATGACAATTGCGCGGTCATACAACACTGTACCCAAACTAAAATTTTATAATTTTCTTCACACAACTAGAGCTTTCTTTTGGTGGTATTCAATCACCGCTGGGGTTTTTATTTTTTGCTAAATTAACAAAAAAAGACCAAAAATTTTGAAAAAAAACCCACGTTTTTCTTTGTTTCTGTTATAAAAGTTTACAAATAAATAATTGTTCTTCATAAATTTAGGCCGAGATGTATTCTGCTACATGTCTTTGGTGAAAATAACCCAAATTAGGATGTATTATTTAGTTTGTAGGAAAGTTATAGAGTTCACAAACTATGGTATAGATCTGAATATTGATCAATCCTGAAGTACTGACAGCCAATCTAATTTCTTGAGGTCTAAGAATGTCAGAACAGTACAGATATCCCCCAAATGACCACTTTTTGCAGAGTAGACAGTCCGACGCACTTCATAAGAGGCATGGCGAGTTTTTTTAAGTTGTATTTTTTTTGTCATAATTTTTCGGAAAATGAAAAAATTAAAAAAAATATTTTCACTATTTTTTTTTTTACATACTGTCACCAGTGCAGTACAGCGTCATCCTATAACTGGCATGGCGGTGGACAGGGACACTGACTGGTGACAGTATGAAAAAAAAAAATATATATATTTTTTTTTAATTTTTTTATTTTTAATTTTTTATTACATTTTTTTTATTTTTTTTAAGATTTTTTTTTCATATTTTACTATGACCAAAGTAGTACAATGTTACCATAGTAACATTGTACTACTTTGGGGAAGTGATCAGTATTTTTTTTTTTTACACAATTTGCTTATAGCAAAGAATTACTTTGCTATAAGCAAGCATTTACCTGAATGAAATCGATTCATTCAGCTTTTTTTTTTTTTTGTGCTTAGCTGTGATTTGGTCACAGCTAATCACATGACATGTGCATGTGATTAGCTGTGACCATTCACAGCTAGGCACTAGTATACAATGAATGGCATGAATGAAGCCATCCATTGTATACAACTGTCATGTGACCTGCTGTGATTGGTCACAGCAGGTCACATGGCACCAGCAACGGGGCCGGTACTCAGATCTGTCATCGGCTGTGTCCGAGGTACGCGGCCGGTGACAGATCGCGCTGCTGCGCCGCTCTGCATTAGCGCAAACTGCGCATGTGCGGGAGCACGCCAAATGGCGTGCACCCGGAGTGCAGCAGCACTTTTGAAGCCGCCAAACGGCCATTGGCCGGGCGGCTAATGGTTAAACCCAAAAGCAATCATTTATTATATTGTTGCAGCTTACCAATTCTTAGATGTGTTTGCAGCATTAGTTTTTTTTTTTGGCCTTTCTTTACTTTATATTCATCCAGTGATCTGGCCAGTAAGTCTGTTGTTTTTCAAAAGAACAAGCTCTCCTGCAAATGTAACAGTTAAAGCAATATTAAATCTAAAATAAACATTTATTATATTGCAACTTACCAATTCTTAGATATGGTTGCTGTATTAGTTTTTTTTTTTGGCCTTTCTTTACTTCATTTTTATCCAGTGATCTGGCCAGTAAGTCTGTTGTGTTTCAAAAGAACAAGCTCTCCTGCAAATGTATCAGTTAAAGCAATATTAAACCCAAAAGAAACATTTATTATATTGCAGCTTACCAATTGTTAGATGTGGTTGCTGCATTTGAATAGAATGAATTTGAATATGAATAGAATACACTAGAATAAAATATTAAGTAATAGAATAGAAAATAAAAGAATAGAATAGAAAAGAATAGAATAGTTTACAAAACAATAAAAATTGTGAGTTGCACTATGGTGACGTGAGTAGTGATCAACAAAGACTGAAAAATAGATATTTCCAATATGTTCGCACAATTCTTCATATAGCCCATATACCATCAAAAACACATTTGGATTGTGGATTATGGATTGTAACGTTAGAATTATTATCGAATCCATAAAAATTATTTGTAGATTTGTTCGAAATTTAGAATTTGGTCAAATTCAAATAAATGAAACCAATTCGGAAAATGAACTAAATGAACTGAATGAATCAAATGAAACTAAATGAATCAAATAACAAATCGAAACTTTTTTTTTGTTTTACACATGTCTAGTCCAAAGGTGCCCCCTGTGCTCCTTCATCCAGAGTGGGGACACGGTAATACAGGAGGTGTGTTACAGGGCAGATCACCAGGTGAAAACAGAAGGGAAAAAGCATAAAAAAAGAAAACAAATGCAGCCACCATATCTAATGATTGGTATGGTGCTATATATTACATTTTGATTTTAGTATAACTCAATTTTATTGAGAAAAAAAAATCCGTTTTGGGTGATTGATGCCAACAGCAAGGATTTTACCACGTTTTACCCTTTTCTGCTCTGAAGAAACAGCTGTTCATTTTGCCATGTCCTTTGCAGACTGATTCTGAATGGGAGGGTCTGGATCAGTATAGTCACCTGGTGCACTCTCAGTGCTAGAAGGAGAAAAAACTGTGGGATCTGCATCCCTCTAGACCAGGGGTCTCCAAAATTTCTAGACATAGGGCCAGTTTACTGTCCTTCATACTCTAAGGGGGCAGGACTGTGGCCATTGGGAGTAGAAAAAGTCCCGGTGTTAGTGAGAAAAAACAACGCTCCATTTTTGGTGTCAGTGAGAGGAATTGTGCCCCATCAGTGGCGTCATTAGGCCCCATTGTAGGTATCATTGGTAGGAATTGTGCCCCATCATTGGTGTCATATGCAGGAGCAGTGCCCCATCATTGGTGTCAGTGGGGGGGAATTATTCCCCATCATTGGTGTCATTGGGAGAAATTGTGCCTCATCGTTGGCATCATTGGGAGGAATAGTGCCCCATCATTGGCATCATATGGAGGAATAGTGCCCATTGATGTCAGTGAGGGGGGCGGGGGTATGCTCCATCATTGGTGTCGTTGGGAGAAATTGTGCCTCATCGTTGGCATCATTGTGAGGAATAGTTTCCCATTGTTGGCGTCATATGGAGTAATAGTGCCCATTGGTCTCAATGGGAGGTGGAGTATGCTCCATCATTGGTGTCGTTGGGAGAAATTGTGCCCCATCATTGCCATCTTTGGGAGGAATATTGCCCCATCATTGGTATCATTGGGAGGAATAGTGCCCCATCATTGGCGTCATATGGAGGAATAGTGCCCATTGGTGTCAGTGGGGGGGGGGGGGGTATGCTCCATTGTTGGTGTCATTGGGAGAAATTGTGCCTCATCGTTGGCATCATTGGGAAGAATAGTGCCCCACCATTGGCCTCATATGGAGGAATAGTGCCCATTGGTGTCAGTGGGGGGGGGGAGTATGCTCCATCATTGGTGTCAGTGGAGGGGGAGTATGCTCCATCATTGGTGTCAGTGGGCCCTATTGTTGTTGTCATTGGGAGGAATTGTGCCCCATCATTGGTGTCAGTGGGGGGAATTATGCCCCATTGTTGGTATCAGTGGATGAAATAGTGCCCCAAGGGCCTCATAAAAGCAAGCAAACGGCCACATTTGGCCCCCGGGCCGCAGTTTGGAGACCACTGCTCTAGAAGTAAGCCTTGGAGAATCTCTCACTGAAATGGAAATTCCTGTTGCAGGGGATGTCTAAAATCTGACTTGTATCTTAGTACAGACTTCTTGGGAACTACATGAGCCAATCACACAAGCAGGAAATGACATTTCTAGGGTGTTCCATACATCAACTGTTTACGGGACACCTTCAGGTTGTCATGTCTTACAGAAAAGTACAGCTGCCATAGATTGAAAAGGAAAGGTCATTTTTCAGGGGCATTAAAGCGGACCTTCACCCTAAATACACAGCTATTTTCCCTGCCTTCTCCCCCTCCCCCACATCCATTAGGATTTTTTTTACCCTTAGGCCGCATGCACACCAGGCATCAAAAACATCCCATTCAAAGGCGTTTGACCTTTTTTTTCAGCCTCACGGTAGCCAGTGTATCCTTGCTCATATAGTCATTTACAGGCATTTAGAGGCAGACAAAACCCCAGAGACAGCACATTCAGGGGAGCATTTTAGCAGAAAAACGCCCAATGCACCAAAGCGTGTGTAAATGCGTCTAAGCGTGCATTAATGCTTGTCTCGTTTAGCATCTGAGCATCCATTTCAAAGACTAGAACAAATGAATATTGTTACCAATGAAATTAATGAATGCCCAGCATGCCTAAACACGTTTACAAAACGCAGTTTTAAGCGCATTTAAAACGTTCAGAAGAGTTGGGCAAACGCCCAGTTTACATGGGGACTTTATTTTTGTGCAGCAATACAGCACTACTGTACAGGGCTCAGGATTGCCTATCACACAGAGGGCTCAGGTGTGTATTTCACACAGGGTGCAGGACTCAGAAGTGCATATTGCACAGGACGTGGGGCTCAAGAGAGCATATCGCACAGGGTTCAGGACTGGGAAGGGCATATCGCACAGGATGCGGGGCTCAAGAGAGCATATCGCACAGGGTTCAGGACTGGGAAGGGCATATCGCACAGGACGCGGGGCTCAAGAGAGCGTATCGCACAGGGTTCAGGACTGGGAAGGGCATATCGCACAGGATGCGGGGGTCAGGAGAGCATATCGCATAGGGTTCAGGACTGGGAAGGGCATATCGCACAGGACGCGGGGGTCAGGAGAGCATATCGCACAGGGTTCAGGACAGGAAAGTGCATATCGCACAGGATGCGGGGGTCAGGAGAGCATATCGCACAGGGTTCAGGACTGGGAAGGGCATATCGCACAGGACGCGGGGGTCAGGAGAGCATATCACACAGGGTTCAGGACTGGGAAGTGCATATCACACAGGGCAGAGAGCTCAGGAGTGTGTATTGCACAAAGCTCAGGAGAGTGCATCACACAGATCACACAACTCAAGAATGAATATTGCACAGGACAAAAGGCTGCACTTTATGTTGTATACTCCTGACCCCTGCACTCTGTTACATACTCCTGACCCTAGAACACTGTACATTACATATTCCTGACCCTTGCACTCTGTACATTACATACTTCTGACCCCTGCACTCTGTACATTACATACTCATAACCTCTACACTCTGTACATTACACTCCTGACCCTTGCACTCTGTACCATACATACTTCTGACACCTGCACTCTGTACATTACATATTTCTGACAATAGGTAATATATTGGCGCTGGAGAGGTGGGGTTAAAATATTACAGTCCCATAGGTAGTCGGGAGGTATTCAGCTATGAGAATAGATAAAGGATCCCCGCAGCACAAGGAAGGCTTGAGTGTGTAACATAAGGTGATATATTGGCGCTGGAGAGGTGGGGTTAAATATTACAGTCCCATAGGTAGTAAGGAGGTATTCAGCTATTAGGATAGCACAGTCATGAGGCAGCACCCTATAGAGTTAAGCTGGACTCTGTAGTGGAAGATAAAAGGAGAGAGAGGGACGCCAGACTGCAGTATTTGACAATCATTTATTGCACACAATGATATGTACCCCACAAGAGGTAAGTAGTTAGCAGGCATGGGTACATAAGGACGTCATCCAGAAGAGGTTCCAGAGGCAGAGAAGAGGGGGTGTCTCGTGTATGGACCAAGGCTGGAACGCAAGATGGCCGCCAGGCGGACGTGACATCACTACTGGAACGTGATGCCGCAGGAAGGGGCGGTAACGCGTTTCAAAGCAATTTGCTTCTTCATCAGACATCTGACAAAGAAGCAAATAGCTTTGAAATGATGATTGTCAAATACTGCACTTAGTCTGGTGCCCCTCTCTCTCCTTTTACATATTTCTGACCCCTGCACTCTGTACATATTTTTTCTTTTCTTTTTTTCTTTTTCAAAACCTTGTGAGGAAAAATGAGATCTACAAAATACTCACCATGCCTCTTTTTAAATTCCTTGGAGTGTCTACTTTCCAAAAAGGGGTCATTTGGGGGTGGGGGCTGGGGGGTTGGTGCTATCCTGGTGTTTCAGGGCCTCTGAAACTGTGATGGGTAGTGATGAAGTGAAATGAGGAAGTTACACACCTTCGGGCTTTCAAAGTGGTCATTGGATTTCAGGTTCCTGTATGTGGCTAGGCTCCCAAAAAGTCTCACACATGTGGTACCCCCATACTCAGTAGAAGTAGCAGAATGTATTTGGGGGTGTAATTCCACATATACACATGGCTTGTGTGAGCAATATATCATTTAAGTGACAACTTTGTGTATAAAAAAATTTTAAAAAATGTTTTTGCCATTGTCCAAAAACTTGTAGAAAAAAAATCTTCCATGGACTCAACATGCCTCTCAGCAGATAGCTTAGGGTGTCTACTTTCCGAAAAGGGGTCATTTGGGGGTGTTTGTACCAGGGGCGGACTGACAACTCATGGGGCCCCCGGGCAATAGGGGATCATGGGGCCCCTGTGTCCTTGCCCAAACTCAAAAAAGCCTATGAAAAAGGTACCAGGAGCATCTCATGGGGCCCCCTACTGACCCCAGGCCCTCGGGCAGTGCCCGAGTTTCCAAATGGTCAGTCTGCCCCTGGTTTGTACAGTCCTGGTATTTTAGCACCTAAAGAAATGTGATGGGCAGTCAGAAAGTAAAAGCTGTGTAAATTCCATTATCTATACCATAGTTTGTAGACGCTATAACTTTCACAAAAAGCAATCAATATACACTTACTGGGATTTTTTTTTACCAAAGACATGTAGCAGAATACATTTTGGCCTAAACTTATGACGAAATTTGAGTTTATTGGATATTTTTTATGACAGAAATGAGAAAATATCGGGGTTATTTTCAAAATTTTTGGTATTTTTTTTATAGTGCCAAAAATAAACAGAGGTGATCAAATACCACCAAAAGAAAGCTCTATTTGTGTGAAAAAAGGACATTAAATGTCATTCATGTACCGCATTGCATGACTGCGTAATTGTCAGTTAAACTAGTGCAGTGCTGTATAGCAAAAAAAATGGCGTAAATTGCAGTATCTATACCATAGTTTGTAGACGCTATAACTTTGACAAAGACCAATCAATATACACTTATTGGGATTTTTTAACCAAAGACATGTAGCAGAATACATTTTGGCCTAAACTTATGACTAGCTTTGAGTTTAGTATAAATTTTTTATAGCTGAAAGTAAAAAATAGTTTTTTCATGTTTTTCGTGTTTATAGCGCAAAAAATAAAAACCGCAGAGGAGATCAAATACCACCAAAAGAAAGCTCAATTTGTGTGAAAAAAAGGACATACATTTTGTTTGGGTACAGCATTGCATGACCGCGCAATTACCAGTTGAAATAGCGCAGCTCTGAATAAAAAAAAAGGCCTGGTCAGGAAGGGGGGTAAATCCTCTGGAGGGCAAGTGGTTAATCTACCTCTGTTCTCAGGAATTGCAGTTTTCAAAAGTTCCCAGGTCCCCTTACAGTGGCCATCCTGGGAGACATCTTCATAGGCACGCTCTGCCCACACTCCTCGACATGCTAGCTTCACTTCTGCAAAGACGAAGACAGATCATCTATACATTACTCACAGAAATCATTGACAATTGCAAGAGATCTAAAAACATGAAACTGCAAAAACCACAAAGCATTAAACACAAGTGTGTTTGTCATAAATAGCTCTGCTGCCCATAACAACAACATTCCATCCTGTTTCTTAGGGAAGATAATGAACTCAGGCATGTCAATGGCTCCTGAGGGTGCCATCACCATGTTTCCTGTGTACTAACCTGATCAAATAAACAATGCAGTCCTCTACAGTGTGAATTCCGACACGTTAAAGGGCACACATTATGAAAGTGACAGTCTGCTGCTAAACTCTCCTTCTGGAAACGCCATTTGCCTGGCTGTCATGCTGAGCCACCAGCTTCAATACATTGAGGTGGATTTACGAAAGGCAGATAGACTGTGCACTTTGCAAGTGCAGCTGTACTCATTATCCTCAGAGCTTGGTAAATGTGGTAAAGGTCTGCTGATTTACATCTTCCAATAATATGCTTTTTTGTTTGTTAATTTACCTTGACCCTGATAAGGTATTTTTTTTAAATGTAAAGCTTTGCCATATTACATTTACTAAGGAAAATGAGCACAACTGCACTTGCAAAGTTCACAATCTATATACCCTTAGTAAATCAACCCTATTGAGTCACTGACCTAGAACAAATAGGCCAATAATGACTCTTGGCTCTCCTGACCTACAGACTAGTTGCAGGATAGTGAGTTAAAAAGCAATGAATCTGGTATGCCGGCCTAACAGCCAGTAGAACAATTTTGGTAGTCTTGGAAAGACACTTGGGGACCAGGTCCCATTTTGGGAACAATGGCTTTTGATGAGGTCTTAGCTTTTTTGCTCCCCTTGAAGTTCGTGCATGGCCCACTGAAACATCATAAAAATGGATATTGATGGTGTCTGGACTTTCAGAGATGGGAAGCTAAGGCCTTTGTTGAGGCCCGGCTCTAAAAAAAATCAAGTAACCTTTGAAGATGCAGTCTAACTGGATCAAATACTACACCTGAGACAAATTGCATACATTTTACACAGATTCCCATATAGACCATGTTGGTACTGGGCTTCCTGGCGGTCATCAGAGTTTGGATGGAATTAGAGCTAGCATCTGACCTCATCGGTCTCTCTCAACCACCAGACCACTAGGTGTAGCCATGCTCAACAAAAGATTCAGAGCTGTTTTGGCCAGAATGGGATCACCACCAACATTAGGCATACTCTTTTGAGGAATCTCGCAGGACCGGCAGAAAGGCATAGGCTGATCGAATGTTACACTGGGTCGTCAGGGCATAGTCCCTCTGTGATTGTGGATAAGGGAACCTGGAGTAAAACTCACTCAGCTTTTTGTTGTGTGCTGAAGCAAACAGATCTACCTTGTCTAGGGACCAATACTCGCACAGGTACAACTAATGCTCATTCCTGTACAGCTAATGTTCGTGCACATGTACAAGCATACAGACAAGCTTGGGCTATCCGGAGTGCACTGACACATAGGCGCATGTGTGTGTGCGCAGCAAGCATCGGTGTGCACATCCACACGCATAGGTGCCCAGCTACCTATTTGAAGGAAGCCCTGGTGTGTGTTAATCGCTGGATGTTCTTCAGCTTCCCCATGACCTGTGTTCCTGATTAGGCCGACTGATCTCCCATTGCTGACCCGGCTAGTTCTTGACTAGCTCTGTGGATTTTGGATACTGACCTGACCTTGGCTTGCCTCTGAATACTCTCTGCCTGCTTCCCTGGTGCTGACCTCGGCCTGCTACCCCTAGATTGTAAGCTCCAAGGAGCAGGGCCCTCAAATCCCTCTTGTATTGAACTGTATTGTTGCTGTATTGTCTCCCGTTATATTGTAAAGCGCTGAGCAAACTGTTGGTGCTATATAAATCCTGTATAATAATAATAACCCCTAGGATCCCTGTCATGGCAGAGCCTAAAATGTTTGGAAACACTGGCTCTGCCATGACAGGGATCCTAGGGGGTTGAAATTTTGGGGTATTGAGAAAGTTAATAAGCATTGACATGGAGAAAATTTTGTTAGACAATTGAACCGTAGAGAATCATACTGGATATATGAAATGAAAGTTCTCGCCTCTTCTGTCTTGAATGTTGAATTTGATCTAAATTGTTTCATTACTGATCATTAATGACTACTGTTTTAATATTAGCAACTGTAAGAGATGGCTGCGATATATGTATTATATTATATATTTTATACAGATCTTATTTTATATACATTTTATTTAATATTTTTAGTGTCCCCAGGGATAAGCCTGATTTTATGGCTTCCGGGGGTCACTTTGGGCCATTTCATTTTTTTTCGGATGGGTGATTAAATTTTATAACAGTAATGGTGTGAACCTCCTGCGCTCCCAAGTGTTTCAACTAAATCCAAAAACACACCTAGAGAAGCTGCTAACATTAAATCATATACCAGTGATTGTGTTAAATAAATAGAATAAAGAATGTAGCGCTACTCCTTAAGGTACATATACACATAAAAATTAATAGGTGATATGTGATCACAAAATTACATCAATAAATAAAATAAAAATGTGAAAGTGATATCAATTATTATTAATTATTAATTTGTGCCCATGATTCATTAAATCAACAAAAATAAATTAGTAACTCAGAACATGTAAAAAATATTTACATATATACATAAATATATATAATAACGTGACCATAGAATCACACGTGCCTCTCGTGTAGTGGGAACACCCCAATATAACAATGCATAAAGCAGTGCTCACAAAGTCCAATAGATATTAAAAGTGACAAAACAAAAAAACATGTGCTTCCAATGACTACTGTTGGTGACCATAAATAAACAAAAATCATGTGGGTCTTTGGGTGAATGTGAATTCTGACAATCCGACCACCATCTGGATTAGCCTCTCACCTCATCACTTCGACCCTTGCGGATCAAAGCACTTTTGTGGATCTCCCTCACAGATCCTCCAAGATAGCTATCACTCCAAATGTTGCTCCTTGTTGCACCCAAATCTCTCAAGACTTAATATTCCACCAATGGCTCTGTTCTGTTAGTGGATCCTGCTCAGATGCTCACACACTGTAGTTAACAGGAGACATTTTATTAGGTGCTTCTAGCTGCCATTATACATGTGTCTGCCCTAGAACTACAACCAAAGAGAGGCAATAACACAGTTGTACCAGTATCTAAGTAGTGAGACCATACACAGCATATAACATATTGCTACATCCTTTCTCTTTTAAATAAAAGAACAATGAAATATAACAAACACAAAATGGTGAAGTAGAACATAGCTATAAATTAGATATAATCCTTGAGGTGAGCCGGCTTTCTGATTGTTCTGCCAGCTCGCGTAACATATGAGGTTTCTTCTGATTCTGGCAGTCTATTTTCTGGGACTGTCTCTCTCTGCCTAGAGACCTCCCTATGCTCCTCAGCAGTTCCTGTTTCTTTGTTGCTGGTATTCATAGTCTCATCGCTTTGAGTGTCCATATACTGTTCCCAGGGCCCTGTATCATCTCCTTCTTGTGTTTTTCTCAGATGTCTCCGATTTCTCCTCCATCTTCTTCCTTCCTCTGTTATAATTTCATAGGACCGTGGTCCCAATTTCTGTACAACCTTCGCTTTTTTCCAGTGTTTGTCATATTTCCCTATTGGCTGAATCCGTACATTGTCATTGCTCTGGAGAACAGGCAGATCTTTTGCAGATTTATTATAATAGAAAGCTTGCCTATCTTGATTCTTTGTTAGTTTGGCTTTAACATTGCCCACAAGCTTTGGCTTTAGTAGTTGACCTGCAGTTGGTAGGAGAGTCCTTGTACGTCTACTCATAAGCCGCTGTGCTGGACTGGTGTCTAGGCCTTGTGTGGGTGTGTTTCTGTGGTCCAGTATAGACAGGTATATCTCTGTACCTGCCTGTTTTGCCTTTTGCATGAGTCTTTTGGCTGTTTTACTGCTGACTCGGCTTTACCATTACTCTGCGGATATCCAGGAGATGATGTCTGGTGCTCAAATTCCCACCTCTCCCTGAATTTTTTGAATTCTTCCGATGTAAATTGAGCGGCGTTGTCAGAGAACACAATATCTGGAATGCCATATCTGGCAAAATGGGCCTTGAGTTTTTTAATTACTGTTTTGGCCCTTGTGTCCTGTAAGTAGTCTATCTCCCAGAAGTTGGAAAAATAGTCCACAGTTACCAGATATTCCTTGTCGTTCCACGTGAACAGATCTGTTCCTACTTTTGACCATGGTCTGTTTGGAATTGTATGTGGTTGCAATGTCTCTTTCGGTTGCTTATCATTGCCCGATGCACATATTTCACACTGTGCTATAAAGTTTTTTATGTGGTCATTCATTCCAGGCCAATAAACATATTCTCGTGCACGACATAGACATCCTTCTACACCTAAGTGAGTCGAGTGCAATCTTTCTATAATGTCTCTTCTAAGTGATTGTGGTATGACAGCTCTTTCTCCTTTAAAGATGATTCCATGCTGCACAGAGAGTTCATCTCTTATGTGAAAAAATGGAGAAACCTCCATTGGAGCATGCTGCTTGTGTTTTGGCCATCCCTTCAAGATGACAGTCGATAGGATCTGTAGAGTTTTATCTTCCGCTGTGCAGGTCTGTATTTGTTTCAGTCTGTCTTTTGAGACAGACAGATATTCACATATATTGATGCTTTCAATGTCTTTTTCTTCTTCATTTGTGATGGGTAAGTAAGCTCTGCTTAGGGCATCTGCAATCAGTAAATCCTTCCCTGGACAGTAACAAATGTTAAAATCATATTTCTGAAGCCTTAACAGCATACGCTGCAGTCTTTTTGGGGCATTCAGTAGTGGCTTCTTTGTAATACTTTCTAAAGGCTTGTGATCTGAATGCACCACCACTTGTTGACCGTAGGTGTACTGGTGAAATTTCTCTAACCCAAATACTACCGCTAGTAGTTCCTTCTCGATTTGAGCATATCCTTGCTCTGTTAGAGTTAACGCTCTGCTTGCATATGTGATTGGCTGTTTATCCTGCATTAGTGTGGCTCCAAGGCCGGTTTCTGAGGCATCACATTGTACTACCACTGCTTGATCTGGATCAAAATATTTTAGCGTTGCTGCGTCTGCAATAGCATTTTTCACTGACTGAAAAGCAGTTTCATGGCTTTCTGTCCATTCCCAGAGTACGTCTTTGTGAGTTAGCTGTCTCAGTGGCTCACACATTGTAGTTAACAGGAGACATTTTATTAGGTGCTTCTAGCTGCCATTATACATGTGTCTGCCCTAGAACTACAACCAAAGAGAGGCAATAACACAGTTGTACCAGTATCTAAGTAGTGAGACCCCTAGAGGCCATACACAGCATATAACATATTGCTACAGGCTCCTCTCCAGATGGCCGCCACGCCGGAAATACGTCACCACGTCCCGCCGACGCGTTGCGTCACAATATCATGTGACTTCCTCAGGGCGTGGTGACGTATTTCTGGCGTGGCGGCCATCTTGGTACACCTGTTTTACTGAGTTGTACACCCATACATACATGCCCTCATCCGAACGCATGAGGTCTTGAACTGGCTGCCACGTGAGTGTGAAACTTTTATACGTTTTTATGCTATCTGTCCCTACTGTGGAAAATAAAATATACTGCACTATGGGAGGATCTATCTTATTTCTTATATTGAGAGATTGATGCTGCAAATTACCTGGAGAGGAGCCATTGGTGGAATATTAAGTCTTGAGAGATTTGGGTGCGACGAGGAGCAACATTTGGAGTGATAGCTATCTTGGAGGATCTGTGAGGGAGATCCACAAAAGCGCTTTGATCCGCAAGGGTCGAAGTGATGAGGTGAGAGGCTAATCCAGATGGTGGTCAGATTGTCAGAATTCACATTCACCCAAAGACCCACATGATTTTTGTTTATTTATGGTCACCAACAGTAGTCATTGGAAGCACATGTTTTTTTGTGTTGTCACTTTTAATATCTATTGGACTTTGTGAGCACTGCTTTATGCATTGTTATATTGGGGTGTTCCCACTACACGAGAGGCACGTGTGATTCTATAGTCACGTTATTATATATATTTATGTATATATGTAAATGTTTTTTACATGTTCTGAGTTACTAATTTATTTTTGTTGATTTAATGAATCATGGGCACAAATTAATAATTAATAATAATTGATATCACTTTCACATTTTTATTTTATTTATTGATGTAATTTTGTGATCACATATCACCTATTCATTTTTATGTGTATATGTACCTTAAGGAGTAGCGCTACATTCTTTATTCTATTTGATTAAATTTTATGATTGCTTTGTATGACCATTTCTGCTGAGCAGCACGTGTTGCCAAGTGATATGGTTTTTTTTCTTTTAGGTGGAATATTCCTTTCATGTGCTTTGGGTGCCTGGCATCGTGGTTTCCATGGCGGCAGCATTGGGTATATGTTAATGCAGGTGGGAGCATGACTCCATCCCTGCTGACGAAGTTCCACCAAGGACGTATCACGTACAGGAGGAGGAATCACACCCACCGACGTCATCCGCAGCCATCTCGGTACTCTCATGTGGAGATTGTTTTTTACACTGGCGCTGTTACTTGAACTTGGACGCAAGTGCTATCACTGTGAGTGAGTTTCTGTAAATAAAGCGCTGAGCAAACTGTTGGCGCTATATAAATCCTGAATAATAATAATAATAAACATTTTGGTATATATAGCAAAGAGCACTATTTCTCTTATTTTTGCTCCCATTCGGTATTATACTATCTGTCGGAGGATCAGCTTGTTTGGACTGTGATTGACATTAGTGGAAGTCTGTCACCCGTTTCGGAAAGTGCTTTATGACCTACCTGTTAGCTCAGGGGTCATAAGAGTCAGGCGAGAGGCCTTGAGTGCTCTTCTAGGTGATGGGATCTATCATTCTTTCCACAAGGAGGAGTCCATTGGATGATATATGATTTTGTATATTCCATACTTTATATGGGTGGTATATAACTTCGGACCAACATCACTGGTGTTTCCTCCTATTTTAGGACTATATGGACTTTTTATAAACATATTTATTATTGCGCTGCACTTTATATTTGTTGTATGTTATTTATCTTTGGAGATACGTGAAATTTACCTTATGGTGTTCAGCTTGCAAATTGGTAGGTTTTATATATTGTGTTTGTGCTGATTTATTTAGGTTTTTTCATATCTGGATATCTTGAATGTTTCAGGATGCAGTGCCCACTCATTGTTGACTTGAACCAATATGGAGAAAAAGTCTACTTGCACATTTTGGTTCCCTGGGACGTTCACTGATGTGTTATTTTTGCAGCCACTTCCATGGTCACACCATTTTGAATTCTACTTCTTGTTGAAGAACTAAACTTCTTGTGCCCCTTGCCTTCTGGTATATTCTACTGCCATTCTCTAGCCTGAGCTGGACTAATTGACCCAAGAGGACATGCTTAAAGACTCTCAGGGCGCCGAACGCCACCCTCAACTTCAGTACGATGGACATTATATTCTTCATGGCAAATGTCCATTTTCCTTGAGCTGTCTTGCCCTAACAATGGGCTCCCCAGGTTGTCCCATTGGAATCAACTGAAACTGTGGTCCCCAAGGCAGAAGAGAGAGTGACAAGTGAGAAAAAATTTCTTGAGTGTCCACCACCAGAGCTATTGCTTCATGTTCTGAGTAATGTGAACCTTCTGATGCAAAGTCAGTGTCATTCACTGGGCTAACTATTGCGGTTGAAATGCCATGCCACTGCTCCCACTTCATATGAATTACCCTTGTTAAAGCTCCCAATATCTTGAGACACTTTCCACCTAAAGGACTACTTCCACTTTCCTGATGACCACGATGACCAGCTGAGAAATAGTACTCTGGAGGGTGTTGAAGTGTTTTTTATCAAAAATAAAATACTTATGTCGTCGGCACATGTTTCATCAGGTCTGCAACATGGCTGATAAAGGATCTCCAGAACAGGTCCAAAGTCTGATGAAGATGTCCTGCGAGGCTTCAAAATGTTGCTTTTGTAACTGTGATGTGATAACAGAATAAAGCTTTGTAGCTGTGATGTGATAGCAGAATAAAGCTTTGGTCCTGTTCTGGAGATGTGCTGGTGACATACGTCTCACTTTGAATGTCTTCGGTTTCCAGCAGGTAGTCACTGCAGCACCCACTTTCATTTACAGCTGCTTTCAGGAACGTGTGCATTGGAAATATTGTGCTACTCCTGATAAAGGGTCCCAGCAGTGTCCCAAAAAGAGCTTGCCAGTGTGCAGACAGCCATGAGTCCTTGCAGCACCCTTTTAACCATGTGGTTTACTTCAGTATGGTTTGCAATATTTCAGGTCTTGCATTGGGATCAAGTGGCTTTTTTTGTACAACAGTTTACGACCCAGCAGAATGTTTTTCAGCATTGTTATTACCTTGCCTCTGTGCTCACTCAACATCTCCTATTATATACAATTGTGTTTAAAATAACAGCAGTGTGTTGAAAAAAGTGTATAAAGCTCAAAATCCTTCTAATAGCTTTTATTTCCATCCACACAAATGCATTGGGAACACTACACATTCTATTCCAAATCAAAACATGAAGAAAAATACATCAAATTTGTGTTGTTCCTCTAAAAAAAATTGAAGAAAAGTGAATATTAGACTGTTCAAAAAAATAGCAGCGTTTGTATTCTTCTTTACAAACTCAAACATTCACTATATAAACTGAAAAATGTTTGAAGATTTTGCTTTCCTTTGAATCACTTAATTGATATTTAGTTGTATAACCAATGTTTCTGACTAGGATGATTGGACTACATTTCACAGTTCTTCTCTATTTCTTGGTTTTGCCTCAGAAACTGCATTTTTGATGTCACCCCACAAGCTTTCTATTGGATTAAGATCCAGGGATTGGGCTGGCCACTCCATAACGTCAATCTTGTTGGTCTGGAACCAAGATGTTGCCCGTTTACTGGTGTGTTTGGGGTCGTTGTCTTGTTGGAACACCCATTTCAAGGGCATTTCCTCTTCAGCATAAGGCAGCATGACCTCTTCAAGTATTCTGATGTATTCAAACTGATCCATGATCCCTGGTATGCGATAAATAGGCCCAACACCGTAGTATGAGAAACATCCCCATATCATGATGCTTGCGCAACCATGCTTCACTGTCTTCACAGTGTACTGTGGCTTGAATTCAGTGTTTGGGGGTCATCTGACAAACTGTCTCCGGCCACTAGACCCAAAAAGAACAATCTTACTTTCATCAGTCCACAAAATGTTGCGCCATTTCTCTTTAGGCCAGTCAATGTGCTCTTTGGCAAATTGTAACCTCTTCAGCACATGTCTTTTTTTCAACAGTGGGACTTTGCGGGGGCTTCTTGCAGATAGCTTGGCTTCACATAGGCGTCTTCTAATTGTAACAGTACTCACAGGGAACTTTACACCTTCTTTGATCTTCCTGGAGCTGATTGTTGGCTGAGTCCTTGCCATTTTGGCTATTCTTTTATCCATTCAAATGGTAGTTTTTCGCTTTCTTCCACGTCTTTCAGGTTTTGGTTGCCATTTTAAAGCATTTGCGATCATTTTAGCTGAGCAGCCTATCATTTTCTGCACTTCTTTATATGTTTTAACCTCTCCAATCAACTTTTTAATCAAGGTACGCTGTTCTTCTGAACAATGTCTGGAACGACCCATTTTCCTCAGAATTTCAGAGAGAAATGCACTGTAACCAGCATGTACAACATTTTCTGCCTTCCTTCCTTAAATAAGGGCAATAATTGCCACCTGTTTTTCAAAGAATGAATGACCTCACTAATAGAACTCCACACTGCTATTATTTTGAACATGTCCCTTTCAATTAGTGATTCAATTACACAGAATCAGCAGCATGCATGTCATGACTGTTGGGTCTGTTGGATTTCTATTACTCTACTACACCTGCTAGTAAATTATTTGCCATGTAGAAATATTTCTACCAAAAACAGTGATTGATCAGGTTAGTGATGTCTGACTGCTATTATTTTGAACACAACTGTACACTTCTCTCTCTCAGAATTGCCATTTCAGCCATCAGGACCTTTGTAAAGGTGCATTGGAAATTGAGGGGGGCATGGAGAGCCAATCGAGCAGGCAACTTAATTTAAAGTGTTGGTTGGTCGCTGAAAACCACACAAATTGTTGATATCAAGGTTTTATGGATAAGCATCACTTCCTGTAAGTCGTCAGATAGATAGCATAAATACATTAATGATCAACTGAAGCAGCTCCATTTTGAACTTGCTCTGTTCAGGTGTGTCTTTTGAGCTTTCGTAATTCAAGCTTCAGTCTCCATGGGAGTACGCCCTTTGATTCTTGGAATCTTTGAAGCTAGAAAATCGCTTTCTGAGGGAGTAATGTTTTATATGTATTATTTTAACACTTGCCTTTTGCTTCTGGGAACTGTGAATCTTTGTCAGAACCTGCACATTTCTAAAATGTCTGTGAAACTTTTAGGCATGTCCCCGAAATACAGTTTTGATGACCCTGGAATCTTCACTTGCTTCCACCCATACATGTGTAACACCCTCTAGGTTAGCTAGAATAGGATTTTTATCAGATAGAGGCTGGGTAGCAGCCAGAACTACTTAACTGGCAGATCTTGGAATACCTTACCCAGGAATACCCTCAGTGCAGCTGGGTAAAGAGGAAGGATCCATCTGGGGTCTGAGGAGGTACACCAAGGGGACTTCAGTGCTCCTGAACAGAGACAGTTGCTATTTTTGATTCCTATTTTTTTGTATAGTATTGTTGCTAAGACATTTGTCCTCAAGTTAGCAGCTCCTTGGGCATCCCATATACCTCTAGACCCCATCCAATTTGTTAACCCCTAATAAAAACAACTAAAAACCAGCTCAAGGACTGTTTACTGACCACAAGTGTGGAAACATACACGTTGCCTAGCTGTGCAGAGCTTAGGGGAACCCAAAACAATTCCAGCAGCCCTCAAGAGCCCTCATGACTGAAAAGCCTCAGTCTGACTCTCATCTGACCTGCCTAGGCAGACACACTCTCAAATTACTATTGGACCTCTTTCCTATAGGAAGCAGCTTGTGTGAAGCTTTTTTTTTTAAAGTTTGCCTGGTTGCTTCACGGATTTCTACAAAATGTTCTTCCATTCCTATATACTTTGGCCTCTCTTCCATGCTCTGAAGGTTGTCACAGACCTTTCTCACCTCCTGGCAGGGTTGATGAGAGAAGTATGACATGGACGAATAAAGCCTGGAACACAATCCTGATCTTTTCTTTGGCCATGCCGCTCCTTAAACGGTAAACTGTAGGTACTACAGTGCTAAACAAACAGACCTGCACATGAGACTCTGCCTCTTATTCAGCTAGGTCACCTCTTACCTAAATTAGTATGGTTGCTGGCTCTGGGGTGACCACTCCAATTAAGCACAAATATTACGGACATCCTGTATGAAGCAATCAAAATGGTGTCAGCACATACAGTTGTGTTCAAAGTAATAGCAGTCAGACATCACTAACCTGATCAATTACTGTTTTTGGTAGAAATGATATTTCTACATAGCAAATAATTTACTAGCAGGTGTAGTAGAGTAATAGAAATCCAACAGACCCAACAGTCATGACATGCATGCTGCTGATTCTGTGTAATTGAATGACTAATTGAAAGGGGCATGTTCAAAATAATAGCAGTGTGGAGTTCTATTAGTGAGGTCATTCATTCTTTGAAAAACAGGTGGCAATTATTGCCCTTATTTAAGGAAGGAAGGCAGCAAATGTTGTACATGCTGGTTACAGTGCATTTCTCTCTGAAATTCTGAGGAAAATGGGTCGTTCCAGACATTGTTCAGAAGAACAGCGTACCTTGATTAAAAAGTTGATTGGAGAGGGGAAAACATATAAAGAAGTGCAGAAAATGAAATCCCCATATCTTAATCCAAAAGAAAACTTGTGGGGTGACATCAAAAATGCAGTTTCTGCGGCAAAACCAAGAAATAGAGAAGAACTGTGGAATGTAGTCCAATCATCCTGGGCTGGAATACCTGTTCACAGGTGCCAGAAGTTGGGTGACTCCATGCAACACAGATGTACAGCAGTTCTCACAAACAGTGCGACTACAACCAAATATTCATTAAGTGATTCAAAGGAAAGCAAAATCTTCAAACATTTTTCGGTTTATATAGTGAATGTTTGAGTTTGTAAAGGAGAATACAAACACTGCTATTTTTTTTAACAGTCTAATATTCACTTTTCATGCTTTGATTTGGAATAGAATGTGTAGTGTTCCCAATGCATTTGTGTGTATGGATATAAAAGCTATTAGAAGGATTTTGAGCTTTATTCACTTTTTTCAACACACTGCTATTATTTCGAACACAACCGTACTTTCATTGCAGAACAGCATAGAGCACCCCAAGCATCCTCAGGAACATACCTGCAGACATTTTCCAGCCTCTGATGAAATATCAGCTTACGGTATGGAGCAACACAAGCTGAATGTGCTCCTTGCTTCACTGTGGGCATCTTCTCAAGTTGTCCGCTCTAACGATCAGGACCCTCTCATTCCTCCTGTATTGAATTGTATTGTAACTGTACTGTTTGCTCTTGAGTTGTAAAGCGCTGCAGAAACTGTTGGTGCTTTATAAATCCTGTATAATAATAATGTGTGCTGCTGCGTTCCCAGCATGTCAATGCAAGGAACTTTGCTTGGGAGAGGTTATTGCTTCTCCAGTCCTATGGTAGCAAAGATAAATCAGGAACCCACAAAGCATAGATGTAAATCGGCCCTAAATGTGTTATGGTTTTGTCACCGCCAGCCCAGTGCTGCTGAACCTGTTATTTGAGAGACCTTTTGGAGCTCAGACAACGCAAAATCTGCCAATTAAACTGCTTGTGTCCTTGTGCATAATAAAGCAGCACATACCACAAGAGGGAGCCATATGCTGGAGAGAAAATAATAATGACAACTTCAGCATAATAAAATGACAAATTGTATCACCATATATATTTGCATTCTACAGATAAAGCATGTGCAAGACAATGCCTGGGTCATTTCTAGAGGCTAGAAGCAGCCACACGACAAACCAAGTTCTGAAAACAAAAGAAAACAACAGTTTAACCACAAGGTAATTTTTGCATTTTTTTGCACACATATTTAAATCAACATTTTTTGTAGAAATGATTTCAAACCGGGCTCTGTAGAATAAAATGGTGGCACTTGCAATTTTTTATGTTGCACAATATTTGTGCAACTGTTTATCAAAGTATATTTTCTGAAAAAAAAAAATACATTAAACTTAATTTTAGTGCAAGAAAACACAATACTATACAAATTCTTTGGTAAACTATAAAAGAATGGGTTGCTTTAAATAAATAGATACAAAAAATGTCAATCTTTAAAACTGCGTGCACCAGTGAAATTGCAAAAAACTAAAGTACCCAAAATTGTCCATAGGCAACACTTTAAAGTCTTTTACAGGTTATCAGTTTAGAGTTAACCATGAATTATTGTCTTCTGCTCTCACTCGGGTGTTCACTGCGACACCATGTACGGAGGCGATGTGGGTGGTTTTAAGTTTTTTATTTTTTTTTCTTTCAATTTTTTTTTATACTTTTTTTAGTTTTTTTCTTAGTTATTTCATTTAACTGTATTGCTAACACAAGGGGATTAACGAGTCCCTTATGTGATAGCATGGGCAGGTGACATGTCCTCTTTATCTATAGGATCTATTAGACACCCCAATGTCTCCTCTGCACTCCACTGCAGCTAATCAAGCACAGATCGTGCTTGATTGGCTGCATCCTCAGCTACAGTTGCTGGGGATTGACAGCTCTGAACCCAAAAATAACAAAGTGAAAGACGTTAAATTGGTAATCCTGATCACCAACTGCACAATGCAGATAGCAGTAATGGAGAGGAAGGACGGCAATGTTCAAATAGCTATCCTTAATGTCTACTGAAGCCAGAAATTCTCCTGGAAGGAGCAAGGCAATGACCAACCTGACAGATTCCATGCAAAACTGGCAGGAACAAGTTGAGAATCTTTAGCTCTAGGTTGGGTGAGATTCCTCCATTTGATTTAGGAACTGCAAAGAGGCCTGAGTAGAAGCCTTGACAGTGTTCCTAATATGGTGCAGGGATAATGACCCCTTGAGATAGGAGCCAAACAGCAGCAAAAAGATCTGACCATCTTTCGGGAGATGGGCAAGTTTGAAAAGTATGAAACGAGGAGGCAGAATACAAAACTCCAGTTTGCAGCCCCTTGGTTTCCTGGGACCAGAAGGCCAATAAGTGGTGGCACCCCATCACGGGGAAGAGGGCTTTAAACCAGCCTTAGCTGGTTTGGAGGGCCATGTCTTCCTACAAAAGTATGTGCCTTGCTTAGATTTGGAACTGGAGGTCTGAGAGAGACAAAAGGAACTTTTCTTAACTTTTCTTAACTTCAAGAGTACCCTTCTAACCTAAAGATCTACTTGAAGAAGTTCAAGCCTTCTTTTCCTAGGGAAGAGTACTCTGACCCTCCCATGATCTCCTTAATGTACTTGTCTATGCAGGGGCCAAACAGGCATTCACTTTCAAAGAGTAGCCACTCAAGGTGTTCTTGCGTGGGACCTCAGCTGACCAGCCTCAGACCAAAGGATCCTGTGTATATGAATGGAGAGAAGATGTGTCTGGCAACTGTTCAAGCAGTGGTGTAAGGCCCCATAAAAGAGTTCTAGTTGATTGTGGACTAATCATGGGTCAGGTGCTTGGCGTAGATGGCAGTTGTCTGACAAACTACCATTAAAGCACCCAGCTGTGAAGCTGCAGGCTGTCACAGCTGGAAGCCCATAGTTAAGACGCCAGCACCGGGAGCAGAGGACGGCTGGGGTGAGCACACCGTTGGATCAAGGGACAGGTGAGTGGTGTTTTTTAAGTCAGAAGCTAGTTTTTGTATCTGCTAACTTTTTTTTTTTCACAAGAGACTGGAGCTCCGCTTTAAGGAGGACCTTTAACCTCTTGTCCACAATGTTTCTGAATATGGGAATACAGTATCTTCTATGGGGGCTGTGAGGATATTGGATGGCAGGGTCTACCACAGGAACTATCCAGTTATACAGGAAACTTTCCTCAATAGGATATTGCTGTGCATTTTTGAGGAGTAGAAATCTTCTCAGGGTAAGGCCAGTCCCTGTATATGATGGTTCCATGAGTGAGTGGACTGGGAAAGTCTTAGTCTTGGTCTCAGTTTTGGAAACCTTAGGGAACAGATGCTGGAGACATTGAAGTGAGTAGACTCGGGCTGTTCTAACACCAAGGAAGAGCAAACAGCATTAATAGGGGTAGCAACAGCATTCTAAAAATGCCCATAGATGGATTGAAATTTGGCAGGGATCATACGAATTTTGATCCATGTCTGGGCATTGTGAATATACAGAATTTGATCTACTGATTGACTTCTGTACAACAGCCCTGTTGGATAATTTTCTCTTGATCAATGAATGGGGTCATCTCCCCATTGTCAGAATATAAAGACACAATGGATATTCTCCCATCCACCTCAAATGTGCGGATGGAGGAATCAGGTACTTTTTTTCGTTCAGCCTGCTGGCTGAACAAAATGTACTCACCATCTATGGCCAGCTTTAATTTTGGATGAAATTTAAGCCAAAGGCATCTCATTCTGATCTGATTCCTTAGAAGTACAGGTCTTTTGCATCTACCATCTCCTTCTCAGGTAGTATGTCTGCCTCAATGGCACAGTGAAAGACAGACTCAGGTGGGGAGACTGAAGGGGCTTGCTTGTAACCTCTGCTATCTATGGCCTCTAATATGGCCTGAAATTCTGCCCATGAAATAAGATACTGTAACATTAAATTCCTCTCAAGATAAATAGGAGAAACCTTGTATAGCCGATGGGGCAGCAGAGTGCCCAGAGGGAGGCACTGAATCAGACTGGAGGCATCGGTCCAAACAGGGGGTACTGGGGCCCTTTGAAAATAAACTAACATCTCCTATGTAACCATGTGCTGGGTCTGAGCTAGCGAAGCTGTCTGACCACTTTTTGTTTCACTTGCAATCTGCCATATGAAGTGAAGGTTGTCCTTATAGGCGTTATTAACAACCTCCGCTGCTGAGGAGAGATTGGGGAAGGCCTTCTGTACTAGGCACTTTAGACTGCGGAGAATCCAGGTTGATATGCAAGATTGTTGTGCTGTGCCTAATACTGTGGACCTGGAGCTGTTGCTGTGTTGAAAGAAATGCCCAGAAAGAAGAAGCGGCAGCACGTGTGGTCTCAGTAGCTCAACTAAGAGGCGGCAGCACGTGTGGTCTCAGTAGCTCAACTAAGAGGCGGCAGCACATGTGGTCTCAGTAGCTCAACTAAGAGGCGGCAGCACGTGCGGTCTCAGTAACTGGACTAGTAGTGAGCAGGGGTGGACTGGCCATTTGGAAACTCGGGCACTGCCCGAGGGCCCGGGGTCAGTAGGGGGCCCCATGGGATGCTCCTGGTACCTTTTTCATAGACTTTTTTGAGTTTGGGCAAGGACACAGGGGCCCCATGATCCCCTATTGCCCGGGGGCCCCATGAATTGTCAGTCCGCCCCTGGTAGTGAGGCTGCACAAGTGCCAAAGAGCATCCTGGAGGGAGTCCGTGCAGGTGCAGTAGTGCCAAGCAGTTCCACACATAAGCAAGAAATTACTCCATTTTCAGTCTAAACCACTTTTAGTCCCAAGCCACATCCACCAGCAGGATAGTCACAGTTTAATCTCTCCTCAACACTCGGGCATAGAAGCACTGGGCACCTCAGCAGAGAATGATATAAAGAGCTTCTGGCCTGCATTTGCCACTGGCAGGTCTCTTCTATGCAAGCAGGAGTAAAGGGGATCAGACTCCATCCTAGATTCATCCTCTATGATGGACATACTACAGAAAGGGTGTCAAAGATAGGGTTTTGCTGCTGGCAGACCATAGAACGTGGAACTTTATAGCACCCTGCCGCTAATTCAACACATTACACTACATGCCAAGGTGAGCGTCCATGCAGGATCTAGTTTCCTCAGCAGCAGACTGGCCCCATTTCTTCAGTCCAACAGGGTCTGGGTATGATCTTTCAAGGCCCAGTTCAGAAGCTGCAAAAGGAGCTGCAGAAAAGAGGCAATCTTCTTTCAGTAGAGAAAAGAGGTCCATCACCTAAGGACTAACAAAAAACTGAGGTTAGATGAGCGTGGGAAGGCTTTTATAGGAGTTGTCCCGGCAGTCTTCTTTCTTTGCCAGTGTCTAGTCTCCGGAAGAACTGTGCAACCAAGAAAGACAGTTGCTACAAGTAACAAAGACGGTTCATATTCCAGACACTTTCTGTTATGGCGGCAAAAAAAAAAACTTCTTTCTGTGTGTGCGAGGAACAGCTGGGAGACACACCGTCTGCCAGAACACTGATCAAACAACAGATTTATGTCTGTGGAGGTAAATATGACTTACATAACTGCAGTGACAAGTCTTATCAGGTTCCCAGCCGCCCTCACCAAATGCTATCTACACTGGGGCACACAATAACAAAAGAAGGCAGGAATCACGGAGGAGATATGTGTGTGTGAGAGACAGAGAGATAGAGAGAGGGCGAGAAAAGAAGAGAGAAAGGAGAGAGAGAGAAGCAAGGGAAAGAGAAAAAAGGAGAAGGCGTGTTGATTTACCAAAGAAGTAGAGACTTAGCACGGTAAAGGTTCATTCACAAGTGCAGCCAGGGCCGGCACTACGATTAGGCAAACTAGGCAGCCACCTAGGGTGCAGCCATGCCCACTGATTTCCTTACTCTCCACCATGGCCAGATCTCCCCACATGGAAGAAAAAAAGATTTGAAATATATTTAAAAAATATTCTTCCCAAATATATTGACATATATTTGAAATGTTACAATTTTGGCCATATTCAATATTTTTCAAAATATATTTCAATATATATATATATATATATATATATATATATATATATATACACACTGTATATTGAAATGCATTTTTATTACAAAATATATGAAATATATTTTTCAAAATAAAATTAAAAATAAATATACTGTATGTCTTTAACAATACAAATCTACATTTTTGGAATGCATTTACAAATATATGTTAAAATTACTTTTTTATATGTTATAAAAAAACTGAAGAATATATTTAAAAAAATATATTTTTAAAAATGTGTTCTTCAGATTTTTTTTTAACATATAAAAAACTAATTTTAATATATATTTTTACATATATTTGTAAATGCATTCCAAAAATGTAGATTTGTATTTTTGAAATGTATTTTTAAAAATATTTTTCATATATTTTGTAATAAAAACACATTTCAACATACAGTATTTATTGAAATATGTTTTGAAATATATTGAATATGGCCAAAATGTAGCATTTCAAATATATGTCAATATATTTGGGAAGAATATTTTTAAAATATATTTAAAATATATTTTTCTTCTATATGGGTTGGGGGGTACTGGGCTGGGCTACAACGCCCCAGATTTTAATTGTGCCCCCCTGTGCCTGGCCGCTGAGTGTCTTCCCCCATCTCCACACTCACAACTGGGACAAGTGGAGAGCAGCCTTGAGCAGTGAAGCCTGCAAAGGAAAAATGCCAGGAGAGAGCCGGGAGGTGCAGGCTGTGCTCTCCTCTCCTCGCCTGTCAGTGAAGCAATCCTCCATAAAGCAGATGACACAGGATCACTTGAGATTGTTTGATTTGTTCCCTGACTCCCTGATGCAGAGAGATGAGTAGTCATTGGAGAAGATAGGGGACGGGTGATCAAACTGTAGAGCCCTATCCAAGAGTGATCCTGCGCCATCTGCTGTATAGAGGATCGCTCCACTGACAGGAGTGAGAGCACAACCCACACCTCTAACTGGTTTCCTGTAAGATTTGGGGGGAGGCAGTGGGCGCTTACAGGCCAGGGAAACTGTACACAATGAAATGGGGGGAAGAATCATTTGTTCTGAGATGAGAGGTTTGTGCAGAAGGGGGGATGGGTTCTATGTAGAAGGAACGGGCGCGGATATGTGCTAGGGGAAGGAGGGAGGTTTTGAGGGGGAGGGGTTAGGGTTTTTTTTTGTTAAAGATGGAGGAATTTGGGTAAGGTGGGAGGATTTTATACTGGGAAGGGGAATTTTGGGGGAATTTGTCCTAGGTAGGGGGATTGAAGGAAGAGGATTGGTGCTGGGAGGGGGGATTTGCACTATTATTATTATTATTATTATACAGTATTTATAAAGCGCCAATAGTTCACTCAGCGCTGTACATTACAAAGGGGGACAGAACATGTGACAGAACAATACCAATACAATGCAAAACATGAGGGGATCGAGGGCCCTGCTCTTTTGAGCTTACAATCTAGGAGGGAGGGGATGGTGGTACAGGAGGAGATAGCTGTGGGGGATGGAGTGGTAGGAAGAGTGGAGGAGGTCGGCAAGTTAGCAGGGGGTGAGGTAGGCTTCCCTGAAGAGATGGGTTTTCAAGGTGCGCCAGGAGAGTAGGTGATAATCTGATGGGTTGGGGCAGGGAGTTCCAGAGGATGTGTGACACCCTGGAGAAGTCCTGGAGGCGGGCATGGGAGGAGGAGACCAGGGAACAAGAGAGAAGGAGGTCTTGTGAGGAGCGGAGTGTGCGTGCTGGGCGGTACTTGGATATTAGGTCGGTGATGTAGTTCGGGGCAGTGTGGTGGACAGCTTTGTACGTCACTGTTAGGATTTTGAATTTGATCCGTTGCGCAATCGGAAGCCAGTGGAGGGATTTGAGGGGGGTGGCGGAGATGGAGCGGTTGGAAAGGTGAATGAGTCTGGCAGCCGTATTCAGGATCGACTGAAGCGGGGATAGCCAGCAGCGAGGCAGGCCAGTGAGGAGGGAGTTGCAGTAATCGAGTCGTGATATAATGAGGGAGTGGATGAGCTGTTTAGTGGTTTCTGGGGTTAGGAACGTGCGTATTTTGGCGATGTTGCGGAGGTGGAGTCTGCACAAGTTTGTTAAAGATTGGACTTGGGGCTGGAAGGATAGGTTGGAGTCCAGAATGACACCAAGTACTCTGGCTCTGAGGGGCGGGTTTGATGGTGGCATTGTTGGATGTGATGGAGAAGTCAATGGGGGGTGGTGTCCGGGCTGGGGGGAAGACAAGAAACTCGGTTTTGGAGAGGTTCAGTTTAAGGAAGTGGAGCGACATCCAGTCTGATATTTCGCTCAGTAAGTGTGTGATTCGGGCAGAGACTGAGGGGGTGAGGTGGGGGGTTGAGAGATAGATTTGTGTGTCGTCGGCATAGAGGTTGTAGTTGAAGCCACTAGGAGGCTTTGCGTTAATAGGGTGGATTGGGGGGAAATTTGTACTAGGAGGGGGGTTGGAGGAGGGTTGTGCTAGGAGGAAGGATTGGGGAGGATATGTACTAGGAAAAGAGATTTGATAGGGGGTTTTGTGCTAGGAGAGGGGTTTGGGGGTAATTTGTGCTAAGAAAGGGGGGAGGGGGATGGGGGGGGCAATTTGTGATAAGAGGGGGGATTTGTGCCGGGTAGGGTAATTTGCAGGGGTTGTGCTAGGAGGAGGGACTTAGGGGGATTTGTGGAAGGAGGCGGAACTGGGGGGATTTATGCTACAAGGGGTAGAGGATTTGTGCTAGAGTGGAAAATTTGAGGGGAAAGAGGATGTGTGCTAGAAGGGGTGAAGTAGAACTACAGGTGAAGCTTTCTTTTTTTGGGGGGGGGGTGCAAGTAACTGGTCTTGCCTAGGGCGCAAGTCTAGCACGGGCCCTGTGTGCAGCAATACCCTGTATTTAGGCAGCATTTAAGCAGTGTTTTTAAAGCCTCTTCAATGCCCGCCATGAAGATTACAATGGGCACCACACAGTGCAGTACACACAAGTGCGGTAACATTGAGGTTGATTTACTAAAACTGGAGAGTGCAAACTCTGGTGTAGCTCTGCATGGGAGCCAATCAGCTTCTAACCTCAGCTTGTTCAATTGAACTTTGACAATAAAACCTGGCAGCTGATTGGTTCCTATACAGAGCTGCACCAGATTTTGCACTCTCCAGTTTTAGTAAACTACTACTTTGTGAAAGGAGCAACGAGGTCTCAGCTCAGGGAGAGCTGGGGGGGCCTACTTTGTGAAAGGAGCACTGAGGTCCCAGCTCAGGGAGAGCTGGGGGGCCTACTTTGTGAAAGGAGCACTGAGGTCCCAGCTCAGGGAGAGCTGGGGGCCTACTTTGTGAAAGGAGCAACGAGGTCCCAGCTCAGGGAGAGCTGGGGGCCTACTTTGTGAAAGGAGCAACGAGGTTCCAGCTCAGGGAGAGCTGGGGGCCTACTTTGTGAAAGGAGCAACGAGGTTCCAGCACAGGGAGAGCTGGGGGGACTACTTTGTGAAAGGAGCAACGAGGTTCCAGCTCAGGGAGAGCTGGGGGACTACTTTGTGAAAGGAGCACTGAGGTCCCAGCTCAGGGAGAGCTGGGGGCCTACTTTGTGAAAGGAGCAACGAGGTCCCAGCTCAGGGAGAGCTGGGGGACTACTTTGTGAAAGCAGCAACGAGGTCCCACCTCAGGGAGAGCTGGGGGGCCTACTTTGTGAAAGGGGCACTGAGGTCCCAGCTCAGGGAGAGCTGGGGGGCCTACTTTGTGAAAGGAGCAACGAGGTCCCAGCTCAGGGAGAGCTGGGGGGCCTACTTTGTGAAAGGAGCAACGAGGTCCCAGCTCAGGGAGAGCTGGGGGCCCTACTTTGTGAAAGAAGCACTGAGGTCCCAGCTCAGGGAGAGCTGGGGGGGACCTACTTTGTGAAAGGAGCAACGAGGTACCAGCTCAGGGAGAGCTGGGGGACTACTTTGTGAAAGGAACACTGAGGTCCCAGCTCAGGGAGAGACTGGGGGGGCCTACTTTGTGAAAGGAGCAACGAGGTCCCAGCTCAGGAGAGCTGGGCCTACTTTGTGAAAGGAGCAACGAGGTTCCAGCTCAGGGAGAGCTGGTGGGCCTACTTTGTGAAAGGAGCAACAAGGTCTCAACTCAGGGAGAGGCGGGGGGCCTACTTTGTGAGAGGAGCACCGAGGTCCCAGCTCAGGGAGAGCTTGTTCTGCTTACTTTTTTGTAGCTCATTCCTACTGGGTGTTAATTATGTACTGTATATTCTGAACTTACATATCTCTTTGAATACCAACACAAGGGGTAGTACATGTTGGAGCGTGAGTTAGTTGAAAAATGTGTTAACATGATAAAAAGGGCTCCTGCTTATGGTGGGACAAAGCGCTAACATGATGAAAAGGGCTCCCTCTTTTGGTGGGGCAAAGTGACAACATGATGAAAAGGGCTCCCGCTTATGGTGGGACAACATGCTAATATGATGAAAAGGGCTCCCCCTTATGGTGGGACAACATGCTAACATGATGAAAAGGGCTCCCTCTTTTGGTGGGGCAAAGTGACAACATGATGAAAAGGGCTCCCCCTGATGGTGGGGCAAAGTGACAACATGATGAAAAGGGTTCAAGCCTATGGTGGGACGACATGCTAATATGATGAAAAGGGCTCCCCCTTTTGGTGGGGCAAAGTGACAACATGATGAAAAGGGCTCCAGCTTATGGTGGGACAACATGCTGACATGATGAAAAGGGCTCCCCCTTTTGGTGGGGCAAAGTGACAACATGATGAAAAGGGCTCCCCCTTTTGGTGGGGCAAAGTGACAACATGATGAAAAGGGCTCCAGCTTATGGTGGGACAACATGCTTACATGATGAAAAGGGCTCCCCCTTTTGGTGGGGCAAAGTGACAACATGATGAAAAGGGCTCCAATTTATGGTGGGACACCATGCTGACATGATGAAAAGGGCTCCCCCTTTTGGTGGGGCAAAGTGACAACATGATGAAAAGGGCTCCCGCTTATGGTGGGACAACATGCTAATATGATGAAAAGGGCTCCCCCTTATGGTGGGACAACATGCTAACATGATGAAAAGGGCTCCCTCTTTTGGTGGGGCAAAGTGACAACATGATGAAAAGGGCTCCAGCTTATGGTGGGGCAAAGTGACAACATGATGAAAAGGGCTCCCCCTTATGGCGGTACAAAGTGACAACATGATGAAAAGGGCTCCAGCCTATGGTGGGACAACATGCTAACATGATGAAAAGGGCTCCCCCTGATGGTGGGGCAAAGTGCTAACATGATGAGAAGTGACTTTGAAGTCCAGCAACCACTGGATAATGCTGAGCATCAAGAATACAGTGGGGATCGAAAGTTTGGGCACCCCAGCTAAAAATTTGTATTAATGTGCATAAAGAAGCCAAGGAAAGATGGAAAAATCTCCAAAAGGCATCAAATTACAGATTAGACATTCTTATAATAAGTCAACAAAAGTTAGATTTTATTTCCATCATTTACACTTTCAAAATAACAGAAAACAAAAAAATGGCGTCTGCAAAAGTTTGGGCACCCTGCAGAATTTATAGCATGCACTGTCCCCTTTGCAAAGCTGAGACATGTCAGTGTCATGGATTGTTCTCAATCATCGTCTGGGAAGACCAGGTGATGTCAATCTCAAAGGTTTTAAATGCCCAGACTCATCTGACCTTGCCCCAACAATCAGCACCATGGGTTCTTCTAAGCAGTTGTCTAGAAAACTGAAAATGAAAATAGTTGACGCTCACAAAGCTGGAGAAGGCTATAAGAAGATAGCAAAGCATTTTCAGATGTCAATATCCTCTGTTCAGAATGTAATTAAGAAATGGCAGTCATCAGGAACAGTGGAAGTTAAAGCAAGATCTGGAAGACCAAGAAAAATATCAGACAGAACAGCTCGCAGGATTGTGAGAAAAACAATTCAAAACCCACGTTTGACTGCAAGATCCCTCCAGAAAGATCTGGCAGACACTGGAGTTGTGGTACACTATTCCACTATAAAGAGATACTTGTACAAATATGGTCTTCATGGAAGAGTCATCAGAAGAAAAGCTCTTCTATGTCCTCACCACAAAAATCATCGTTTGAACTTTGCAAATGAACATATAGACAAGCCTGATGCATTTTGGAAACAAGTTCTGTGGACTGATGAGGTTAAAATTGAACTTTTTGGCCGGAAAGAGCAAAGGTACGTTTGGAGAAGAAGGGGCACAGAATTTAATGAAAAGAACCTCTGTCCAACTGTTAAGCATGGGGTTGGATCAATCATGCTTTGGGGTTGTGTTGCAGCCAGTGGCACAGGGAACATCTCACGAGTAGAAGGAAAAATGGATTCAATAAAAGTTCAGCAAATTTTGGATGGTAACTTGATGCCATCTGTGAAAAAGCTGAAGTTAAAGAGAGGATGGCTTCTACAAATGGATAATGATCCTAAACACACCTCGAAATCCACGGGGGATTACATCAAGAGGCGTAAACTGAAGGTTTTGCCATGGCCTTCACAATCTCCTGACCTCAACATAATTGAAAATCTATGGATAGACCTTAAAAGAGCAGTGCGTGACAGACAGCCCAGAAATCTCAAAGAACTGGAAGACTTTTGTAAGGAAGAATGGGCAAAGATACCTCAAACAAGAAAGACTCTTGGCTGGCTACAAAAAGCGTTACATGCTGTGATACTTGCCAAAGGGGGCAGTACAAGATATTAACTCTGCAGGGTGCCCAAACGTTTGCAGACGCCATTTTTTTGTTTTCTGTTATTTTGAAAGTGTAAATGATGGAAATAAAATCTAACTTTTGTTGACATATTATAAGAATGTCTAATCTGTAATTTGATGCCTTTTGGAGATTTTTCCATCTTTCCTTGGCTTCTTTATGCACATTAATACAAAGTTTTAGCTGGGGTGCCCAAACTTTCGATCCCCACTGTAGTACATATTTAAGGTGTCAGGTAAATGCGAGAAAACACGCTGCATAATCACAAGCAGAATGCAGCATACTGACAGTGTGAGGTTGGGCTTGTTCGAATTGGCTGGTGGGAGTTTTGGTTGTAAATCCGCAGTGTCCCATCTTCAGTCAGCACTTCTTAACTTGGAAATAGTTTTTAACAATTATTAATAACATGAAAACTGTATACATTTACATTTTCCTGTAATGTATATATTAAAGTGATGCTAAACACAAACTGTTTCATTTACACAATCTCTTCTCTTTCTGTATGTGGATGATGAATAAAAAAGTACCTTTTTTCTGATCAATCTACAGCTGTCACATGACCTAGCTCTTTCCCAGCTTATCTGCAGGAAAACAGTGGGAGGAGGCACCTCTAGTCCTCTGCTGCTGGTCAAATGTTAAAAAAAACAGCCTTTGGGATACAGAGTAAATATAAATAAATAATATCAATAAACTGTTCATACAAACATATATTTGAAATCAAATCTTTATTACTTTTTTTTAACAATAACATGATGTGGGTGGATTTCTGCCAGTCATGGGCTATGTCATGCCCCCTCCAGTCTGTGTCTTAGAGTAACAAGGAGGTGAAGCCTCCATCAATCAAGATGTAAAATCCCACCACCATTGTATTTAGCTAGTTAGTGGGCATGGAGGAGGAAGGTGGGAGTGAGCTGTCATTTACCACTGTTAATACACCCACATGTGTGGCTCTATAGTCACATGGGCTGCTTGGAAGTGGTAGGGAGGGAATTCTCAGCATATAAACTCACTGAAAACTGAGCATGTGCAATAACTGCCAACACTGCTCTGCAAAATCCTCAACTGCATTGGATTCATGATCAAAAGGGGAGATAGAGAGCAGCAGGATCAACCAGGATTTTTGCAGAATACAGAAAGCAAATCTCATAGAAACTGAGTGAGTATGAACAGCATGTAATACAGAATGTATTGATAGTTCTTTATGATGTGGGTTTAGTTTGGTGGGGGCAGCTAAGACACACATAAGCCCATCCTATGCTGACACCATTTTTTTAAAATTTTTGGATCAGATCTGCAGATTAAGCATAATGGATAGGACTCCGATCCATTATGCTCCCCAATCCGCAGATCCGTTCCAACCTGCGGGGATCGTCGGCTTGCTTTACAACTTACCTTTTCGTGGAGCGGGTCCGGTGTCACCCCGTATAGGTTGCATGCCGATGATCCCCGCAGGATGGAGCGGATCTGCGGATTGGGGAGGATAATGGATAGGACTCTGATCCATTATGCTCAATCCGCAGATCCGATCCATTCTGCGGGGATCGTCGGAGGGGGTGTCACCAAGTGTTATCGCATCGGGTGACACCAACCCTAGGGACGCCCCTGGGCAGCGATGAGCTTTTGTTGGGCGTATGAGTGGGTCAATGGCGCATATGTTGTAATAATGTACAAATCATCCAATGGCCACTTGGCAGGGGAAATGTGTTGTACCGATTTTTCACAGCTCTAAAAAAAACATTCTCTAAGTAATATCATTTTTGAACTATCTCCTTATTGTTACACATGTTAAGAAATTGGAATTCACGAGAGCAGTGACCCATTTCTGCTACCCCTAAACCGTGTCATGAAAAGCTGTTCCGGCACTTCTGCGGTTTCACTACTTATACGTTTTGAACAAAGCATTCTTTATAGGTGCAGAATAATTAGCTCATACTTCCCAGCATTCCTTAGTTAATTAGACCCTCAGCTATGATCGCAGAACCTTGAAGTGTACCCTTTACAATGCATTAATACAATTGTAAAACACCTGTGTATCACCGTCTTACGGCTAATAAATCCCAAATTCATGTTTGCATTCCTCTTTTCCCTCTGAAGCCCCCCCAAGAATTTTATTATTTTTTTATATACATAACTTTCTTCCTTATGTCCTTGGTCTGGTCATGTGATGCCACTGGTCCCGTTCCTAATATTCTTTGTATTAGCGGTGTGGGGGTCCTGATTGTTGCAGTGCCACATTCAGGAGCGGACTGATCATTTGGAAACTCGGGCACCGCCCGGTGGCCCGGGGTCAGTAGGGGGCCCGATGAGTTGCCCCTGGTACCTTTAGCATAGGCTTTTTTGAGTTTGGGCAAGGACACAGGGGCCCATGATCCCCTATTGCCCGGGGGCCCCATTAGTTGTCAGTCAGTCCTTGGCCACATTATGACCTGGTGCCATCCTCTGCAGCATTTTCAACTTAGTCCAAGAATTACAAGTAGGACTCTGAGTAGGGATGCACAGATACCGGTATCAGTGCCTAGACCGAGTATTTTCACAAGTACTCATACTTGTGAAAATGCTTCTGATACCCAAAACCAATACTTTTGTGGTGCAAATTTGCATCCATACAAAACGAATTGGCGCAAATTGCACTGAAAAGAATGGCATGCCATTTGAACATGAATACGTTGCCATTCCTGTTTGAATCGCATGCTTTTTCCCCACTGCTGCTATGTAATCCCAGGCATGTACGGACGCAAATCGCACTGCGAAGTATCGGTGCTCAGTATCGGCGAGTACATGACCGAAAGTATCGGTACTCATACTCGCCGATTAAAAAAAGGGTATAGGTGCATCCTTAACTCTGAGCATCATTGAACCCAAAGACTACCAACGCTGGGAACAGAGTGTTGTGTTGGAATGCAGAGAGGTTAAGAATTTCGTAAAGAACCATTTGTTTTAAAACATACTGGAAGAAAACCATCCCCAAACTGGACATGGACTTCAAAGCTGAACTTTGGGCATTAACCACTTCAATAGCGGGCACTTTTACCCCCTTCCTGCCCAGGCCAATTTTCAGCTTTCAGTGCTGTCGCACTTTGAATGACAATTGTGCAGCCATGCAACACTGTACCCATATGAAATTTTTATCATTTTTTTCACACAAATAGAGCTTTTTTTTGGTGGTATTTAATCACCACTGAGCTTTTGTATTTTTTGCTAAATAAAACAAGAAACATTTGAAACTTTTGAAAAAAACACACTTTTCCTTGTTTCTGTTATAATATTTTGCAAATAAATAACATTCATAAATTTAGGTCAAAATGTATTATGTTACATTTCTGTGGTGAAAATAATAATAATAATTGAATTTGTATTTTTTTTTCAAATGTTTCTATTTTTTGAATTTTTTATAAAAATGTTTTCTTTTTTTTTACTATTTTATTCTTCAGCACACTGTGACCAAAGCAATACAATGTTACCATAGTAACATTGAACTACTCTGGGCAAGTGATCAGGATTTTTTTTTTTTAACATATTATGATTGCTAATACCAATATATTTCTTTGATATTTGCAATCATTGTTACTGAATGAAACTGATTCATTCAGTCTTTTGTTGTATTTAGCTGTGATTGGGCAAAGCTGATCACATGATACAGATGGTCTGTGATTGGTCCTGTCTGTATCATGTGACTACCTTGACCAGTCACAGCTAACAACATAATTGTATACAATGGATGGCATGACAGGAAGCCATCCATTGTATACAATTGACATGTGATCTGCTGTGATTGGTCACAGAGGTCACATGACACTGGCAACAGGCCGATGTAGTGATATGTCATCGGCTGTTTTGACAGGACATCATATGACGCCCAGTTACAATGGTGAGTGTCCCGCCTGGCCGTCAATCTGCTATAGGCTGGGCGGGAAGGTGTTAAAGCGGTATTCCTGCCTAACCATAATTATTTTTAAAAATGTACCCTCCCCCCTCCTGCTATCTCTGCCCCCTACCCTATGTAAAAAGGATCTGTATATTTATTTTCAGCCCGCTCTGATCCGGTCACATGATGCAGAAGCTCCAGCTGATCTGTGGGCGGGACTCTGTGTTCGATATCTGACACGGAATGTTGCGGCAAGTTGTACGAATGTGGAGCTATTCAGCAGAGGTTGCATACACAGCCACACCAGCCGAAACTCTTAAACTGAACCAAACAGCATCCGACAAAGGAGGTGGTTGGAAGGCAATCCTGCAACTGGGCACCTGAGAAAGGGAGGGCTGTCCCTAGTCTTGTCCCTTCTCCACCTGTCCCTACGCTAGACAAGCTGTCCCTAAGCGCGGGGGGGGGGTTCTACCCCTGACCTGACCAATCGCAAAATGTGCGCCAACTGAGGGGGGAGGGGAGTGCTATTTATTAGTGCTGCCCACACTAAAGATGGCCATGGAGGTCAACTGGACAGCTACTTCCCTGATGACACCTATGGAGGCCTTGTTCTCCACGTTCACTGCATAATGGCTGCCTAAAAGCTCCACCCTTGCAGGGAGGCCAAACTACACCTGCCTACATGTGTTAGGAATTGATCAACAATGACTGGGAATTTGGGGAGTGGTGACGCCACCCATAGGCTCCCATACCATTGTTGGTGCTCCCTCCTCTCCCCTGCTGCCAGCCACTCACTAACATAGGGGAGCTAGAGCATGGGAGCATGTGCCCGGATCAGAGAGGGATGAAAAAAGGTAAACATAGATCTATTTTTAAATTGGGTAGGCATTTTCTTCCAGTCCCCAAACTAATTGCTGAGTTCTAAAAAAACCCTAAGTTAAAAGAAACATTTAGTTACCTAAATCTTTAGTCCCAGATGTACCAGCTCCTCAGTCTCCTCTATCTTTTTTTACTGGAGGAGGAGGATCCTTCTTTTTCAGCGGGAACGCGGGGGAACGCAGCACTCCACCACTGAATGTATGTAATGGCAAGGGGTGCTGGTTTGTGCTGGAGGATCTATTGATGCTGGCTGCTTAGGGATCTATTGTTAATAGTGGGGATCTATTGTTGCTGGTGGGGGCTCTACTATTGCTGGGTTGTCTTATGTTGCTGGTAGAGATCTACTGTTGAGGGAGAGGTTGCTGGCCGCTGGGGATCTGTTGTTGCTGATGGGGGTCTAATGATGCTGGGTTAGATCTTTTGTTGCTGCAGGTGACGTTTTGTTGTGGATGGTCCATGGTTGTTTTGTGGGGGATCAACTGTTGCTGGTGTGGGGTCTATTGTTGCTGTAGTGGGGTCTATTGTTGGGGGGACCTATTAATGCGGAGGGTGGGGTCCATTGTTGCTGGAAGAGTCAATTGTTGTATGGGGGATCTATTGATTCTGGGGTGGGTCTATTGTTGCTAGGGGGATCTATTGTTTCTGGCTGCAGGGGATCTATTTTACTGCTTTTTGTGTTATACATACAAATTATTTAGAACCATAAACGGATACTTAGTTCTGTATTCTCTAAAAGTGGAAGGACTGGAAGGTGGAAACGGGGTGGAACCAAGGGACGGTGCTCAGAGGAGGGTAGAGGGCGGAGACCAGGAGGGACTTAGAAAGGGGGAGTTCCTGCACCTATTCTCTCAGAAAAAACCCTGTATCTATGGATGTCTATGTTCATGCCTGGGTGTGTCATGGATGCTTCCTAATGTCTGCCTAGCAGCGGGGTTCCTTTACGGCACCGTCATTGATGACATCACAATGAGGTGACCGCATGGACACAGACTGTAGCACTGGATCACCGGTCAGCACTGTGGTCAGAACCGGTATTGGCAAGACACATGGATGGTGTGTATAAAGAGTATCTCAAGCTATTTTTTTTATTTATCCATACTCAGGGGCGGACTGACCATTTGGAAACTTGGGCACTGCCCGAGGGCCCGGGGTCAGTAGGGGCCCCATGAGATGCCCCTGGTACCTTTTTCATAGGCTTTTTTGAGTTTGGGCAAGGACACAGGGGCCCCATGATCCCCTATTGCCCGGGGGCCCCATGAGTTGTCAGTCTGCCCCTGTCCATACCTCCCAACTTTCTGCAATAATAATAAGAGGGACCCATTTCAGCACACATTATGTAGGCAAAGGATGCGTCCCTTCCATTGCCCCAGTTACACGGACCACAAAATGTAATATGCAGAACATGATCGGCTAAACCACACAAGTGCCTTTTTGACCTCTATATTGCGGCTGCATTCACACTTGAGTGATATGCAGCTTAAAACTCGAAGCTCCAAAAACTTTAAAAAATCAATTGTTCTCTGTGGTGCCTTTTCACACCTGATCGTGCAAACAGGCACCACAGAGAAGGATTTTATTTGAAGCTTGAGCGTTTTTGGAGCTCTGAACGTCAAGCCACAAATCGCTCAAGTGTAAATACAGCCTTCATTTCAGGCATTGTGCTTGCTAAATCCCATGGTTGCTGGAATGAGACCTTTTCTTTTAGGGCCAGTTCTCACTATGCCCCAATCTGAATTGCACAGGACCACGCTGTGCTTTCTCGTGCAATTCATCTGCAGCTCTGTGCAGTGCGATTTCAAGCCCATTCATTTGAATGGGCTGAAATCTCACCGCACCAAAAGTAGTGCATGCACTATTTTTTGAAACGCACGGCAACCAAATCGCATGGTATTTTCTACCATGCGATTTGGTGCGGGCCAGTACGGGCAAATGCAAAGTGTTTGCAACCTGCATTTGTGGTGTCATTAATGTTTATCTGACCCTCACAGCAGATCACAAGGGCATTGCAATCGGAGTGCGGTGCGGCAGAAAGCTACATGGGACCGGTGTTCTCCTGCACCGCATTCTAGTGTGAGCCCTTAGCGGGGCAGACTGACCATTTGGAAACTCGGGCACGCCCGGGGTTAGTAGGGGGCTCCATGGGATGCCCCTGGTACCTTTTTCATAGGCTTTTTTGAGTTTGGGCAAGGACACAGGGGCCCCATGATCCCCTATTGCCCGTGGGCCCCATGAGTTGTCAGTTTGCCCCTGGCCCTTAGTTTTTAGTTTTCGGTATCAATCACCCTGGTCACCAGTACAATCAGAGAGGGTCCCTCCCCCCCAAAAAAAAGTTTTGGGTTAGATATTCTATAAACTGAGCTCCAGGAAGAAGCAACAACTTTATTAAATTTGCCACCCTTCCCCCGAGCCGATAACAGATCTTTGTTTTTCTTCATCCTGTCTATGGGATGAGATAACTTACCTTAAGGCAAAACTACAACCAAAAATATTCATAGAAATCAGTAGCCAATTAACCCTTTCACTAACAGAAGCCTTTTTTTTTTTTAACACAAGTTAAAAAGCACATTTTAGGCCCGAAGGTTACTTATTTTCCCCCAAAACATTTAATTTTTTCTGAAAGCAGGAATATTGGAGAATAATGGTGGTAGTTGCAACTTTTGTATGTCACACAATAACTATGCTGCTGTTTATTGAATATATATTTTCAGTAAAAAAATACATTGAAATTAATTTTAGTGCACACCAGCACAATATATTGAACCATTATTTTTTTTTCTGGGGGGGGGGGTTAAAATATAAAAGATGGGAGTGCATCAAGCAAATAAATATCATACTGTATATATCAAGGGCTCAAAATGCGAGTGTTTGTGAAACAGCAGTACCCAAAATTGTCCAGAGACAATGCTTTTACGGGTCATCATTTTGGAATTGAAGTGTTACTAAACCCCGGACCCTGCATTCACTATGTCTGGTCTCCCTGGACCCTGCATTCACTATATCCGGTCGCCTCGGACCCTGCATCCACTATATCCGGTCTCCTCAGACCCTGCATTCACTATATCCGGTCTCCTCAGACCCTGCATTCACTATATCCGGTCTCCCCGGACCCTGCATTCACTATATCCGGTCCCCCCGGACCCTGCATTCACTATATCCGGTCTCCCCGGACCCTGCATTCACTATATCCGGTCTCCCCGGACCCTGCATTCACTATATACGGTCTCCCCGGACCCTGCATTCACTATATCCGGTCTCCCCGGACCCTGCATTCACTATATCCGGTCTCCCCGGACCCTGCATTCACTATATCCGGTCTCCCCGGACCTGCATTCACTATATCCGGTCTCCCAGGACCCTGCATTCACTATATATGGTCTCCCCGGACCCTGCATTCACTATATCTGGTCTCCCCGGACCTTGCATGCACTATATCTGGTCTCCCCAGACCCTGCATTCACTATATCCGCTCTCCCCGGACCCTGCATTCACTATATCCGCTCTCCCCGGACCCTGCATTCACTATATCTGGTCTCCCCGGACCCTGCATTCACTATATCCGGTCTCCCCGGACCCTGCATTCACTATATCCGGTCTCCCCGGACCCTGCATTCACTATATCTGTTCTCCCCCACAGTACCACTCCCTACCACCCACCAAGCCCCCCTAACCCCCAATGCACCCCCCAGTTGGAAAACCCACCCACCCTATCACCTACCTCTGAGAGGGAGAGAGAGAAGCTGAGGGGAAAACACCAGCCCACTGACACCCCCGACCCCCCCGACCCCCAGCACCCGCTAGATGGACACCTATTCCACCTGCACAACAAGAGCTCCTGGAGTACAAACACAGAAAATACAGTCTAATAATGATGGAAAACAGCCATATGATGAACTGACAAAGGCGCCCGGCCTATAAACACTGATAGAACACACTATCATGAAAAAAGCCAACTAGGCTATAGTAAATAACTAGAAGAGGTAACAGTCCAACTAATAGTCAGTATAAAGGGCTATAGCCTCAGAGTCCAGTCAATATGCGGTGACTAAAACTCTCTAATGTGGCCAATGCCAGATGGAAAGAAGGCAATGATTGTGGTATATTGAGCTGGGAGCAATGCACACAGGGTAAGAGGAAGAGTATATGGTGCATAGGCAGCATGCTGGGATGGATCGCCTGGTAGCCAGGCAATGTGCTGCAATCATTAGATGGAGGTAAAACTTGGACTGGGAGTTCAGGTGTGTTAAATTTGGTGTTATCGCTCTCACTCTCTCATACTGATCACTGAAAGTTCAACATGGCACTTCATGGCAAAGAACTCTCTGAAGATCTGAAAAAAAAGAATTATTGCTCTACATAAAGATGGCCTAGGCTATAAGAAGATTGCTAAGACCCTGAAACTGAGCTGCAGCACGTTGGCCAGGACCATACAGCAGTTTAAAAGGACAGATTCCACTCAGGCATCGCCATGGTCGACCAAGGAAGTTGAGTGCACATACTCAGCGTCATATCCAGAGGTTGTCTTTGGGAAATAGACGTATGAGTGCTGCCAGCATTGCTGCAGAGGTTGAAGGGGTGGGGGGGTCAGCCTTTCAGTGTTCAGACCATACACTGCATCAAATTGGTTTGCATGGATGTTGTCCCAGAAGGAAGCCCCTTCTAAAGATGATGCACAAGAAAGCCTGCAAACAGTTTTGCTGAAGGCAAGCAGTTTAAGGACATGGATTGCTGGCGTGTATGGCGGCAACCAGGTGAGGAGTACAAAGACAAGTGTGTCTTGCCTACAGTCAAGCATGGTGGTGGGAGTGTCATGGTCTGGGGCTGCATGAGTACTGCCGGCACTGGAGAGCTACCAGGGGTGGACTGACAACTCATGGGCCCCCCGGGCAATAGGGGATCATGGGTCCCCTGTGTCCTTGCCCACACCCAAAAAAGCCTATGAAAAAGGAACCAGGGGCATCTCATGGGGTCCCCTACTGACCCCGCGCCCTCGGGCAGTGCCTGAGTGCTCGAATGGTCAGTTCGCCCCTGGGAGCTACAGTTCATTGAGGGAACCATGAATGTCAACATGTACTGTGACATACTGAAGCAGAGCATGATCCCCTCCTTTCAGAGACTGGGCCACAGGGCAGTATTCCAACATGATAACGAACCCAAACACACCTCCAATACAACCACTGCCTTGCTAAAGAAGCTGAGGGTAAAGGTGATGGACTGGCCAAGCATGTCTCCAGACCTAAACCCTATTGAGCATCTGTGGGGCATTCTCAACTGGAAGGTGGAGGAGCACAAGGTCTCTAACATCCACCAGCTCCGTGATGTCGTCATGGAGGAGTGGAAGAGGACTCCAGTGACAACCTATGAAGCTCTGGTGAATTCCATGCCCAAGAGGGTTAAGGCAGTGCTGGAAAATAATGGTGGCCACACAAAATATTGACACTTTGGGCCCAATTTGGACCTTTTCACTTAGGGGTGTACTCACTTTGTTGCCAGCGGTTTAGACATTTATGGCTGTGTGTTGAGTTATTTTGAGGGGAAAGCAAATTTACATGTTATACAAACTGTACACTCACTACGTCACATTGTAGCAAAGTGTCATTTCTTCAATATTGACAAAAATGTGAGCGGTGTACTCACTTCTGTGAGATACTGTGTGTGTATATACAGGTGAAACTTGAAAAAATAGAATATTGTGCAAAAGTTCATTTATTTCAGTAATGCAACTTAAAAGGTGAAACTAATATATGAGATAGACTCATTACATGCAAAGCAAGATAGTTCAAGCCATGATTTGTCATAATTGTGATGATTATGACTTACAGCTCATGAAAACCCCAAATCCACAATCTCAGAAAATGAGAATATTGTGAAAAGGTGCAATATTCTCGGCTCAAAGTGTCCCACTCTAATCAGCTAATTAAGCCATAACACCTGCAAAGGGTTCTTGAGCCTTTAAATGGTCTCTCAGTCTGGTTCAGTAGGAATCACAATCATGGGAAAGAATGCTGACCTGACAGTTGTGCAGAAAACCATCATTGACACCCTCCATAAGGAGGGAAAGCCTCAAAAGGTAATTGCAAAAGAAGTTGGATGTTCCCAAAGTGCTGTATCAAAGCACATTAATAGAAAGTTATGTGGAAGGGAAAAGTGTGGAAGAAAAAGGTGCACAAGCAGCAGGGATGGCCGCAGCTTGGAGAGGATTGTCAGGAAAAGGCCATTCAAAAGTGTTGGGGACTTTCACAAGGAGGGGACTGAGGCTGAAGTCAGTGCAGCAAGAACCACCACACACAGACAGATCCTGGACACGGGCTATAAATGTCGTATTCCTCTTGTCAAGCCGCTCCTGAACAACAAACAACGTCAGAAGCGTCTTACCTGGGCTAAAGAAAAACAGACCTGGTCTGTTGCTCAGTGGTCCAAAGTCCTCTTTTCTGATGAGAGCAACTTTTGCATCTCCTTTGGAAACCAAGGACCCAGAGTATGGAGGAAGAATGGAGAGGCACACACTGCAAGATGCTTGAAGTCCAGTGTGAAGTTTCCACAGTCTGTGTTGATTTGGGGAGCCATGTCATCTGCTGGTGTTGGTCCACTGTGCTTCATTAAGTCCAGGGTCAACGCAGCCGTCTACCAGGAGATTTTGGAGCACTTCATGCTTCCTTCCGCAGACGAGCTTTATGGGGATGCTGACTTCATTTTCCAGCAGGACTTGGCACCTGCCCACACTGCCAAAAGCACCAAAACCTGGTTCAATGACCGTGGGATTACTGTGCTTGATTGGCCAGCAAACTCGCCTGACTTGAACCCCATAGATAATCTATGGGGCATTGCCAAGAGAAAGATGACAGACATGAGACTGAACAATGCAGAAGAGCTGAAGGCCGCTATTGAAGCATCCTGGTCTTCCATAACACCTCAGCAGTGCCACAGGCTGATAGCTTCCATGCCAAGCCACATTGAGGCAGTAATTGCTGCAAAAGGGGCCCAAACCAAGTACTGAGTACATATGCATGCTTATACTTTTCAGAGGTCCGATCTTGTTCTATGTGCAATCCTTGTTTTATTGATTGCATGTAATATTCTAATTTTCTGAGATTGTGTATTTGGGGTTTTTATGAGCTGTAAGCCATAATCATCACAATTATGACAAATCACGGCTTGAACTATCTTGCTTTGCATGTAATGAGTCTATCTCATATATTAGTTTCACCTTTTAAGTTGCTGCACTGAAATGAATTAACTTTTGCACGATATTCTAATTTTTCGAGGTTCACCTGTATGTATATATATATATATATATATATATATATATATATATACAGTATACTGTTTAGTTCAACTGCGAAACAGGGGCATATGAAAAATAGCAAACTTGGCCTTCTAATACTTGTGACCACATCCAACCAAAGTGAACATACTGTCCCATAATGCCATGAAAGTGATACTTATCAGTCTTGTAAGTAATCCATAATAGGTCCCGTAATGACTTGCACAGCCTGACTGGTTTCGCCGGACCCATCATGACAATCACATTATCGTCAGGCTGTCCTGCCATCTATCAATCATTAGTGGGGACCGAGAGCTGTCTTCGACAGTTCAGTCTCTGTGTTTGGAACACGCAGTGAGCGCACTTCCAGCACACATGCGTCAGCCACTGTCAGGGAGCGAGGAGCCAGACACACAAGGAGGTGCAATTAAAGGTAGGTTTATTAATATAAAAATAAGACAAGAGTCTGTGCAAGTCCAATAGCGGAAATCGTAGCCAAAGCCGGGATCAAGAGCCAGGAAGAATCGTCGCCAGAGCCGGGATCAGGAGCCAGGAAGAATCTTCACCAGAGCCGGGATCAGGAGCCAGGAAGAATCGTCACCAGAGCGGGGATCAGGAGCCAGGAAGAATGGTTGCCAGAGCCGGGGTCAGAAGCCAGGAGGAGTCTTAGCCAAAGCCGAGTCGGTATCCAGGAAAGCAAAGAGTAGCTAAACAGGAGCTTAATGCTGTGCAAGAGACAGGACATGAATGCAATGGACAGCTACAAACAGCAGACTTATATGTGATAAGCCGCCACCTCCTGAGGGAGGAGCTGCAGAGGGCTGAAAGCATAAAGGATCCCACAATGCTTTGCAGACACCTAAGATGGATGCCAGCACATGGAGCAGCACAGCCCTGAGGAAAGGTAGGACCTTGACAGCCGCCTAGTGATGCATATGTGTGGAGTTTGGATGTTAAAGCCCACCCTTTTCCTGCTGCACATATGTGTAAGGGGCAAGCGGGTGGTACCTCCTCTATGTTCTCCTCCTTGTTGGACACCAAGTTTGGATCACATTGGTGGCCTACTCTGGGGTGGGTTCTTGTGGGCTACACTAGGTACCTTGAACAGGGTCACTGCCTTGCACAAAGGGTACCTTTACTTGATCAAACGAGTGGACTCTAATTAACTCTCTTGATGTCAATGTACACCACCACGGTCACTATTGCATTTAAGAGAGACACGCAGAACCTGTGCCCACTCCACCTGTCCAGCATATCTTTGCTACCTCACTCCCAATAACGGAATGGAATCCTAGTGCGGACTCCATGCGTGCACTGACTTAACTCTTACTCTTCCATACCTGTGCACAGTATGAGGAGATATGCAGTGCAGATCTTTGCCTGTTTCCATGGGAGATGGACGGACTGTTCACAGAGAAAGTGCCCACAACAACTCTTCCCACAAGAGGCTATCCTACCTCCACATGTACACACTTAGTACAGGCTGCATGTGACACCTTCCTTACCCTTGGTAACCATGTGGGTCTTCATACCCCAATGTGTTTTACCGATCCACGTTCAGGACTATGTGTAGAATGTACCGGTTACTTGCATCACACCTCTTTAGTAACTTCAGACCAGGCAAAGACAAAGTTTCCAAAGCTTTACCTGAAATAACTTAAACATTACAGGTGATAATGACAATGGTCTTTCCCAAACATCCCTAGTCCCTAACTGGGGCTTGTTGGCTGCCCCAGCATACCCGCATAGGCAAAAGTCCTTTCTTGGTTGTGTCCCTTAAGGCAGAATCCAGACTTGGCATTTTCAGGGTGGACTGCAGGTTCCAGCAATCCCCCTACATTGTGGAAGGTTGCTGATGGCAGGGAGTCTCAAATTAGTACTCCAGCATCAGTAGAGAACTCCAATGGTGGCAGCAGCAACGGTATACAACAGAGAGAGAGAGACTCTCTGGGCTCCAGGCCATTGTCCCCATATATAGACACAAGACCAGTGGGTCAGACCCAAAAAGCCTGCCAAGACTCAGTTAACCCTCACTCTCATATCTTGTTAGCATCTAGCTAACTATAGACAGGCAACCTGTCTACATATGTGTTATGAAGGCAGCAACAGTTAAGCTGATCAAGCACAGACTTGCATAGTTACATAGTTAGCCTGGCTGAAAAAAGACAAAAGTCCATCTAGTTCAACCATAAAATATATTATAGTCCTATACCCACAGTTGATCCAGAGAAAGGCAAAAAAAACAGCAAAAGCATGATCCAATTTGCTCCTGCAGGGAAAAAAATTCCTTCCTGATCCCCCGAGAGGCAATAGGATATTCCCTGGATCAACTTTACCTATAAATGTTAGTATCCAGTTATATTCTGTGTATCTAGGAAAGAATGCAGGCCTTTTTTAAAGCAATCCACTGAGCTGGCCAGAACCAACTCTTGAGGGAGTCTATTCCACATTTTCACAGCTTTTACTGTGAAGAAACCTTTCCGTATTTGGAAATTAAATCTCTTTTCCTCCAGACGTAAAGAGTGCCCCCTTGTCCTCTGTGATGACCTCAGGGTGAATAACTCTACACCGAGTTCACTGTATGAACCACTGATGTATTTATATATGGAGATCATATCCCCCCTTATGTATTATACATTTTGATCATATCCCCCCTTATGTATTATACATGGAGATCATATCCCCCCTTATGTATTATACCTGGTGATCATATCCCCCTTATGTATTATACATGGAGATCATATCCCCCCTTATGTATTATACATGGAGATCATATCCCCTTATGTATTATACATGGAGATCATATCCCCCCTTATGTATTATACATGGTGATCATATCCCCCCTTATGTATTATACATGTTGATCATATCCCCCCCCCTTATGTATTATACATGGAGATCATATCCCCCTTATGTATTATACATGGAGATCATATCCCCCCTTATGTATTATACATGTTGATCATATCCCCCATATGTATTATAAATGGAGATCATATCCCCCCTTATGTATTATACATGGAGATCATATCCCCCCTTATGTATTATACATGGAGATCATATCCCCCCTTATGTATTATACATGGAGATCATATCCCCCCTTATGTATTATACATGGAGATCATATCCCCCCTTATGTATTATACATGGAGATCATATCCCCCCTTATGTATTATACATGGTGATCATATCCCCCCTTATGTATTATACATGGAGATCATATCCCCCTTATGTATTATACATTGTGATCATATCCCCCTTATGTATTATACATGGAGATCATATCCCCCCTTATGAATTATACTTGTTGATCATATCCCCCCTTATGTATTATACATGGAGATCATATCCCCCCTTATGAATTATACTTGTTGATCATATCCCCCCTTATGTATTATACATGGAGATCATATCCACCCTTATGTATTATACATGGAGATCATATCCCCCCTTATGTATTATACATGGGGATCATATCCCCCCTTATGTATTATACATGTTGATCATATCCCCCCTTAACTTTCTCTTCTCAAGAGAGAATAAATTCAGTTCCTCTAATCTTTCCTCATAGCTGAGCTCCTCCGTGCCTCTTATCAGTTTGGTTTCCCTTCTCTGTACTTTCTCCAGTTCCCCAATGTTCTTTTTGTGAATTGGTGCCCAAAACTGAACTGCATATTCCAGATGAGGTGTTACTAATGATTTGTACTAATACAAGAGAGGATTTTGCTCGCTTTAGAAACCGCAGCTTGGCATTGCATGCCATTATTAAGCTTGTGATCTACCAGAACTCCCAGATCCTTCTACACCAGACTGTCCACTGATCTCTTGTTACTCTTTATCTTTACACCATGGAGGTATCGGGCACCCAGGAGGGACAGGTGAGCCTGGGACACCTGGTGGGGGATGGGGGGATGGGTGTTGGGGTAAATTATTGTACATTTAGCAGTAGAAGTAGCTGAACTGAAATTTTTAATGATTTTGTAACTACCCGGAGTTGGGTTTAAATTCAGAAGATTGCACACAAATCAGGGCACAGGGCAGGTAGAGAACACAGCTTCTAAAGCTAATTATTGTTTGTTTTACTTACCTACATTCAGCAAGCCGGAGGAGTGAAGATGAGCTTGAAATCTTCCTGCACAGCATCTCAATTATGTCAGATTGTTATCATAAGTTTTCAGCGCCCGGAGCCAAAGCACTGCAATACAATAGAATGCATTTATGGTGAGACGTTTTTGTTTTCTCTTCTTAACACTATTTCAATTAAACTGTTGTTAGCAAGACATAAAAAAGCCAATCCACCCTCCTACAGCAACCTGTATAAAGGTCACTAAGGCTTGAGATCATATACTGTACATTTCTACACATTTCTAATATATGCCTCCTACTGGCGGGACTATCACAGGACTCACAAAGAGATGGGGATTGTTAAATGTAGGGTTACAGTCTGTGGAGAGTCAAGCGTTCTCGGGTCACATAAGACCCATAGACTTGCACCTACCCTATGGTTCACACCTAAGCATTTTCAGTAGCATTTTGCAGAAATGCATTACAGTCCATTTACCATGATTTCCTGTGAGACACGTTCAAATCTCCGCATTTTCACTGAATGCGTTTTTTGGAAAGGGTCAGGGACTTTTTTTGAATGCAAAAAGTTGCATTTTTGGTTCTATGGACTTCAATGGAAACACTGCAGAAAAACATGTAGTGCGTTTCTGATGCATTTTTTATACATTTTTGTCACGTTTTTTATGCATTTTTGATGCCTTTTAAATCTGCCTAGCAACATGCAATGCCAAGCTGCGGTTTCTAAAGCAAGTAAAATCCTCTCTTGTATTAAAAGAGGTATAGACTCCAGCAGGGGTGGACTGACAACTCATGGGGCCCCCGGGCAATACGGGATCATGGGGCCTCTGTGTCCTCGCCCACACTCAAATCACACCCAAAAAAGCCTATGAAAGGTACCAGGGACATCTCATGGGTCCCCCTACTGACCCCGGGCCCTCGGGCAGTGCCCGAGTTCCCCAATGGTCAGTCCGCCCCTGGACTCCAGAGAGAGAGATATCATTTTACCCCTGCTAAAAAAAGACAACAATGTTTTGTCTCTCTCTGCGTTGCTGTTGTACGTTCTCCCTCACTTCCTGTCTGGTACAACTCATTGTCATCGGAACAGGAAACAAGAAGAAATCTCTTTAACAGAGCTCCATCTAGCAGTAAAAGCCCAATCAGGGATCTAATTCTTGCCTAAGCTATCCAAAATTTAAAAAAATAGATTGGAATAAATAGTTTAACTATAATCATATGCAATTCATGTCCCAACCTCATCAACATGCTAATGAAATGATTAAATAAAATCTTTGGTAAATGGTTAGCTCGCCTACCTCGCTGCACCGGGGTTTTGGCTTCAACTCCCAGAGGCACCACCTGACAGGAGTCTGCACATTCTTCTTGTGTTTGCATTTGAGATTCCGCTCCAATTACCTTCCACAAACAAACAAAAGACAATTAGTAGGTTAATTGGTTCTAGCTAAATGTGGCTTCTCTGTTTGTGAATGTTATTACTGACATTTTAATATGCATATCATTACATTTTTTTAAGGCTTGCATTACATACTCAGATCAGTATATTCTCCCTCTAGTGCACATATGTCAAACACATGGCCCACGGGCCGAATCCGGCCCTACAGACCTTGTTATGTGGCTCTCGCAACCAGTTTTGCAGTCGGAACATGGTGGAACTCCATTCCTCCAACTCCGGCTCTCACCCTCTGCTACCGCTCCCTGCTGTCACGCAGAAGCCTTTTGTGTTTACAAGGGACAGCTTTGCTCTCAGCAGTCCCAGATCAAACAGATCCCTACACACACTCACAGCAGGGACAGATCTCCAATTTCTAAGGGAGAGAAAAATCTCCCTGCAAGGCAGAGCTGCGTACACAGGGAGGTGCTAGAGATGATAACACTGGTACTAGGGCCGCCTACGCAGGGAGGTACTAGAGTCCAGCCAGGTAGGAGAGAGAGATGCGAGGAAGCTTTGCTGGGGTGGGGGTGCACACTGTGCATAGCGCACCCCTCAACCCTGCACTTCTTACACAGCACAACTCCAAACTCTGCACTCTGCACGTAACACACTCCTGAACCCTGCACTTTGTACACAACACACTCCTGAACCCTGCACTTTGTACACAACACACTCCTGAGTCCTGAACTATGTACGTAAATCACTCTTGAACCCTGCACTATGTATGTAATGCACTCCTGAACCCTGCACTATGTATGTAACGCACTCCTGAACCCTGCACTATGTATGTAACGCACTCCTGAACCCTGCACTATGTATGTAACGCAATCCTGAACCCTGCACTCTGTACGTAATGCACTCCTGAACCCTGCACTCTGTACGTAATGCACTCCTGAACCCTGCACTCTGTACGTAATGCACTCCTGAACCCTGCACTCTGTATGTAATGCACTCCTGAACCCTGCACTATGTATGTAACGCACTCCTGAACCCTGCACTATGTATGTAACGCACTCCTGAACCCTGCACTATGTATGTAACGCAATCCTGAACCCTGCACTCTGTACGTAATGCACTCCTGAACCCTGCACTATGTATGTAACGCACTCCTGAACCCTGCACTATGTATGTAACGCACTCCTGAACCCTGCACTCTGTACGTAATGCACTCCTGAACCCTGCACTATGTATGTAACGCACTCCTGAACCCTGCACTATGTATGTAACGCACTCCTGAACCCTGCACTCTGTACGTAATGCACTCCTGAACCCTGCACTCTGTACGTAATGCACTCCTGAACCCTGCACTCTGTACGTATCACACTCCTGAACCCTGCACTCTGTACATAACATACTCCTAAACCCTGTACTCTGTATGTAACACACTCCTGAACCCTTCACTCTGTACGTAGCGCACTCCTGAACCCTTCACTCTATAGGTAACACAATCCTGAACCCTTTACTCTGTACGTAGCTCACTCCTAAACCCTGCACTCTATATGTAACACACTCTTGAATCCTTCACTCTGTACGTAACACACTCCTGAACCCGGCAATCTTTACATAGTGCACCCCAGATAAAATTGGCCTTTTAAGGGCAACCATACTACTAATTTGGCCTGCGATGAAACTGAGTTTGACACCCCCTGCTCTAGTGGCTATTGGTATGTTAGGGAGCATGGTCAAAACACCTGCTGAACAGCCACTGAGATCAAATCAATTAGACAGATATTAGATTGTACGCCCCTTGAGGATTAGGGACTGATGTGAATGTACAATATATATGTAAAGCACTGAGTAATTTGACGGTGCTATATAAGTACCTGAAATAAATAAATATTTGGGACGTTGGTAAAAGGTTCTCTTTAAAGCTCCATATAATCTGTCAGTGCTCTGTTAGTAGGGGCCAATTTAGATCTATGTTTGTGTGTGTAGAGGTGCTTTATATTGTCAGGTTAGGTGGCCTGCATTTTCACACTCACTGATGCGCATTTCCAATATGTTTTTTTAATGTAGGGTTTAAAACAGATAGGGTTAACAGCCATTAACCAAGACTGGTCAACAGCTGTTTTCAGTGCATCAAAATGCATGTTACATGCACTCGTATGTACTGCCATTGACTTCCATGGGCCTCCCAGAACATTACAATGCAGGCCTGTCACATTTTTATGGCTGTGCAGGGCTAACAAAGGGAAAATATATAAGTTAAGTTGTACCCTAAAATGTGTAACTTTTGTCTGGAATTTCTCCTGAAAAATAGCAGTGCACTTCTGGTACCTGCAGCCTCATAGATGTAAATCTGCTGTGTGAGATCATATAAGGCACTACTGCCTCTGACTGCTAGTCTCACCAGATTTGGAGTGAGATTTGGTGATGTCATCACTGTGCTGCTCACTGTTCTCACTGCTGGACAGAAAGCTGTACCTAAGGACCTGCAGTGCAAGAATCTCCCTGCTTCATTCATTCAATAGATCTGAGTTATCACCACCACCACTGCTTGTAGCATGAGCAGTTAAGGCTGTTTCACCTATTGGCTGGTAGGCTGTCTTCTGTGTCAGGCATGTAGGGAAGGTCAAACGCCAATTTACTGAACTCAGGGCTCACTCCTGCTCAGCATCAGTGCTGTAGGTGAAACATTTGTTTGAGAGACCTCCCTTGTCACCAGTAGCTCCAGACATCTGCCTCCAGGGTTCCACTGCAACATTGAGGTCCTTACAACAGCAGGGCACAAGGTTTACTGTACATTTTTGATAAGGGGAACGCATGAATCCCAAACCATATCAGTGGTGACCCATTGGCAGTCCAGTTACCCCATTCCATGATGGTGTCAAGCACCTTTTCTACTCTCCACTCACTTTCATTCTTCATCCCAGCCCATTACAGTCACCGAATGTCCAGACTGCTATTGGTTCCATTGTAACTGCTTTTCGTTACAATATAGAGTGTCTGGTATGAGCACTCCAGCCTTAGTCCTGCCCCCACCCCCACTGTATGCCACCTTGGGTTGCCTCACTGGCGTGTACTTGGACAACTTACCTGCCATTAGTAGACTTGCAGGATCTAAAATCCAAGTAGGCCTGTGCATGTATTTACATTGTTGCCAGTTCTTATACACTCAAGTTAAGTATGAGAGTCAAAAATGTGTTAGCAATAGGGGATACATGGAGAGCTGTCCCTATCTTCTGGCCTAATGTCCCTGCAATAGTCCTACACATGCAACATAGGTCCAATCTGGCAGAAGTCATTAAACCTACCATTTCAGCTTTGTTTTGTTGCAGAAAACTCAGGCATAGAAGAGGAGCACATAAAAACTCCATGCATACAGTGTTTGGTTGGATATGGACCCAAGGCCCTAACACGCTGATGCTAGAGTAACCCCATGATAAATGGCCAACTTGCCAATCATTTTCTGTTCGCAAGTTCCTCTGTTCAAGTCACACTCATGGACACTCCAAAATCTGGATTTTCCATTCTCCTGAAATCCAGTATTAATGACCACCAACCACGAGCACATTAAACATTTACCATTTACACTTGGCAAACTATTCTTTTTTATTAAAGTGTTAATAAATACACAACAGTAAAATCAGTCTGTATATGTAGTAAATCATGCTTGGTATACTCACTCTGGAAGGGTTAATCCTCCGAATTGTGCAAAAAGGATGTCTTCTCTGATCATCCCCTTCTTCCACAGTCCCCAGCCCATCTGCTCATAGAACAAAGCCTTGGGGTCAAGCTGCACATGCTCAGTTTGGTGTGTATTGCTAGAGGGTTTTTTTTTTTGGCTTGGAAGGGTGCATGTGATTAGCACAGGGTCAATCACCACTGTACAGACAGAGGGTCAGGGGTCCTGCAGCCTCATAGAACAATCAGGAGAGAATGAAAACTCCTTCTACATGCTTTAACCAGTGCTCAGCTGGACACTGATAGAAGTCACAAGACTGCTCTAACTGCTGATGAGAAAAGGTATTTAGCAGTTTATAGTTACAAAAATAATTGCATTTCCATGTTCTGTGTACTGTGGAAGACTAGATATAGTGAATGCAGGGTCCTGGGTTTAGTAACACTTTAATGAGATACCTTTATTCCCTACAGAGATTGATAGAGCATTGCAAACATTTGCCTGAAAGCAGATTTCAGCCTAAAGTAACAGTTTGCACACATGAAAATGTGTCCTTCTGACTGTCTGCAGCTTCACATTATGTCCAATGTAAATCCAGAGGACTATAGCTATGCTCCTTAGCCATCTGTCTACAGCTTATACAATGTTATCATGGTTACATCACATTTTATTGCAGTCAGCCGGTACTGGACCTTGTGTGTTGATGGTCCCACAGTGGTTGCAATTTATCCGTTGGAAGCTACGACTAAAACCCTGCAGTGAATGACACAATGGTGTGGTGGACTTTGGCCATGCAGGTGTGTAGAATGAGTTATATAGCAGATGTTACTGGGAGCGCCTGGTGATAGGATCAGCACTGGAATCCCTGGGGTATTAAAGAGAAGGTCATGCTGAAGGCACCCAGAGATATCTAATGGTAACTTCATTTCTATAAGAAGCCCCCAATACTGCTGGCCACTCAGTGGGAGCAGATGGTCCTGCAAACTGGCCTGGATTATTATTGTTCTCCCATAAACTACGTTGTGTCTGCCAGTGCCTTTCGTCTTCTCTGACATGCTGGCCAGGAGGTTTGACCATCAATGGTCCACAGTCCTCTAAGGTTTTCTGTGTGGGCAACTTAACCTTTTTCTGTTCCTTCTCTTCTCTGTTTGACTGCTGGAAGCAAAGAAACATACATAGTACTTCCAGGTATGGGGTGGCATGTGACTCACTACCTTTATTATCTTATATGACAGCATTGGTAATTCGCATTTGGCCACTCTGGCACCAGTTTTTTTACATGTGGACAGGGAGAAAACCTTCAGTCCTGTGCAGGCTCCAAGTCACAGGGCTAAGTCTAGGTTCACACCTATGCAGTTTGTGTTTGATTTGTTTCTGCAGTGCTTTTTGTGTTTTTGCATATGCATTTTTGACACGTTTTTGATATGTTTTGCATTTTTTTCCAACTTGTTCCTGGGCAGATTAAAATGCAAAACACATAATAAAGCATCACAAACGCACATGTATTTCTACAGTATCTCTATTGCAGTTTATTGAACCAAAAATGCAACGTTTTGGGTTTAAAAAAGTCCCTGGCTTTCCCAAAAAACACATCAGGTGAAAACACGGAGATGTGAACCTGCCCCATAGGAAATCATGTTAAATGGACTGCTGTGCGGTTCTGCAAAACGCAACGGAAAATGCATAGGTGTAAATAGCACGAAAAATTTCACAGAACCCCTGATCGAACATTTTTCTCTTCGTTGATGAGCACAATGTTTTAACTGATAACGATATTGTGAACGAAAAAATCCGGTTGAACAACAGTGAAAAATTTTGTCGTTTCGCATTCGAATTACTGATTTTCTATGCGGTGGTGTGACGGTCGTACGAAAAAAAAATCTATCAAGCGCTATCACGCATGAGCGGAAACAGAAGATGACCCGGATGTTAATGTCCAAGGAATCTTCGGAAACACAAACGAAAAATCCAAATGTTAAAAGTAGATTGGCCTAATGAGATAATGAAACCAGAATTCTGCAGATTATATTTTATGTATCACTATTTATGTATATAGGTCATGTAATAAACGATATTATACTCATGGCTGGTAATTGTTGTGTATATCGCTGGTTCTGGCCGGAAGGGCGTGGCTACAAGGTCACATGCACACTGCATCATTTCCACTTGTACAGAAGACGTCAACACTACGTATTGCCCAACAAACAATTTTTTTAGATTGGTTAATGTGGGCCACGATTTCGACCAACGAACAAACGCCTCTCGGTCGTCGGTTGACCGATCGGTTGATTTTCTAATCGTGTATTCCCACCTTAATACTCTTCATTCCTGGCAGTCAAGCTGAATGACAGGGGCAAAGAGATAATGAGAAGTGCAAAATCTGGTGCAGCTGTGCATGGTAGCCAATCAGCTTCTAACTTCAGCTTGTTCAATTAAGCTTTCGCAATAAAACCTGGAAGCTGGTTGGTTTCTATGCACAGCTGCGCCAGTTTGCACTCTCCAGATTTAGTAAATCAACTCCAGTATGTGCAGCTGGTGAGGCTGGCATTTAAAGTATAACTAAAGGCAAAACTTTTTTCCGTTTTGGATGGAAAAGAGTTGGAACACCAGCCAGTTTTTTTTATAGCTTTCTGTGTCCCCATTAGGGAGATTCACCATATTTACCATTAGACATGTATCTAATGGTATTTGTTTTGTTATGAAAAAAAATTTCGTTATTCGGAGATTCAAATTTATCCAAATTTCCAAATCACAATAGTAATGAATTTCAACAAATCCGAAATAAATTATAACAAAATAAATTATCCAAATTCAAAAATGAATTTCAATTTGAAATGGAAACATAGTGCAGTAAATACAGTAAGATATAAAAGTGACATAAGATAATTCCTACTTAGGGTGCTTTTAAACTATATATGTAATTTTTCCGGGTTTCTACAGCATTTTTGCTGCAGTGCTTTTGATGCGTTTGTGCCGCCTTTGCTTTCAGTTTTTTCGCTGGACACGTGCCTGGACAAAGCACTTCCAAGGGGTGTGTTGCGTTATTAATGCCTTTTTGCCACTGTTTTTTTACTGCATCAAACATGCACCAAAAATGAAGCAATGTGGACTTTTAAGGGAGCTCAATTCTTGATCAGATTTTCAATTAAAATAAAGTGGTAGAAAAATGAATGAAAAATGCATCCCTTTAAATCTTATAGCGCACTTCACAATAGTTTGTTGTATTTCAGTTGTGTTTTTTAAAGTCCAGCTTGCTGTATTGTTGGTGCATGTTTGATGCGGTAATTAAATCACACCAAAATTGCACCTCTTCATCGAAATGACTGGAAACTTCTGCAAAAATTCATCAAAAAGGTTGCGCACCTGTGCGAAGTTCTTTGCCCAATCACATATCCAGGGTAAAAATGCAACGCAAACTCACCAAAACACATCAAAAACACAACACACTGTGGCAAAAACAAATATGCACTGTGACAGCAGTCTAAAAATGCAGCTGCAATGCAAAGGCCCAGTGTGAAGAGTTCCTTAGAATTTAAAGGGATGCATTTGTCATGCATTTTTTTAATGAAAAATTGTTCAAAAACTGATCAGTGTGAAAGGGTGCTTAATGTGTTTGGGTTGGATGAAAGTGGATCAATCGGAATCTCCGAATCATAACATCACAAATGAATCCAATTTTGTTTTATTCGTAATGTTAGGATTTGGAGATTGTGATGAATCCACCTCCATCCAACCCAAAAAAGTGCACAAGTATTATCTTCCGAAATAATGAATTGACACATTGGGATGAATATAGCTGTCTTCCAAAAATCAATTGAAAATTCAATCGATTCAAAAATAACTAATATACTAACCAAATCCACATTTACAGTATAAAACAAACTCTAACACAGCGACTATGACAAAACTAAATTATTAACTTAAAGCACATTTTTCCATCGTGCACATCTTATGTACCATTATCACCAAGAGTGAAAGTGAAAGAAAATGTTGGGTTGCCACCATAACAGGAATAGAGGGGAAACCTTCCAGTGGGGACAAACGGTCGATCCTTTACTTTAGAGAGATTTCCTCGCTTTCTGTTTTGGCTTTGGGACATGAAGAGAAGGGAAGTCTCCTGAATGGGACAGAGATGGCAAAAAAAAGCTTACTCTATCCAAAATGCAAAACGTTTTGCCTTTAGGTGAATCTGTCGATGATGCTGGTGGCATCATAGGAAGTAGTGTTACCATAAAAGGAAGTGACATAACTTGTGATGGCAACATCTAAAGACGTAATATAATAGGTCATTCATTGGAAGTGATGTGATTTGTGCTGGTAACATTACACAAAGTGACATTATTGTTGCTGGTGTCGTCATAGGATGTGGTGATACCAGAAAAGGAAGTGACCTAACTGGTGATGAGAACTTCAAAAGGTGTAATATCATAGGTCCATCATTGGAAATAATGGGATCTGTGCTGGTAATATCATAAAAAGTGATGTCTTTGGTGCAGGTGGCTTTATTGGAAGTAACATCATTGGTGTGGGTAATAATATGTAAATTATGTATTCGGTAACATCTTAGGAGGTGATGTCATTGGCACAGATAACTCCACCAAGATCCAGCTTATGGGATAAAGCAGTGGTCTCCAAACAATGGCCCAAGGGCCAGATGCAGGCTTTCGCTTGCCTTTATCTGACCCTTTGGGAGCTATTCTAATCCGCTGCAATGGGACTTAATTAATTCCAAGGACACCACCGATGGGTCATTCTTCCCCGCACTAACACCAATGATGAGGCACAAGACTTCCCATTGACACCAATGGTGGTGCAGTATTCCTCACAATAATTCCAATAATGGGGCACTATTCCTCCCAATGGCAACAATGATGGGGAACTATTCTTCCCAATGTTACCAATGATGGGGCACTATTCCTCCCAGTGGTACCGATGATGGGGCACTATTCCTCCCAGTGGTACCGATGATGGGGCACTATTCCTCCCATTGACACTGTTGATGCGGCACTATTCCTCCTACTGACACCAATGATGGTGCACTATTCCTCTCAATGGCACCAATGATGTGGCACTATTCCTCCCAATGACACCAATGATGGGGCATATTCCTCCCAATAACACCAACGATGGAGCAAAATTCCTCCCAATGACACCAATGATGGGGCACTATTCCTCCCAATAACACCAATGATGGGGCACTATTCATCCCCTAATACCAAAGATGGGGCCATGTTTACCCCCGCTGATGCCAATCCATTTTCTACCCCACTTGCTTGAGTCTTGCCCCTAAAATTCTGAAGGACAGTAGTCTTGCCCTTTGTTTTGAAGGTTTGGAGACCTCTAGGATAAAGAATGGAGTAAAGCCGCATGGAACAGAAGGGCAGCTGCTTTTACAGACACAATGTTTGATAGGTATCCTGTGTGGTCATGAAGCACCATTTGCTTAGCAACAATAATGAAAAGAATAAGGGCCCACAAACTGTCTGCTACTACATGAACCACTGGAGACAAGGACCTTCACTGCCATAAAAAAACAGATTTATAAAACTGCAGGCTGTGCGGTTTCTACTTGTGCCAGCTAATGCTTGGTCAGAGCATAAAACATCGTGAATGACTTATTTCCTAAGAATAGGCCACCCTTATTGGATTCAGCAGGAAATTAAACTTCCTTTTTAAACGACAAGACTGGTCACCTGACCTTTGTTCCACTTGCTGTGCAGCCAAGACACAGTGTAAGAGGGCATTAAAAGACTGCCAGACTCCTGTGCCAAGTGGAGTTTGTGTACTTGTTCTGAAATTTTAATACGCGGCGTCTATAATGTCCTGTTGTTTGGGACTACAATGCTTTATTTTTGGCCAAGCCAATCTATAAACATGCATGAATGTATTGTATAAGTATGCATGCCAATGCAACAAGTGGACACCTGTTTGTTGGAGAGTTGCAGATGTTGTTGCTTAAACTGCACCCAGTTTTCATCAAGGACTTCGTTAGAAACTTTGGATTTTGTTGCTCAATCCCCCATTTTGTAGACCTCAGACCTGTAACCAATTGGTTACAACTGATAGGCAATCAAATCGGAGTACTGAATGGTCGGGTTAGAATTTATTCTGTAAACCAGCAAAGATCACAGCAGACATAATTTAAAGTGGAGCTAAACCATCCTATCCTTTACAGCAAAGGAAGCTGCCATCTTAGACTCTGTTTGATGCACAGTTGACATGGTGCTGCATGTGTGATCAGCTATGACGCTAGGACACTGGCAACTGTAACAGTTATCATTCACGGCATGCCTTGAATGTGTTTTGGGAAACCAATAAATTAGTGGGGTTATTCGAAATTCAAGCAGGGTTGTCATGCAGGTGAAAGTCACAGCAGGCAGCACACATGCAATTCAAGAACCAGAAGAAGGTTTGGGCAATAGGCTCACATTTGGCCTCCAGATTGAAGATACTGGTGTGGACACCAGCTAGATAAGCAGATAAACAATAGTTATCTATAGCAGGAGAGTGAGAACCATAGGTTTTTATGACACCTTTTGTGCCAACCTTACCACCAGTAAACCAAGGTGATCGGTTCTCCTTCTGCCTCTAAAACCTGGTTTCTGAAGGTGCATGTCTGTTGGTCATCACCTTTGATAGCTTTTGGGCAATCATTTAGACAAGAAAGATGGCAGTAAAACATTAGTTCCACTATGAGGTTAGCTGCTAAAACATAGAACTAAAGATAAAAAATGGCTTGGGTTGACACTAAGTTTATTTTGTTGCATATTTAGACCAGTGGTCTCCAAACTGAGGCCTGCAAGCAAATGCGGCCCTTTGCTTCCTTTATCTTGCCTATGGGGCACCATTGCATCCATTGACATCAATGATGGTGCACCAATCCATCCACTGACATCAATTATTGGGCACAGTCCATCAACTGACACCAATGATGGGGCACCATTCCATCCACTGACACCAATGATGGGGCACCATTCCATCCACTGCCACCAATGATGGGGTACAGTCCATCAAATGACACTAATGATGTGGCACCATTCCATCCACTGACACCACTGATGGAGCACCATTCCTCCCACTGACACCAATAGTAGGGCACTATTCCTCCCACTGATACATTGGGTTCCTCCAATTAAAACCAAGGATTGGGCATTTCTCACCTCCACTGATGCAGGGGCATTTTCTACTGCCGCTGGCCCCACTAAAGTCTGAAGGACAGCAAACTGGCCATTTGTTTAGAGAGTTTGGGGACCCCTGATTTAGACAATAAAGAGCTTTGACATACAATGTATCACAGTGTTTCTTCTTTTCAATTCTCCAATAATATAATGTGTAACCAATTGAACATTCAATAAAATACAGGCATCCATGTAGACATGGGTCATAGATAGTAACATGGCCAAAAAAAATTATCTGCGGTGTACAAAACGAAAATACCCCAGGGTGTCTAGGCATGGTTCAAATATTCAATGTTCCCCAATTATAAAGTGCTTAATGTTATAGTGTCTATCCCTTCTAATTACTGGAAGAGATTTTGTGGAAGGATTTGGGTGGGTCTGCTTGAATTTCTCCACATTTGGCCAAATCTCCTGAAATAGATCTAAGGTGTCTCCTAGCATACCAAAGATGTGTTCACTGACATGTTTGAGAGCTTAGTGCTGTACCATAGGGATAGGCATTTCTGGTTTGTGCAATTGTTTTGCAATGGACTACTTGGATCCTGGCACAAATAAGTCTACCGTAATATCTTTAGGAAACAGGATAACTCAAAAGAATGTATATTGAGTATTGACATCCAATGAGATAGATGTATCCAGCTTCAAAAAAGATCCAGTATTAGGACTTCAATCATCTTCCAAAAAGAGGAGGGTACCAGATAGTTCCTATCACAGAGTGATATTTAATTTAAAGGTGGATTCTGATGGACTGTGCCATCCCCGGCTTGTCTTGTCCTACCTGGCAAAAATTCGATCAAGATCATTGTCTATAGATAACTAAGGATGTGGTATAGTACGTAGGGTTCTTATTCTGTTGTGAAAAATGGAGGCTTATTCATACGGGAAATGGTGACAACCAGGGGCAGATTGACAACTCATGGGGCCCCCAGGCAATAGGGGATCATGGGGCCCCTGTGTCCTTGCCCAAACTCAAAAAAGCATATGAAAAAGGTACCAGGGGCATCTCATGGGGCCCCTTACTGACCCCGAGCCCTCGGACAGTGCCCAAGTTTCCAAATGGTCAGTCCGCCCCTGGTGACAACACATAGAAGTATGAGGAAGGTCCCTTCTTTAGCTTTCCCACATTAAAAAACATCATATAAGCAATTTAAGCTGGAAGCTTTGAGGCGAGTGATATTCTACCTGTACAGACACTAGATAGTGGTCTCAAGAAACAGGCAATTGTTTTATTTAGTCTTGCCCCATACAGGAGCCATACAGTGTGTAGGGCCTACGTAATGACATTCCCGGGACCCTCTGTCTTCAGGTACAGGCCCTCTATGATATGCATTAGAAGATGTGGGCACCATATGCTCCAAAGGTTGTCAGTGTACACATGGGTTTTACATAACCCTCGATACATGACCGCGTACAACTGCCTCTTCGAATGCATCTCAATGGGCGGCTGTTTGCCAAGGCAGCGGGTCCTGGGAATGTCAGTATGTAGGCTTTCTGTGCTATACATTCCCTGTACAGCCATGTGCATGAGACCTTAAACCCACAGAGGATCTTTTGTAGACAAATATCAACAGAACAGTAGACCTGTTGAGTTGGACATTTTCAGATATACTTCTTGTCCCAGTAATCAGGACAATACATGGGAAAATACATTTACAGCTGCATCTGGGCAGCAAAAATGACCATTTGCCCAATGGGGCAACTGTGAATGGACCGCAAGATAGATTAATCAATTGCCAATCCGGCACAGTGCATTTACTGCGGAGGGGTGGCATGTGCAGGAGTAATCACATACATGTATATCATTGTGGTTGCTTGGGCTTACGGGGGCAGATTGCGGCTCATGGTACCGGGCTGCTTTGAGACTGTCTACTTTCCAAAAAGGGGTAATTTGGGGGATATTTGTACTGTCCTGGCATTGTAAGGGCCCCAATAACTGAGATAGGCCATCAGGGCTGATCAGTTTTTCAGTTTTGTAATATATATATATATATATATATATATATATATATATATATATATAAAAAACTAGATTGTAAGCTCTAACGAGCCGGGCCCTCTGTTTCCTCTTGTACCAAATTGTATTGTAACTGTAATGTCTACCTTCATTTTGTAATTTTGTAAAATGCTGAGCAAACTGTTGGCGCTATATAAATCTTGTATAATAATAAATATATATATATAATACCGTAGTTTGTAGACCTTAGAACTTTCACACAAACCACTTAATATACACTTATTGGGATATTTTTTTTTACCAAAGACATGTAGCAGAATACGTTTTGGCCTACATTTATGAAGTAACTTGATTTTTCTATTTTTTGATTGGATATGCTTTATAACAGAAACTATTGTTATTATTTTAAAAAGTTCTTTCTTTATATAATAAAAAATATAAAAAACCCAGTGGTGATCAAATACCACCAAGAGAAATCTCTTTTTGTGTGAAAAAATGATCAAAATGTAATTGTGGTACAGTGCTGCATGCCTGTGCAGTTACCAGTTAAAGTAGCTCAGTGCTCAGTAGCAAACAATGGCCATGAAGAGGGTAGAATCTTCAGAAGGGCAAGCAGTTAACCTCTATGGCAGTATTCCGAGTGTAGCTCGGGGTAAAGTTTCAGTACCACAAGCGGTAACCCCGAGCTACACTCAGGAATACCCTGCAGTGCTGCTCCAGGATCCTTCTATCACTTACCTTGTCCTGCGCTCCCGCGATGTCCCTCCTGCAGTGTCCCCGGCAATGTAATCCGGCGGATGCCGGCATCTGTCATCTGGGTTCCATCCCCTGCGAGCATCGGGACGTACGGGGATTGAACGGCGGGAAATTTGAAAATGACAAAAAGTGACATTCACTAAAATCACTAAAATCACATAGTATAACATTCCTGTATCAAACCATTTCACATAGATTTTGTCCCGAGTGCTTTGTCCTGTGCCCTGCCTGCATTTTTACTGTTCTTTCTGCCTGGAAACTGAGAAACGTCTATGGCGTCCAAAAAGCGTCCCTTTAGGTCAAAATCGGTTTTAGACCGGCTAGAGAACAGCGATAGTAAATCAGAACCACTTACAGAATTGAGTGATAATGATTTGTGGGGAAATTCCTCATCAGACACTGAAAACGATTCTGCGACTTTGCTCAGCGATGTGCGAACTTGGCGCTTTTTTTCAAATTTCAGTGTTTTTGGTTTGATTATATTATTGCATTAAATTTATTATTATATTATAATTTTAATGATTATTTATTAAATTATAATTTATGATTTCGTGTTTCAAGTTTTATCATAACCGGGATGTTTACTAGACTCTTGTTCATACAGATTTCAGTGAGTTATTCCTAAAAATTACAGGCCTACAATAAAAAAAATACATATTTCCATGCAAAAAAATGTACCGCTTTGAGCACAGAAATAGGGACATAATCAGACCACTAGGGAGGTTAAAGTAAGAATTATGAAAAAAAAATCAGTGTTTCCCCCAACATTAAGGATCATTTTTAATTTGTATTTAAACATACTCTACAAACCCCCCCCCCTCCTACCCCAATCTGCCCCCAGATAAATAGTTAACCACTTCCTGTCCGGACACTTTTACCCATTGTCCAGGCCAATTTTCAGCTTTCGGCGCTCTCACATTGTGAATGACAATTACTCAGGCATACAACACTGTATCTAAATGAAATTATTATCATTTTTTTCAAACAAATAGAGCTTTAATTTGGTGGTATTTAATCATCACTGGGGTTTTTATTTTTTGCTAGAAAAAAGAAAAAAGACTGAAAATTTTGAAAAAAAACATGTTTTTCTTAGTATTTGATACTAAATTTTGCAAATAAATATACTTTCTTCATAAATTTAGGCCAAAATCCATTGTGCTACATTTTTTTGGTAGACATAACCCAAATCAGTGTATATTATTTAGTCTTTGTGAAAGTTATAGAGTCCACAGACCACGGTATATATATTTGATATATTTGAAAATGTATCAATCCTGATGCACGGACTACCTATATAATTTCTTGGGGCCCTAAAATGCCAGGACAGTACAAATACCCCCCAAACGACCCCTTTTTGGAAAGTAGACAGTCTGAGGTATTTAATGAGAGGCATGGGGAGTTTTTTGAAGTTGTCATTTTTTGCCAATTTTTTAAGGAAATGATAAAAGTAAAAAAAATTCTTTTTTTTTCCCACAAAGTTGTCATTTAACAAGTTCTTTCTCTCACACGGCATAGGCATACTTGCAATTACACCCCAAAACACATTCTGCTACTCATCCTGAGTATGGCGATACCACATGTGTAAAACTTTTTCACAGCCTAACCACATAGAAGGGCCCCACATCCAATAAGCACCCTTAGGCGTTCTAGGGGCAAAAATTACACATCTAATTTCTTGACTGTCTATCACAGTTTTTGAGGTCCTGGAGCACCAGGACAATTGAATTACCCACAAAATGACCCCATTTTCGAAAGAAAACACCTCAAGGTATGTTTTAAGAGGCATGGGGAGTCCTCTGAAGACTTCATTTTTTGCCACATGTTTTTGGAAAATGTGAAAAGAAAATGAAAATGTATTTTTTTTTACGCAAAGTTGTCAATCTATGAGATATTTCTATTACACAGCATAGGCATACTTAAAATGATACCTCAAAACGCATTCTTTAACTCCTGCTGAATATGGCGATACCAAATGTGTGAGACTTTTTCACAGTCTGGCCACATAGAGGGGTTCCACATCCAATAAGCACCTGTTAGCGTTCTAAGGGCAAAAATTACACATCTAATTTCTTGACTACCTATTGCCGTTTTGGAGGTCCTGGAGCATCAGGGCAATGGAATTATCCACAAAATGACCCCATTTTGGAAAGCAAACACCCCAAGGTATGTTTTAAGAGGCATGCAGAGTCTTCTGAAGACTTCATTTTTTGCCACAAGTTTTTGGAAAATGCGAAAAGAAAATGAAAATGTATTTTTTTCTACACAAAGTTGTCAATCTATGAGATATTTCTAATACACTGCATAGGCATACTTAAAGTTACACCCCAAAACACATTCTCTAACTCTTCCTGAATATGGTGATACCAAATGTGTGAGACTTTTTCACAGTCTGGCCACATAGAGGGGTTCCACATCCAATAAGCACCTGTTAGCGTTCTAAGGGCAAAGATCGCACATCTAATTTCTTAACTACCTATTGCTGTTTTGGAGGTCCTGGAGCATCAGGACAATGGAATTATCCACAAAAAGACCCCATTTTGGAAAGCAAACACCCCAAGGTATGTTTTAAGTTCTCCGTCACTCTCATCTGTCATACTCAGAATTTGAAATGCCTCCTCGCTTGTATATGATCTTTTGGCCATATTTTTGACACTGATCAGGACCCACTGGTATGGCAGTGATCAGGATGGTGTTGCAGTGAGGGACAGATATCTGGCTGCAGTTGGTTCACACTAGTCACTGTTGGGCAAAAATCAGAGATACAGTGAGGTGGCTGGCAATGTTTTGTGAGTGTGTGTAAACTCTGTGCAAAGGCTGAAAATTATTCACAGTTAGCTGTACTGGATCTCTCTCCTCACAGACGATGGCAGTGAACAGGATCCACTGGTGTGGCAGAGATCAGGGACACTTTATGAACAGGCACACTGTAAGGTGATCAGGGACACTGATTGGGCCACTGTATGGTGATCAGGGACACTGCTGGGCCACTGCGGTGATCAGGGACACTGCTGGGCCACTTGTGTGGCGATCAGGGACACTGTGGCAATCAGGGACACTGTGGCGATCAGGGACACTGCTGGACCACTTGTGCGGCGACCATGGACATTGCTGGGCCACTGCGATGATCAGGACACTGCTGGGCCACTTGTGTGGCGATCAGAAACACTGCTGGGCAACTGCGGTGATCAGGGACACTGCGGTGATCAGGGGCACTGCTGGACCACTTGTCCGGCGATCAGGGACACTGCTGGCCACTTGTGTGGTGATCAGGGACACTGCTGGGCCACTTGTGTGGTGATCTGGGCCACTGCGGCAATCAGGGACACTGCGGTGATCAGGGACACTGCTGGACCACTTGTGCAGCAATCGGGGACACTGCGGTGATCAGGGACACTGCTGGGACACTGCGGCGATCAAGGACACTGCTGGACCACTTCTGCGGCGATCAGGGACACTGCTGGGCCACTGCGATGATCAGGACACTGCTGGGCCACTTGTGTGGCAATCAGAAACACTGCTGGACTACTGCGGTGATCAGGGACACTTCAGTTATCAGGGGCACTGCTGGACCACTTATCCGGCGATCAGGGACACTGCTGGGCCACTTGTGTGGTGATCAGGAACACTGCTGGGCCAATGTGGGGATCAGGGACACTGCTGGGCCAATTGTGTTGTGATCAGGAACACTGCTGGGCCAATGCGGTGATCAGGGACACTGCTGGGCCACTTGTGTGGTGATCAGGAACACTGCTGGGCCAATGCGGTGATCAGGGACACTGCTGGGCCACTTGTGTGGTGGTCAGGGACACTGCTGGGCCACTGCGGCAATCAGGGCCACTGTGGCAATCAGGGACACTGCTGGACCACTTGTGCGGCAATCAGGGACACTGCGGTGATCAGGGACACTGCTGGGCCACTGTGGTGATCAGGGACACTGCTGGACCACTTGTGCGGCAATCGGGGACAATGCTGGGTTACTTGTGCGGCGATCAGGGACACTGCTGGGCCACTTGTGTGGTGATCAGGGACACTGCTGGGCCACTGCGGCAATCAGGGACACTGCGGCAATCAGGGACACTGCTGGACCACTTGTGCAGCAATCAGGGACACTGTGGCGATCAGGAACACTGCTGGACCACTTGCGCGGCAATCAGGGACACTGCGGTGATCAGGGACACTGCTGGGCCACTGCGGCGATCAGGGACACTGCTGGACCACTTGTGCGGCAATCAGGGACACTGCGGTGATCAGGGCCACTGCTGGGCCACTGCGGCAATCAGGGACACTTCTGGGCCACTTGTGTGGCAATCAGGGACACTGCTTGGCCACTGCGGTGATACTGCTGGGCCACTTGTGTGACGATCAGGGACACTGCTTGGCCACTGCGGCGATCAGGGATACTGTGACGATCAGGGACACTGTGGCGATCAGGGACACTGCTGGGCCACTATGTGGTGATCAGGGACACTGACAATCAGGGACACTGCTGGGCCACTTGTTGGGCGATCAGGGCCACTTGTGGGCAATCAGGACCACTTGTGGGCGATCAGGGCCACTTGGGGCAATCAGGGCCACTTGGGGCAATCAGGGACACTTGGGGCAATCAGGGACACTTGTGGGGGCAATCAGGGACACTTGTGGGGGCGATCAGGGCCACATGTTGGGGCAATCAGGGCCACTTGTTGGGGCAATCAGGGCCACTTATTGGGGTGATCAGGGACACGTGGGGCAATCAGGGCCACTTTAGGGGCGATCAGGGACACTTTAGGGGCGATCAGGTGTCACTGAGGTGGAGGGCAGTTAGCTACAACCCTCTTCTTCGCTGTTTCTCCTCTCACAGACAACTCCGTGAGAGGAGAAGGAAGCGGAAGCCGCACCATGCGGCTTTTGTTTACACTTAAGCTGTGTCCTTATTGGACACAGCTGATCACATGGTATGGGACCGATTTCATTGGTCCCATACCATGTCACGTAATCCACCGTGTCCGTCGGACTCGGCGATCATCGGGCTCGCGGGTGCGCGCTCTAGGAGCCGCGCACGAGCCTCAGATACAAGGTGCCGTTTAGAGACGGCAACCCGCTCCTGTAGGTGTCCCGTCCTGCCGTTTATAAACAGCGGCCGGACGGGAAGTGGTTAAAACAAAGTTATTAGCAGTGAAATCAACACACAGAGATGGTAAAATGAGGGTATAACATAGTCCAGGACATGAAGAGAATAAATCTATAAGTCTATAAAGGAAACATGGAACCTGCCAATTATATTATGAAGAATGTTCATTCCCTGGGTGCTGTAGTGCATTTGCTTCAAGTACAACTCAGGACAAAACTCTTTTTTTCCGTTTTGGATGGAGTAGAGAGGAATTAGAACACATATCAGGTTTTTATTGCTGTCTGTGCCCCTATTAGGGAGATTCACCCTCTCTGTTTGTCCTGATGATGGTTGTCACGGAGAGTGAAACATATGGTGACATACGGTGCCGTGTGCTGTGTTCAAATATCTGCATTTTCCTGCACCTCCCAGCTGTGCTGCAGTGTAAATGGGGACACACAGAAAAAAAATGTTTTCTATGAACCACAGCGGTGATTGACATTCATACTGCACGGAAAAACAGCCATCATCGCACTATAGCTGGTCATAGATGGATTACATTTTGGCCAGTTTAGTACAGAGCGGCTGAATTTTGATCCACATGTGGCGCACCTGTTTGGCAGAAGTCGATCATTAGATCAATGTTTCTTGAACAAGCCTGTTAGAAAATTTTTCTCAATCAGCCAATCAGCAGCAGCTGCTGATCAGTGTATTCTGAAAGCTAAGAGTCCTACTGTCAGAATACAGTGTCCCTGGCAGGGGTGGACTGACCATTTGGAAACTCGGGCACTGCCCGAGGGCCTGGGGTCAGTAGGGGGCCCCATGAGATGCCCCTGGTACCTTTTTCATAGGCTTTTTTGAGTTTGGGCAAGGACACAGGGGCCCCATGATCCCCTATTGCCCGGGGGCCCCATGAGTTGTCAGTCCACCTCTGGTCCCTGGGGGTGATGCTTCTATCCACTTCACTTGTGTGAATGAAAGAATTCACTTTTTTTTTTTTGTTCAAATAAAAAAAAAATCATCTATTGCAAGTTTAGACACACTGCATTGCAGTTTGCTGTGTATGGGGCTGTGTAGCTGCAGACCGGTCAGGGTGCCCATGCTGGCCCGTGTCCACAGCCAAAAGTGCCTACAATGGGCATGTGAGCATCAGAACTGAACCATGGAGCAATGGAAGAAGGTGGCCTGGTCTGATGAATTCAAGATTGGTTTGGGGAACACAACGAGCTTGAGGTGTTGACTTGGCCTCCAAATTCTCCAGATCTCAATCCTAGTATCTGTGGGATATGCTGGAAAAAGTCTGATCTATGGATACTTCTATGGAAACCCCACCTCCCAACTTAAAGGGCTTAAAGGATCTGATACTAATGGCTTGGTGCTGAAATTCCGCACCATGCCTTCAGAGGTCTAGTGGAGTCCATGCCTCCATGGGTTATGGCAGGTGGTCATAATGTTATGGGTGATCGGTGTGAACGAGTTCTCAGTCTGCAACTTTCACCAAAATAATTCCTGTGATCCTGCTATGAAGGGCTTTGTTCAGGCCTTTTCTATCATAGGGTGACAACGCTCTGTCTCTGTCTGCCAAATGACACACTCTCCCATTGGGTGACTTCAAGTAGACGTTTAAACATGCCTACTGTTGTCACCATCAGGAAACTGCCCTGAGAAATGCCATGCAACCAGTCACTGGCAGACAGGCAGTAGCTGCAAATAGGATGCAGGAGATCAACAGGGCTAAAATGTAACGAAAAAATGAAAAAAAGTATAAACAGGTATTGCACTAAAAAATCATGGTGATTGTTTATGATACAGACTAAATGCCATTCTCTTGGGTTTACGTATATTACATTACATATACATTAAATATAATGATAAATTAAATAAATAATAATAATAATAATTTAGAAAATATAATAACATTTAAATGTATAAATAAATTGATAAATAATAATATTAATTTATAAATATAATACATTTAAATGTATAAATAAAATGATAAATAATAATAAATCTAACAAATAAATTCAAATGTATAATTAAATGATTAATACAATAAATACATTTAAATGTATAAAAAAAGATACATAATAAATATAACAAATAAATGTATATGTAAAATTAAATAATAAATACAAAAAATAATTGTAGATAAATAAATATTAATCGATGTAACAAATGTAAATGTATAAATAAATGCTAAATAAATAATAATAAATATAACAAATAAATGTAAATGTATAAATAAATGCTAAATAAAGAAAAATAAATATAACAAATAAATGTAAATATATAAATAAATTATATATAATAATAAATGCTAAATAATTGTAAGTGTATAAATAATTGAGAAATAAAGAATGATAAATATAACAAATAAATGAAAATGTATACATACATGCTAAATACAATAAATGCAAATGTATAAATAAATAAATAATATTATAAATACTAAATAAATGTATAAATGATATATAATAATACATGCTAAATAATTGTAAATGAATAAATAATTGAGAAATAAATAATGATAAATATAACAAATAAATGAAAATGTATACTGTACATATAAGCTAGATACAATAAATACAAATGTATAAATAAATAAATATGAATATAAATACTAAATAAACGTATAAATGATATATAATAATACATGCTAAATAATTGTAAATGAATAATTGAAAAATAAATAATGATAAATATAACAAATAAATGAAAATGTATACTGCACATATATGCTATATACAATAAATGCAAATGTATAAATAAATAAATAATATGAATATAAATACTAAATAAACGTATAAATGATATATAATAATAAATGCTAAATAATTGTAAATGTATAAATAAAATATAATAATAATAATAAATATTATGTACATGTATAAATAAATATATAATATGATTAGAAATTATAATAACGTATGAATAAAATCAATACATGTAAATGTAATAATACATTATAAATAAGTGACAACATAAATAATAAAAATAATGTATAAATGACACAAATCCATGTGAATAAATCCGATCTCCCTCTGATCAGCCTATTATCGGAGCTGGATGTATAGCCGGCGACTCCCCGGCCTGATCCCCATACAATGCTCTCACACACACACGGATCTCTGTCATACAATGTAGCGATTCTGGGATTCTTTCAGGAAACAAATGTATCTTGTTATGTGATGTGTGGGAAGTGCAGCTGGGCGCCGGGAGGGGGGGCGTGTTCTGAGCGCTGTGATTGGCAGGCGGCCCCGCCCCTCCCCAGGAAGCTGGGCCAGCCCCGGGATCTCTCCCTCTATGTGTGTGTGCAACATGGCGGATCACGGCGCTTCCTAGACACCCCACCGCCCACCCTTCACCCCGCCACCGGGACCCCCTCCGGGAAACGGGGACACCATGAGGCTGCACTAGAGGAGCGCCCTGTGTGCTCAGCCTGCCTGACATCGCCGGACTGGAACTTCTCTGGGAGGAGATCACCGCCCTGGAGGAGGAAAACAACCCGACCGTCCCTGGATCCTTCCCAGCACATCCCAACCCGGGGAGAGCGAGGGTGAGAGCGGAGCGCTTCCTTCCCTTCTCTGGGGGGTCATGTATAGGATCTATATACTCATCACTGATACATGGGAGACCAGCGGGGGGCCACCGGCTATGGCTGTGCAGGGGGCGCATCTGTATTATATATATTCATTATATAGAAGTACTATATATACACGTTATGTGGTATGCAATACATAAATATATACACTATATGGTATGTACTATCCTATGTATTTATCCATTATATAGGAAGTACTCTATATATGTGTGTGTGTATATATATATGTATGTTCATTATATGGGAAGTACTATCCTATGTATATATCCATTATATAGCATGTACTGTGTATATGTGTGTGTTTTCATTATATGGTGTGTGTGTGTATGTATCTATGTATGTGTGTATGTATGTATATATGTATGTATATATATATATACACATTATATGGTATGTATTCTATGACCACTATATGGTATGTCATATATTTACTGTATATTATGCCAAAAAAGTTTGTGTAATAAAAAAAAAAAAAAAAAAAAAAAAAAAAATATATATATATATATATATATATATATATATATATATATATATTACACACACGCGTCATATCGCACATACATGGTATGTGCACTATTATTGCTGTATGACTTGTATTGTGTCTGCTGGCTCCATGGTTGGTATGTCATCTGCTCTGACTTTCAGTACAGGGAGGACTCTGACAAGCAGTTGAACTTTCAGTGTTGGTTTTGTATTCACAAAAAGGGGGGTGTCTGCTGGAGGTGACTGAATGTCCATCTACTTCTATATGGAGGGGAGGATGGAATCGGTTGGCACATGTATGTGACCCCAGCATAGGTGGTGGTCGGTGGTGTCCCCTGCCCAGCATAGGTGGTGGTCGGTGGTGTCCCCTGCCCAGCATAGGTGGTGGTCGGTGGTGTCCCCTGCCCAGCATAGGTGGTGGTCGGTGGTGTCCCCTGCCCAGCATAGGTGGCGGTCGGTGGTGTCCCCTGCCCAGCGTAGGTGGCGGTCGGTGGTGTCCCCTGCCCAGCGTAGGTGGCGGTCGGTGGTGTCCCCTGCCCAGCGTAGGTGGCGGTCGGTGGTGTCCCCTGCCCAGCGTAGGGTGGCGGTCGGTGGTGTCCCCTGCCCAGCGTAGGTTGGCGGTCGGTGGTGTCCCCTGCCCAGCGTAGGTTGGCGGTCGGTGGTGTCCCCTGCCCAGCGTAGGTTGGCGGTCGGTGGTGTCCCCTGCCCAGCGTAGGTTGGCGGTCGGTGGTGTCCCCTGCCCAGCGTAGGTTGGCGGTCGGTGGTGGTTCCCCTGCCCAGCGTAGGTTGGCGGTCGGTGGTGGTTCCCCTGCCCAGCGTAGGTTGGCGGTCGGTGGTGGTTCCCCTGCCCAGCGTAGGTTGGCGGTCGGTGGTGGTTCCCCTGCCCAGCGTAGGTTGGCGGTCGGTGGTGGTTCCCCTGCCCAGCGTAGGTTGGCGGTCGGTGGTGGTTCCCCTGCCCAGCGTAGGTTGGCGGTCGGTGGTGGTTCCCCTGCCCAGCGTAGGTTGGCGGTCGGTGGTGGTTCCCCTGCCCAGCGTAGGTTGGCGGTCGGTGGTGGTTCCCCTGCCCAGCGTAGGTTGGCGGTCGGTGGTGGTTCCCCTGCCCAGCGTAGGTTGGCGGTCGGTGGTGGTTCCCCTGCCCAGCGTAGGTTGGCGGTCGGTGGTGGTTCCCCTGCCCAGCGTAGGTTGGCGGTCGGTGGTGGTTCCCCTGCCCAGCGTAGGTTGGCGGTCGGTGGTGGTTCCCCTGCCCAGCGTAGGTTGGCGGTCGGTGGTGGTTCCCCTGCCCAGCGTAGGTTGGCGGTCGGTGGTGGTTCCCCTGCCCATTGTAGATGGCGGGCGGTGATGACACATCCAAGAAGTTATTGCACATCTTCCTGTGTATGGGCTGGTCTGTCCTAGTGATGTATTATAAGGCGATTCCGTAGACATTTGCCATAGTACCAAAATCTTTGTTCAGTTTGTATTTCATGAAGTATAAAAGCTCCACATAGATATCAGTGTCACTGTTGCAGATTTTTATTTTTTTGGCTCAAAACGTTCTTTTCCGTCTTCTGAGGGGTTGATGCATGCTAGAGGGCCTATTGATGACAGTGGCGGCACATGAAAATGTACAACATGCATAACAAAAGCAAGAAGATGAGATCCAGATGAAGAATTTTAGAGCAAATGTTTAGATTGCAAGCTCTTGGGTAGACTAGTATTCTTCCCGGGTTATGCAGTAAGATCTATAGGGTGATATAACATACAATAGCACATAGGAACCAATCAGATTGTTTCTAGACTAATTGGAAAACCAATATTTTGATGTATTGCTCTATCCACACAGTCATTTTTTATTTGATTGTTATGTACCAGTTGCTCCCTTCTTTTCATGACTATATTCTATATGTACATAGACCTATCAGTCATTTGTTTTCTATATGTCAGACAGTGCAGTTGGCATCTTTGCTGAATGACTGCTGGGATAAATGGATAAACCACCCTGAGAGCTTCTTGTTTTCTGGCAGACTGGTGTTTCATTGAGAGCGTGGATCAGTAAAGCACAGTCACCATGAAGTACTCATAAGCAAAGCCTATATAACTTGTGATCAGAAATGGCTGCCGCCAAGTTACAACTCAATTTTGCTTTTCTTCATTAACCCCTTACCATCAGCAGGAGCTGACCTTTAAGTGGTCTCTCATGCCAGGGGCTGGTAGGAGGGGCTGCCATTCATTATTCACTGTGATGGTGGAGAAGGATCTGGGAGTTCTGGTAGATCACAAGCTTAATAATGGCATGCAATGCCAAGCTGCGGGTTCTAAAGCGAGCAAAATCCTCTCTTGTATTAAAAGAGGTATAGACTCCAGAGAGAGAGATATCATATTACCCCTGTACAAATCATTAGTAAGACCTCATCTGGAATATGCAGTTCAGTTTTGGGCACCAATTCACAAAAAGAACATTGGGGAACTGGAGAAAGTACAGAGAAGGGGAACCAAACTGATAAGAGGCATGGAGGAGCTCAGCTATGAGGAAAGATTAGAGGAACTGAATTTATTCTCTCTTGAGAAGAGGAGATTAAGGGGGGATATGATCACCATGTATAATACATAAGGGGGGGATATGATCACCATGTATAATACATAAGGGGGGGGGGATATGATCACCATGTATAATACATAAGGGGGGGGGGGAATATGATCTCCATGTATAATACATAAGGGGGGGGGATATGATCTCCATGTATAATACATAAGGGGGGATATGATCACCATGTATAATACATAAGGGGGGATATGATCACCATGTATAATACATAAGGGGGGATATGATCACCATGTATAATACATAAGGGGGGATATGATCTCCATGTATAATACATAAGGGGGGATATGATCTCCATGTATAATACATAAGGGGGGATATGATCTCCATGTATAATACATAAGGGGGGATATGATCTCCATGTATAATACATAAGGGGGGATATGATCTCCATGTATAATACATAAGGGGGGATATGATCTCCATGTATAATACATAAGGGGGGATATGATCACCATGTATAATAAGGGGGGATATGATCACCATGTATAATAAGGGGGGATATGATCACCATGTATAATACATAAGGGGGGATATGATCTCCATGTATAATACATAAGGGGGGATATGATCTCCATGTATAATACATAAGGGGGGATATGATCTCCATGTATAATACATAAGGGGGGATATGATCACCATGTATAATACATAAGGGGGATATGATCACCATGTATAATACATAAGGGGGGATATGATCACCATGTATAATACATAAGGGGGGATATGATCTCCATGTATAATACATAAGGGGGATATGATCTCCATGTATAATACATAAGGGGGGATATGATCTCCATGTATAATACATAAGGGGGGGATATGATCTCCATGTATAATACATAAGGGGGGATATGATCTCCATGTATAATACATAAGGGGGGATATGATCTCCATGTATAATACATAAGGGGGATATGATCTCCATGTATAAATACATTAGTGGTTCATATAGTGAACTCGGTGTAGAGTTATTCACCCTGAGGTCATCACAGAGGACAAGGGGGCACTCTTTATGTCTGGAGGAAAAGAAATGTAATCTCCAAACACGGAAAGGTTTCTTTACAGTGAGAGCTGTGAAAATGTGGAATAGACTCCCCTTTAAGACTTGGTTCTGGGCAGCTCAGTGGACTGCTTTAAAAAAGTCCTGGATCCTTTCCTAGATACACAGAATATAACTGGATACTAACATTTCTAGGTAAAGTTGATCCAGCGAATATCCGATTGCCTCTCGGGGGATCAGGAAGGAGCTTTTTCCCTGCAGGTGCAAATTGGATCATGCTTTGCTTTGTTTTTTTTTTTTTTTTGCCTTTCTCTGGATCAACTGTGGGTGTAGGATTATAACATTTTTTTTTTTTTTTTTTATGGTTGAACTGTATGGGCTTTTGTCTTTTTTTCAGCCAGACTAACTATGTAACTATATGTGATTTGCTTCATAGTCATAACGTTATCAGAAGCCCATCATCCCACCAGATCCTGATCACCAGTTGACCGTTAATTTAGAGAGTTGTGATGGGTTAGATTCTCAGTCGGGTTTTTATTGCTGTAGAAACAACTAATGTTACCCTCTGCGTCCATGCATGTTCCGTCATTTAGAGGCAGAAAAAAATCCTTGTTTTGTATTTTGGCAGAAAATCCCGCTAAATGCTACTAAATACTAGTGCAATAAAATTTCAAATTGAGCATTTTTTTTCTGCCAAGAGCACTTCCGTTTTTTTTTTTTTTTTAAAGCTAGAGTGTATGGAGCCTTACCCCTGGTTCATGCTAAATGCGACTTTGAAATGACGTTGGGTCACTTGAAGTAGCACGATTTCAAAGCTGCAGGTCAGTGTGATTTTGAGTGCAAGCTGCCCAACTTCATGCACAAATGTCTGTGCAAGACGCACCTGAAATCGCCAAAAATAGTGCAGGAGCTATTTTCAAAATCTGTCAGTCGCACCAATTTGAACGGTGACATTGCTGACAATAAGTTGCGACTTGTCATGCGATTTGGAACTGTCAAATCACATGACAAGTCAGACAGGTGTGAACCAGGGCTTATAGCACTTTTTGTAGAATCTGGCATCAGAGCAGCTATGATTTTTGTGCAGTAGCCGAGTGGGGAAAAATGACCAGTTCAGGGACTTTTAATATACCCCCAGTGGTCTAATGCAGTGGTCGGCAAGCCGCGGCTCGCGAGCCACATGCGGCTCTTTACACACATTAATGCGGCTCTTCTGTGTGCCGGGCGCCCGCTCCCCTCCCTCCTCTCGGGCGGCCGCCCCAAAAGTCAGGACTCTGCAGCTAGCCCAGCAATGGGCAAACTACGGCCCGGCGGACCTTTTAATCCGGCCCGCGGAGCGTGGCAAACATTGGCTGTCAGGATGTAGGCGGGGCAGCGTGACGAACTCCTCTCCTCTCACAGTCCGCCCTGAAGACCGGAACGGCGCGGGAACACGACGAGAGGAACGCGCGGAGCAAAGGTAAGTGAATTGACACAATATGGGGAATGAATTACTATAGGGGGGCTGAATTACTATATGGGGGCTGAATTACTATATGGGGGCTGAATTACTATATGGGGGCTGAATTACTATATGGGGGATGTATTTTCAGTTTTAAAAATGTGGCTCTCAAAATAAATTTCAATCGTGGTTTTGGCGAGATTTGGCACAGTTGAAAGAAAAGGTTGCCCACCACTGGTCTAATGTATACAGAATCCTAGAGTAAAAATCCGCTTTATTAAAACATGTTAAAACCATTTTGAAGCGTTCACATATTGTAATTCATGATACTCCGAGGGACTGTACATATACAGTAGCAGCCAAATGTTTTGTCCTGGAGATCGGAATAGAAAGGCCGACACCTTTCGTGGGATCCTGTGCTTCATCAGGACTTGAGATCTCCAAAACGTGAATGCTTCAGCATTCATCCCGTGGATTTTTACTCTGTATATGTATACATTATACCACTGGGGGGTATATTAAAAATCCCACTGAATGGGTCATTTTCCCATTTGTATATTTATGGATGATGCCTCCAGTGGCATGAGCAAATCTATACACTGCCCTTATATATAGCTTCTTCTTTTTGCAGTAAAAAGCTGCAGACCCAGGACTATGATTGAGATATATATCATTTATTTATTTTTTTTACACATTTTATTTTGAATTTAGGATCAGTGTTTTTTTTTTTTTTTAAATTTATTTTTCTTTCTTTTACCATAGTGTGGGTTGTCAGCGCATGGGGCTGGGCGACAATCTCCATGTGATTTTTGCCTTGCGAGAACCACAGCAAAATTGCACCTCGTTTTAGGTGAAAATGTCACCCGAACCTGCGTTTTTGGGATCGCAGTGATCCCAAAACGAACAGGTGCAAAGTGAATCGCCCTGGTTCACATATGCATTTTCAAACGCACAGATTTGCATGACAGGATAGTTAGTGTGTTCCTATTGAGGTGGTTCACACAGATGTGATCCACACGCATTGTGTTTTGAGTGCCATTACGAAAAGGGACCTGTGCAAGTTTATAGCCGAGCATTCCAGACTCTCAAGTGATAGTGGCATGTGGAGATTGAAGTCAATGGATGGCGATTGTGCATTAAAGTCAATGGACAGTGTGTAAACCCAGGTGCCAAGATGCAATTTATACTCGCCATGGTGATCTAGTATCTGGGATTTGTCAAGCCCTGTGTGTGTGTGTGTGTGTGTGTATGTGTATATATATATAATGTATGTATGTATATATATATATATATAATGTATGTATGTGTATATATGTATGTATGTGTATATATGTATGTATGTGTATATATGTATGTATGTATATATATGTATGTGTATATATGTATGTATGTGTATATATATATGTATGTGTATATATGTATGTGTATATATATATATATGTATGTGTATATATATATATATGTATGTGTATATATATATATATGTATGTGTATATATATATATATGTATGTGTATATATATATATATATATATATGTATGTGTATATATATATATATGTATGTATGTGTGTATATGTATGTATGTGTGTATATGTATGTATGTATGTGTATATATGTATGTATGTGTATATATGTGTGTATGTGTATGTATGTATGTATGTGTATGTATGTATGTATGTGTATGTATGTATGTATGTGTATGTATGTATGTATGTGTATATATGTATGTATGTGTATATATGTATGTATGTGTATATATGTATGTGTATATACAGTCATGGCCGAAATTGTTGGCACCCTTGATATTTCTCCAGGAAATCATGTATTTCTCACGAAACGTATTGCATTAACACATGTTTTGCTATACACATGTTTATTCCCTTTGTGTGTATTGGGACAAAACAAAAAAAGGGAGGAAAGAAAGCAAATTCGACATAATGTCACACAAACCTCCAAAAATGGGCTGGACAAAAGTATTGGCACCCTTTCACAACTGCGGATAAATAAGAATGTTACAAGCATGTGATGCTCCTGTAAACTCACCTGGGGCAAGTAACAGGTGTGGGCAATATAGAAATCACACCTGAAAGCAGATAAAAAGGAGAGACGTTCACTTAACCTTTGCATTGTGTGTCTGTCTGTGCCACACTAAGCATGGACAACAGAAAGAGGAGACGAGAACTGTCTGAGGACCTGAGAACCAAAATTGTGGCAAAATATCAACAATCTCAAGGTTACAAGTCCATCTCCAGAGAACTAGATTTGCCTTTGTCCACAGTGCGCAACATTATCAAGAAGTTTGCAACCCATGGCACTGTAGCTAATCTCCCTGGTCGTGGACGGATGAGGAAAATTGATGAAAGATTGCAACGCAGAATAGTCCGGATGGTGGATAAGCAGCCCCAAACATGTTCCAAAGACATTCAAGCTGTCCTGCAGGCTCAGGGAGCATCAGTGTCAGCGCGAACTATCCGTCGACATTTAAATGAAATGAAACGCTATGGCAGGAGACCCAGGAGGACCCCACTGCTGACACAGAGACATAAAAAAGCAAGACTACAGTTTGCCAAAATGTACTTGAGTAAGCCAAAAGCCTTCTGGGAAAACGTCTTGTGGACAGATGAGACCAAGATAGAGCTTTTCGGTAAAGCACATCATTCTACTGTTTACCGAAAACGGAATGAGGCCTACAAAGAACAAAACACAGTACCTACGGTAAAATATGGTGGAGGTTCAATGATGTTTTGGGGTTGTTTTGCTGCCTCTGGCACTGGGTGCCTTGACTGTGTGCAAGGCATCATGAAATCTGAGGATTACCAAAGGATTTTGGGTCGCACTGTAGGGCCCAGTGTCAGAAAGCTGGGTTTGCGTCCAAGATCCTGGGTCTTCCAGCAGGACAATGACCCCAAACATACGTCAAAAAGCACTCAGAAATGGATGGCAAAGAAGCGCTGGAGAGTTCTGAAGTGGCCAGCAATGAGCCCAGATCTAAATCCCATTGAACACCTGTGGAGAGATCTTAAAATTGCTGTTGGGAAAAGGTGTCCTTCCAATAAGAGAGACCTGGAGCTGTTTGCAAAGGAAGAGTGGTCCAAAATTCCGGGTGAGAGGTGTCAGAAGCTTATTGATGGTTATAGGAAGCGACTGATTTCAGTTATGTTTTCCAAAGGGTGTGCAACCAAATATTAAGTTAAGGGTGCCAATACTTTTGTCCAGCCCATTTTTGGGGTTTTGTGTGACATTATGTCATATTTGCTTTTCTGCCTCTGTTTTATATTTGTTCCAATACATACAAAGGGAATAAACATGTGTATAGCAAAACATGTGTTAATGCAATACCTTTTTTGTGTGAAATACTTGATTTTCAGGAAAAATATCAAGGGTGCCAACAATTTCGGCCATGACTGTATGTATGTATGTGTATATATGTGTGTATATATATATATATATATATATATATATATATATATATATATATATATATATAATTTTTTTTTTTTAATAATGTGTAATGGTGATTCAGTACATGTACATCTGGCGATCCAGCATTGTGTGTACACACACACAGCCACTTTATTAGGCACACCTGTTCAATTGCTTGGTAGCACAAATTTCTAATCAGCCAATCATATGGCAGCAACTCAATGCATTTAATTAAGCATCTAGATGTGGTGAAGACGTCTTGCTGAAGTTCAAACCAAGCATCAGAATGGGGAAGAAAGGGGATTTAAGTGGCTTTGACCGTGGCATAGTTGTTGAAGCCAGACAGGCTGGTCTGAGTATTTCAAAAACTGCTGATATATTGGGACTTTTAGCGCACAACCATCACTATGGTTTACAGAGAATGGTCCAAAAAAGAGAAAATATCCAGTGAACGGCAGTTGTGTGGATGTAAATGTCTTGTTGATGTCGGAAATCGGAGGAGGATGGGCAGACTGGTTTAAGATGAAAGAAAGAAACAGTAACTCAAATAACCACTCGTTACGACCAAGGTATGCAGAATACCATCCCTGAACGCACAACACATCAAACCTTGAAGCAGATGGGCTACAGCAGCAGAATACCACAGTGGGTAGCAAGGTGTACCTAATAAAGTGGCTGGTGAGTGTGTATACACACACAGTATACAGCTGTGCAGTGGTATACAGTACACACAAATATCTGTCATATATATATATATATATATATATATAAGCGATCTATAATAGTGTGTGTATGTGTGTGTGTGTATATATATACACACACACACACACACACACACACACACACACACACACACACACACACACACACACACACACACACACACACACCATTATAGATCACTCTCTCATAGAGATGTGTGTATATATCTCTATGGGGGAGTGATCTATAATGGTGTATGTGTGTATTTCTATTGTGTGTATGTGTGTATTTCTATCGTATCATATATATATATATATCTCTCATATACACGCACACACTTACATAGTATACAGCTGTGCGGTGGAGTAGGGTACACACATACAGATGTTCTTCATGTAAAGTTGGCCCCGAGTGCTGCAAGTTGGGATCTTCAGGGAGGATCCACGCGTAGATGGCGGTGACACCACTGGATGTTGTGTCGGAAAGGCCCATCTCCCTCCAGTCGTCACCCAGCGCTGCGGGTGGGTTAACCCCTCGTCCCCCAGCTCCGATATGGCAGACGCGGCCTCGCCTTGTATGATCATCCTGGGCTCTCCTAGAAGACAATCCCCGGGGTGATCTGTTACGCTGCAGTTAAAGCCATTATCAACTTTTTTTTTTTTATTTGCACATTCTTCAGCTATTTGTTGCACAGCTCCCTTTTTAACCCCGTATTTGCCACAGCCGTGAGTACGGTGATGAATTTTTTTTTTTTTTTTATGAGAAGTGTCCACAATAGACATTACATTACACTTTTGTAACGTTTTGAATAGAATGGGGAAAGAACATTACAACCTCGCGGGGTTCCTGACATCGGAGATATCCTCTCCCATTCTGTTTGGGGAGGAAGTGATTTCGGAGTGAGGTCTGTGTGGGGTGGAGAAGGATTAGAACCCCTGTCAGGTTTATGTTGCTGTCTGTGTCAACGTTAGGGAGAGTCCTTCTCTCCGAGATGTTTACTATGATTGCCAAAAGAGAATGAAAATCCCAAATTTTCATTTATTTTTTGTAATTTTCACCACGGCATTTGTGTTGCAATTGCGGCACGTTTTTCCTTGTGGCAAATGAACTGCAATCATGCGAACAAAATCGTGAGACACGCAACAGCTGAGAAAGGTTCCGGAACTGATTTTGTCCTTCGCACGTCCCGCGATTTTGTTTGCACGATCGCGGTGCTTTTTCCAAGTGTGAAAAAAACATGCCGCAATCGTAGCACAAACACCCCGCGGTTTCAGGTGCCATTTGAAGTGATTGTCACCTGAGCACGCGATTGCGCATTTTCACATGGTCATGCTGTGTTTGCAAATCATGGACAGAATCGCAGTGATTTGCAGAATTTCCGTTTACGGTCCAAGAATTATTAATTTCGGTGCACCACTACATGTAATCCTATGGAACTCTTCACACTGATCCGTTGCGGGTCAGGTGCGTTTTTAGCATGCTGCGTGCTGCATTTTGTGCAGATAAAAAGAAAAAAGCCACCTCCCCTTGAAGTCAATGGTAAGCACAGCAAAAACGCATCAAAAATGCACCTGCGTTGCGTTTTTGGTGCGGTTTGTGAGTCACATGATCTTTAAAAAATAACACGTACCGCTGCATTTTTGCCACGGATCAGTGTGAAAGTACCCAAAACACACTGAGCTCATCACTCTGCTCTCTCCTCCTATCAGCATGTTACTTGCACTGTAGTTCTAATGACTGCCTCTTTTGTGCTGCTTCTGCCTTGGTCTCCATTATATATTAATGAATACAGAGCTGCATTCATGGTTTTATATCTTTCTGGAGGTCAGCCTACAGCATCTAGCAACTGCTGACAACAGCACAGCTCCAGTTGATTTGAATAGATCCACCGGCGATATCGGTGATGACAGGTTTTGAAAGAAAAAGTTGGAAAACAGATCTCTTATTTGGCCATTTACATTACAATCTAAATCCAGGGACTCCAAACCTTCTAAACAAAGGGCCAGATTACTGTGCTTCAGACTTGAAGGAGGCTGGGCTGTGGCCATTGGAAGTAGAAAATGTCCCATCTATGCTATAAGGGGAAATATTTGTGCCCTGTTGTTGGTGTCAGTGGAAGGATTAGTGCCCCATCATTGGTGTCAGTGGAAGGATTAGTGCCCCATCATTGGTGTCAGTGGGAGGAATAGTGCCCCATCATTGGTGTCAGTGGGAGGAATAGTGCCCCATCATTGGTGTCAGTATGGGAGAAATAGTGCTCCGTCATTGGTGTCAGTGGGAGGAATAATGCCCCATCATTGGTATCAGTGGGAGGAATAATGCCCCGTCATTGGTGTCAGTATGGGAGGAATAGTGCCCCATCATTGGTGTCAGTGGGAGGAATAGTGCCCCATCATTGGTATCAGTGGGAGGAATAGTGCCCCATCATTGGTGTCAGTGGGAGGAATAGTGCCGCATCATTGGTGTCAGCGGGAGGAATAGTGCCCCATCATTGGTATCAGTGGGAGGAATAATGCCCCATCATTGGTATCAGTGGGAGGAATAATGCCCCGTCATTGGTGTCAGTATGGGAGGATTAGTGCCCCGTCATTGGTGTCCGTATGGGAGGAATGGCGCCCCGTCATTGGTGTCCGTACGGGAGGAATGGCGCCCCGTCATTGGTGTCCGTACGGGAGGAATGGCGCCCCGTCATTGGTGTCCGTACGGGAGGAATGGCGCCCCGTCATTGGTGTCCGTACGGGAGGAATGGCGCCCCGTCATTGGTGTCCGTACGGGAGGAATGGCGCCCCGTCATTGGTGTCCGTACGGGAGGAATGGCGCCCCGTCATTGGTGTCCGTACGGGAGGAATGGCGCCCCGTCATTGGTGTCCGTACGGGAGGAATGGCGCCCCGTCATTGGTGTCCGTACGGGAGGAATGGCGCCCCGTCATTGGTGTCCGTACGGGAGGAATGGCGCCCCGTCATTGGTGTCAGTACGGGAGGAATGGCGCCCCGTCATTGGTGTCAGTATTGGATGTCGATGGGTGTAAATGAACACATGTCCATTTACACTGACCGCTCCATAAAGGAGAATGGAGGTTTCCGACTGGGTCCGCCTGAAAAATGGGCAGGCAGACCCAATTGGAAGGTTTACAGAAACATCAGGGGTCTATTAGACCCCTCCCCCCCCCCGCCCTTCGAAGCAGCTGATCACAGATTGTGTTTGATCAGTGGCTTCCCTGGCTGTAACTGCTAGTAGTGGGAAAGAGCAGAGTGAGAGAGCTGAGCTGAGTTTGTGGCTTCATTATCAATCAGTTGATGTAGTTGCATTGTTCTAATAAGGAAAGTGGCAGGGTCTGCATCCCTTTAGTTGTGATTAGCCCTTTCATCTCTTCAATGTCTAGTCATGGGCTGAGGAGACCTGTGAGTTTAAGTGAATTGCAGCTGAAAACAACCCGGTCTTCGCCCCTGCAAGGCAGGAATGTACTGTGTGGTAGAGCTGTAGAAACCTCAGGAATGGATGGAAAAAAATACCTGCAGGTCGTCTTTAAGGTGGCCACACACAAACAATAATCCGATCTTTTTATATCCCAACCGAATTAAAAATCATAAGTATATGTGGTGTATATTCAGAACCTTTTCTGATAGATCAGTCAATGCACAATCCTTTTTAGTTGACTTTTAAAATGAGACTGGTCTGTGTTTTTTTTTTTTTTTTCTTCTCTTTTTACTTCAATAGATTTGTGATTTCCAGTACTGTAGAAAGTTGATCAAACAGTAGCTTACGATTTTCAAAAGGCACACCAATTATTTTTCCTTGATATTTCAACCATCAGTCCACCGTATAATCCAATCAGACAGTTCCTTGCGGTTCAGAAAATCTAAAGGAGATTGTACAATTTAGATCAGCGGTCTCCCAACTGTGGCCCTGGGGCCGAATGTGACCCTTTACATTCCTTTATCTGGCCCTTGGGGCACCACTCCTCCCACACTGACCCCAACGATGGGGCACCACTCCTCCCACACTGACCCCAACGATGGGGCACCACTCCTCCCACACTGACCCCAACGATGGGGCACCACTCCTCCCACACTGACCCCAACGATGGGGCACCACTCCTCCCACACTGACCCCAACGATGGGGCACCACTCCTCCCACACTGACCCCAACGATGGGGCACCACTCCTCCCACACTGACCCCAGCCATCAGCAGAGAGATCCCCCACTGAGCAAGTGGATCCACTGAACAGGTCCACCCCGTGTGACTCTAGGTTCACACCTAAGCGTTTTCTGCAGCGTTTTGCAGAAATGCACCACAGTCCATTGAACATGATTTCCTTTGGGACATGTTCACATTTCCATGTTTTCACCTGATGCATTTTTTTTTAAAGGGTCAGGGACTTTTTTGAACACAAAAAGTTGCGTTTTTGGTTCTATAGACTTTAATGGAAACGCTGCAGAGAAGCATGTAGTGCGTTTTTGAAGCATTTTTGCTGCGTTTTGCATTTTTAAATCTGCCTAGCAACAAGAAAAAAAAAATTTAAATAAAAAAATAAATGCATCAAAAACTCCGCACAAAATCATGTGCAAAATGCAATGCAAACTACATAGGTGTGCACCTAGTCTGAAAGGACTCTAAAGGGTACCTGTCACCTGGCCAAAGCTTGTTCACCCACCTGTGATAGCAGTAAAGGGAAAAATAAAATAAAAGCACCCCTTTCCCCTCGTGCACACGCGCAAATGAAAATGTAGGCCAGACACGCTTATGTAAACGGTGATTTTTTTCCACATGTGAGATATTGCCACAAACATGAGTGAGATCAATCATTCCAGGGTCATAATTCACGATGAACGGACTCTAAACTGATAACCTGTAACAGCCTTTACAGCGCCCCCTATGGATAGTTCAGACACATCAAGTTGCCTGCCATCAATTATAAAGGTTAATGGATTTTCTGTGATGACAGGTTCACTTTAAACCCTCTGAAATCTTCAGCGGTCTGATCAGGCATGCAGAATTCCCTTCTTAACAGGCGGTAATTAATAATCTGTGATGGTGTCTTCCCTGCGACCTTTAGCCCAGCCATCGTTCTTCAGGAGGTTTTCACGCCTGTCTGTTCCTGGAAGTTGCGGGAAGTTCTACTTTTCAGGAAATCTTTGTCATGTAGTGTGCGAGACATAAATCGAGTAAACAAATGTCTTTCCTTTAGCTCAGTATTTCTAAAGCTGCCCATACACTGACAGATTTTCTCGGTACATTCGATGAATTGGCGGATGTTGTTCAGAAGTATGACTTTAAAGCTTTACTCAAAACAAACCTCTAAATGCATTTCTGAAATACATATGAGAGTCGTTTTAGCTGCCAGTGGATTTGTACTACTTTCCATCCAGTTCTCAGATTTACACAGTAAAGCTCCTTTTAACATGAGTGGCCAGGGGGCCTGTAAAAATGGGTGGTTAGTCTGTGTTTTTACCGCCCACCCACTGACCACATAGAAGGGAACATGATGCCTGCGGGATGAGTGCAGAGTGCCACAGTGTCAATACTTTGCATCCTATTGCGGCAGTTTTATCATACATTGCCTTCCTCTGGATCAACTGTGGGGGTAGGATTATAACTTTTTTTTTTTTTATGGTTGAACTGGATGGACTTTTGTCTTTTTTTCAGCCAGACGAACTATATAACTATGTACATTCCAAGTGTGACAGGTGGCACTGCCTGTCAAACTCTTCCATGCAAGTGAATGGATGAAACGCGTGGCTTGCATGTGCCGCACAGTCCCATAATGCGAAATTGCCGTCCATCAAAAAGAACAAGAAAAAAAAAGCAGACGTCAGCAGAGGTGGCAGCATCACCCCCTGATTACCTGCAAACTGCCTGTCCCCATCCTCTGAAAAGTGTTCCACTCACTGCGGATTATTATTATACAGGATTTATATATTATTATTATTATACAGGATTTATATATTATTATTATACAGGATTTATATATTATTATACAGGATTTATATATTTATTATTATTATTATACAGGATTTATATATTATTATTATTATACAGGATTTATATATTATTATTATACAGGATTTATATATTATTATTATACAGGATTTATATATTATTATTATTATTATAATACAGGATTTATATATTATTATTATACAGGATTTATATATTATTATTATATAGGATTTATATATTATTATTATTATTATTATACAGGATTTATATATTATTATTATTATTATACAGGATTTATATATTATTATTATTATTATTATACAGGATTTATATAGCGCCAACAGTTTGCTCAGCGCTTTACAATATAACGGGAGACAATACAGCAACAATACAGTTCAATACAAGAGGGTTAGGAGGGCCCTGATCCTTGGAGCTGACAATATAAGAGGGAGGGGCTAGTGGTACAAAACGTAATAACTGTGGGGGATGGACTGGTAGAAGGAATAGAAGATTCCATTGTTAGCTGAAGGCAGGATAGGCTTCCCTGAAGAGAGAGGTTTTCAGAGATCGCCTAAAAGTGGGCAGAGTAGGCGATAGTCTGATAAGTTGGGGTAGAGAGTTCCAGAGGATGGGGGAAGCTCTGGAAAAGTCCTGGAGACAAGCATGGGAGGAGAGACAAGGGAGCTAGAGAGCAGGAGGTCGTGCGAGGAGCGGAGAGGACGGTTTGGGTGATATTTGATATTACAAGATTGGTGATGTAATTTAGGGCAGAGTTATAAATGGCTTTGTTTTTTTAAATTTTATCCCTTGGGCAATGGGAAGCCAGTGGAGGGATTGGCAGAGAGGGGTGGCTGATACAGAACGGTTAGTAAGGTGGATGAGTCCCCATCCTCGTGAAAATTGATCTGCACTGGAACACTTTTCAAAGGGTGGTAAATGCCGCTGCTTTTGCGAAAGGAGCCTTTTGCTACACAGCCCAGTCTTGCAAGGCAGTATACCTTTTTTTTTTTTTTTTTTTTTTTTTTTTTTTTTTTCTGCTGCAGTTTCACTATCCCTTTCAGGTCTTCCCACCTTTTCCAGTTACTGGATGGTAAAGAAGCAAATCAATGTGCTCATCTGTCACTCTGCTCTCTCAACCTTTCAGCATGCTCTTGCATTTGATTGGCTGTTTATACTGCTTCCCCCTCCTGTCTCTGAGCTCTGCTGTATATTGAGATGCAAGAGGCTGATACCAAATCACATTCAACTGTTTGCATTAAAAACCAATCACATTTATTGATAAACTAATAATTATAGAGCTGTGTTCATTTGTGTCTTTTATATTTGCCTGAAGGGACGTTGTGGTCCTGACCTAAGTACCCCGCGCTGCTTTGGCATTCAGACAATGCTCTAGTGATAGGACGGCTCACTGGGGACATGTGTGGTGTGCTGATCAGGGGATGTTGGCTGTAATCCTTCTCTTTATTCCCGGCCTTCTCCTAGATCTGTAGACTTTGGAGAGTTTGTTAGCGGATGGCGCTGCGCAATCCACAGTGAGAGGTCACCAGCGCTCCATTGCAAACCTATACCGTCTTTTATTAGTGAATATCACATCAGTCAGGTAAGCCAACATAATTTCAGGGTCATGCAGGCTCCCTTCCTCAAGGCGATGTTTGTTTGCAACAGTGCTGGTGATGTCTCATCGTTTCACTTAAGGGTGACAACGTCACTACTGCATTGCAAATAGTGTTGTCACCTCATTAAAGGAAGTACTATTGGCCAGATACAAACTGGTACAATAAACCTGTTTACTTTTTTTTTTATAACATAGGTTACTATAGAAACAAAATACAGAAATATTTCCTATGCAGATTTACGGTTTAAGACCTTAATGTGGTTGTAAAGGGTGAAGGTTTTTTACCTTCATGAATTCTATGTATGAAGGTAAAAAAAACCTTCTGTGTGCAAGAACCCTCCCAGTGCCCCCCGATACTCACCTAAGCCCCCTCTTGATCCAGTGATGTGCACTGGAGTCTTGGCTATCCAGGGACTCCCACTCCTCATTGGCTGAGACAAAAGCCGGAGCCATTGGCTCCCACTGCTGTCAGTCACAGCCAGTGAGCCAATGATAAGAGAGAGGGGGCGGGGTGGAGCGTAGGCTCCGTGTGTGAATGGACGCACGGAGCAGCGGGTGCCCCCATAGCAAGCTGCTTGCTGTGGGGGCACCCGACAGTAGTGAGGAGCCTGGAGCGCCAGTAGGGACCTGAGACGAGGCGAAGCTGGGCTGCTCTGTGTAAAACCACTGCACATAGCGGGTGAGTATAGACATGTTTGTTTTTTCAAAAAACTCCACTTTTGTTAGGAAAAAATACATACCCTTTCAGGGTGATCTATGTACATTGCAAGGATTTTAACAAATTTTGTTGCAGCTTCCTACTGTTGTTCTGAAGAAATTGTTGTTTTTGTCCATGTGCAAAATGAATGGGCGTGATTTCATAACTATCAATCAGCTGCTGTAGATGCAGAGTCCTATTGAGGAAAGTGGCAGGGTCTGCATCCCTATAGAAGTGATTTCCCTATGGAAAGATCACACCAAAAATAATAATTGTTGCAGGGATGCCCAAAATCTGATCAGTAAGCCAATCACACAATTAGGAAATTGGGGACATTCTGTAAACCATCTGCCTTTTGTTGCAGATTCCTAACTTTTTTTTCTTCTGAAGAAGTAGCGGTTTGTTGGGGAAAGTCAATGATCAAAGTGAATATGAATGGGATTGAATTGTCAATCAGTTGATGCACTTGCATTGTTCTAGACTTCTGGGAACATCAGTAAGCCAATAACAGTGAATGCCGGGTCCGGGGAGACCCCGGATACGGGGAATGCCGGGTCCGGGGAGACCCCGGATATGGGGAATGCCGGGTCCGGGGAGACCCCGGATACGGGGAATGCCGGGTCCGGGGAGACCCCGGATACGGGGAATGCCGGGTCCGGGGAGACCCCGGATACGGGGAATGCCGGGTCCGGGGAGACCCCGGATACGGGGAATGCCGGGTCCGGGGAGACCCCGGATACGGGGAATGCCGGGTCCGGGGAGACCCCGGATACGGGGAATGCCGGGTCCGGGGAGACCCCGGATACGGGGAATGCCGGGTCCGGGGAGACCCCGGATACGGGGAATGCCGGGTCCGGGGAGACCCCGGATACGGGGAATGCCGGGTCCGGGGAGACCCCGGATACGGGGAATGCCGGGTCCGGGGAGACCCCGGATACGGGGAATGCCGGGTCTGGAATTTGCAGTGTTTTCTGTGCAAATTCCGTACCACATCAGAATCACACCCCGTTCATGTGAACTGATGTGTATGTTAACACCCTGAAATCGGTACTTGGAACGCAGTGCGATGTGCAGAATTGGATCGCATAGGTGTGAATACCCGTGTGATCCGATTCTAGTGCAGACCCAAAAAAGGCTTCTGCACCTTTTTGCTGCGGTGCGATTTGACCCATACATAACCGCTTTTTTTCAGTTTACAGATGGGAATGGTGATGACAAAAAAAGGTAAAATTGATTGTGTTGGGCATAGCAACCAATCATGTTCCATGTTGGTTATTTCAATGGTACTGTTAAAGGTGTGTTAAAAAAAAAAAAAACGTGCGGAAAAAAGCAACATAATTGGTTGTTCTTGATGACAGACACCTCTCCTTCCCTGTGGTTATAAATCAGGGCTAATCTCTGTAGCACAATGGATGGCAGTCAGAGGGCTCGTTAAGATGCTGTTCACGTAGGCCCGGAGGAGAGAATTCCGAGTGCTGACTTAGCCGGGAATGATAAAGAGTCAATGTATGGGCCATCATTTATCTAGACGCCTATGGCGGAACCGGGCCGATACTTTGTTATGGAAGGATCTCTGCCCTGCCAGGATTCATTTTTATGCTCGCCATGTCAAAGTCCCATACATCTTTGTTGCGATTAAATAACAGACCGAAAAAGAACAAATGCGCCAAATAAAATCCAATTGACGGTATGCAGGGGGATATAGTGAAAAGATAGAGAGGGGTATGTATGAAGTTGGGAAAACATGTCGGCCTTTGATCCATCTAGGTAGAGTATTCTTGTGAATAAATACAGAAAGACCATTGAGGATTCTAACCACTTTAATTGACAAACATCTAACATGAAATATGAAGAAAGCATATCCATCTATAGTGTGTGCTTGTCTTGGTCCAGAGCACTGAGTGTCATTTCTGTCTGCTGCCCCATTCCTCTATCAGCATGAATCCCTGCTGACATGTTTTCCTGACACCAAGAGACAAATGGTGACAGGGGAGGGACATCCAGCAGATTGACAGCCTCAGCTCTCTTCCTGTAAGCTGTGTCTAGGGGGTGTGTCCCTTCCCTCCAATTGGCTCTCTGAGCTCTTTTCACTGAGCTCTGCAGTGTGTAATTTCAGCTCTTCATCCCCTTTTTTTCAGAACTCTCAGACAAGCTTTATAAATTTAGCACTTTCAACGGATGTAGGGAAGAGGAGACTGCAGATACAGCTTATGTAGGATTTGTTTCACCTCCTTGTATGATCCGAGGTCAGTCACTTCATTGGGTATATGGAAGGGTTTACAACCACCTGAACACTACATGGACATGCATAGAGGGCATGTTCCTCTCATCTGCACGCTTTGCCCTGCATTTTTGAAGGATCTCGTTCTATGATTTGGTTGGGATGACTCGGGGTAATGAATAAAAGATGCAGTATGCAGCAGTAAGGGCCCATTCACACTGGCCACCCACTATATCGGAGCTGTATTATATGCAGGCAGTTGTCTGAGGTGAGGGAGTGATGTGCTGTTTGTTTTACTGTGTTGCGCAGCAACTTTTTTTTTTTTTGCAAACTTTGATTTCAAGTGACACTTCATTCATGTCACTGCACAGTGCAGTGCTTTACTGCTTGCTGCGATAAAAATTCACTTTATTGCAGCACTTTTTGGTTCTGCATTGCAGTGTGAATGGGGCACATAGAAAACAATTGTTTTCTACCTTCCAGTCACCACATTAGTAAGTCCTAAGGCTTGGTGTCTGCATTTTCATGTGTTTTTTGATGCACATTTGATACATTTCTTATGCTTTTTATATGGGCTCCAATAAAAGTCTTTTGGGGACAAAAACGTGCATTTTTGCATAATAAAAAGCACCGGTACATTTTTTTTTTCCCCCAAGCTGCAGGGGTGTGAATGGGCCCTGTATAAATAATCCTCTTGTCATTCATTGACCAAGGTGCATAAAATTGTACAGGTTTGGATGGGGCATAAACAAAATAAAAAGGTGCAGAGACCTAGTATGTTCCAAACAACAATTGCATACTCACAATGGTTGTAGATATAAACAGCGATTCCACATTCACCCAAGTGGCAAGGTGGCTCTTGATTAGAGATGAAAATCGCACAACCATGACCTCAATCAGACTTGCCAGCTGACGCGTTTTAATCTTCAGAGCGAAAGCTGAATGGTTACTAAAGGTAATGAGTTCTTCAGGAAACAATAGAATTGTTTCACTTTGTATTTTCTGCTGTTGCAGAATGCAAGGAATTGTAGCTTAGGGCCTGTGTTGGCGACATCAGTTTGCGACACGTCTGAGGTCTTTAAGGCCTCATATACACTGGAACGTTTATTTTATTGCCAGCAGAAAAATGCTAAACGCGGCAAAAACACATAGAAACACGGTACTGCATTTAGTGTTTGGACTTGTATTTATTTCAGTGGCCTGTGTATTTGCCATTGAAATGAATAAACACCCAAGCACTAAATGTTACACGCTTTTGCTGCGTTTTTGGCATTTTTTGGCAAAAACATTTTTTGCTCCTGAATGTGATTTTTCTGGAGAGGGATGGACACGTAGGCTTTTTTTACATGAGTTCAGGGGCTTTGGCCAAGGAAAAAAAAAATCAAAGGCTCCTGAACTCACTTTTAGGAGCAGCAATGTACATGAGGCCTTGGAATTCATTGACTGGTGAATTTGACCTGCAGTTGACGCTCTTCAGACCTATCTCTGACTTGCATCAAGTGGGGTTTGCTTTCCCATAGAGTAGACAGCTGAGGGTAGCCTACACCTGCCGGTAGGTCATTATTGCACAGCTCTCCTTATTAGTTTCACCTCTCGCCGCCCACTTAGATCATATTGCCATCAGAAAAGAGGGTGGTCATTAATGCCCAAACGATTAATAAATGCATCTATGAGCATCCAAAGTTTCTGGGGTGAGTGCTCTTGAGACTGTTCTCAGTATCTAGTCATAGGGAGCAGGCGGGACGGCCTTCCTGGTTGTGAGCACAGTGACAGCCAAAGTAATCAGTGCAACCCAACCCATATGTTTCTGAGAATGGCTGAAGAGTAAGTGGGTGCTGTATTGTTCACCGGCTGGAGATCTGAATGTCTCAAAGCAAGAAATATGTCACCAGTGCACCAAGGGACTCCATTAGAAGGGTCCAATGCTTTATTGAACAATCACATCACAGCAGAAGATGGCAACATTTTGGAGCCACACAAGACCCCTTCGTCACATGCTTAATGGAGGGGGTTTTGCTTGGCTCTGAAATTTTGCTATCTTCTGCTGTGATGTGATCGTTCAATAAAGCGTTGGACCCTTTTTAATGGAGTTCCTTGGTGTGCTGGTGACATATATCTTGTACACTGACAGCCAATCATAGTAGTCATATTAGCAGGACGTTTGTCTACCCTTTGGACCTATAGACCTGTTTAAAGGGGCACCAGGGCTGGGTGGGAAGGGGTTAAGTAATAGGATGGCAGGGGGTTAAAAAAGGGTACTGTCTATGCTAGGTGTTTGGTGAAAATCTGGTTGTAGGAAAGGTTACCACGTGGCTGGTTAGTTACCGGCCTAGCTCGTACAAAAGGGGCCTACTACCATGGTTAGGCCTCTTGCCCAATAGTCGTTTTGCCTTTGTGCATGGGATTCTGGCAATTGTCTGTGTTTCCGGTCCACTGTCCAGCCCCGCTGCTGACAGCCTATAGACCTCTGAGAGGCTGAAAGCTGCTGCTGGACAGAATTAGTGGCATCAAGTGGTACTAATGTTTAGGGCGTTGTGCGTCTAGGGACCAATGCCCGGACTGTGCTGGAATCTCGTGCGCGGGGTGCAGGTATCTCGTGCGCGGGGTGCAGGTATCTCGTGCGCGGGGTGCAGGTATCTCGTGCGCAGGGTGCAGGTATCTCGTGCACAGGCGCTAAGCGTCCATGAGGCCTAATTAAGAGGTAAGGCCAGTGTTTTTCTGAGAAGTGGCAGTTTAAGTGCTGGGTGTCCCCCCAGTCCTCTGTAGGGAGCACCATGGGGCTGGACAGATTGAACATTGATAAGGATGGCGATGAATTCCAGTGTAACTTAATCTGAATGCGTTCAGTGCTCTGCCTAGTAACCTAGATTCACCCATCAGGCTGCAACTGGTTGCTAAACAGTCACAGTTGCCGTGGAAACCCAAGTAATCGCAGTCTGAGGTGAAAGCATTGAGTTTTGTGGCGACATGTTAATCATACATCTCTGCGTATCAGATATGTGCTGAAAGATAGTGTCTATTTTGCCCATAGCAACTGGACAGCTGTGGTTTCATTTTGGATGCAGATAAGAAACCAAAGCGGAAAATGAAGGACATGAATGGTGAAATATAATGGCTTGCTGGAAACGGGGGTTAGAGAATACAAGTGAGCCGTGCCTGGGCCCTGTTGGTTATATAGTACACACAGGCCTCTGGCTTTAGCCATCTGCATGAGGAAATGAATTGGCAAAAAAAACGGCCTGCAAGACTGATTCTATCAACTGTAGGGTGGCTCTCCAACCAAGATTGCTTTGTGTCATATACATTGGTGGGAAATTTCAGTATCCCCTTGTTCCTGGCACAGATTTCCTATTTTTTTTTTTTTTTTAAATCCATGTCTAAATCCATTTAACATTTCCCACCAGGAAAAAGCATCTCAGGCCTGGACTCCCAATTCTTCTGGTAGACCCTGATGACGTCACGTGCCTCCTCGTAGGACTGGGAGCTTGAAATCCTCCTGCCCATGGCAAGAGTACATTCATGTAGGATTTCAAGCTTTCGCCTTTGTCATTGATGTCACCTATGCCTCCCAGAAGGGTTGGAGGCTGGGACCAAGGTAACTGTTTGGGAGGAAGAAGTTGGGTTCAGGGGGCTGAGAAAAAACTGGAACTTCCATTTGCAACTCTTCACTTCATGTTCAGAGGACCATGTCACACAGCTGATTTTACAGGTGAATCCATAAGGTGAGATTGGTCTATTCTTGAAAGGATGGTGCACCCTCACTGGCTGAAACTTTGTCCCTTCTTTGCTGCTAATTCACTAGCAAGTTCTACATTGTATTGGAGGCAGGAGTACCGCCATGCTTTTCTGATGGTAGCTGTAACCTTTCGGGTTTTTTCTGTTACTGTTTGTTCTAGGAACTGTTTTCACGAGGACGAGTTGAGAGGGTGAATCTCTGCAGTGGGGTCACAGGTTCTAACCATTTCATTCTCTACTCAAAGGTTGCTGGGAAGAAAGCCAGGATTATGACAGGGAAATCCGAACTATAACTGAAACCTCACTTTCAGGTGGACTGACCCTTTAAAAATTCGTTAGACCATATCTGCTGCCATACTAATGTGAAAGTTGCAGAGCCATGTTAAACTGGAGGCTAGCTTAATTTTTGGGACGTTAAAGGCTTTGTTGTTCTTAACTCTTCACCCAAGTTAGTATATGCTATTGATCAATCAAAAGGCAGGCCTTAAGCTGGCAATAGATGGTTCGAATTTTGTCCAGGTCAGCAAGGACCAACCGAAATTCAATCCATCTATGGGCAGACTGATTGTAGCCATGTTGATCCATCGATTGACTTGGGTACAACCAACATATTGGATTTTTAGCATGCGATTATTGCCTGCGGCTATAACTGCTATCAGTAATCACTGTGTTTTTCTGGCAGGGATGGCTTGCCGCTGAGAGAACACAGTAGCTCTACAGGAGTGATTTCCCATCAACACTGTGTTAATGGAGAACCTGCGTGATTTTCTTCCTGCAACCCAAGATTGCAGGCAAGAAAATCATGTCATCTGTGAGCTTGCCTTTAGACTTTTGTGAGTACCTTGGCTATCATCTTGCCAGCCTGTGGAAGTTGGTGGCTATGGGGAAGTGATCAGAAAGTCCATTATTTATTCCTTTTTTCTGGATTCTGTCTTTGTCTGGCATTTATTCTTCTCCAGAATTCTTCACTTATTATGGGAAGTAATTATCATGTTTCTATAGTAAGTAGAGGGGATGATATACTGTATGCAGCTTAATGTGGAACTAAACCTTCATTTACTAAAATTGAAAAAAGGCAGCTTATTATTACAGAAGAGATGTATTATGTCTTATCTACAAAAAACCCTTAGCTGCCTGCTTACAATCTACTATTGAATGTACACTGAGCTGCGAATGCACATCTCAACATGCATCCTTGGTATGGTGGCAGAATGCTAGGATGAATGACCCCCATGAGCATGCATAGGAGTCCCATCATTCTCGCTGTTCATTCAAGGTGAGGAATCAAAAGGACACATTGCTGAAACGGGTGAGTATTTTGCAGGCTGTAGTTGCGCTTTAAAGCACTGTCAAACCCAAAACCAAAAATGTAATATGTTGTAGTTACCAATCATTAGATGTGGTGGCTGCATTCGTTTTCTTTCTTCTGGCTTTTCCCTCTGTTTTCACCTGGTGATCTGACCAGTAACACACCTTCTGTAATAGTGCCCCCACTCTGGATGAGGGCGCACCTTTGGACAGCAGCACTGTCAGTCTGGGGGAGGGGAGTGTTAGATATACTAGCAGATTTGAATACACTAACAAATTGAAGCTGAACTACTTTATAATCCGCTACAGCAAATAGTTTTTTTTTGGGATAAAAGTTTTACGTAATAAAAAGCTGATCATTGTCAGTAGTAAATGGTTTGACTCATCCCTTTAACTGATACATCTGCCGAAGAACTTGTTTTTTGAAAAACAGACTAGCCAGATCACAAAGTGAAAATAAAGGAAAGAGCCTAAAAAAGAAAACTGATGGTGCCATCACATCTGAGAACTGGTAAGCTGCAGTAAAATAAATGTTTGCTTTTGGGTTTAATACTGCTTTAAGCATATTAGCTTTGTTGTGTGGCAAATCTAAATGACAATGAATGAGTATGTTGGGACTTTTGGCGCTCCTATTCACACCTAAGTACTTTGTCAGTAACTCCAGAAGTATAACAATGCTCAAGATGGGGAATTCCATTATTCTCAATGTGCCTATTCACACCTAAACTTTGTAGCTTGTCGCCTGTTTTGTGATCGAACAAAAACCATGCGTTTTTTTGGGGCAGGATCTTTTATGCTTAATACCCTATAGATCAGTGGTTCTCAACCTTCCTAATGCCGCGACCCTTTAAAACAGTTCCTCATGTTGTGGTGACCCCCAACCATAAAATTATTTTCATTGCTACTTCATAACTGTAATTTTGCTACTATTATGAATCGTAATGTAAATATCTGATATGCAGGATGTATTTTCATGATTTTACATTTACCCAGTAATTATAATTCATGAAGTGTCGTTTTACCTCCAATACTGCTGCTTTCTACACAGTAGCTGCTTTCTACACAGTAGCTGCTCTTTACACATGTGTAACTGGTCCACATAAGTACATTATGGCGCCAACCTTGTCACATACATCTGTGACTCACTGGAGCGCTGGACTGTGGAGGGGTAGGGAGCGGCTGGCTCAGTCTCTCAGTGACTCGCGGAGAGGCTGAGCCAGGTGCCGCTCTACACTCTGGGGTAGATCCCGACTTTAAAGTAGGGATCTTTCCCCAGCCTGGCGCCTGTGTTGGTGGCATTTTTACCACTTTGTATATGGATGTATTTTAACAAATGATAAACGTTAGAATAAAGTATCTTTGAGGCCATATGCACATGGAGCTTAAAAAAATGCCAATTGGGCGTTCTTTTATTTATTTTTTTCAGCCTGTAAAACAGTGGTTCTCAACCTTCCTAATGCCGCGACCCTTTAATGCAGTTCCTCATGTTTTGGTGACCCCCAACAATAAAATTATTTTCGTATTCACATACATCACATCAACCACAGCTGAATATAAAAAGACCGATCAGCATCCAGATTAAGTTCCCATGGTACAGATATTTTTTTTTTGCAGTAGTTGATGATTTTACAGTACATGATTTTACATTTACCCAGTAATTATAATTCATGAAGTGTCATTTTACCTCCAATACTGCTGCTTTCAACACAGTAGCTGCTTTTAACAGAGTAGCTGCTTTCAACACAGCAGCTGCTTTCTACACAGTAGCTGCTCTTTACACATGTGTGACTGGTCCAAGTACATTATGGCACCAACCCTGTCACATACACCTGTATTTGTACGGGGTGTATGTGATGGGGTTGGTGCGATGATGTCATCAAGCCGGGTACTCGTATGTGGGCATATCTGCATGTGGGCGGACCCGCCTGGAGACGGATAGAGGAGCGGTGTCTCGGTTCCTAAGACCATCGGAAATATGTGTTTCCGATGGTCTTAGGTGACCCCTGTGAAAGGGTCGTTCGACCCCCATGTTGAGAACCGCTGCTATAGATGTTAATGGGACCTCCTGAAAAACCTATAGCTTGGTGGTTCAGAGGTTGTTATTGCTCTTTTGTATGTGCTATTCATAGTAGAGGCGCAAAATCGCATCATTTTACTACAACTCTTAAATGTACGTGTCCGTGGGGCTAAAAACTCGTAATTCTGCTTCTGTAATACAGGTCATACAAACACATAATAAAATAAAACAACTTTGAACCATCTCTATGCTCATGCTCAAGTGTGAATGGTGGCTAAATACTTAAAACGATTGGCACTGGAGGATGTAACATTTGCCTTATCATGAAGAATGTACAATACAGATGGTCGGCGAGCTGGTGGGCGAATGTGGCAGTCAAATGGACTTTGTAAACGAGGCGCCAGGGATACGCAGCATGTGGGCTCCACAAATCCAGAAAATATATTAAAACATTTAAAAAAGGGATTGGCTGTCCCATATGGAGTATGTAGAAAGCAATAGATGATATGCGCAGCCTTTATGGATCCAGTTGGATCCCGTGGGCAACAAAGAAGGTTCATCCAGCAGGCAATTTAATACAGCCGGCTTGTGGAAATGCCTTCTAAAATAGCAGTGGGGAACACAGCTGAACTGTCGGAAGCTGAACTGTGGCGATGGCAGCCCAAGATGTCATTGTGGTATTGCGTATTTCTGCTGGCTTGACCACAGAGCAACCAGAAAATTACAGGGCAGCCATCTTCAAACAGGACTCCTATCCATGTTTACTTCCTGCTGTCGCTCTTGGGCCGTTTTTCGGTCTTAGGGCTATGACCTAATAGATGGGGTTATGCTAAATATGCCTCAACTGGTTCCAGAGACGTTATTCCCCGGCTGAGTACAAGACAAAAAAAAACCTCCCTCCTTTCCTTATGCAATTTCCATACCATGCCACATCCCAAATGGTCGCAATTATTGCCACTGGCAGTGCCTGGTACTGTTCTTTTTTTTTTAAAATTTACATTTTTATTTACAGAAGCCCTGGGCTTAGAGCTTTCCTTCTGAAAATGTTAGTTGCTTGGCAGTCATGCTTTATAAGTCTATTAGATGAGCCCTGAACAAACTTGCAGCCAGGGAATTGGAGTAGAATCGGAACACTCAGAGTATTGAAGCCATTGGACAGCCAAGCAGCTAGTATTTTCAAAAAGAGAGACCAGTAATGGCAGCCCTTGTATTACTCCTGGCCTTGTTTACATTTGCGGTGCTCTCTGAAGAGCGATCCATGTTTGATAGGTGGTGAAGATGTGTTGTATTGCCTCCCCACCACCTGATCTAACCCTCTAAATGGCAGACTGTATGCCACAACTCAGTGCAGGGGCGGACTGACAACTCATGGGGCCCATGGGCAATAGAGGATCATGGGGCCCCTGTGTCCTTGCCCAAACTCAAAAAAGCCTATGAAAAAGGTACCAGGGGCATCCCATGGGACCCCCTACTGACCCTGGGCACCCGAGTTTCCAAATGATCAGTCTGCCCCTGGCTTAGTGCGTTGCATGCAGGTGTGGGAGTAGTTGCCCCGCAGTCCCATTCACTTGAAGGGGTCACGTGTGGGGAAGGGGGGGATATAATTCTGACTGCACCATGAAGCAAAATATCGCGGCCATGGCTTGTGTACATCCCAGTCACTGCCTTTTCAGCTAAAATGGGTTTAGTACCTCATCCAAGGTTTTACTGTCCCCCAGCTGCTAGTGTCATCAAGCCATTAAAGTGTATATAAACACAAGAAGAAACATTTATTATATTGCAGCTTATGAGTCCTTCGATGTGGTGATTACGTTAGTTTCATTTTTTCACCATTACTTTCACCTGGTGTTTCTGCCAGTAACATAATTCTTATACTAGGGTGACAATGCTCTGCATCTAGGGAGGCACAATGTTGTCATGCTATCACAGGAAAAGTTTGAGGACTACAGAACACCTCTCACTCTCCCCATCTTCGTAATATAGAGAGTCAATGCTAGTTCACACAGAGAACTGGGAATAATGCTAACTGCTACAGAGTGCTAACAGATTGAGCACATGAAGTTTAACAGCTCACAGGATTTCTGGCAGGATCAACACGTTTATCTTGATTGGATAAACAAAACACTTTTTTAGTATATTTAAAGTCCATCTCTGGGATGAAAAAAAAATACCCTTGTAGTGGAGCTCCTCTGCAAAGGTTAAATGCTCGCTAACTCTGTACTACTAACCTTTGCTCCAGCTCCCTCTTCCCTCTGGTGCTCTGGATTTTGGGTTGTCCTTTGGTATCCTCAATTATAATGCTGGTCTATTAGTCTACTGTGAACAGGAGTGTCTTAGAAGGGAGGTTGCAGGGGATCGGTTGTTGCAAAGATAGGAGTGTGCCGGAGAGAGGTATAACCTTGGCTTGGGCTGTAGACTGTGCTGGACTGACTGGATCAGTCACTAGTCCTAGGTAGGTGGCTGAGTGGGCAGTGAGGAAGGCATCATTTCCAGTGGGTTGTGCCTTGGGGGCTTGGGCTGCTACCTTGAATGATACGACCCTATGGTAATTTTTTCAGCACGAAAACTTGGGTGGAAAGGAAGGAGCACCCGAAAAATGCAACTCTTTATGTAGGGTTCATAAAACGTTTATTGAAAAACTTAGCTGGCAGTCCAAAGTCTATAAATCCCATTGGGAACCACTTCTACCCATGAATACGCAACAACAGCTCTGAGGGATTCCATTCTCTCAAAACACGTTGGCTCCATGTTCAGGTTTACTTTTTCAATAAACATTTTTTGAACCCTTCCTTTCTAGAGTTGCGTTTTTCTGGACACTGGCTGCTCCTTCCTTCCCCACCCAAGGAGAGCGGAATAAGGTATTGCAGTTTATTCCTCTACCAGACTAGCATTTACACAAGCAGTATGGGGATGTCCCACTCCCAGGGTCTTTCTTGTGCCAGAGTTGAACTTTAACAGTCCAAAAGGGAGAACATAGGAGAAGTAAATTTTTGGCTTTTACATATAAAAGACTGTGGTACCTTTTTTATCAGGACTAAGATGTTACAGGATTGTGCAATCCAGCATGAACACCAATTATTCTTTTTAAATGATCTTTTGTTAAATATAAAATATAGCTCCCTGAACTACGAAACACAGGCATCAAGATAACCATGAAGACATCATGTATTACATACAATAAGTCTACATGGATGATTTTTAATCCCCAAGACTGAAAACCTTTTCTTCAGATAAAATTATTATTTTTGGGCGGCTGAATGATTAGTCTTGCGAGATTAATCCCCCAAGGGTGTACTTAAACCAGGATAAGAACCTTATGAATGAGTGATTGTTGAGCAATTAATCTCCTTCACGATTAAATCCTGTCGTCCACAGATTAAGATTGAGGATACTTTCTGCTACGCTGTTGAATCTTTGTTCAGATGTGCGACTGCTGATTTCTTGTGTGGCAGTGGACATTTAATCCAGTGTGATAGAAGAACAAAATGAGAGCCGCATGAACTGTACTGCATGGAAACGAGTCTTCTTTCCCTATGTGACTGGTTCACATCTATGTACTGAAGTTTGGTAGCATTTGACCCTGCAGGAGTCCGGGTGGTTGGACCCTATAGGCCATTTGATGATGATACCAGTGGAAGGGCCATTTGTCTACTTTGGAGTTGTGATCTGTTTTACAAATTGATATGTATATGTATTGCATGCTGCAACAGGTTGCACCTTGTTGCAGTTTTGCTTGAAAAAGGACAAGGTTCAATACTTGATGGTTATCACCAAAATGTGGACCTAATGTTTGAAGGTATCATCCCACCCAAGATTTGACAATCACTCTGGGCTCCTGGACCCAGGCCATGACTTGCCAAGCGCTGAGAAAACGGACAAGCCATTTTTCTGCCCAAGAGACATGCATGCTGTAGCCCCTCTCTATGTATGGGTGAGAACCCTACGTAACACTAGTCTTGTCCATGAGCCTGGGAACCAGGCTCACACCTTGACACCTAGTTTGTGTTTCCTCCTATGCTGAACACCAAATGCCATTTTCCATGTGACTTGGTGCTGACCTGTTACAGTAAATATAAACACACACTGTGTCCCAAAAGTCTGGATCCATAGACATTTGAATTATTACAAATGTCCTTTTTATACCTAGAAAGTGCAGTTGGTCCAGGAACTGACACAAACGTATGGAATACTATAGTGCAGGGGTCTCCAAACTTTTCATTCAAAGGGCCAGTTTGCTGTTCCTCAGACTTTAGGGGGCCGGATTGTGGTCAGTAGGGGTAGAAAATGTTCCAGGCTTAGTTTCAGTGAAAATAAACATGGCCTCAGGGTTGGTGGTCAGTAAAAGGAAGAGTATTGCCCCATCATTGGTATCAGTGGAAGGAATAGTAACCCATCAGTGGAAGAAATAGTGCACCATTGTTGGTGTCAGTGGAAGGAATAGTACCTTGTAACACCCAAGGGCCGGTTAAAGGCTGGCAAAGGGCTGCATCTGGCCCCCGGGCCATAGTTTGGAAACCTCTTCTATAGTGTTTTATGGTGATTTCGTTTCAACGGTTGCAATGCACATTACAGGTCTAAAAACATCCTAAACTGAATAGTTGACAATTTCAAATTGATCCAAAAATTGTGAGCAGGGGATATTTGGTGACAGATTGATTGGGCTGTGTTTTTTTTTATTTTTTTATTTTTTTATAATATTGTAATAGGGGAAACTTACCGCTGTATGTTAAAGCAGATCTCCAGTCTGTCCACTATAAATTTTTTTTTTTTTCTTTTAGGATACCCACCGAGCAGATCTAGCTGTGTTCTGCAGAATCCTTTCAGAATTCTGCCCCTGCTTGGCCCCTTGCCTCCTTATTATAAGCCTGCCCCCTCCTCCTTTCTTAATGAAGGACTAGGCCTCCTGGGATATGTGATGTGCATATCCTGGGAGGAACAGTGGGCATAATGCAAGTATTTTGCCTAGGTGAATGACGTGCATTGGGGGGGGCAGGCCTAAAGTTTTCTCAAGAGAGAAATAAAAAAAGCATGTTCTGCATGAAGAGGAGGGGAGGATTGGTGGAGAGGAGGCAAGTTGTGTTTTTGAAACCAAAGATCTGCTTTAAAGTGATATTAAAGGCAGATTTTTTTCTTTAAAAATAATTAACATGTCGTACTTACCTGCAAAACCACTTAACAATACAGCCCCTATCCTCCTCTTTTCAGGTCTCCCGCTGGTGCTCCTGACCCCTCCCTTCTGCCTAATGCCCCCATAGCAAGCTGTGAGGGCACCCGAGCAGGCTCGCTCTCCGAACCACTGCTGTGTGTGTAAATTCAAACACAAAGTGACTCAGCCTTGCCCCCTGCTCTTTCCTCACTGGCTATGATTGACAGTAGCAAGAGCCATTGGCTACCGCTGCTTCCTTAACCAATGAGGAGGGAGAGACCCAGGAGAGCCAAAGCTTTTGCGCACATCACTGGAGCAAAATGGGGCTCAGTTAAGTATTATGGGGGCTGCTGCACATTGATAGTTTTATCTTCATGCATAAAAAACCTTCTGCCTTCACCAACCACTTGAAGATCTTCTCTTGTCTCTCAGATGACATTGCTTTGTTGGAACAACATTAAATGTGGGTTTTCCACCACACAGTTGTATTGCTGTGGCAAAAGTTTTAAATTTAACCTTTCAAAACAGCTGGGTCAGAAGGTGAGATCCAGTAAAATGGCCTTCTAGGTCTCCAGACCTAATGCCACAACCTTTTTTTCGGCCAAGGAACCCTTTAAAATGCGCACAATCAAGGCACCTCATTCTATAATGCAAAAACCAAACTAATATTTTTACACATCCACACATGATGGATCCCCAGCATTAGAGGTTGTTTATACATCTACCGGTACTTTATTTATTTGCTACTGACTAGTATTCCAGTGTTTCTCTCCACCACTGAGATAATCTGACCCCAATGTGGGCAGGGAAGGAACAAACAAGGATGCTGTGTAGGCGCCCAACATCGTCATCCTCAACCAATAATGTCCTTGATAGTAAGGATGCTGGCAGCTAGAAAGTTGTAATGGTGCTCAATGAAAACCCGTGGCTTTGTACAACATATAACTAAAGGGGAAGCTTTATCCACCTGTTGGCTTGTATACACATTTTTGCAATTTTTAGGCACTAAAGAAACCTGAAGGCACACCAGTTGAAAAAGGCTGGTCTAGTTGAATTGGCTTTGAACAATGGTTGCAATAAAATAGGGACACATCCCATGTTAACATTGGTTCTGTTACATGAAATGTCCATTGTTCATATTGTTCAACTTATACACAAGTATCACAAAGTCAGAGGCAGAAAATTTGAGCATTTTCTGTAGTAAAACCTTTTTCTGTATGTTTTTCGACATGGATCTAGATTTTTGGGGCACCCTGTCTATGCAGTTTAATATATATTTTTTGTTATGTACAGTCCTCGTTATATCTACTGGGATCTTTCCAGAACGATCCTTCTGTGTTCAGCACAGGGTTTGGCATGCTAGCTATGGATGGCTTACAGGCTGTTAAGTCTTGCCATGTTATTGGCCCTCGGGACAGATCCACGTGCAGAAGGCAGCAGTGTAAACACCTGCAGTGTGTGTGCAAACAGGACAATATAGGGAAACAAACAGCAGATAAAGTCATGGCCAGAAAGATCCTGTGTGGACAATGACTGCCCCTGCTGTGACTCGCATGACTGCTGACACCCGGCTTAAATTCATGTGCTGTTTTTCTAGAATTTTGCTGTAAATAAACCTGCAGCACCTCTCCATGACTCGGGTCAAAATCACAGAGTAACCACAAACTCGGCTGTCCATGGAGACCATCCAAGATAACCATCTGCAGGTCACTTCCTAGATACACCAGTCCCCGTGTCTCCAGAGTCATGCCTAGATTCCTGTCAAACGTGTATATTTTTGTATTTAAAGCTCGTTTACATTCAAGAACAAAAATGTAATATTTTGAGGTTTGCCAGTATATATTGCCCCCCTAGGACACTTCTAGCATTGTCATATCCCATCCTCATCTTCCCTGTTTTTTTTTTTCCTCAATTCTGAACTGAATGTTTTCGAAAGCTTCAGTCAAGTATATATAAAGTACCACAAATACGCTGATCAGCCGTAACATTTATGACCACACACCTAATATTGAGTAGGTCCCCCACTTGCTGCCAAAACAACCCTGACCAGTTGAGGCATGGACTCCACTAGACCTCTGATATTTTGTTGTGGTATCTGGCACCAAGCCATGAAGAACAGGTTCCTTAAGTCCTGCAAGTTGCGAGGTGGGGCGTTCATGGATCGGACTTCCCATCTTGGTGTCATCTATTTTCCAGGTAAGTGATGCACACGTACCCAGCTATCCACATGATGTAAATGAAAAGGTGATTCATCAGATCATGCCACCTTCTTCCATTGCTTCATGGTCAGTTCTGAAGCTAATGTGCTTATTGTAGGCACTCTTGATTGTGGACACGGGTTAGCATGGGCACCCAGACTGGTATGTGGCTACGCAACTCCATACACAACAAACTGCGATGAGCTTTGTGTTCTGACACCTTTCTATCAGAACCAGCATTAAACATTCCAGCAATGTGAGCTACAGTAGCTCTTCTATTGGATCAGACTACATGGACCAGCCTTCACTGCTCACAGGCATCAGTGAGCCTTGGCTTCCCATGTCCCTATGGCCGGTTAGTTGGTTTTCCATCCTTAGACCAGGCTGGGAACATCCCACAGGAGCTACAGTTTTGGAGTTGCTTTTTACCCAGATGGCTGAGTGTGTGTGCGCGTCACTTAGCTGGGGAAGAGATGGCATCGTGATATACAATATGTGAAGAAGACAAGCCAGCGGAGGCAGTGAGATGCTTTGGGCAATGTTCGCCTGGCAAACCTGGGATCCCGATATTCATATGGATGTTACTCGACACATACCACCTACCCAAACATTGTTTGTGACCAAGTATACCCCTTCATGGAAACCGTATTCCCTGATAGCTGTTCCCTCTTTCAGCAGGATAATGCACCTGAGGAACACAATAATGAGTTTGAGGTGTTGACTTGACCTTCTCCAAATTCTCCAGATCTCAATCCAATCGAATGTCTATGGGATGTGCTGGACAAAAATAGCCCAATCTATGGACTTACAGGACTTGAAGGATCTGCTAGCTTACCATTTGAGCTCAATATCTGAAATTCAGATTACACATACAGCTAAATGAGGCACTCCTTACTTTCCTTGCAGCCACCGCTGGTATCTTCTGTAATCCTCTGCAAAATCCATGTTTAACCCTTTGGCGCCGACCGCCTCCCAGTCCTTTTAAGGCTTCGAAAAGCTAGGAGGTGGATCTTTGGGTCATGTGACCATTGTGATTGACTGTCACAGTAGTCACATGATCGGAAATCTCAAGTATTCATCAGACGCTTACTGATTACTACTGGGCATGCTCCCAGCACAGTAAGTAGTTTTAACAGGGTTGCCTATATCCCATCATAAGGTCCACACACTCAACTGGTTAAAAGTGTACCCTGTATTAAAGCGGACCTGAACTTCCCTTTCCTTCAGGCGCCCCATTGCTTGTCAGCGCCGGAACCTTTCGCTGGGCACTGGTCTATGGCCGGCAAAGGATGACATCAGTCCAGTGCTTGTTTCCTGTAGTCAGTCATACCGGCACAGAGGGACCGTGCCGGCGATGTAAGATCACCTGTGCATCCGCAATTCCGTTTACTTGCCGCAGAAGACAGCGAGCTGGTGTGTGTATTTTATTGCAGAAGAAACATTTCATTCTTAATTTGAAAACTTGTAATACATTTCAAAAGTTTTTTTTTTTTTTTTAGCTGTAAAAATGTTCTAATGCAGGTAAATGCGGCAAAACGGTATTTTTGAGTGTTTTTGGCCAAAATGTATGTTTGTTTTTTCTTTTAATAAAAAATCGCTAACCTGGGAAAACACGGCTAAATGCTAAGGCAAAAATGTGCAAAAGCTTGCATTTTTAATGTGACTTTATGCTGCTAACCCTACCGGCGTTTTTAAAACACCCAGTGTGCATGAGGCCTTATACAGTCTTGTGATTCACAGATTTATTTCGAGGCAGGGTATGTACTCGCTTGGGATTCCCCCCCCCTCCTCCGCAGGTGCTCCATTCCGGGTGTGTATCGGAATGAATAATCGGAGGGTTAATTCAAATACGACACCATCGCCATAATCAGTGCCTCTTCCCCCTTTCTACACGCTCTGCTGTACTCAGGAAAAGGATCATGAAATGCTGACATCAGCGAGCGGCAAAGACCTTGGCACCATTAATTAGCACCGCTGTAATGTGAAACTCTTCAATTATATCGTGCACCTTGAAGACTACAGACAGTGCGGGCTCAATGCAGAACCAGGAACAGCGCGGCAAAGACCACAAAGCCATTCAGTACAATAGCAGTATTAATAATACAGTGTACACGCGTGTATGAATGAAGTGCCTGTACTGAAGTCTAGTGATCAATTCCCACATGTTGCCATAGGCTTCCAGTTAGAGTTCTGTGTGAGCAGGGACAGGGATCAATGTTGTGTTGATGGATTGGACTGCATTGCATGTGTTGGCTTATTGGCAACGGAAGGGCGAGATATTGGCTTTCATGTGGGCTCTTTTTCTAAACTCTGCATTCAAAAATATCAGAAGATACAAATAAAAAATATTTAAAAGGTTGAAGAATTTTAAAATCCTCCCCATCAGTCTTGCACAGTTGTACCGGCTCATCTCCTATGCTGAAATTTCTTACTCTGATTTCACTGCACACTGTGAGTTTCTCACAATGTGCATTAGTGTTACTAAACCCAGGACCCTACATTCACTCTATCCGGTCTCCCCGTGCCCAGCATTCACTCTATCCGGTCTCCCCGTGCCCTGCATTTACTATATCTGGTCTCCCTGGACCCTGCATCTGCTATATCTGGTCTCCCCCCGACCCTGCATTCACTCTATCCGGTCTCCCCGTGCCCAGCATTCACTATATCTGGTCTCCCTGGACCCTGCAATCACTCTATCCAGTCTCCCCGGACCCTGCATCTGCTATATCTGGTCTCCCCCCGACCCTGCATGCACTCTATCCGGTCTCCCCCCGACCCTGCATTTACTCTATCCGGTCTCCCCCCGACACTGCATTCACTCTATCCGGTCTCCCCCTCGACCCTGCATTCACTCTATCCGGTCTCCCCCTCGACCCTGCATTCACTCTATCCGGTCTCCCCCTCGACCCTGCATTTACTCTATCCGGTCTCCCCCCCGACCCTGCATTTACTCTATCCGGTCTCCCCCTCGACCCTGCATTTACTCTATCCGGTCTCCCCCCCGACCCTGCATTTACTCTATCCGGTCTCCCCCCCGACCCTGCATTTACTCTATCCGGTCTCCCCCCCGACCCTGCATTCACTCTATCCGGTCTCCCCCCCCGACCCTGCATTCACTCTATCCGGTCTTCCCCCGACCCTGCATTCACTCTATCCGGTCTTCCCCCGACCCTGCATTCACTCTGGTCTCCCCCCGACCCTGCATTCACTCTGGCCTCCCCCCGACCCTGCATTCACTCTGGTCTCCCCCCGACCCTGCATTCACTCTGGTCTCCCCCCGACCCTGCATTCACTCTGGTCTCCCCCCGACCCTGCATTCACTCTGGTCTCCCCCCGACCCTGCATTCACTCTGGTCTCCCCCCGACCCTGCATTCACTCTGGTCTCCCCCCGACCCTGCATTCACTCTGGTCTCCCCCCGACCCTGCATTCACTCTGGTCTCCCCCCGACCCTGCATTCACTCTGGTCTCCCCCCGACCCTGCATTCACTCTGGTCTCCCCCCGACCCTGCATTCACTCTGGTCTCCCCCCGACCCTGCATTCACTCTGGTCTCCCCCCCCGACCCTGCATTCACTCTGGTCTCCCCCCCCGACCCTGCATTCACTCTGGTCTCCCCCCCCCGACCCTGCATTCACTCTGGTCTCCCCCCCCGACCCTGCATTCACTCTGGTCTCCCCCCCCGACCCTGCATTCACTCTGGTCTCCCCCCGACCCTGCATTCACTCTGGTCTCCCCCCCGACCCTGCATTCACTCTGGTCTCCCCCCCGACCCTGCATTCACTCTGGTCTCCCCCCCCGACCCTGCATTCACTCTGGTCTCCCCCCCGACCCTGCATTCACTCTGATCTCCCCCCCGACCCTGCATTCACTCTGATCTCCCCCCCGACCCTGCATTCACTCTGGTCTCCCCCCCGACCCTGCATTCACTCTGGTCTCCCCCCCGACCCTGCATTCACTCTGGTCTCCCCCCCGACCCTGCATTCACTCTGGTCTCCCCCCCGACCCTGCATTCACTCTGGTCTCCCCCCCGACCCTGCATTCACTCTGGTCTCCCCCCCGACCCTGCATTCACTCTGGTCTCCCCCCCGACCCTGCATTCACTCTGGTCTCCCCCCCGACCCTGCATTCACTCTGGTCTCCCCCCCGACCCTGCATTCACTCTGGTCTCCCCCCCGACCCTGCATTCACTCTGGTCTCCCCCCCGACCCTGCATTCACTCTGGTCTCCCCCCGACCCTGCATTCACTCTGGTCTCCCCCCGACCCTGCATTCACTCTGGTCTCCCCCCGACCCTGCATTCACTCTGGTCTCCCCCCCGACCCTGCATTCACTCTGGTCTCCCCCCCGACCCTGCATTCACTCTGGTCTCCCCCCCGACCCTGCATTCACTCTGGTCTCCCCCCCGACCCTGCATTCACTCTGGTCTCCCCCCCGACCCTGCATTCACTCTGGTCTCCCCCCGACCCTGCATTCACTCTGGTCTCCCCCCGACCCTGCATTCACTCTGGTCTCCCCCCGACCCTGCATTCACTCTGGTCTCCCCCCGACCCTGCATTCACTCTGGTCTCCCCCCGACCCTGCATTCACTCTCTCTGGTCTCCCCCCGACCCTGCATTCACTCTCTCTGGTCTCCCCCCGACCCTGCATTCACTCTCTCTGGTCTCCCCCCGACCCTGCATTCACTCTCTCTGGTCTCCCCCCGACCCTGCATTCACTCTCTCTGGTCTCCCCCCGACCCTGCATTCACTCTCTCTGGTCTCCCCCCGACCCTGCATTCACTCTATCCGGTTTCCCCGGACCCTGCATCCACTCTATCTGGTCTCCACCCGACCCTGCATTCACTATATCTGGTTTCCCCGGACCCTGCATTCACTATACCCGGTCTCCCCGGACCCTGCATTCACTATATCTGGTTTCCCACAGTACACACAACATGGAAATACAATTACATTACTAAATATAAACTGCTAAATACCTTTTCTCACCAGCAATATATAGCAGTATTAAGACTTATATCAGTGCCCGACCGAGCACTGGTTATTCTTGTAGGAGGAGTTTTCACTCTCCTCTGACTGTTCTATGAGGCTTCATAACCCCTGAACCTCTGTCTGGACAGTGCTGATTGGCCCTGTGCGCATCACTTGCACTCTCCCAAGAAAAAAAAAAACTCTCTAGCAATACACACCAAACTGAGCATGTGCAGCTTGCCCCCAAGACTCTATTCTATCAGCAGATGGATTGAGGACAGTAGAAGGGGCAAAATCAGAGAAGACCGGGTCAAACCTTTTTTTACACAAGGCAGATTAACCCCTTAGGTTCCACAGTGAATAAAACAAGCATGCTGTACTGCATACATAGATTGATTTTATTGTTGAGGGTTTACAAACACTTTAAAAGCTGAAGCAAGTCAAATAGAGCCCGCCTCATTTCCTGGCTAGAGGACATCCAGCATAATGTAGCCCCTTTCTCCCCAGCCTTACAGTCCCTGGCCCTCCCCTTTTGTTCATTGGATTTCAGTTCTTTCAATCATGGAGGCTCAGCATCACATGTGGGCGTTCTGCCTGCCTGTGAACACCCATTCCTTCAGACTGACACCTACCCATCAAGGCATTTAAATATCTTCTCCCAGTAGCCTGCCCATTGCTTGCATCAGGGATTTTAGGAGGTGTACGGAGATCATGCTGTGATGTTCTCAAGGAGCTATGTTTAAATTATGATTTGCTTGAACTGCATAGATAAGTACAGAGACCCAGTAATGTTAAAACAGGTATTTAAAAATGTTAGTAACATGTTGATGGAAGGCAGAACTAGGGAAGGCAAAATAAAAACCAAATTAAATTTTGGCTTTAAAATAGGGGTTATATCTTAGTAAGGTGAGAACATTAGAAGCATTCATATCCCCTTTTTTTAATATGTGTAAACTTTATTATTTTAAGCAACTCAAATACCATAAAAAACATTCAGTGGTCCCATGTGGTCAGATGATGGCGATATAGGGTCATGTGACCTGCATACATTACTGAGTGGTGAACACATATGCTGCAGTCACATGACCCATAGGAATGTATAGGACAAGGCTGCAATTCTTCATGCTGCAGTAACACATAATGCACCATAAAGGGGACTTAAAGTAAATCTTTTCTTCCTGGAATATGGGGGCTGCTATCGCTGACCTCCACCTGAAAATGCTAATTGCCTGGCTTTTTAAGTCACTGACTGGGGAAAATGTGGTTTTCGTTTGGAAAAGTCTATTCAGCCCTGCTTCACACTAATGCGGTGCGGGAAACGCAGTGAATCCTGTGCGTTTCCCGCACCGCATTGCAAACGTTCTGCGTTCTTTTTTAAATTCTTAAATTACGCTGGCAATGGGCGTACCCCTGAAGACGTGCATGCGCACGAAACGCGTCCGGTGGAGCTGCATTTGCTGACGTAGGACGGAGCGGTGGCCATCTTGGTATTTCCTTTTACCTATTACCTGTTTGATTCAACGTGTATGGTTTTGATTTCATTCCAATAAATGCTACACTATATGCGATTGTTGGCTCCTGTGGTGAGCTATTTCCCTTAGGACAACCAGTGCTCTAGGCGAAGCAGTTCGTTTTAACCCCTTGGCTGCCTCCCATCTCCAAATGTGATATGCTTGATTGCCTGTTACCAGTTATATTCTGGTGAGTGTACATCTGACAGAGGTGATGGATTCCCCTGTGTGATCTCTAGCACACTTGCACTTTGCACCTTCATTTTGCTGCACTTTATGGTTCTACGGACATCTATTTGACATTTTATGGATTCATGATTCACCAATTACCACGTATAAACACTGAGATTTTATTTATTTATTTATCGAGTTTATATAGCGCCAAAGGGTTTGCTCAGCGCTGTACAATAGAGGGGGGACAATACATGAAACAGAACCGTAACATCAAACAGCACACGAGGGGTTAGAGGGCCCTACTCTTTCGAGCGTACAATCTAGGAGGGAGGGGGTAGAGGCACAGGAGGAAACGGCTGTGGGGGATGGAGTGGTAGGAGGAGGGAAGGGCAGCGGCTGTTAGGTGAGGGTGGGGTAGGCTTCCCTGAAGAGGTGGGTTTTCAGGGAGCGCCTGAAGGTGAGGAGGGAAGGTGACAGTCTGATGGATTGGGGTAGTGAGTTCCAGAGGATGGGGGAGGACCTGGAGAAGTCTTGCAGTCGTGCGTGGGAGGAGGAGACCAGGGAGCAAGATAGGAGGTCCTGTGAAGAGCGAAGGGTACGGGTAGGGTGGTACCTGGGAATCAGGTTGGTGAGGTAGTTAGGGGCAGTGTTGTGAATGGCCTTATAGGTCAGGGTGAGCAATTTAAATTTAATGCGTTGGGCAATGGGGAGCCAGTGGAGGGAGAGGCAGAGGGGGGTGGCAGAGGTGGAGCGGCTGGTGAGGTGGATGAGTCTGGCCGCTGAGTTCAGGATGGTCTAAAGCGGGGAGAGCCTGCACTGGGGTAGGCCGGTGAGGAGGGAGTTGCAGTAGTCCAGGCGTGAGATAATCAGGGAGTGTACTAGTAGTTTAGTGGTGTCTAGGGTAAGGAAGGAGCGTATCTTGGCGATATTGCGGAGGTGGAGTCTGCATGTGTTTGTGAGAGATTTGATATGAGGTTGAAAGGAAAGGTTTGAGCCCAGAATGACGCCAAGGACTTTGGCTTGCTGGGCGGGATTGATGGTGGTGTTGTTGGTAGTGATGGAAAGGATGGGGGGGGGGGGCGCAGGCTGGGGGGAAGATGAGAAGCTCGGTTTTGGAGAGGTTGAGTTTGAGGAAATTGAGCGACATCCAGTCAGAGATGTCGTTTAGGAGGTGAGTGATGCGGGCGGAGAATGTGGGGGTGAGGTGAGGGGTGGATAGGTAGATTTGAGTATCATCGGCATAGAGGTGGTAATTGAAGCCGTGGGAGTGTATGAGTTTGCCAAGGGAGGAGGTGTAGATGGAGAAGAGAAGGGGTCCAAGGACAGAGCCCTGGGGGACCCCAACAGAGAGGGGGAGTGAGGAGGAGGTGGCACCGTTGTAGGAAACGCTGAAGGAGCGTTGGGATAGATAGGACGAGAACCAGGAGAGAGCGGTGTCTCTGATGCCAAGGGAGAGTAGTTTATTAAGGAGGAGGGGGTGGTCGACTGTGTCAAAGGCCGCGGAGAGGTCTAGGAGGAGGAGGACAGAGTAGTCGCCTTTGGCTTTGGCGGTTAGTAGATCGTTGGTGATTTTGAGGAGGGCAGTTTCGGTGGAGTGTAGGGGACGGAAGCCGGACTGTAGTGGGTCAAGGAGGTTGCTGTCAGTCAGGTGGGCGCATAGGCGATCGAAGACCAAGCGCTCAAGGAGCTTGGAAGTGAGTGGCAGCAGGGAAATTGGTCTGAGGTTGTTGAGGTCAGTGGGGTCCAGGGAGGGCTTTTTGAGTATGGGGGTGATGTGCGCATGTTTTAGGGGGGAGGGGAAGACGCCAGTAGAGAGGGAGAGATTAAAGATGTGGGTAAGGGAGCGGATGAGGGAAGAGGGGGGTGACCGGAGGAGTTGAGAGGGGATAGGGTCCAGGGGGCAGGTAGTGAGGCGGGCTTCTGAGAAGACTCTGCTGACTTCCTCAGTGGTAGTAGGGCTGAAGGAGTGCAGTGATATGGGGGTTACGGTAGGCAGGGCCTTGGGTGTGGTGGGGGGCAGTGCCGTTGCGAGGTCAGAGGAGGGGAGAGATGAGGGGGTGATGGAAGGGGGGAGGCTAGATGGGGAGGTAGATTGCAAGTTGACTATGTCCTTGCGGATTGCGTCAATCTTTTTGTGGAGATGAGTGGCAATTTCGTGGGCGGTGAGTGAGGTACTAAGTGGAGGAGGGGGGGGAGAGAGCAGGGAGTTGAAGGTGGAGAAGAGTCGGCGAGGGCAGGTGGAGAGGGTGTTAATCAGGTTAACAAAGTAGGCCTGCTTGGCGGCGTGGAGGGAGGAGGTGTAGGTGAGGAAGGCAGATTTGTAGAGGGAGAATGCATGAGGGGACCTGGTTTTGCGCCATAGTCTCTCCAGCACACGGCTGCGACGTTTGAGGCATTTAGTATGGTCGTTCTGCCATGGTTGGAGCGGTCTGGGTTTGATGTTGCGTGTGGTTAGGGGTGCCAGAGAGTCTAGGGTAGCTGATAGTGAGTCGTTGTACGCGGTGGTGGCTAGGTCAGGACATGACAGTGGAAGGATGCTGTCGTGTAAGCGGTCGGCAGCCGAGTGGAGGGGGGCCGGGTGCAGGTTGCGGAGGTTGCGGCTGGTGATGGTTTGGCGCACTGGGGGGGGGAAGTTAGGGGAAGGGGAGATGGAGAACGTGAGGAGGTGGTGGTCGGAGAGAGGGAAGGGGGTGTTAGTGAAGTGGTTAAGGGTACAGAGGTGGGAGAAGACGAGGTCCAGGGTGTTCCCATTGATGTGGGTGGAGGATTGAGTGTATTGTGTGAGTGTGAAGGAGGAGGTTAGGTGGAGGAGTTGGGAAGTAGCTGGGGTGTTGTCATTGATGGGGATGTTGAAGTCCCAGAGGATGATGGTCGGTAGCTCAGAGGAGAGGAAGAAGGGAAGCCAGGCGGCGAAGTCATCCAGGAAGCGGGCTATGGATCCGGGGGGCCTGTAGATCACTGCGATCCTTAGGGGGGTGGGTGAGAAGAGCCGGATGCAGTGAGCCTCGAAGGAGGAGAAGGTTAGGGAGGGGGGGTTAGGGAGGACCTGGAAGGTGCTCAGTGGTGATAGGAGCAGGCCGACACCACCACCTTTGTGACCGCCAAATCTAGGTGAATGGGACCAGATGAGACCTCCATGGGAGAGTGCCGCAGGGGAGGTAGTGTCAGTGGCCTGTACCCAGGTTTCGGTGATGGCTAGGAGGTTGAGGGAGCGGGAGATAAAGAGGTCATGGATGGCAGTTAGTTTAATATATATAATATATTATCCGTTTTAATTTTACCCTAATTTTGCAATTTTAGTGCACCTTATCTATCACGTTCCATCATGGATATTATTATTATTATTATATTATCCTGTATAAGATGCACTTTACTGTTCTGTTCAGTTTATAGAGTTGATTTGCTGACAGATTTGCACTTTATGTGATGCACTTTACTGTTCCGCTCTGTTCATACAGTTCTTTTTTAATGCATTTTTAGCTCTGCACCTCTCTATACATATATTTTTGGGGATCGTTACCTTTTACCTTGTGTGCTTAGCTGCTCCATAGTTATTACCAGCGCATACAACATACAACATACTTACATGTTAAATTTACCGACACCCCGAAACAGATCGCAAAACGCCATGCTATTAGTAGAATTCGCATCGCATGGGTGTGAACACCCATGGGATGTGAATGGGTTGCGGGGAAAAAAAGGATCCTGCGCCGCCTTGGTGCGGATGCGATTTGGGCCATACTAAATGTATGGCTCAAATCGCACCGCACAGACATTGGATGCGATTTGAACAGGAATGCAGTGCGGATCAAATGTGATGTGCCGCACCACATCTGTGTGAACCAGGGCTCACTGCTAAAAATTGAATATCAACCTGTTGCTGCCTGTGTAATGCATATGTGCAGTGGCAAAACAATGGGCTTTAATGCCCACATGCTGCACATATGCGTCTCTGGGCGGGCAATGTTTCTGTGCAGCGTGTCCGTCAGAGACCCGAGCTATCATAGATGGTCCGGACTAACAGTTGGTAGCCGGCAGAACCGGCACAACAGCCAATTACAGTGATCACATGATCATCAATCCTTTCTGCACCCTCCTGGGCATTCTTTTTAAAGGGAGACCAAGGCAGGCTGGAATGGGCTAAAGGTGAAGGTTTTTTAAGCCCCTTCGTACAGTGTTTGTCAAGTCATCGAATGTTCTGATCAGACTTTTCATTCGTAAATCTACTAGTGTATGTCCATCAGAAGAGGACTGTCATGTATTTTTTAAGGCATCTGTTATGTTCGCTGTGGGGGTCTCGGTGAATGGAGCTGCGGGGGCTCTGTGAATGATGTCACCAGTGTCTTTGATGTGTGTTTGCATTCCTCTACAGAGTCATGACCGAGATGGAGCCCAGCTTCCCAGCATGCTGAGCTCTCAACACATCAATGACTATGGTATTGTGCCGGAGAGAGGAATGGAGGACGCACGCCAGGTTTAATATACAGATCGCCAGGTTTAATATACAGATCGCCAGGTTTAATATACAGATCGCCAGTGATTTTCTGAATTCATAGTCTGGAAGAGGGAATTGGGTTTAGTAAGTTGGTGGGAACTCTACTTTATCTTCGCTTTTAGGGCATTTTCTGCACTGCCCTGGTGCGGTTTGTCCACAGCGCAGGTGCGGCGCAGTATACCCGCTGTTTTTTGCACAGGTTACCAATGCTTTCTGATAGGCATCTATTAGATTGGGTGTTTTTAGTGCCTTTTCTGAAAACGCACCAAAAACTCCTGCATGCAGTGTTTTGCATTCAGCACTAAACTCTCCATATCCACAAAATATCACTAATGTAGATGTACCAAACCCGAACTGACATCTATGGTGGCCATACACGCTTTTGGTAAATGATCAGTTTTCTTTGTTGATCCATCTCTTTTCATAGGGATAGCCAGTCTATAGTTGACAAGCCATTTGATCGATAGGCCACCTATGGGAAAGCTGCCCTGGTGCAGTGGTTTACTGTAGGAATGTGGGCACTTTCCTGCTGTTACAAGGCTGACAGGAGTAGTGACAATGTCATCACTACTCCTGTCAGCTCAGTGCTGGGAGCAGAGGAGGAGAGAGCTGGGATGCTGTGCTGGCTGTGTGCTCACTCCCTCTCTTCCCTCCTGCCAGTGCAGTGCACCTCTATTAACCAGCAGAAGGCGGTGTTCACAGATACACAGGAGCTGTACTAGCAGGAAGGAGTTGGGGGAGAGAAAGCACAGCCTGCACCTCCAAGCACAGAATTGTCTAGGAGAGAACAGGGAGCAGAGAACCATCAACAAACGCATGTGCCCATTGTTGAAACTGAGCTGCACTGTGATTTTGACAAGCGAGTGCCTGCTGGGCGTAGGATCTCATTAACGTGCACACCATGAATGGGAAGGCGCACAGTTTTTGGCATCTTCACCCTGGGCGCTAGCTGACCTTGTCCCATGATGGTTCGGACCATGTGTACAGCTGTCCTTCGACAAATGCTGGTCCCTAGACCAACTTCTGTCAGAAGGGACATGCTGGGAAATTGGCATCAGATCAGCACTTGCAGCAGCACAGCCGGAGAGATCACAGTTCTACCATTGCTTAGTACACCGATCCCTTTTCTTTTTTTTTTTTTTTTCATTTTTTTTTTCTTTTGAACTTTTTTGTTTTGTGTGATTTTGTTCAGCCCGCTAGGTTGAACAAACAAAAACTGAATGTTTGTACCAGGCTTAAATCAGACAAGCCGACTCTCAAACAGAAGTGATTAAGAGCTTTCACACACCCTGGGAACATTTGTCCACCCCACCCCCCCATCCCCATGTGCAACCCCGCCATGTTTCCCAGGCTTCGTGCCTCTATAAGTGGGTATACATGTACTGTGGGGAAGGAAATGCCACAGCCGCTTATAATTGCTTTTCCCTACACCTGTGCCGCTTAGCTCATTCTGAGCCCCCACATTTGTGCACAAACAAACGTAAACACACATCGGGGCGCCTATGAATGAAAATGTCGATTGTGCTACACAGGTTGCATATGGCAGAGTAAGCAATTCTACGGTCATTATACTCTGTTCACTTCAAGGGATGATCTTTAGGGGCTTTTAAATTTGTCTGCTATGGAACATTTAGGATACCGAAGTTTGTGGCTGTTTGACGGGCATGCGACTTTAAGGCTTGACGTGTTTGGTATCTGTTTTCATTTGTATGCTCTAAAATGAGTGTATTTTTATTGAAATCTTGTACTAGATAAACCGTTGTAATAACATCATGTGACATAAAAAATGAAGACCACCACCATTTTATACTCCAGGGTCTATGCTTTCAGAAGTGTATGTTTTGGGGGTTTTTAGGGCCGGTTCACACTATAAAAACGCAGTCCAGATGCGTTACGGATGCGTCTTTGCATGCATGATTTTGGTGCGTTCCAGTGCGTTTTTTATGCGTTCCAGTTTTTCTCCCCCTCCTTTTTTTTTTTTTTTTTTTTTTTTTCAATTTAAATAGGGATGTGTGTATTCCAGTGTGTTTTTGATGCGTTTCCAGTACCGTTCTATGCAGGAAAATGCAGCCTGTAATACTTTTTTTTTTTTTTTTTTTCTGCATTCAGAACGCATGAAACTGACATTGACAACCCTATCACTTTCTGTGCGTTTTGGATGCAGAAAAAAAAAAGCAACTGAAGCGCATTAAGTGTGAACTGGCCCTTGACTAATTGTCAGGGCTTAAAAAATTGTTAAATGTGTGCAAAAAAAATGCAAAAATGGCCCTGGCAGCAAATGGTAACTGTATTACACATGTTTCCTTTAAAATGACACTAAACTCTGGTTCAAAAAAGTATATTCAAGTCTGTATTCTTAAAGAAGAACTCTGGTCAAAAAAAGTTTTCCCCATGCAGTGGGGCTGTGCCTGCACTGCATGGGTTAACTGTTTGTGTTTTTTTTCAAGGGGTTCAGATAGTGGAGATATACTTACCTGTTCCTCTGAGTGCACGACCAGTCCCCACCGCTGCTAACCGTCCCCGCACACTAGTGGTCTTGTGCATGGACTGTTCCTGACGTCATCACGCCCATAGATTGGCTATGGATGTGAGGATGTCAGAACCAGTCCACCGTTGGATGTGGGGGAGCATTGTTTTCTAGAGTATAGGGTAAGTATAGCCATTTTTGTGCACCCCTGAACAAAACGAGCAGGTAACACATGCAGTGCAGGCACAGTCCCACTACATGGCAGGAAACATTTTTATTTCATGGAGTTCTGCTAGAACTCAAAAGGTCCCTTCTATTGCTCTCGGCCTCCTTCATATCTCCAAATCTTTCTATTAGAGGGTGGCTCATTCTTTATGGTCCCACAGTATGTAAGAGCATAGCCATACTCTCCTGCTCCCTCCTGAGAAGTACTGGAGACACTAAACTATGGGATTTTCAGTGTACATAGAGCAGTGTACATGACTGCAACTAATGTGCACTGCTTGTTCCAAACAAATGGGATTGAGGGGGAAAAGGAGCGGACAGTACAAAGAAGCAGAAAAATAGGAACTAGTTTTATAATCAATAGACTTCAGAGCATTGAAGTGTTACTAAACCCAGGACCCTGCATTCACTCTATCTGGTTCCCCACAATACACAGAACATGGAAATGCAATTATTTTGCAAAAGAGGTTTTCATTCTCCCCTGACTGTCCTATAAAGCTGCATGACCCCTGACCCTCTATCTGGACAGTGCTGATTGGTCCTGTGCTGATCTCATGCACCCTCCCCAAGAAAAAAAAAAAAAGCTTTAGCAGTACACACCAAACTGAGCATGTGCAGAGTGCCTCCTAGGGCCCTGTAGATGGATTGGAGACAGTAAAAAGGGAGAATCAGAGAAGACAAGATCAAACAGCCGCAATGCAGAGGATTAACCCCTTAGGTTCCACAGTGAGCATAACAAGCATGCCTTATTGCATATACAGACTGATTGTACTGTTGTGGGATTAGTGGATGTGTTCGGATTATTTTTAAAAGGATATTAAGGATATTGTGTCGTGTCACTTTAAGGAACATTTTAGAAGAAGGAACATTTTAGAAATTAAACTCTATCATGCTAGTTGGCCGGCAGCTGTCTTGTGGCTCGTGGCCCGCTTTGCCTTTGTCTTGTAGTCTGCGTGGATTTTCAGCGTGGTTTCTGAATGACTTTTCATGGTGTCCAGATACACAGAGCATTATCTGCGCTGACACGCACGGCTCCTCTTCCCTGTCCTGCCATATGCTGCTAGCTGGGGCACATCCACACTGTCACAAATCGGGTCGTCAGAGCGCGCTCAACTGCCTTGTGAACATGACAGCAGCGCGGGGTGAAGACAAGTGCATGGAGAGCGGGGAACTGCCCGGTGGAGGGTGAAGGCACAGAGAGCGTATTGCCGAAATCCAATCTCCCAGCCGCTGAAGAGCCTGGTGTAGTCTGTGTGAATCACGCTCCGGTCATTCATGAAAATACAGCCTATAACCCAAGGAAGCAGTGGCGTGTCTGCTAATTGAGTATTTACTGGGGATGGATTTCTGGCTTAGAGAACTAGTTATGGCTGGGTCAAATAGGCTCATTTATGGCGGAGTGTGGCCCTACATGGCTGTAGGAATGAGATCCAAAGTGTATCAAAACCTAAGAAGAATGTAATGTATTGTGGCTTATCAAACCAAAAACTCTGTGTATCCCCAAAGAAAAGTAAACCTTTCACCCTTGAAAGTACAAATATCATAAACCTTTTCAACAATCTTTCCCCTAAACTCAAATTCTTTACCCCAAATTTCAAAATAAATTAAAAAAAAAAAAAAAAATTTCACAATACAAAGTCCTCAAAATGTCCACACTATTCAATCTTCCAGATGTGATAAGTATCCAATTCACCACTTCAATCCAAAATACCTCGAAAAAACTTAAACTCAATATAGTGCATTATCTTTCAAATAATATAATCAGTGATGTCATGCACAACCACTCGTGAAAAAAAAAAAAAAGGTAAAAATATTTAAAATAAATAAAAACAAATTAAAGCAAAAATTATAATTATATCCCAAATTATACAATATTGTGAACAATGTGTATGAGGTGAACCCACCTATATACCCCACACGTGAGGTTGATAAAATTCACAACAATTCAACTTGTGATATAGTGAATTAATCACTCCAACAGGTGAAATCACAGCAAATCCACGCATACAACTAGTGATAAGGTGCACTAGTCCAAATTGGTGCCACAGGGTAAACCGTCCATCCTATTGCAAGAAACCACATCAAAGATGGCCGCGCTGCTCCTTCCAGTTTTGCGTCTGACGTCACGTGCCTGACACGTTTCGTCGCTTCCGACTTCTCGAGAAGTTCCCCCCCCCATGAATTGAGCTTTCTTTCAGTAGTACTTGATCGCCTGTGCGTTTTTTTTTATTTCTTTACAATATAAAAAAAAAAAAAACCCAACACTTTTGAGAAAATATTTTTGACTCCTTGCTATTAAACATGTCCAGTAAAAAAAATTGAAAGTCAAATTTAGTCCTAAATTTAGGCCAAAATGTATTCTGCTACATGTTTGCTGAAAAAAAAAAAAAAAACTTAATACGGGTAAATTAATTGGTTTACGTGAAAGTTATAGCGTCTACAAATGGCGGTGTATATATACTGGGATTTTTTATTTCATTTTTAATTTTTCTAGTAATGGCGGCAATCGGTGACTTGTGGCGGGCTTTCTGCCATTGGGGGGAACTGACATCCCCAGTGACACCAATACAATGATCAGTGCCAATAAAAAGCACTGACACTGTAGTAATGGCACTGGGAAGGAAGGGGTTAACATGTGGGGCGACCAAAGGGTTAACTGTAATGTGTTGTTGGCTGTGTGTGTGTGTTTCACTGTAAGCACACTGCTTTGCATGGCTCTGCAGAACCAAACAAAGCAGTCTGCGGGAGATGGGAGAGATCTGTGTTGCTTATACACAGGTCTCTCCCCCTTCGGAGATTATTATATTATACAGTATTTATAAAGCGCTAACAGTTCGCTCAGTGCTGTACAATAATGCTCAACAATCACCGGCCGGGACCTGGTGATTGACAGCTGAGGCTGCGAATGGCTGCGCGGCTAGGGTGTGCGCGACCCCTATGCAGAACTGCAAAAGCCCCTGTGCTATAGAACGGTGTGGAAGCAGCTAAAATACATGGTGGAGGTGTTCTGGAGTTCCCCAAGGGAATTGCAAACACTGATTACACTGATTACAGTGCAGCACAGGAAAAACTCAAACCCCCTTCATCCTCCGGCTGTGCTGTGATTCGTTACAGCAAAATCCGATCAGCGGGTCATGGCCAATGATTTATGGCTAAGATTCGCTTATCAGCAGAGCAGATGAAAGCACAGAGCTCTGTAATTGTAATCAACACAGAGCTCTGTCCTGACTGACAGTGGCGATGTGCTGGTTTTTAGGGAATAAAAATGGGCATATCCCTTAGTAAAATCAGCACACAGTAAACACATTACACATTGTTAGGCACACCATTAACCCTTTGAATGACCTTAGATGTTAACCCCTTCCCAGCCAGTGTCATTAGTACATTGATGGTGTATATTATTAGCACTGATCACTGTATTCTTGTCAGTGGCAGTTAGTTCCTACAAAGTGTCAGATTTCCCACCATACTATCGCAGTCCTGCTATAAGTCGCTGATCGCTGCCATTACTAGTATAAAAAAAAAAAAAAAAAAAAATGACATCTATACCATAGTTTTTAGACGCTATAACTTTCACACACACCAATCAATATACACTTATTGGGATTTTTTTTTTTTACTGAAGACATGTAGCAGAATGCACTTTGGACAAAATTTATGAAGAAATTCAATTTTTTTTACTGGAAATGTTTTCTAGCCGAAATTAGAAATCACCACCAAAAGAAAACCGTTTTTGAAAAAAATTATATATATTTTGTTCTGTCCAAAAGTTTCCCCCTGCCTGTGCTCCATCATCCAGAGTGGATGCTCTAATACAGGAGGTATGTTACTGTCCAGATCACAGGTGAAGACAGAGGGGAAAGATCCTAAGGAAAGCCACCACCTCAAAGGGCTCGTTCACACTTGACTGTTTTTCCAACTCTTGCCAAACGCCGCTATAGCGTTTGACAAGCGTTGGTCCGGCGTTTGCAGAGCGTTTTTAACACTCTGCAAACGCCGCATGCGTGGTTTAGCGGCGGTTGCTAGGCGTTTGCCGAGCGTTAAAAATGCCACACAAACGCCTATGATGAAGTTTGGTGTTAACGGTCCGCAACCGCACCACGAACGCCGGCCGTGCGCTTGTGGAGCAGCACCATAGACTTGAATAGGAAGCTTCACCTCCTCCTGACTCGACCAGAGGCGTCTGTTTTGCCGCAACACTAACGCTCCCATGTGAACAGCACCATGTACTGCAATGTGCAGAATTTTCACAGGCGTTTGGGAAACGGTAAAAACGCTTCCCAAACGCCTGTCTGCCGCTTTCAAACAAAGCTAGTGTGAACGTAGCCTTAAGGTTGCAATATATTACATTTTTGTTTTGGCGTTCACTACTGCTTTAACAGACCACAAATGCAGCAATAATAATAAAAATGAGATGTTGAAAGCTATCATTACAGGTATTATCCATATATAATTTCAGGAGCACAATAGTTTTCACTTTAGAGAGCCTGTAAGATTTAGTATTCTAATGCTAGCAGAAGTAAAATTGTGACCACTTCCCCATGGTTGCTAATCGGAGCCTCTAATGGTCCTGAGTCAGAGTCTGAGAAAATGAAGATGGCATGTTCACAGGTTATAGCACTGCCCTTTAAGCCACTGTAACTTCAGCACCTCTCAAAGTAGTATGAGAGGGAGGTTGCTGGGTTCAGACATGGCAGGAATCCAATGGTTAAAACCCCTGGCAGATTTTTTTTTTTTTTTTATTTTCCACCAGGGAGATTTTGCTTCTTGTCCCAGAAAGCCTCTTGCCCAACAGGGTATAAGAGGAAATCTCTCCAAAGTGAAGGCGACTCCTTAAACCAAGATTTACACTCTGCTTTATTTTGAACCAGTCTTTCTCAACCTTTTCAACACAGAGGAACCCTTAACCTCTTGGTGCCGGCCTAACGCAAATGTGCGGCCTTCCGGCGTCTGGGCCTAGACGCAGAGCAGCTGCACATTTGCGTCCTATTAAAAAAAAAAATAAGCTGAGAGACCGTGCCCTGCGCGCTCCCAGCACACACGTTCAGTACTCACGGAAAGGTCCCGATCTCCTCTTTCGATCGGGACCTTTCCCGATCATGTGACAGCAAATCACGGCGCTCACATGGCCCTAAAACCTCACCCTGCTTTCTGGCTTCTGGAACCCTTAAAGGGCCGGGATGCACCAGCGCCAGGGGGTTAAGATAACTTTACTGTCTCGGAGAACACCTGCTAAAAATTACTATATCTACAACTCATGATACATTAGTGGGAAGAATGATCCTCACATTTGTGGTCAGTGTGAAGAATTACCCTCTGATCGCTAAAAAATCATTGGTATCAGTGGGTTTCTTGAGCAATCTCATTGCTCAAGAAACCCCTAGGAACCTCTGTAGGGACACTAGGGTTCCATAGAACCCTAGTTGAGAAATCCCGGTTTAGAGAGTGACTGTAGAGACTGCCACCAATATATAGGGCAACTCTCCCCCCCCCCCCCCCCCCGGGAACACAGATGATAAAAACTTGACAGAGGTACTAGCACTTGCACATTTCGTTCAAAATAATCAAATAATTCAATTTTTCTTTTCTCCATCCTTCTTGCTTTTTTTACTTACGTTATGCTCAAGATACATATACACCTACACAGTGACTCCAGCGTTATTCTGCAGGGATGAATGATGAAAAGAAATATTTGAGGCAAGGCTTGCTTTAGAACAAGGTTTCATAAATGCAGGACCAACGCTACTTGGCCAAGCCAGCAGTATGACACCAATTATTAGCTGTGTCTAAGGTCGGCATTTTGACCACCTCTGTGAGGGGCATGTTTGCCATTGCCCTCCCAATACTTGAACATTTTTGAAGTTTCCTTTTTTGAAGGTCTATGTTGAGAAGGTTGAGAGAAGCTGAACTAGAGGGTTTTATTACTTTATGTGCTGTTTTGGACACTAAGTTGTGAGATTGGACAGTTGACTGCAACAATTGTCTGAGTTTTAGACCTTTGACTCTCAAGGCTAAGAGTCAGTCAAAATAGTAAACCTCAAAGCTAAATATGGCAAAATATAAAATATTTCATAGGCAAGCCTTCAGACTGAAAATTAAAGCTGAATATTCTACTGGCTGAATCCAGTTGTGATTGGTTAACTGTAAAAGGTTACCCCAGCTATGCTTTATCCTTTGTGAAATTTATCAGGCAGATCAGTGAGGTGGTCAGCATTCTAAATTATATTTTATATTTTTGTTGTTTCTCCATTTGTCTCAGTGAAAACTGCTCAGATTATTGAATAGTGACAGTTCTCCTTTAACTTGAAAGAAGCCTTTAACATGTCTTGATCTGAGGTTAGCTGTGGAAAAAATGTTAAGCTGGTAGAGGAAATATTTCATTTCATAACACTTGTCCGGGATCGGCGAGCAGATGTTGGAGGACTCAAAGATGAGGCCTGTGTGTGTGCCGGCAGCTGACTCAAAAATGTATAGATGCGCAGACTTGCTTCCTGTGTGCTTGCTGAGGAAACGTTGGCCTCCCTCTTCTGCCAGCCACATTGCAGTCAATCCTGAAAGTATAGGACTCTAGCAATGGCCTTTCTAAATTCTGGTGCTCCATTTTCTTCTGAGATTTCATGGTATGAAAGGAAGTAAAACATAGACATTTGTTTGAATCTAACTGAAGGGTCGTCCTCTTCTCCAGACATTCTTTTATAGCTTCAGGACTGGAAACAGGGCACACTTGATGGTACGGATAAAAACACTTTTTAATGCTTAGAAATGGTTAAATTACTCTTACAAAACTTGATAAGGGCATATCACCAGGAGAAACCCATCAATGGACCCCAGGTCACACCAACTTGGAGCACTTTTACTAGGTCGCCTGCAAAAGGAGAGTGGTAAGCAGGAATGGACAGCCTAATGTGGACACTACAGGAATCAAAGAGAGGGGGGTAAGAATGTCCCAACTGCTGCTACAGAAGGGAGACCCAAGTTGTAGATGTAGAGCTCCACTGTCAGACCTGTTTCAGGGCCATGCCCCTTCCTCTGAGTGAAGTAAGGCCTTAGGATATGGACACCTTGAAGTGGACACAGTAATACCCAATAGTGGTAAACTACAGGAATGTCCCAATGTCTTTTACAGATGTGGAACCCAAGTTGTACTCTGGGATCTTACACAACTGCATTCCCTTTTTCGAAGCCATGGCCTTTTCTCAGATTGGAGGAGTGAGGTACTAGGGGATGGACAACCTGAAGTGGACACTGCATGAGCCAGAGAGAGAGGAACTACAGGAATGTCTGCATTTCTGTTACAGAAGGGGGGTCAAAGTTGTATTCTGGAATGTTAAAGGTCAATTGTAATGACCAGTTTCATGGCCTTGACCTTTCCTCCGAGTGGAGGAGTGAAGTACTCGGAGATGGACACCTTGAAGGGCACACTTGTAGGAACCAAAGAGAGGGGAACTACAAATGTGCCCAAATGGTTGGTGCTGAAGGGTGGCCTAAGGTATATCCAGAGGCATTGCAATACGTCCACTGAACTGACCTTTCTCGGGCCATGCGGCCTGAAAGTGCAAAAATGAGATTCAAGGAGGTGGACACCCAAAGTGAGGGAAACTAAAAGATTGTTCCAATGTCTGCTTCTGAAGGGGGACCAAAGTTGTATCCTGGGATGCTAAATCACTTGTCTGACCTATTTGAGGCGTCTTTTCCCTTCTTCAGTGTAGACGAGTGCGGTACTAGGTGTCTTTTTAACCGGGTGAGGAAGACTGAGAAATGGTGTCCAGAAATGCTCCATATTGTTAAGGGACCGGAGTGACAGAAGCCTCAGAGGGAGGTAAACTGATTGGGCTGCCAGCGAATGACCGCATAGTCAAGCCACATATAAACAAAGATGTCAAAAGCTCACCAGCTCCATATCAAGCAGTGGAGCAATGCTTTTGGTAGAAACAACTCTACGTGTAAATAAGAAACCCATAAATACAGATATTCTTAATGTTTATGTGCTGTAAATGTCTGTACAATGTCATTAGGCCACCTGAGCTTGAATTTGTTGTTCTCAGTGTGGTAGATCTTGGTGTACCCCAGGGTACTTTTCATACATCCTAGAAGCAGGATGGCCTGATTGATACCTTTTAATGTCTGACAAGGTATTTGTGGATCTGTAGGGAACAAGATGGTGTAAAGCAGTCCATAGTGACTTGATTTTCATTTCTTTGACTACGAGTGAAAGGAAAGAAAATTGCCCAGTTCTCCTTCAACACAGTCTGTGTTGATGGGGGAATGTGTCCTATAGCGCTATTGGTTTCTACTGGCGGGAGGGCGTGGGAGGCTTCCCGGCTGGTAGAATACAACAATTACTGCTAGTGGCTATAGCCACCTGCAGTAATCAAATATAAAAAAAACTGGACAATCTAGATGTTTCCAAATTGATCGATGGATTGACTTGGGCACCATCACCCTGCCTATTCATGGAATGGTTCTGGGCCGGTCCCTGCTGAACCAACCAAATTTTGATCAATGTATAGTAGTTTTAGGGGGTCTGTACTGTATAACTGTATCTAAAGGCAATTTTTTTTTTTTTTTTTGAAGATGAACTCTGGTCAACCCTTTCAGGGGGTAGCCAAAAAATAATTGTTCGATGTACGTAAGCCCAAATTATATTATATGTTGTGCATATTGTTTCTAATTTTTTTTACTTATCTATTTCATTTTTAAAATCATTTGCATTTTGTTAAAATCTAAATTTCATTGGGCTGGGCACATGCAGGCGATTGTTAGTCTCACAAATATGTGAAATTTGGTCATTGAAATTGTTTTTTTGTTTTTTTTTACTAGCAAATTTTTCTTTTGAAAATATGCAGAAGCAAAAGTTCAAGGATCACGTATCCTATTTCCTGCTATAGGAAATAGTGCAGGTTATTTATAGCTATATACCATTATATAAGTGTTATTTATGGTTTTAGTATCTTAATGAAGGATTACGACCATTGAACAATATTTTTCTAAATTTGTAACCTTTGTGTCCTTAAAGTAGATCTAAACTCAATTATGCAAAATCTCATGTAGGTGTTAGATCCTATGTTTTATTGTAAATTCAAAAATATGGCAAAAAGTAATTTCAGAAGTGGTTTTCTGTATATTTAAATTTGCAACTTTCATTGAAATACCTGGTGATCCCACCATCAAGATCCTTGTTAAGATCTGTAGATGAATTTTAAAATCAAAACAGTTGTGAGCTAGGTTTTAACCCTTTGAGTCAGTTCATGTACCAGATAAATCCTTGTCAGTCATAACTTGTATAGTAGTTATATGTTTTTAAAGTTTATTATTTTTAAACGACAACCATGTTATACTTGCCTGCTTTGTGGTTTTGCACAGAATGGCCCCAATCCTCCTCCGGCACTCTTGGCTCCTCCTCTTCTCAGTGTGCCGCCACTGGAAGCCACCTTCTTTAGTGGCACATGTTCCATGCAGCTTCGATCCTGAGTTGTGCTATGTGTGTCCATTGACACACACACTGTGGCTTGGCCCTGCCCCTGCTCCCTACACTCAGTACTGGCAATGGCCAATGGCTCCCGCTGCTCTGTGATTCCAGTGAAAAGGGGGAGAGACAGAGTGATGGATCGAGATCGGGCTCAGGTAAGTATTTGGGGATGTTGGGGGAGGGAGCTAACATAGAAAGTTTTTACCTTTTTTTAAAGTGGAGTTCCACCTAAAAAAAAAAAAAAAAAAAAAAAAAAAAAAAAAAGTCAGCAGCTACAAAAATACTGACTTTTAAAATACAGCTGCTGACTTTTAAAATACAGCCACTTACCTGTCCCTCAGCTGTCACCACTGCTGATTTCGCCAGCCGTGCACATGTCCAAGAAGTGCTGCGCTTTGTGAATGGCCCTGTAGTCTTCTGGGACCTGTCCCGTGTCCCAGAAGACTGGGGGTTAGGACAACATCCGCTTCTAATCGCCCTAGGCAATTGCAGCTGAAGTGAGCGCGGGTACCTGTCAAATTTGGGTACCTGCTCCCCAAAGGTGCCAATCCTTAATGGGGAGCGGGGGACAAAGGCTTAAAGCGGAACTTCCCCTTTTGGGTGGAGCTCTGCTTTAATGCAAAGAATGCATTAAGGCAGAAAAAACTTAAGCCTTTACAACCACTTTAAATTTAGGCAAACTACTAACCAAATAATGTACAGTTGTCTTACCTGCCAATGGATTTATAGTTTTGTCCATCCAGTCCTGACATTTATGACAGAAGAGACCCTATATGCAGATTGGATGCGGTTTGAACTGCATACAATCCGCATGACATGTGAAATACCATTGTTACCTATGGTGCCTGTTCACACGTCTGGTGCACTGGAAGTGCGGATTGAAAAAAAGTCCTGTCCAATTTCTAAACAGTGTGGTCCGATTCAGGTGTGGATTACAGGCTCATTGCCTTCTATGGGAACCATTTCAGAATTGCACATCATCCATTTCTGAACATGATTTCAGGCCAGTTTTATTTCCTGCTTGTGATGTAAAACAGACCTGATCTAAACCTGACCTGAATCGCTGAACTACCGTATTTTTTCGCTCCATAAGACGCACCTGACCATAAGACACACCTAGGTTTTAGAGAAGAAAAACAAGAAAAAAAATTTTCTGAACCAATGGACTGCAGACACAGTACAGGAGATGACCGAAGACTGCGGACACAGTACAGGGGATGACCAGAGACTGCGGACACAGTACAGGAGATGACCAGAGACTGCGGACATAGTACAGGAGATGACCAGAGACTGCGGACACAGTACAGGGGATGACCAGAGACTGCGGACACAGTACAGGGGATGACCAGAGACTGCGGACACAGTACAGGGGATGACCAGAGACTGCGGACACAGTACAGGAGGTGACCAGAGACTGCGGACACAGTACAGGAGGTGACCAAAGACTGCGGACACAGTACAGGAGGTGACCAGAGACTGCGGACACAGTACAGGAGGTGACCAGAGACTGCGGACACAGTACAGGAGGTGACCAGAGACTGCGGACACAGTACAGGAGGTGACCAGAGACTGCGGACACAGTACAGGAGGTGACCAGAGACTGCGGACACAGTACAGGAGGTGACCAGAGACTGCGGACACAGTACAGGAGGTGACCAGAGACTGCGGACACAGTACAGGAGGTGACCAGAGACTGCGGACACAGTACAGGAGGTGACCAGAGACTGCGGACACAGTACAGGAGGTGACCAGAGACTGCGGACACAGTACAGGAGGTGACCAGAGACTGCGGACACAGTACAGGAGGTGACCAGAGACTGCGGACACAGTACAGGAGGTGACCAGAGACTGCGGACACAGTACTAGGGGATGACCAGAGACTGCGGACACAGTACTAGGGGATGACCAGAGACTGCGGACACAGTACTAGGGGATGACCAGAGACTGCGGACACAGTACTAGGGGATGACCAGAGACTGCGGACACAGTACTAGGGGATGACCAGAGACTGCGGACACAGTACTAGGGGATGACCAGAGACTGCGGACACAGTACTAGGGGATGACCAGAGACTGCGGACACAGTACTAGGGGATGACCAGAGACTGCGGACACAGTACTAGGGGATGACCAGAGACTGCGGACACAGTACTAGGGGATGACCAGAGACTGCGGACACAGTACTAGGGGATGACCAGAGACTGCGGACACAGTACTAGGGGATGACCAGAGACTGCGGACACAGTACTAGGGGATGACCAGAGACTGCGGACACAGTACTAGGGGATGACCAGAGACTGCGGACACAGTACTAGGGGATGACCAGAGACTGCGGACACAGTACTAGGGGATGACCAGAGACTGCGGACACAGTACTAGGGGATGACCAGAGACTGCGGACACAGTACTAGGGGATGACCAGAGACTGCGGACACAGTACTAGGGGATGACCAGAGACTGCGGACACAGTACTAGGGGATGACCAGAGACTGCGGACACAGTACTAGGGGATGACCAGAGACTGCGGACACAGTACTAGGGGATGACCAGAGACTGCGGACACAGTACTAGGGGATGACCAGAGACTGCGGACACAGTACTGGGGATGACCAGAGACTGCGGACACAGTACAGGAGGTGACCAGAGACTGCGGACACAGTACAGGAGGTGACCAGAGACTGCGGACACAGTACAGGAGGTGACCAGAGACTGCGGACACAGTACAGGAGGTGACCAGAGACTGCGGACACAGTACTAGGGGATGACCAGAGACTGCGGACACAGTACTAGGGGATGACCAGAGACTGCGGACACAGTACTAGGGGATGACCAGAGACTGCGGACACAGTACTAGGGGATGACCAGAGACTGCGGACACAGTACTAGGGGATGACCAGAGACTGCGGACACAGTACTAGGGGATGACCAGAGACTGCGGACACAGTACTAGGGGATGACCAGAGACTGCGGACACAGTACTAGGGGATGACCAGAGACTGCGGACACAGTACTAGGGGATGACCAGAGACTGCGGACACAGTACTAGGGGATGACCAGAGACTGCGGACACAGTACTAGGGGATGACCAGAGACTGCGGACACAGTACTAGGGGATGACCAGAGACTGCGGACACAGTACTAGGGGATGACCAGAGACTGCGGACACAGTACTAGGGGATGACCAGAGACTGCGGACACAGTACTAGGGGATGACCAGAGACTGCGGACACAGTACTAGGGGATGACCAGAGACTGCGGACACAGTACTAGGGGATGACCAGAGACTGCGGACACAGTACTAGGGGATGACCAGAGACTGCGGACACAGTACTAGGGGATGACCAGAGACTGCGGACACAGTACTAGGGGATGACCAGAGACTGCGGACACAGTACTAGGGGATGACCAGAGACTGCGGACACAGTACTAGGGGATGACCAGAGACTGCGGACACAGTACTAGGGGATGACCAGAGACTGCGGACACAGTACTAGGGGATGACCAGAGACTGCGGACACAGTACTAGGGGATGACCAGAGACTGCGGACACAGTACTAGGGGATGACCAGAGACTGCGGACACAGTACTAGGGGATGACCAGAGACTGCGGACACAGTACTAGGGGATGACCAGAGACTGCGGACACAGTACTAGGGGATGACCAGAGACTGCGGACACAGTACTAGGGGATGACCAGAGACTGCGGACACAGTACTAGGGGATGACCAGAGACTGCGGACACAGTACTAGGGGATGACCAGAGACTGCGGACACAGTACTAGGGGATGACCAGAGACTGCGGACACAGTACTAGGGGATGACCAGAGACTGCGGACACAGTACTAGGGGATGACCAGAGACTGCGGACACAGTACTAGGGGATGACCAGAGACTGCGGACACAGTACTAGGGGATGACCAGAGACTGCGGACACAGTACTAGGGGATGACCAGAGACTGCGGACACAGTACTAGGGGATGACCAGAGACTGCGGACACAGTACTAGGGGATGACCAGAGACTGCGGACACAGTACTAGGGGATGACCAGAGACTGCGGACACAGTACTAGGGGATGACCAGAGACTGCGGACACAGTACTAGGGGATGACCAGAGACTGCGGACACAGTACTAGGGGATGACCAGAGACTGCGGACACAGTACTAGGGGATGACCAGAGACTGCGGACACAGTACTAGGGGATGACCAGAGACTGCGGACACAGTACTAGGGGATGACCAGAGACTGCGGACACAGTACTAGGGGATGACCAGAGACTGCGGACACAGTACTAGGGGATGACCAGAGACTGCGGACACAGTACTAGGGGATGACCAGAGACTGCGGACACAGTACTAGGGGATGACCAGAGACTGCGGACACAGTACTAGGGGATGACCAGAGACTGCGGACACAGTACTAGGGGATGACCAGAGACTGCGGACACACTACTGGAGGTGACCAGAGACTGCGGACCTTTGGGGAGGGAGGGGGAGCGGATACCCGAATTTGACAGGTACCCACTTTCTCCCTCCCTGTCTTCTGGGACACGTGACAGGTGCCAGAAGACTGCTGGACCATTCACAAAAGATCAGCGCTTCTCGCACATGCGCATTGGGCACCTGGCTGTAAAGCCGCGAGGTGCCCATACTAAAGATGCCCGCGTCGGGACAGAAGACCGTGAGGATACCGCTGGACCGAGGAACAGGTAAGCCTCTGCTGCAGAGAAGAGCCGAGCGGCCAGCCTGGTATTCTGACACGGCGGCAGAAATACCGGGCCGGCCCCTCCATATTTGCTCCATAAGATTCAGACATTTTCCCCCATTTTTGGGGGGGGAAAGGTGTGTCTTATGGAGCGAAAAATATGGTATTTTTCAATTAGCTGTGAAAATGGAGCTTCAATTTGCAGTGCACATGGTGCGAGTTTGACCATTCAAATCGCATCCAATGATCGTCACTGGAACTGTTATAATCAAAGGTAGATTTTGGGGTGCAACTCGCATAGACATAAGTGCATGAAGTCACACAGATCTCTATCAAGTTGCACCCAAATTCGCACTGCCATCCGACTTTGAAAGCGTACAACTTCAAGTCAAGTCACTTGATTTCAAAGTCGGATCCAGTGAGAACTGAGGCTAATGGTTTCTTCTGTCACATATGCTTCCCTCTTCAGTAATGTTCACTGAACCACGCATGTATAGCTCAGGGTACATTTACACATTCCACTCTGCCATGATACATATGTACGGGAGTGACCTCATCAGGGCCTGGCCATTCAAGCTGTTGAACAGAGCAAAACACAGAAGGAAGACCATAAGAAGATGGAAGGGACCGGGCACTGACCACAGTGGTGCATACTAGCACAGAATGACATTATTTTGCTTTATTCATTACAGAGTTGCATTAATGTATGTCATTTATATCTGCCTGGAGTTCAGCTTTGTACCTTTTTTTTGCCCTTGAATATTCATTGTAACCTGCAGACAACAGTCAGATTTTCATCAGTTAGTAATATTGAACATTCTGGTGTACATTGTGTGAAATCGATTTTTCTTCTGGGAGGGAAGGTGGGCTACAATAAAACATATATTTCACAATTTTCAGGAAATATCCCACCAGTAAAATAATAATAAAATTGTTAAAAATAAAACTCACACCCTTCCTGACTTTCTGCCGTCTAAAGCTTCCATTCCATGATATTTGTTACATCCGTGTCTGTTTTTTAAGACTAATCTGAAGTAAGGTCATTTTTTTTTCTCTTCTATAATATGATGATCTCAGAAATTTCTGAATTGTTTTGCCATTAAGCCCAGCAATTTATTCTCCTCCTGTGTTTCCGTTGAAGGCCGTCATCAAGTAGTTTCATCCATGATGGCCAGTTTTACGAGCGTGCAGCCCCATAAACTATTCATGCGTCTGCTGAGCACATTGACCCTTTGATGTTAGGTTGTGCTTTTAATTTGCGCCATCCGATGCCACGCTGGGACCGGCTTTCCTGATCCGCTCACCCACAAGCCTTTCCTCCTCAAAAACATGGCTGTCGCATGGTTTCTATCTATCTTCTCTCCACCAGCAAAGGTTTCCTCTTGCCCTGATATTTACTGAAGTGTTTTCTAAATTTGACATGCTTTATGAGTTATATGTTCCCTGAATGAGTCCCCCCTCCACCCTTCCCTCAGTCCTCACACAGGAAGCTTTGCTGCAATCATGCTGTTCCCAATCAATATTCCTTTACCATGGAAATTAGATTAGGACTTTCCATATTTATAAGAGTTTGCCTGTGGAGATTTGCAGAAGCCCTTTCATCACACGTGTTAACCCCGAGGTACCTGAGATGATTAGCATGGACTTGTTAGTGGAGACGAAGCTTCAGTTTTCATGCTTTACCTCAGAGAAATGCGGCCATTTTGTATTCTGAGGCAGCCATAGTTTGGAACATCTCCCCATACACATTCGGATTCTCTCACCAATAAAGGAGCATGCTCTAATCTTTGAGGAGATGATAAATGGCGGTGCTGGAAGTTGGCATCATTGTTTGCTACATGTTAGTAGAGACACAGCCTCAGGCAAATCCTGCCATTTTGTATTCTGAGGCGACCATACTTTGGAACATCTCCCTGTACATATTGGGCTTCTCTCCTAAAAGAGCATGCTTTCATCTTCGAGGAGACCATAAATTGCGGTGCTGGAAATGAGCTCCATTGTTTGCTACTTGTTCGAAGAGATGAAGCTTTGGAGAAATGCTGCCATTTTGTTTTCTGAGGCAACCATAGGTCGGAATCTCTTCCTGCACATATTGGGCGCCTCTCACCACTAAAGGTGCGTGTATTTAAATTCAAGGAGATCATAAAAGGCGGTGCTGGAAATTTGCAGCATTGTTTACTTGTTGGTAGAGACAAAGCCTCAGAGAAATGCGGCCATTTTGTATTCTGAAGCAGCCATAGTTTGGAACATCTCCCCATACACATTAGGATTCTCTCACCAATAGAGGAGCATGCTCCAATCCAGCCTCTCAGCCAGGGTGCCCAGACAGTCTAGGGTGCCTTGAGGTTTCTTCAGGGGCACCTTGGCAAAATGTCTAAAAATTGCCCAAATCTTGTGTACAAGTCAGCAGGTGGAACAATCCTGCCTTTTAATTACACAATGCCACAGGTTTTCATTGTGCACCATCACAACCTTCTAGCCGCCAGCGTCCTGACAACCAATGACATCAGTTGATAAGGAGGATGTCAGCTGACTTCACAGCATCCTAGTTTTACCCTCCCCTGCCCTTCTCCATCAGTGCTTGGGTCACATTAACTCAATGATGGATAATAAATGAGGGAGTAAAGAAACATAGGAATACTAGTCCGTATCAGTGTGCAAAAGTGTATTTGCTTTGGAAAAATAAGTCACCTCTAATGTTGGGTGTCCCACATATGTGGATGTTGCTGCATTATATACTGTAAAACTATTAGAATAGTTTTTCACATTTTAGAATGAGGTGCCTCGTGACTGTCCATAATTTTAAAGGGTGCCTTGAATGAAAAAAGGTTGTGAAACACTGATCTAATCTTCGAGGAAATGATTAATGGCGGTGCTGGAAGTTAGCATCATTGTTTGCTACTTATTAGTAGAGACAAAGCCTCAGGCAAATCCTGCCATTTTGTATTCTGAGGCGACCATACTTTGGAACATCTCCCTGTACATATTGGGCTTCTCTTCTAAAAGCGCATGCTTTCATCTTCGAGGAGATCAAAAAGTGAGTTGCTGGAAATAATCTCCATTGTTTGCTACTTGTTCGAACAGATGAAGCCTTGGAGAAATGCTGCCATTTTGTTTTCTGAGGCAACCATAGGTTGGAACATCTCCCCGTGCTCATCGGGCTTCTCTCACCCTTAAAGGAGAGCACTTTCATCTTTTGAGGTGATAATAAATAGTATTGCTGGGCATTTGCAACATTTTTTGCTACTTATTAGAAACAAAGCGTCGGAGAAATGTGGACATGTTTTATACGATACATTGGAACATCGCCCTGTATGTATTGGGCTTCTCTTGCCACTAAATTAGTGTTCTTTCATCTTTGAAGAGATTGAAAATGGTGGTGCTGTGAATTTTGAATTGTTGCTTGCTACATAGAAATGAAACTTGTACTTAGAGGGCAGCCATAGTAGGCGTCTTACTGGTTATCACTTTCTGTCTGTGGGGTCCTCTGTTCAAATCCTGGCCAGGACAAGATCAGAATGAAGGTTTCATTTTCTTCCTGTTCTCGGATCCTTAGCCCGCAAGGGGGCCACCTTCAATGACCGCCAAATCGCGGGCTTAGTGCAGTGAGCGAACACCGGTTTTTGGGGTCCAAAGACAGGCCCGGTTCTCCCGATCCATGAGGGCTAGCAACCCCCAATTTGGACCACAGGTAGCCGGAGTCCAATCCAGCAGGCTCGCGAACCCCCCCCCCCCCACGCCAAAGACTTGCTGCTACTTTAATTGGCCCTAGTATATGTATGTAAGGTAGGGACTGTCAATTGGAACCTTCGTAAGAGGTTACAGACTGATGTGAATGTACAGTATGTAGAGTGCTGTGTAAATGGTTGGTGCCATATAAATACCTATAATACATATTAATTGAGCTAGAAAATCTCATTACAAGATTTGCCACCTTCGACCACTGAATAATAAACGTTGCCTACTGGGAGCTTAGAAAAGACAGAGCTTGGAATCATTTGCCGTTAGTGGATCATACAATATTTCACTATCCCTCTCTGTTGCCCACTTATTATTATTATTATTAATAATAATAATAAAAAAATAAATATATATATATATATATATATATATATATATATATATATATATATATATATATATATATATATATATATATATATATATATATATATATAAATATATAAATTTTTTTTTTTTTTTTTTAAAGAAAAGATTAGATTGAAAACATTCTCTTAGGCCCCATGTACACGGGACACTTTTGAACAATGGAAACTGACTGCTGGAAAACGTAGGTTAAAAAATGTATGTTTAGCCACGTTTGCATACCGCGTTTATGCGCGTTTGCCTTTAGAAGGGATTTTTTAAGATATCCTCAGGAGAACTTCAAAAATGCCTAGAAAGCACTGAAAAACAGTAAAAATGTATTATTTCAGACATTTTGAGAGAAATAGAGCAGAAGCAGAGAGCAGTATTTGTTGAGATTAGTTGTGGTGTGTTTTTTTTTTTTTGTGGTGTTTGGGTGTGTTCCAGCTCATTTCTAAATTTTTTTTTTTTTTTTTCATGCAAAACCTCAAAGTATGGTGTACTAGGTCCATTTGAGCACCGGGAAACCGCTTTGCATGCATTTTTCATAATGAAAAAAGGCTCTGGACAGCATCTGGAAATGGAAGAGTTAAAAAAAAATTCAACCGCAAACGCCTATAAATGTGGTTAGCCGCGTTTACACGCGTTTTGCGGTTGAAACACTGATAAAATCGACTGCTGAATGCACGTTTTCTGCGTTAAAAAAAAATGACTGTAAACAACGATGTATACATGGATACATAGCAAAACATTAGGGAGAGTTCAGGGGCTGCTGAAAAAACCGCTGAACAGCTCCTGAACGTGAGATTATCAGCTGCAGAGTCCTAAATAATCAAAACTTCCAAAGTGCTGCCTATCCAGAAACATTTTGTTATGCCATTTGTTTCAATCCAGATTAAGATGAGAATTGCCATCAAAATTCTTTTTTTTTTTTTTTTTTTTAGTATGTTTGATTCTTTTTCTATTTATATTGTCCTTAAGGCTCCATGCACACTAGTGTATTTTAAGTTAAAAGTTAAAAAAAAAAAAAAGCTGGATGAAAAATGCCGATAGCGTTTTTGTGCCGGTTTGTGGTAGCGTTTTAGTGGCATTTAGAAGCATTTAGGAATGTTAGTAGTTTATTCTTTTTTACAGTACATGTGGGGAGGAAAAAAAGCTAAAAAAAAAAAAGCGGTTAACATTTTAGCAGTGTTTAGGAGCATTTAGGCTCTATGCACACTAGTGTTTTTCTTTAAGTGCAGAACCGCTGGATATGAAACACTGGTAGTAGCGACTTTTAGTACTGTTTAGAAGCGTTTTATTAGCGTTTTTACAGTACATATGTGGAAAAAAAATCTAGAAAAAAGCTATTAGTGCTATAGGAGCGTTTTTTAGCGGGTTTTTTTTCTGCTGGAGAAACGCTCCCTAAAACTCTACAAAGACAATTTTTTTTCTGCTCCTCATTGCTGAATCTTGGAAAAACACATAGAATAACACTGTTTAGCTTCTAGACGCAGAAACTGCTTCTAGGAGTTTAAAAAAGCGCTAGTGTGCATGAAGCCTGAAAGATTAAATTGATATAAAAAATATTATAAATGTGCTTATAATGTACAACCTCATCAAAGTAAGGACAGCTTTCCTGTCACTCCAGTTGGTTTCCTCTTTGATCCATTCATTAAAATAGACTGCAGGTGATAGGGAAAAAGTCAAATGATCGTTGGAATTTTGTTTTTCTATTTTTTTTTATTTTTTTTTTTATTTATTCACCCTTTAGTAGACATGGGAGTAGCTGCAAACTCCAAAAAATATATTTTTTTGTAAAATAGGGGATTTTTTTTTTTTTTTTTTTTTTTTTTTTAAGAAAGATATGTGCTGCCTATTAGAGGGGTGAAAGGTATAACAAAAAAAAAAAATCCACAAAAAGTACAGAAAAGTGTAGGTACCTCACTGGACCCCTTCTTCTTTTTTTTTTTTTTTTTTTTTTTTTTTTTTTTTTTTTGGAAGAGCGGCTATCATAATAGAGCTTGCATTTTAGTACAAGTTCTGCTTTAAGCTAACATTTAAATCTAGAACCACTTTAAGGCTCCATTCGCACTGGCTTAAAAAAAAACGATCGTGCTTTTAGCAGAAGAGAAAAAACCCGCTAATTTTGAGTGCTTTTCTGTACTAGAGTTTTATGAGTGTGTCGCGTTTTTTTTTCTGTCAGAAAACCTCAGAACGGGAACTTTTTTTTTTCTGCCTCTAATTGCTGAACTTCAAATTTGCCTCTAAACACCCTAATGTGCATGGACACATAGAATAACAGTTGCTTCCACAGGCAAAATGTTGAACTCCTCTTGGAGCAGTGTTTTTTTTTTATTTTTTTATTTTTTTTTTTTTTGTTTGTTTGTTTGTTTTTGTTTTTTTGTTTTAAAGCCATTGTGCATGGGATCTTAAGCTAACCTCCAGCCTTCCTTTCAGACTTGCACAGTTGCACAGGCTTCTCTCCTCTACTGAAATTCATTACTCTGATTTTACTGCACACTGTGAGTGTCTTGCAGTGTACATTAGAAGTTGTAGCAGATCAGATAGAGCCTTTATTTCCTTGCTGGAGAACATCCAGCATCATCTTGCTCTTTCTTCCCCAACCTGACTGTCTCTGGCCCACTTCTTTCATTTGTTGAATTTCAGTTTTAGTCATGAAAAGTCAGCATCATATGTATGTTGGTGAGTGTTACATAGGGTAGTTGCTTGCAAATACAGTCTGCATAGGAATGCCTACTCCCAGACCGTTCTCTGCCCATCTAGGCATTTTGATTGGGGATGCACCGATAGCGACATCGGTATCAGTGCCGATACTGCGTGTGTTTTCATGAGTACTTGTGAAAACGCTCCCGATACCGGAAACCGATACTTTGTGGTGCGATTTGTGTATATACAAATTGCAGCACAAAGATTAGCCTGTTGTTTGAACAGGAATGAGATTCCTGTCCAAATTGTATGCAGTTTCCCCACTGCTCCTGTGTCTTGTCATAGCCCGATCTCACACAGGAGTGGTGCGGGAGCCCTCCCTGCAGGCAGCCCATGCTGAGCGGATAGAGGGCATGTGGGGATGTGTACTATGGAGCACATTCTCCATATTCTCAGCAGTAGGATAGGAGACAAAGCAGTGGCGATTAAAATCCCCGCCTCCGTGCAGGGAGGACAGTACGGGTTAGATGGCATCTTATTGGTCAGCAGAGTCCTTGTGATGGTGCAGACCAATCAAAAGCTCTCTAGCCCGAACTGTCATCCCTGGAATGGAGAGGAGAGAAAGCTGCAGAGATTTTAAATCCCCGCTGCTTTCTTTCCTCTCCTACTGCTGAGAATATGGAGCATCTGCTTCCAAAATATACATCCCCACACGCCCAATCTCCACTGTGGGAGACCTCCCTGCGCTGCTCCGGTGTGAACTCAGGCTATGAGCAGGCTGGGTTCACACAGGAGCAGTGGGGAAACC